>NC_090816.1:112038522-112652922 GCF_000390325.3 Nicotiana tomentosiformis | reverse complement strand
AAGACTTGTGGAGCAGGTGAAAGTATTAGAACACAGACTCCAAGCAGTAAAGTTTGAGTTAGCACAATCCCAGACTCAAATTGTCTCTCAACAAATCCAGGAGGTGAGTAATCCACAACAATTGAGTTCTCCATCTCAAAGTAAAATGGATGTGAAGGGTGTGCATTCCCCAATGAATGCAATAAAATCCACTTTATCGGATGGAGATACAGTTAATCCAGTTCAAACGGTAGCCGGAAAAGACTTATCAAATCCGTTTATGGTAGTCACTTTGCCAAAAAGTGAAGATGAAGATCAAGCCAAACAAAACGAAGACTACCTAGAACATTATTACAAGGAGAAGTATTGAAAATGAAAAACATAATCTCTAAAAAGAAAAAAAATGAGAAAATCGAAGATATAGTTAAACAAACATTAGAAAAATTCTTCCAAGATAGGGAGAACAAAGACAAATATATGATCAAAAATCACAGTCCAGAAATATCTCCAAGACAAAGCTCAGGAGAAGACGATAATCTAAATTATCAAGATGCTCAAGACCCAAATGATGATTCAGGAATGAGTTTCGACTCAATAGCCTTACACAATCTTGACACATAAAAGCAGACCCCAGTCATAATAACCAAAAAGAAAAAATGATCGAAAAATAGAAAGAAAAGGACGAAAAGTAGTTAGGAATCAAAAGAAAGGCTCAGCACAATAATGCAATGAAAAGACATCTACAGGAATGAGAAGACATTTTATATGGAAAGGCATCTCCTACAGTAACTCAAGGACAATAATGCAAGACCTACAGTAACTCGAGGATAATAATACAAGACATATTCTGAAAACTTCACGTGAATAAGAGAAAAGAAAGATTCTTCAAGCAATATGAAGTTCGGAAGTGAAGTCCGGAAGTGAAGTCCGCAAACGCCTATAAATTGAGTGTTCTATGAAGACGGAAGACACACTACAACAACCGAAGAAAATAACATATTCCCTTCTCTTTCACCAATGACAAAAAGCACTTTTCACCTTTCAAACCTTGTAATATAAACCCCTTTGTAAAATAGCAAAACATTGAAGAATAAGTTTCCTGATTTAAGAGTCTTTTGGGGTTTTCCCGAAAGGAAACCTCTCTCCGTCTGTAGTCATGTAAGTCTTTATATTTCAAATTATGTTTCTGTACCACTCCCTAGTTTGTATATAATATTAAGAGTTATTATTTCTTGCATATTAAAAGCTTTATATCTGTAAATTAAATTCATTACTCTTAGTGTGTGTGTGTGTATAGGGCAAAAAGGAAGAGCACATCCAAAAAGCCACTTCAAATATGGGATGAACAGGACTCGGGAGCTTACAAAAAACTCGAGTATGCTGGCCTGATTTTCCTATAACACAAGCACATCGGTGGCCAATTGCCCAAGCATTCGCAGATGTAGCCACAATATGCACGTTCCCAGTCAGGTTAAAAAAGAACAGTCCAGTGCACTAAGCTCCCGCTATGTGCGGGGTTCGGGGTAAGGACTAGACCACATTGGGTCTTATGTACATAGCCATACCTTGCATTTCAGCAAGAGATTGTTTCCATACTTGAACTCGTGACCGCCTGGTCACATGGAGACAGTTGTTACCGTTGTGTCAAGGCTCCCTCTAATTAAACACCAAGTGCCTAGGCCTCTCATGCTATGCAATTAAATGGTTCATATACTTCCTTGCATCCTAGCCCACGGCATCTATAGGTACTTTGTGTTTCTTGTTCCGGTAAGTTGTATACAGAAGTAGTACCCAGATAGAAATTGTTGTTCCTAAGGCAAACACATCCAAGACCGATAGGCCATCCATGATCATTTAATACCGCAACTACTACCCTCTCCAAGACAAATATTTGGGGGCACAGGAAAGATGGCTCAAAAGTTACACAAATAGAGCTATTGATCCACAATTCGGCTGCCAATATAGGATTCTATATTTGTATCTTGGTCGTAGTTGACAGATTTCATTTGTTTGGTTCTTAATCCCAAGCTCTTCCTTTGGACCTCTCCGCTTAATGTCACTAATCAAGAACTTTAGCCCTTTGTTAACCCTCTCCAAATACCTTTCCAAGAAAGCTCAAAGTGTCTTTATCCATCCCACGTTTCAATTAAATCCTAATAATTCAATTTTGGTCATTTATCTTCCCCAACCATAAATTTGAATACTACTTCTAGAAGTCCAGCAACCAAATATCACACTATTTGGCCAAGCTTCTAAAATCAGCTTATTTTAAGAAGTGCTTTTCTCAAAAGTACTTATCAAAAAACTGATTTTGGTGATAAGCAGTTTGAGTTTGGCTAATTAATTTGAAAAGCACTTTGAGCATTAATTAGTGTTTGGCCAAGCTTTTAAAAACTACTTCTAAGTGTATTTTTCTCAAAAATGCTTCTCAGAAGAGTGCTTTTGGAGAGAAGCTACATTTTTCTGCATCCCAAAAACTGCTTCTGCTTCTCTTCAAAGGCACTTTTTTTCCTTCTAAAAGCTTGGCCAAACACCTCTTCTCCTTCTCTTCACCTCTTCTCCTTCTCTTCACCTCCTCCTTCGTTAAACAAAGGTTACACACTACGTTGCAAAAATACATAAAGTTTTGACTTACACACTATGGATTCAGCATGTCCTCCATGCTCTTGTCATTAAATTTACAGCAGGATCAACGAAGAACCTAGTCAGCATATTATATCTCCGCCATATAATACATATTGCAAAAACAATTATACTCATGCACAAGGACGACATGCACAAATCAAAAATGGTCTAAATTTGCTTATCGAAAAAAAATAACTCAAATCACTTTAGTAGTATGATCAGAAAAACAAGTGTGAGAGAAGCAAAAAAGGAAAAGTTGGAAAGTAAATCCAATTTTGGCAAGTCTAAATACTAATTTAAACTGTTTTTCTCAACTCTTGCAAACAAAGATTACTAATACATTTTCCTGTAAGTTCTAACCATTCCTAGCATCAGCATCACAGTTGGGTTCATCAAATCAACCTTGCTTATTTACTTAGTAAAGTACTACTCCATCAGTCCCAATTTAAGTGATGCACTTTCCTTGTAAGACTGCCCAAAAAGAACGATACCTCCTTATATTAGAAACAATTTCACTTTAAACTTCTCATTTTACCCTTAATAAGATTAATTCATAGCCACAAAAATGTTTATTACTTGTTTTAGACCACAAATTTCAAATGACTTTCATTCTTTCTTGAAATCCGTGTCCAATCAAATAGAGCCAAATAAATAGGGACTAAGGGATTATATAGTAAGACAAAAGATCAAATCAAACTTCATTTGCGCGAAAAAGTCAAGATCTTTAGCTACAATCACATCAACAAATTACGCGCACACAAACTACCAATTTCTAAGACTTTCTACCTTTTTACTTCACAAGTTCACATAATTTAGCAAATAAAACCTTGAATTTCAAATCCAAATTCATAGACAAACAAAAAAAACAATTTTGTTTAAACAAACTTATAGAATACACTCATAAATAAATAAATAAATATAATGAGATAGATAAGCATGCCTGTTTCAATTGACCACGGCGCTTAGACAAGAGAACAATCTGTTCATTTAAAGTATTCCAAGCACGAGCTTCGAAGCAAAGATGAAGAATATCGGTAGCCGCTTTTCTAGTTCCGGCGACATCTCCAGCTTGCCTCATCTGCTTCTCTACATTCAAAAGCGCTTCTATTTGGGCCTCCAATTTCCCATCACCTTCCTGTAAACGCAAAAACAAAAATTCAAATGAATAAACAGAGGAATAGATCGAAAATAAAGCACGAAATATAGAAATCTAAAGATAATCGAACATTTACCATATTGAATTTTTGAGTTTTTTGGAGTTCGATTGAGATCGATTCTGAAACCCTAGAAGAGAGAGACAGAACGAGAGAGAGAGAGAGAGAGAGAGAGGAGTGTTTGAAGACTTCTAATTTTTACTTTTGAGTTTTTACACTTATTTTCTGTTTTCTGTTTTGTTTTTTTTCTTCTTTATTCCAGTTTTCTTGTGGGAATAGTTATTCTCTGCCAAAAAAGGGCGATCTTTTAAAGAAAAAGGAACAGAGAGATTTCATTGTAGGCCTTATGATTCTCGAAAATACACTTTCATCCTGTCACATTACTTTGCTGCGTTATTGAAAAAATATAAAAATAGTACTAGTACTAACTACTAAGGGCCCGTTTGGCCATAATTTGTTTTTGCTTTTTTTCAGAAAATTTTTATTTTTATTTGAGAATCAGTATTTAGCAATGAAAATTTTAAATTTTAGTTGAAATTAAATTTCAAAATTGTTTTTAAAAAAAAAAAAATTCCAAAAGGCTATTTTTTAAAAAATTCACTTCAAATCATTCACAAAGATTCAAAAATAATTTCAAGTTGTATTAGTGTCCAAACACAACTTTAATTTTCAAACTCTTTGTGGGATTAATTATTTAATGCGGAATAGAATAGTACTCGATTATAAAATTAATTGATCACGAATTTGCTAATTTTCTATGTAAAAATTCAACCAAATGTTGGATAAAATAATTCCACATCTAATCTCTGTATGGGGTAAAATATATTCATATTTAATGATCGCATGAGAAAGCGACACGTGAAATCGAAGACAAAAGACAGTCGGACCTGAAGGCGGTGATCTCGCTTGTCATCAGAGAGAATGATACTCATAAATGCAAAATAAATGCATGTCATCCGGTAACATTCAATGAAGAATATTTTATAGCATCAAGTGCATGATCTGTTACAGAGAATATGGCATTCACTGTCCACCATTACATATTCTTCAATGGCTCTCATTATTTGATCCTAGGACCATGCTCCCTATATGTAACTATAAATAGTGAGCTCTATTATCATTATAAGGGGATGAATTTTCTGACAAGCATACACCATATTCTATCAAAAGCTCACTAACACTTTACTTTCTTGCTTATTTATATTATCTTTACTGCCTCCGGAAGCTCTGCACCCGGGACTAAGATATCTGTCGTTTTACTTCAATTTCAAGGCTAAGTCTTCCATTTTTATTTGATCCATCTGTTATTTTGGATCAAATAGATTCATTTGTCTATAAACCATGTATAAATTCAACTGTACCGTCTTACGGGTAAATATTTTGGCGCCCACCGTGGGGCATAGATAGTCGTGTAATAGAATTGATCCCTGCATCTTTTACTAACTTATTTGATTCTTTGTTTTTAGTAAAAATCATTAAAAATAGTAGATAATGATGTCAACAACACACACAACGTTGAGGCCCAAGGAAATGAGCCTCGGCATGAAGATTCCATTAGTGATACCTGCAATGAGGGGAACAAGGACACGCTGGTTCACGACGGGCAATATTAACGACACGTTCGGGAGGCTACCCTTGACGATGCTGAAGATGAACATGTCGTGGAAACAGTAAGGATTTTGAGGGAACAACAAGAGGCCATTATAGGCCATCTCACGCGGCAGGATAAGGTCATGACAGAGCTGAGGCATGCGTTGTCGGGTGCTTCTAAGTTCCAACGATGCGAATGGATGATGTCCAGTTGCTCCCGGTGCTCCCGCAATCAAATAATGCAGAGGGTCGACAACAATACCCCGAGGGACGAAGTCGGCTTTAACAGGATCGGGGGAGACGGTGGCGGACCCGGTAACAACAATGAGAATGATCCCTTTAAAACTAAACTTATGCGATTTATGAGGGAAATAAACGCCCGAATGGATCAAATTTTGGGTGCACTACCAGTGCTAAAAGGGCCGGATTCAAAGAAGTACACACAATTGTCGTTCAAACCAAGCGCGACACCAAAATTGATCCCGAAGCGGTTTAAAATCCCAGACGTGCCGAAGTATGATGGGACTGCAAACCCTTAGGAGAATATCACCCAAAATACAATGGCGGTAAAGGGGAACGATTTGGCTCCCCGCGAGATTGAGTCAGTCTTACTAGAGATAATCGGGGAGACCCTTACGAAGGGAGCCCTGACATGGTATTCGCTCTTGCCCGAGCACTCTATAAACTCCTTCGAGATGCTCGCGGACTCTTTCATCAAGGCCCATGTCGAGGCCAGAAAGGTACATGCCAAAAGTCTGACATATTCAGAATTACACAAGGAGAATCTGAGTTGCTGCGACAATTTGTGACCAGATTCCAGAAGAAAAGAATATTGCTATCGGTCGTACCAGATGAATGGGCAGCAGACGCAATCACCAAAGGCCTGAATCCGAGAAGTTCTGACGCTTCCTGGAAGTTGAAATAAAGTTTGCTCGAGTTCCAAGCAACAATATGGGTAGATGTTCATAACCGGTACAAATCAAAGATAAGAATCGAGGATGATCAACTCGGTTTCCCGGCATCAACCAAGGGCCGAAACCGAGAGAAGAATAAAGAGAAGTGAAGAGATGAATTCGAATCGGATTGACGGTCTTTAAGGGTCGTTTTTTACCCTATGAACAGGGCGACGGACGCGGTAGAGGTTTTCGGTCGGTGGATAGATTCACCACCGATAGGAGAGATGATCGCAGCTAGAATAACAGGACATTGCAAGACAAGGAGACATCGGGTTCTCGAGATTCCTCTTATCCCAAGCTTTCCGAGTACAACTTTAATGCCAGCGTAGTGGAACTAGTGTCGGCTATGAGGAATAGCGAAAAGTACGGTTCCCGAAACCAATGAGATTCGATCCTAGTCAAAGGGATCCGAATTTGTAGTGCGAATATTATAGGACCAACGGTCACCGGACAAGGGACTAATGGCATTTGCGCGAGGAGGTGGCGACATTGCTAAAGAACGATCATCTCACAGAGATTTTTAAAAACAATTATGGTCGCAATCATGATAACGTGGAACCTTCAAAAGCACGAGAAGATCCCCAACGCTTGATGATCAATATGATTTTTGGGAGAAACGAGATTAACGGGGTTACGTTCTAGGCGGCAAAAAAGACGAAGGTATCTGTGACCCACAACAAGAGACTCCGGGAAGTCGCTAAAGATAATGTTACTTTCACGAAGGAAGATGCAGATGGATCGCTACTACCGCACAACGATGCGTTGGTAATTTCTTTGAATGTCTTAGATTTTAAAATTAAACGTGTTTTGGTGGACCCAGGAAGTTCGCCCAACATCATATAATGGAGGGTGTTGGAATAAGCCAAGCTCACCGGAAGCATCAACCGGCCACAAAACTCTTCGTCGGGTTCAACCTGGCAAGTGTGACAATCCAAGGAGAGATTTTGCTACCCACAAATGTCGAATGGGTGATGAAGACGACCCTTTTCGAGGTGGTGGACGGCGATATAGGTTACAATATCATCCTGGGGAGACCGTGGTTGCACGAGATGAAGGTTATGACATTAACATATCATTAGTTTCTTAAATTCCTAACTCCCGAGGGAGTTAAACAAATAAGAGGTGACCAACCGTCAGCAAGGAATATGAATGCAATATTAGTTTTCAATAACAAAGGGAAGGAGCATGCATCATAGCAATTATAATAATCGGCGCCTGCTCCCAAGCCGAGCATAGTCAACCTAGGGGGGAGTCCTTGGAATCCTATCAGGTACCAAGATATTTTTAGGTACCAGAAGAAACGGACGCAACCGAATCCACTGGGAAGAACTCGAACAAGTCACGTTATTCGAAAAATTCTTGGAGGGAAAGTTTCATATGGGGACAGGACTGTACCCCTAACTCGGGTCTGGATTTATTGAATTTCTTAAATTTAATATCGATTATTTTGCGTGGTCGCATGCAGATATGACAGATATCCCACCAGAAGTGGTTGTACACAAGCTAAGCTTGGACCCCGGCATCCCTCCGGTAAGAAGGAAAAAAATGTCCTATTGTCGAGGTCAGAAACAAGCAAAGAAGAGGTAACTCGCTTGCTTGATATCGGTTCAATCTCAGAGGTAAAGTATCCTGACTGGCTAGCTAACGTAGTAGTAGTTCCAAATAAGAAGAATAAATTTCGCATGTGCGTAGACTATAAAGACTTAAATAAGGTAGGCCAAAAAGACTCATTTCTATTACCAAACATTGATCAAATGATTGATGCAACGGTCGGGCATGAGTTAATGAGTTTCCTCGATGCTTACTTAGGGTACAACCAAATCAAAATGAACCTGGAGGATCAGAAAAAAACTTCGTTTATCACAAACTTCGACACATATTGTTACAATGTGATGCCCTTCGGGTTAAAGAACGCCGGAGCCACTTATCAACGGCTCGTAAACAAAATGTTCAAAAATATATATATGGAAAAGTTTACATAGATGATATGCTTGTTAAGTCTTTGAGAGCATATGATCATCTTAAACATTTGCAAGAATCTTTTGACATCCTAAGGAAGCATAACATGAAGCTTAACCCCAAGAAGTGTATATTCGGGGTCAGTTCTAGTATGTTCCTGGGATTCTTGGTGTCACAATGAGGGATTGAGGTTAAACCCGATAAACTCAAAGCTATCGAGGATATCTCGGACCAGCTATCAAGCATAAAAAAAGTTCAAAGGCTAACGGGGAGATTGACCGCTTTGAGCAGATTCATTCTCGATATTCGAAAAAATACCATCATTTCTTTGCACTTCTCAAAAAGAAGAATAACTTTGAGTGGATACCATAATTCCAATAGGCTTTGAAGGATCTAAAAAGGTATTTGTCAAGTCCTCTGTTACTGTCAAAATCGGAGGAAGGCGAACAACTACTTATCTACTTAGCGGTCTCGGAGGTTGCGGTAAGTGTTGTTTTAGTTTGTGAGGACAAAGGTACGCAATCTCCTATTTACTACGTTAGTAAAATTTACGGGAGCAGAAAACTCGCTACCCAAATCTGGAAAAATTGGCCTTAGCTCTCGTAGTCGTCGCTCGAAAGCTTAGGCCTTATTTTTAATGTTATTTGATAGTCGCGTGACCACTTTTCCCCTGCGAACTTCATAAACCCGAACTTTCAGTAGGCTGGCCAAGTGGGTCGTCTAAATAAGTGGATTTGACATAGAATATAAGCATAGGACTGCGATTAAGTCACAAGTCTTGGCCGACTTCGTGGCCGAATTTAGTCCGGGCCTGTTACTTTTGGCTACCAAAGAAGCAGTGATGGTGTCAGAATTGACATCATGAGTTTGGACCCTATTCACGGATTGAGCTTCCAACATGAAGGGGTCCGAGCTCGATATAGTACTGTAGACATGTAATTATTGACCCTCCCCAAAATTTTACACATTTCTAGTGCTTAGATGTGAGTTTTAGGCCTAATTGGCTATTTTAACCTTTTTGCTTTATTTTATCTTGAAACTTAAAAACCACAAAAAATAGTTTTTCTTTATTTTAGCTTATTGGTATTTTGTCTAGCTAGTTTTATTTTAATTTTACAAAAAAAAACATAAAAAAAAATTTTCAAATTTCTTTTTTATTGTTTTAGCATAAGTTTTTTATGTTGCGGTCTTAGTAAATATTGAAGTAGTATTTAGGTTCTTTAATATAGTTAATTTGTTTCTCCTTTAAAAATTGTCTATTTATTTTTAAATTAGCATTTTTGGTCTACGCCATTTTAGTTTATTATCAGAGGAAAAGGAAAGTAGACAAAGAAGAAAAGGACATCACATTATTTTCATAAAACAAAGCACACTCTGCATATTTAAAAAATTTCAATTCTAATATTTTGTCTCTCTCACTGTCACGTAATACATGACACATAAGGCACATTCCATTTTGTCATTTTGTATAATTTAATAACACTACAATTCGAATGATGGCATTAATTTCAGGGGGTCCACACGTTTAGACTTCTTCTCATAATACTTTATTCAATTGGGGATTTTCATATAAACACACAGTCACAGAGCACGAGAGGGAGGAGGGAGAACGGACAGAAAAATTTGAAAAAAAAACAGAGGAAAAAGATAGGGTTTTAGGTTCTCCTCCAATTTTCTTCTTATTTTCTACTATAGTTGATTCATATATTTAAAAAAAAATCATCTCTCTTGAATTCCTTCTTTGATTTTTGCTTCTTGAATTCCAGAAAAATCATACAAAAAAAAAGATTTCTAATTTTAAGTGAGTATGATCCGAATTTCGAAAAGATATATAAAAAAATATATTCCAACTTTTATTTTGGTTTCTAATTTCAAATATGGGGCACTCAGGTCGCCGTTTGTGAGTTCGAGGTCCGGTCGTAAGGTTCATGTTCGTGATTTCGGTTAAATTTTTATGTTGATTCTCGCTTATATTTTGTAATAAAGGATTTTTATATCCACAGATTCTTCTACTCTGATTAAGGAAAAGTTTGGCTTCAACAAGTTCATTACTTTATCCCCCATTTATTTAATTTTAAAAGTAATTAAAAGATGAGTTGAATCAATGGTGAGAGCTATTGTTTATTAATTTATTAGTTTACGTGATTGTGGCTGCCTGTTTCTTCCTTAATCTCTCTTGGATAATTGTTTAGCATTTGAAGTGAGTTAATACATGTTTGAACTTGTAGCTTTATATATTTTGTGTTAAATCTGATAGTTGAATACTAAAAGTATTATAGTTGACAAACATCGTGTTTAGTTTTCAGCTTAAATAGGTGAATAAGACTTTAATGATTTCTCTGTAATTTTTTGGGTTTTTAAAGGAATGAAATCATCTATTTATTATTTGAAGATCTATGAGCTGCTACCTAAATCTTCCATGTAAACAAGTGTTTTGAAGCATGTTTGTTTTTTATTGTTTGAGCCATGTTTGCGCCAATCTCTCGTTCTTAAAGGTTAGAGTATCTTTCTAGATTAGCAGCAGATTGGATAATATGAAAATAAATTTTCAGCATGCCATTCCTACTTATAGAAATTACTCTTTAGTGGTTCAATGAGTTATTTTTAATGTATTTTGATAAAAGTGTTTGTACAATTCATTTGAATTTTCTTGTTAACTTTGGATCGTATGCATTGAAATACATATTCCTTTAGTTGTTTATGGTTTAAACAAGAACTTGTTCTTGCTAAATGTTTCTTTGTTATCTTGTTTAATGCTTCAGTGTGCTTGAGTGCCATTTAATTGTCCTACCGTGCTAAATTAAAATTAAACTACGGTGTCATCCTGATTTATTTGGTTCTTTTGAGTGCTTATTTGATGGAATGTTTTTTTCTGTTCTTCTTTGTTTTCGTTCCTATCTGCCATTGTTTATATGCTTCTTCATATGAAAGGGGCCGAGGGGGGTTTGGGGCGCTAAAGAAGTTAAAATGAGCCTGCCATGACTTTTTTTGCTCAGCTTCTTTTATTTATTTTATTACTCTGACCGCTAGGAGCATATTTAGGCCGACTACAATTGGGTAGACAAACTTTAGGTCTTTTCTTTTATTTTATTTGAGGTAAGATGACGTTCCCTTTAGTTTATATTCAGAGGAATGCCCCACATATTTTGTATATATTTTTTTCGGGGAATGCCCCGTAGTGAATGTAATTGGAGGCGGTGATGAACATTATGGAATGAGCATAGTGTAGACTTTTAGTATTTTCATCTTATTTTATTCTTTTTTCTTTTATTTAAGTGGGAACAACCTCGAGCCTTTTGTGTATTTATTTTGCTTTTGTGTGTTTTACCTCAATTAGAATATTCTTAAAAGTCAATTAGATCAAGTATGTAACCGTACTAATTACGGGACTAGGGGAATGCCTAACACCATGAGAGATTGTCCTAAACTTGGGAGGGGTGGATTTCATCAGAACACTCCAGCTACAAGCTTTATTCCAGTTGATACTCCACGTGCACAGTCAGCTAGAGGTGGAGGACAGGCGGGTAGTGAGAGCCTAAGAGGTGGAGGCCCGACACGTTAATATAATCACTATGATTTGGTTTGGGCCAATACACCAGATGGTGTCATTACAGGTACGATCCTGATGTTTATTATAAAGGATAATTTTCCTTAATTTGATTCGGTTATGAATATTGAGGTGAGTCCTCATATTATGCTCCACTTATGGGTGAGCTTCGTAAATTTGTGTCCCACTTATATGTTTATCCCTGTTGGGAGATTTAAAGATGTGAACCCGTATTTGTCATTTTATTTTTGTACACCATTGAGGGCTATAAGCCCAAAAGTAATTTTTATTATTCATTACAGTGGGTTTAATATGTTTTGGAATAATTGATTCCAATTTTTATGAATTATAGGCCCTACCGGTAGGAGGGTTCATTATATGTTGTGAAAATTTATTTATGAAATATATTGAAAAGAAGAAAGAAAGGAAATTGAAAATTTCAGTTGGCACAATGTGCAACATACTTGTGATTCGGAGTTGAGGACGAGATCCTCGCATTTTTACATGATGTGAAATATTTAAATCGGGATGCAAGCCGCGATGGGAGTTATGTATGGACGAGGTCCTTGTGGTGAAATATTTATGAGTTTAAAATTTTACCTTTGTGAAATTTAATTGTACAATAGTATTAATAGGGAGTCATATCTGTTAGGCTTATTTGATAATTCTTGTATATTTTTCTGTGCATATTCAGCCATTATGGTATTGTAAATATTGAGTTTTAACCTATGAGATGAGTGCCCAGGTGGCGTTAAATGTGACTCATTAATCCGAGTAAGCAATCATGAGGTCTTCATGCCTTATATTCTGTTGTAAGTGTTGTGAAAATTCGAAATGAGGTGATGGTTGATATGAGATTAATTGATGATGCTGGAATTAATTATGAACTGCTTTTAAGACCAGAGATGTGGTGATGAGCATACATATGATGTGCTTTATGTCCTGATATCATTATGATAATGCAGTGCGTGTAATGCTGAGATTGGTGTTATTGATATATACCTTGTGGCATTGTGTTGGGTTGTGGATGTGTTGTTAGGAGTTATTTTGTTGTTACTCTGGCAGGTGGATAGGCCCAATTACAGGGGAGACTCTGGCGAAATTTCTGAAAATTTTGGGAATTAGTAAAATTTGGAGGATTGAGATTTGCAAAGGAGAGATAAGTTATGTTATGTGTTTGAGGGCGAATGATCCTAAGTGGTGGATAATGTAACACCCCAAAAAATTTTTGAAGTACTTCAACACTATCAAGAAAATTGATGTGTGCGTAAGCACGAGTTTCTATAGCCAGTTGAGTCTAATACCGTGCATTGTTGTGAAAAATTAGACCTTTTGAAATGTTGGAGTGTAATAAATTGATCTTAAAGTTTACAAATATGAATAAAAGAAATAATCTCAAATGAGATGATGTTGTCGGGCTTATCTCAAATGCGGTAATGTGGAATCAACCATGAGTATATGTGTAAAAGTAAAACCATCAATTTGGTAACCTCAGAATAATTCTTAGAACGTTCGAGGACGAACGTTTGTTTAAGAGGTGGAGAATGTAACGACCCGACTTGTCGTTTTAAGAATTACCCCCGTTCAGTGACTTAAGGTCTCGAGAAGCTTCGAAATATGTATTATGACCCACGTGTGTGGTCGAGTTTGGTTTTCGGAAGATTCAGAATTTAATTTAAAGAAAAATTCTCATTTTGAAACTTAAATGGAAAGAGTTGACCGGGGAGTTGACTTTTGAGCAAATGACCCTAGAATGGAATTTCGATGATGGCAATAGCTTCGTATGATGATTTCGGACTTAGGCGTATGTTCGGATTTGGATTTAGAAGTCCGTAGGACAATTCGACATATTTTTGGCGAAAGTTGGAAAATATAAGATTTTGGAAAAGTCCGACCGAAGAGTGAATTTTTGATAACGATGTCGGATTTTGATTCCGGAAATGGGAATAATTCCCTTACGTTAAATATGACTTGTGTGCAAAATCTGAAGTCATTCCGGATTGATTTGATACGTTTCGGCGCAAAATATAGAAGTTGGAAGATTTGAAAAACTTATAATTCGATTCGATGCGCGATTCGTAATTTTGGCATTGTTTGACGTGGTTTGAAGCCTCGACTAAGTTTGTATTGTATTTTGGGACGCGTTGGTATAATTGGTTGAGGTTCCGGGGGCCTCGGGCGAGTTTCGGATGGTTAAACGGACCTAAATTGTGCTTGAAGGAATTCTGAAATTTTTCCAGATTTGGTACCATCGCACCTGCGATGGAAATGGTTGCAGGTGCGCGACTGCAAAAGCGACAAATTGGTCGCAGATATGGCCTGGAGCGAGAAGGTAAAAGGTCGCAGGTGCGAAGCATTTTCCGCACCTGCGTGAGCACAGAAGCGGAAGCTCTTCCGCAGGTGCGAGGGCAGTGGTCACTGGGCATTGCAGAAGCGAGAATTTTCTCGCAAAAGCGAGCTCGCAGGTGCGACTAAAATGTTCGCAGGTGCGAAACTGGGCAGAAACATAAGGAATGAACTTGGTCATTTTTGGCATTTCGTTTTGGAATTTTTGGAGCTCGGATTTGGGCGATTCTGGAGGGATTCTTCACAAGCTTGGTTGGGGTAAGCGTTCTATATCCTAAAGTGATTATATTTCATAAATCTATGATTATATTCATCGTTTAATTCAGATTTAAATGGAAGAAATCAAGATTTTTACAAAATCTTCCAAAAATGAAAAATTAAGATTTGGAGGTCGAGTTGTTATTGGAATTCGATAAAATTAGTATGGTTGAACTCGTATCGGAATGAGTGTTCGGATTTCATGAAAATTATGTCGGGTTCCGAGGGGCGGGCCTCGCGTTGACTTTTTTGGAATAAAGTTTTAAGTCGACGTATATTATCCGGAATTATTTCCGATGAATTTTAATGAAGTTATTTTGGAATATCGACCTAACTTCAAAAAGGTAAGTGTCTTGCTTAACCTCGAGTGGGGGAATTACCCCTTTAGGTATTGAGTCTTATGTGCCATTTATGAAATATAAAAAGTCGTGTACGCGAGGTGACGAGTATGTACTTGGGCTTGTATGTGCAAAATTCATTGAATTCTTAGGCATTATTGTGTAGTAAATTGAGAAATTGTGGAAAATTATTAAATCGTCTATTTGCCATGCCTAAATCCTTATTGTTGAATTTGTTTTTATATGATAATTTGATGTGATTTTTACTTGAAATATTTATGAAATTTCGTGAGTATTGTTGGTTTAATATTTTTTGGAAATTAATTCCAATGTGAATTTTCTTATGCAAATAATTAATTTAAGCGAGCTTAAGAATAAGTATTAATATAATTATCTAAATTTGCATTAATGAAGGTTTTGCTTTATGTTGAGTAATTTATATCTCTATTGATTGTTTTTTGGTGTTATATACATTGTGTGGAGCCTTGGGCTATTTGTTGTAAAATTAATTGATTTTGTTATATCTTTGGAATCTGGTTGCGGCCATTGGGCAAATTGTGATATGAATTGATTTTATTATGTTGTCATGTTAAATTCCCGTGTAAATTATTGTATTGTGTGAGTTATTATTTTGGGAAGATAAGGGTGGCATTTCACCTTTGATATTATGTGGGTATAAGGGTGGCATTTCACTGTTGTTGTGTTTGTTGGAATATTGTCTCGGCAGAGCGATAAGGGTGGTTATAGAAGCGATAAGGGTGGTAATAGGAGCGATAAAAGTGGCTATTGATATTGTCTGGGCGAAGCGATAATGGTAGATATATGAGTGATAAAGGTGGCAATAGGAGCGATAATGGTGGCTATTGTCAGGGACGATATGTGATGATGTGGGGTTGTGGTGTTGATAATTTTAATGCGATGTTGTGATTTTTTTGTGTTTATTCTTATACCTTGTGCCATTTGTCTTGTTGTTGGTAAATTGATAACAATCTGATTTATGTTGAAATTGAGAGCCTGTGGCTATTGCCAGGCGGATTATAAAATAAAATGTGGGTACGGGGTGCTGTGATGAAATAATAATGATAATTGACACGTGAATTGTCCGTGCAGTTGTGATATAAAATGAGGGCACGAGGTGCCGGGGAAATATGATGATTTAATTATGAGCACGAGGTGCCGTGAAAATATGAAAATGGGCTGAAACCCGTATTTTTATGATTATGAAATGAGGTATCACATGGTGACTTTTTAATTGAAAGAATTATATTCAAAATATTTATTTGGAAGGATTTTTACTTAGAAAGTATTATATGAAAGAATTGTATTTGAAAGATATTTATTTGAGGAAATTATATTTGAAAAGATTTATTGAAAGAATTATATTTGAAAAATAATTATTTGAGAAAATTATATTTGAAAGAGAGTTATCTGGAAGAATTATATGTGAAAGACATTTATTTGAAGGACTTGATTTAATTGGGTATAATTGTGTTTATTAATTGTTGAGTGATATTAATGGTATTCTTGTTGTCTGTTGTGCATATCACTGATTGTTTTCTCCCGCCCTTATAGTTATTTGTTTCCTATTACTTTGTATATTATATTGCACATGTTATTAGACTAGTAAATGTCTTGACTGTACCTAGTCTCTACTCCATTGAGGTTAGTCTTGATACTTACTGGGTACCGACTGTGGTGTACTCTTACTACACTTCTGCACATTTTTGTGCAGAGCCAGGTATTGGAGATATCAGACTTGAGCAGAGTTAAAGCGCGATCGTAAGGATTCAAGGTAGAGCTGCTTGGCCGTCGCAGTCCCTTGGAGTCTTTTCATTTCATTGTACTGTTAATTTGTAATCAAACAGTATTGTATATTCGGTCCTCGTGATCATTCCATGTATTCAGTTAGAGTTCGTGACTCAGTACTACCAGTCTTGGGAGGTTATGTATT
Source organism: Nicotiana tomentosiformis (assembly GCF_000390325.3). Taxonomy (NCBI): domain Eukaryota; kingdom Viridiplantae; phylum Streptophyta; class Magnoliopsida; order Solanales; family Solanaceae; genus Nicotiana; species Nicotiana tomentosiformis. The sequence goes on along the minus strand of NC_090816.1, from coordinate 112,636,219 downwards.
GTAATTATTTCCGCTGTTAGTTTTTATATTAAAAAAATGGCTTCAAAAGGTAATCCAAATAGGCTTACCTAGTCTTAGAGACTATGTGCCATCACGACGCTTGTGGTGGGATTTTTGGTCATGACACCTAGAATGGTACACACGTCAAGATGCTAGCAGGTGGTATACATGGGACGATATGGCTCAGGCCTTTGCCCGATACTCTTAGTATAATATAGATATTGTCCCAGATCACCTGTCCTTGACCAAGATAGAAAAGAAGTCTAATGAAAGCTTTAGGGAATACATGCTCAGATGGAGAGAACAAGCTGCCCGGGTCAATCCCCCGATGGAAGAAAACGAGATGGTCAAGTACTTTCTTCAAGCCCAAAAGCCTACTTACTTTGGCCACTTGATCTCAGCCATGGGCAAGCCTTTTAATGATGTGGTAAAGATGGGAGAAATGGTGGAAGATGGACTCAAGTCAAGCAAGATCATGAGCTATTCCGCCTTGAAAGCAACCACACAAGCAATTCAGAATGACACAGGAAGCTTGTTAGGTAAGAAGAGAATGGATTATGTTGTTATGGTTGTTTCGGGAGCATGATGTGGTCCAAGGGATCCACCTCACCAGTACACTCAACCTCGACCCCAACCCTAAGCCTGTACATACACTCCATATAATCCACCCCAACAGTATTTCCCACCACAACATCCTCAATACTCAGTCAGGCCACCCCAATACCATGTTCACCACGCACAATCATATGCCCAACCCCCTCCTTACCCGTAATGGCGTGTACCAGCTCCACAAAACTTTTATCCACACCCACAACCCTACCAAAACCATATTGGTCTGAACTTTCGACTCGGGTCGGAGTATAAAAGAGAAAGGCAATAGCGGAAAGAGACCTTCACCCCTCTGGGAGAGTCCTATGCTAGTTTATTTCAAAGGTTGAGGCAATTGGACATGTTGAGGCCGATTGAGGCAAAGATACCAAATCTACCCCCAGAGAATCTTGATTATTCTCCGAGGTGCGCATATTGTTCTGATACCCTAGGGCATGATATAGAGAAGTGTTGGCATTTGAAAAGAGAGATACAAAGGCTTATTGATGCAAATCAAATTGTAGTACAGATCCCAGATGCGCCAAACATCAACCAAAATCCTTTGCCATCCCACGCAGAGACACACATGATTGAGATAGTTCATAAGGATGAAGAGTCCAGGAATTCTTCTAAATCCATCATGATGATTCGTTCTAGTGAATGTAATTCAGATAAGGTTCTAGACTAAACAAAAGCAATTCTCTCGATAGTTGAAGGGATGTCGGAGAAACTAAGCATGCTCAACGTGAAGCCACTTGTGTTGGTCGTGAAAGGGCCATCGAAGGTTATTAGGGCAAGTCGGGAGAAGCTGAAAGTGGTCGTGCCAGGGAACTTAAGCAAGCTTGTCGTAGTCATGAAAGGGGCTCATATTACCTATGTTGTTGTTAAGCCAGTGACCCAATTGCCAGTGGTAGATACAAAGGTTGTTCTATGGAATTACAAACAAGTGATAGTGACATATAATGGGAAAGAAGTGGAGGAAGAAGTCAATGAAACTGGAGGACTGACTCGTTCTGGGAGATGTTTTACCATGGAAGAATTGAGGAAGGCCAAGCAGTTCAAGGATAGTCAAATACCAGTAAAGAAGCCGGTCACTGAAGAAGAGGTTGAAGAGTTCCTGAAAAAGATCAAAGTGCAAGACTATTCCATTGTGGAGAAATTAGGGAAAACATCGGCTCAGATCTCTCTTTTGTCTTTACTAATACATTCAGATGACCACCTCATAGACCTAATGAAGATTTTGAATGAGGCACATGTTCCTGATAAGATCACACTAAATCACTTGGAAAAGATTGCCAACAAGATCTTCGAAGCAAACAAGATCACTTTCTTAGATGATGAACTTCCTATGGAGGGTACAAAACACAACTGAGCTCTTTATCTCACAGTGAAGTGCGAGGATTCTATTGTCTCAGGGGTATTGGTTGACAATGACTCTAGTGCAAATATTTGCCCTATGTCCACTTTGCAAAATTTGAATATCGGCACTGAAAAAATCCACATGAACAATGTATGTGTTCGAGGCTTTGATGGGGGAGGTAAAGATTTTGTTGGTAATATAATTCTCGAATTGTCGATAGGGCCAGTTGAGTTTACTATGGAGTTTCAAGTGTTAGATGTGTCTATCTCCTACAATCTGTTGTTGGGCAGGCCTTGGATACATACGGCTAAGGAAGTCATGTCTTCTCCGCATCAAATGGTAAAATTCGAATGTGACAGGCATGGAATAGTTATGCACGGTGATGAGGACATATCTGCTTATAATGACCCTGTCTGTTCCATTTATTGAAGCTGAAGATGATAAAGGCCTTGGGTCTACCAAACTTTCGAAATGGTGTCTGTTGAGAAGATTCCCGAGGGAAAATGCATTCCAGGACTTAAGCTAACATCCGCGTATGTCATGGTAGCAAATAAAATGTTGAAGAATGGTTTTGTGCCGGGTAAAGGCCTAGGTTCATCTCTACAGGGTATTGTGCATCCTATGTGCCAACGTGAAAATCTTGGTACATTTGGTTCGGGATTCACGCCCACATAGAAGGACGTGAAAAGGGCTAAAAATTTAAAACAAAAGGTATGGTCACTCCACAAGCCCGTTACTCACATTTTCAAGTCTTTTGTCAAGCTAGAGGTCGCAAAGCGTCCAATATCATCAATCCCGAAACCTGTGGTCGATGTTGATGAAGAGCTGATCAAGAGGTTCTAGAGTCTGTTTGATGAGGTTAATATGGTGGAAATTGGGGAAGGTTCTAGTAAAGCAGATGTGCAGCTCGTTGGGCCAAATGTAAAGCTACTCCTCTTCCCACCCGAAAGGAGTTTTAGTAGTTTGCTTTATTTTCTTTTCTGTTATCTGGGTTATTGTAGGGTTGTAATCCATATTTTTATTTTCGCTTGTTTTGATGGTCAAACCCTTCTATCCTTTTATTTTTTCACTGAAATGCAAGTTTTCGTCTTTTTATTGTTATTCCTAATATCTGTTTCAATTTGTTTTTCCTTTGTACAATTCTTTTTATGTTGGTTCTAATGACATGACATGCATGAGGAATTTTCACCCAGATCTTAAAAGCAGTTTATCCTTGAAATAATGATCCAAGAAGTTGAATGTGATGAAAAAACATAGAGGTTGAGATCTCATCCCTTCGAATCGTTGCGGAAGTTGAAATTGATGATGATGAGTGGGTCAAAACCCGGCTAGAGCAGTTGAGTTTGATTGATGAGAAAAGATTGGCATCAATATGTCATGGTCAATTGTATCAGAAAAGAATGGCAAGAGCATACAACAAGAGGGTGCGTCCCCGAAAATTTGAAGTGGGCTAGCTGGTATTGAAACGCATCCTTCCACATCAAGCTGAAGCTAAAGGCAAGTTCTCCCTAAACTGGAAAGGGGCGTTCATTGTGACAAGAGTGTTGCACAATGGTGCTTTATATTTAACGGACATAGAAGGCAGATGTATGGATATGGCTATCAATTCTGATACAGTCAAGAGATATTATGTATGATTTCTTTGCTTATCTTCAATTGCATTTTGTACTTGGCATGTTCAAAGTTGGAATGACGAAGACATTTTATTCTGCTACCCCAAACATTTTTATCCTTTGTTACCCCTTTTGAGCCTTATTTATTTTCTTTCATACCCCTCTTTTAGAATCAGGAGTAGAGTTAGAAAATAGAAACAAAAAACAAAAAAAAAAGGAATAGAAAAAAAAATAAAAAAAAGAAGAAGAAAAGAAAAAGAAAAAAAAGCAACAAAAACAAAACAACTTTTAGGTTAAACAAAACAACTTTTAGGTTGGAACTACGTTAGACCTGATTCCTTTTAAGGATACGTAGGCAGCCTTACTCTGAGGTTCGTTCCATCAAAATAAAAATCCAAAATTCCCTAGACTCAAAGAAACTGGAGCAGAAGTTTTAGTTTTGCAAAAGATCTGATTCCAAAAGTGGTAATTTTGAACCCTTTCATCTTAAATTATCTTGAGCCTTCATGCCACCCTTTCTTTCTAACCCTGTCCAAAAGCCTACACTACGATCCAAAGAAAGACCTTCTGATCAATCTTTGAGGATGCCAAGTAAGCGAGATAGAGGTTGCTTTACATCATGGGTAACACTTTGTTCATGGGCACAAGGAAAAATGAATAAATGAGAGAGTCTTATTGGTGAAAACCCTCACGGGCACCGTAAGGCAATGATGAGCTAAGAGAAAATTTAAAATGAGAGAGTCTTATTGGTGAAAACCCTCACGGGCACCGTAAGGCGACGATGAGTTGAGAGATAAACAAATGAGAGAGGCTTGTTGGTGAAAACCCTTCGGGGCACTACAGGTCGAATGAGGATCGTGACTTTACAGAGAAATTGGATCATTGAAAGCCTGATTTTGGAAGTATGAAGACATGACATGAACTGAAAGTGTGATTGGTTGGACGGATTAGGCTGATCAATCTGAAATGCATGTCATGATCATTGGAGCCAGCTGCTTCACTCAGATAAGTTTCTTTTCCATTCTTCTTCAAATAGTCATCTTTGTTCGAAATTTTCCTTTTTATTCCTAATTCTCAAAGTCATTTCGCTTCGTTTCTTTTGGGTTTATTTTTCTGAATCTCTTTTAAGTCAGTCTTTGTTAAACAAGAAATAAAGGATTTCAAAGCCTACTACCAGCTTTTTAATTGTACAAAGCGAAGTTCGGCCAAACACATCACAAGTGACATATTTCAGAATGAGCAATTTGGTGATAACTGAAGTTCAAGAGGTCAAGTGATTCTTGGATTTTGAGGAAATGCAAAGGTTCAGCAATTGCCAAGAATGAAAATGCAATACAACAAGTGAGTGTAAGGAATTCGAGTCATTCAGAGGTTTTTGTGGTCAAGGTTCGACCAGGAGGTCAAACAATTCATTGTTAGCCCGAAGCAGCTAATCAGAATGAAACATGGCAGTGGCAGAAGCGGACACCTTCAACAACGATGCCACAAGCTAACCACCACATTTGCAAACTCGCAAAATTTCCTTTGATTAAAATAGGGGCAGGAAATTTCGTCATTCACATGGATCCTCCATGAGGAAAGCATGGTTCTAAGGCAAGAAATTTTTGTTCAGTCTGCAGGGATCCTCCGTAAGGGAAGCATAGTTAAGGTAAGTTCATTTTTGACTATTTGGGACCCTCCTGGATAATGAGATTTAGTTTTTAAGTTTTCAGGACCCTCATGGATAATGAGATTTAGTTTTAAGTTTTTAGGACCCTCCCGGATAATAGTATTTAGTTTTAAGTTTTTAGGATCCTCCTGGATAATGAGATCTAGTTTTAAGTTTCAAGACCCTCATGGATAATGGGATTTAGTTTTTAGTTTTCAGGACCCTCCTGGATAATGAGATTTAGTTTTAAGCTTCTAGGACCCTCCTGAATAATGGTATTTAGTTTTAAGTTTTCAGGACCCTCCTGGATAATGGGATTTAGTTTTTAGTTTTCAGGTCCTAGATAATGGGATTTAGTTTTAAGATTTCAGGACTCTCCTGGATAATGGGATTTAGTGTTAGGTTTTCAGGACCCTCCTAGATAATGGGATTTATTTTTAAGCTTTCAGGACCCTCCTGGATAATGGGATTTAGTTTTAAGTTTTCAGTACCCTCCTGGATAATGAGATTTAGTTTTATGTTTTCAGGACCCTCCTAAATAATGGGATTTAATTTTAAGTTTTCAGGCTCCTCCTGGATAATGGAATTTAATTTTAAGTTTTCAGGACCCTCCTGGATAATGAGATTCAGTTTTAAGCTTTCAGGACCCTCCTGGATAATGAAATTTAGTTTTAAGCTTTCAGGACCCTCCTGGATAATGGAATTTAGTTTTTTAGTTTTCAGAACCCTCATGGATAATGGGATTTAGTTTTAAGCTTTCGGGACCCTCTTGGATAATGAGATTTAGTTTTAAACTTTCAGGACCCTCCTGGATAATGAGATTTAGTTTTTAAGTTTTCATGACCCTTCGAGATAATGGGATTTAGTTTTAAGCTTTTTGGACCCTCCTAGATAATGAGATTTAGTTTTAAGTTTTCAAGGACCCTCCTGGATAATGGGATTTAGTTTTAGGTTTTCAGGACCCTCCTGGATAATGAGATTTAGCTTTTAAGTTTTGAGGACCCTCCTGGATAATGAGATTTAGTTTTAAGTTTTTAGGACCCTCCTGGATAATGAGATCTAGTTTTAAGTTTCAGGACCCTCATGGATAATGAGATTTAGTTTTTAGTTTTCAGGACCCTCTTGGATAATTGGATTTAGTTTTAAGATTCCAGGCCCCTCCTGGATAATGGTATTTAGTTTTAAGTTTTCAGGACCCTCCTGGATAATGGGATTCAACTAACACTCACAAATGTTCCTCGTACAAACTGGGACTGAAAATTTTCTTTATTTTGTCTGTTTTATTGTGATTGCAGGCACCCACTCGGAGAACGGGGGAATTTATTTCAAGTTTCAAGTCAGTAGAAGGCGCCCACCTGGAGAATGAGGGAATTCATTTCAAGTTTCAAGTCAATAGCAGGCACCCACCTGGAGAACGAGGGAATTCATTTCAGAGTTATTTCAAGTTAATTTAGTAGCAGACGCCCACCTGGAGAATGAAGAAATTCATTTCAAGTTTCAAGTTAGTAGCAGGCGCCCACCTGGAGAACAGAGGAATTCATTTCAGAGTTAAATTCAAATCAACAGCAGGAGCCCGCCTGAAGAATATGGTCAATTCAAGTTAGAAGTAGCAGAAGCTCGCCTCAAGAATGCGAGTCAATAGTTCGAGATGCACAACAAGACTATAGAAGATTCAAGACAAAATAGTAGATAAGAGTTTGTATTTTTTCTTGTAATTTTTATTTTATTTGATTTTTCATTTTAGATGTAATGGCAGGAACCGCGAATCGGAACCTCGACGACACTTCACTCGACTCTCCACCTCGGTAACCTTCTCCATTGTTTTTCTACTTCTGAACTACACGTGACCTGATTCCTTTATAACCAAGGATATGTAGGCAGCTCAGATACCAAGGCTCGGTCACATTCTCCTTTCTTTTAGTTTTATTCTCTTTTAAATAAAGGTCGGATCAAAAACTCATCTTGTCTTTTCTTTGTCTAAAAATACTTCGTCTTTCTAGCCAAAGAGGGGCAGCTGTAGACATGTAATTTTTGACCCTTCCCGAAATTTTACACATTTCTAGTGCTTAGATGTGAGTTTTAGGCATAATTGGCTATTTTAACCCTTTTGCTTTATTTTATTTTAAAACTTAAAAATCACAAAAAATAGTTTTTCTTTATTTTAGCTTCTTGGTATTTTATCTAGCTAGTTTTATTTTAATTTTACAAAAAAAAAACATAAAAAAGAAAATTTCAAAAAAAATAATTATTGTTTTAGCGTAATTTTTTTAAGTTGTAGTCTTAGTAAATATTGAAGTAGTATTCAGGTTCTTTAATATAGTTAATTTGTTTCTCCTTTAAAAATTATCTATTTATTTTTAAATTAGCATTTTTGGTCTAAGCCATTTTAGTTTATTATCAGAGGGAAAGGAAAGTAGACAAAGAAGAAAAGGACATCACATTATTTTCATAAAACAAAGCACACTCTGCACATTTGAAAATTTTCAATTCTAATATTTTGTCTTTCACTGTCACGTAATGCATGACACATAAGGCACATTCCATTTTGTCATTTTGTATAATTTAATAACACTACAATTTGAATGATGACATTAATTTCAGGGGGTCCACACGTTTGGACTTCTTCTCCCAACATTTTATTCAATTGGGGATTTTTATATAAACACACAGTCACAGAGCACGAGAGAGAGGAGGGAGAACATACATAAAAATTTGGAAAAATACCAGAGGAAAAAGATAGGGTTTTAGGTTCTCCTCCAATTTTCTTCTGATTTTCTGCTAGAGTTGATTCATATATTAAAAAAAGAAAAAATCATTTCTCTTGAATCTCTCCTCTTATTTTTGCTTCTTGAATTTTAGAAAAATTATACAAAAAGAATCTGTTTTTAAGTGAGTGGGATCCGAATTTCGAAAAGATATATAAAAAATATTTTTCAACTTTTCTTTTTGTTTCTAATTTCAAAGATTGGGTACTCAGGTCGCCATTTGTGAGTTCGAGGTTCGGTCGTAAGGTTCATGTTCGTGATTCTGGTTAAATTTTTATGTCGATTCTCGCTTAGATTTTGTAATTAGGGATTTTTGTATCCACAGATTCTTCTACTCTAATTAACGAAAAGTTTGGCTTCAACAAGTTCATTACTTTATCCCCTATTTATTTAATTTCAAAAGTAATTAAAAGATGAGTTGAATCAATAGTGAGAGCTAGTGTTTATTAATTTGTTAGTTTACGTGATTATGGCGACCTATTTCTTCCTTAATCTCTCTTGGATAATTGTTTAGCATTTGTAGTGAGTTAATACATGTTTGAACTTGTAGCTTTATATCTTTTGTGTTAAATGTGATAGTTGAATGCTAAACGTATTGTAGTTGACAAACATCATATTTAGTTTTCAGCTTAAATAGGTGAATAAGACTATTGATTTCTCTGCAATTTCTTGGGTTTTTAAAGGAATGAAATCATCTATTTATTATTTGAAGATCTATGAGGTGCTACCTAAATCTTCCATGTAAACAAGTGTTTTGAAGCATATTTTTTTTTATTGTTTGAGCCATGTTTGCTGCCAATCTCTCGTTCTTAAAGGTTAGAGTATCTTTCTAGATTAGCAGTAGATTGGATAATATGAAAACAAATTTTCAGCATGCCATTCCTACTTATAGAAATTACTCTTTAATGGTTCAATGAGTTGTTTTTATTGTATTTTGATAAAAGTGTTTCTACAGTTCATTTGAATTTTCTTGTTAACTTTGGATCGTATGCATTGAAATACATATTCCTTTAGTTGATTTTGGTTTAAACAATGACTTGTTCTTGTTGAATCTTTCTTTGTTATCTTGTTTAATGCTTCAGTGTGCTTGAGTTCCATTTAATTGTTCTAACGTGCTAAATTAAAATTAAACTACGGTGTCATCCTGTTTCATTTGGTTCTTTTGAGTGCTTATTTGATGGAATGTTTCTTTCTGTTCTTCTTTGTTTTCATTCCTATCCGCCATTGTTTATATGCTTCTTTGTGTGAAAGGGGCCGAGGGGGTTTGGGGCGCTAAAGAAGTTAAAATGAGCATGCCATGACTTTTTTTACTTAGTTTCTTTTATTTATTTTATTACTCTGACCGCTAGGAGAATGTTTAGGCCGACTACACTTGGGTAGGTAAACTTTAGGTCTTTTCTTTTATTTTGTTTGAGGTAAGAGGTCGTTCCTTTTAGTTAATATTCAGAGGAATGCCCCGCATATTTTGTATATATTTTTTTCGGGGAACACCCCGTAGTGAGTGTAATTGGAGGCGGTGATGGACATTATGGAATGAGCATAGTGTAGACTTTTAGTATTTTCTTCTTATTTTATTCTTTTTTTCTTTTATTTAAGTGGGAACAACTTGGAGCCTTTTGTGTGTTTATTTTGCTTCTGTGTGTTTTAGCTCAATTAGAATATTCTTAAAAGCCAATTAGATCAAGTATGCAACCGTACTGGTTATGGGACTAGGGGAATGCCTAACACCTTCTCCCCGAGTCAAATGAACCCCCTTACTTAGAGTCTCTGGTGTAAACTAGTTTTGGAGTTTAAATGTGTTTTGAAAGGAAAAATTATTTTTTAAAAAAAAAAATTAAAAAAATGGTGACCTGGCACACCGAAACCAAATGTCAGGTGGCGACTCTAAAAATCTTTTGAAACACGAATTATGTCACTTTCAAATTGAAAACCCTTTGAGCCTCCCACTTTATATCTATTTTAAAGAGGGGTTAGTGAGGTAAAAAAAAGGGTGTTGCAAGTACTAACCACGCCCTCAGAGAAACCCTAAGTCAGGCCATAAGAACTGTTTCTTTGACTAACAATGAAGCGGAGTATGAAGCTTTGATTGCAGGGCTCGAGTTGGCTCGGGGAATGGACTCCGAGGTCATAGAAATCAAGTGCGACTCCCAGTTGGTAGTAAATCAGGTCTACGGGATCTTCGAAGCCAAAGAGGAGCGTATGCAACATTACGTAATAAAGGTTCAGGCTTTGTTCACTCGGTTTTGGGAGTGATCGATTACGCATGTCCCAAAGGAAGAGAACACAGAAGTGGATTCATTAGATAACCTTGGTTCGTCTATGGAAATGAAAGAATTGGACTCCGGTACGGTCGTACAACTTATGCACTCGGTACTGAATGCATACAATTATTATGAGGTAAACGCGACTAATTTGGTCTAGGACTGGAGAAACTAGATTATTGACTATCTCGAACACGATAAATTTCCTGAAGATTCTAAGGGGTCTCGGGCACTGCACACTAAAGCAGCTCGATACAGCTTCAAGGGGAGTCAATTGTACAAAAGATCTTTCCAAGGCTCGTTGGCCCGATGTTTGGGAGCCTCCGAAGCTAATTATGTTATGCGAGAAGTCCACAAAGGGATTTGCGAAAATCACTCAAGCGTAGATTCCTTAGTAATAAAATTAATTAGGGTAGGGTACTATTTGCCCTGGATTGACAAGATGCCAAAGCTTATGTTCAAAAGTGTAATAAATGTCAACACTACGCACTGTTGGTACATCAACTGGCAGAGCCATTGCACTCTGTTTTGTCACTGTGGCCGTTCATGAAATGGAGAATGGATATCGTCGGACCACTGCCCCGGCCCCCGGTAAGGTAAGATTTTTTTTGATTTTAACTGACTATTTTTCTAAGTGGGTTGAAGCAGGTCCTTATCAGAAGATCGGTGAATGTGAAGTGGTAGATTTCTTGTGGGATAACATAATTTGTAGATTTGGGATACCAAAAGAGATAGTTTGCGACAACGGGCCACAATTTATAGGTGCAAAGGTTACGAAGTTCCTTGAAGACTTGAAAATCAAAAGCATCACATCATCACCCTATCACCTGAGCGCAAACGGTCAAGCAAAATCAACAAATAAAGTGATTATACAAAATATCAAAAAGAGATTGGAAGCGGCTAAAGGTAAATGGCCTGAATAGCTGTCAGGTGTACTATAGGCATACCGAATAACGGAAAAATCGAGCACGGGAGAGACTCCTTTCTCTCTTGTGTACGGAGCAGAACCCTAATCCCGGTGGAAGTAAGGGAACCTACCTTGACATATTTTTGGGAAAACGAAGAAGTAAATAATGAAGCAATGTTAATCAATTTGGAGTTGCTAGATAAACGCAGGGACTTGGCGCATATAAGGATGGCAACCCAAAAGCAAAGAATAGAGATATATTACAGTTGAAGGGCCAACCTCCGTTATTTCAAAGTTGGAGACTTGGCTTTAAGGAAAGTAACTCAGAACACCCGGTAGCTCAATACAGGGAAGTTAGGTCCAACATGGGAAGGCCCCTACCGGATTTCAACTGTCACCGGGAAAAGGGTCATACGAGTTAGAAAATCAAGATGGAGAAAAGTTTCCAAGCAGCTGGAATGTGGCACACCTCAAGATATATTATTTGATGATAAACATAGCTTGCACTGAAAGTATACGTTGCACTTTTTTTTTCCTTCGTCCAGTTTTTGTCCCAATTGAGTTTTTCTGGCAAGGTTTTTAATGATGAAGCAACAAAAAGCATACTACGAAGGAGGCTTCAACAACAACAATAAGATCTTTAAATGACAAGGCACATAAGTAAAGAACCACTACGGAGTGGTTAAATAGTCTTTTGCTCGATAGCAAAGTTCTTATCGGGAAGTAATGTTTGCTGTAGAACAGAGATTACCCGACCGTTCGCAAGTGCAACCCACTGGGTGATTGTTAGATAATATTTGGCTCGATAACATAAATTCCTAAGGGGAAGTGAAGTTTGCTATGGAAATGAAGATTATCTAGCAATTCACTGGTGAATCCTCGTAGGAGCAAAACTTCCAGTGTTCAAATTCGTATTCTTCGCATTCGAACACTAGGGGGAGTGGTATGAGGATATGGAAACAACGAATGCCACTTCGACCGGAATACGAAACTCGAAAACATAGTTGTATCATCGGGACCGGGGATTGCGCGGTCAGCCCCATAGAAACAAGTTGTACAAGTTAGCCACAAGAAATGACAATTTCCTTTTAGCACAATGAATGCTTATGTACTTTTAAAAATGGAAGGAATAAAGTAAAGTCCTTTTATTTCTATCTTGTTTATTGTCTGAACGATGAATTGATTTTATCATTTAAAAGTTAAACAAGTACTCCAAATGCTAGTGCCGTAATGAACATGAGACGTCCTCTTCAAGAGCACCGTAAACATAAGAGGGCCCTCTTTTATGAAAACCCACACATTAAAGGGTTGATTTCGGAAGAACTTATGCCTGAAATCCAAATGCTTTTGGGGGAAAATACACCTGAAACCTTGCATAATCAGACGCAAACAGTAAAACTTGCGCAAACACTTAAATGAAAAAAAAATGCAAAGGGAAAACTTGCGCAAATACTTAAACAAAAGGACGCAAGGAGAAAAACTTATACGACACTTGAACGAAAAAGTGTTCCTATTCATAATGAGTGTGTCAAACAACACGGGTACAAAGATATGAGAAAGAAAAGAAAACAAAAACTAAGCTACTGCATCTCCGTTCCCCAGGGGAAAGTAGGAGGATCCGCCGTTGGCTCAACATCTTGGCCCTCATCATTTTAGCCTTCAGCGTCATCACCTTTCAATTCTTCTTCCGTTCTCGAGAACTCAGAACTGGAGCCAAAAGAGTCAGTGGCATCAGGACGGGTCAGAAGACCTCTTTTTGCAGCTAACTCTAGCTCACGGGCCTTAGCGATTTCAACATCAAAGTCAATGACACATGCTTTGGCCTCTTCCAAGTTTTTTCTCCTCATGCTGTACATAACATATATTTTTTCAAAAATGAGGGAAGCCACTCGGCGCTGAAGTTCTTCTTTAAGCTGGCCGACCTCAGCAGAGAGGTCATCTCGCGCGAATCTCATGAATCGGAGGCTCGCATCAAAATCACAGATAGTGGAGCTGTAAATTTTATTATACTCTAAGGTCTTCTTATGCTTCTCCTCCATCCGTGCATGCTAGTACTATTCGACAGTACTAACGTCCCTTTTTCTAGGGACGTTGCATCTTTAAATGGATGCAGATGGTTACATAGCAGACAATGTTGATCACAGATAGTGCTGCATCCTCTTCTCAGCGGACTCGGTGAGCCCCATTTCATTTCGGGGTCATATATTGTACCTTTTGTTTATATTGTGGTCACTTTTTGAGGTATAGCTGGAGCTTTGTTGCCGGCACCATCTTTACTTTCTTTTGTATCTTTAGAGGCTCTTTAGACACTATGTGGGTTGTATATGTGTGCTAGAAAGGTCAAACGAATTATGTTGTATTTTGGAGTTTTGTTCCACTAAATCACAAAATATATCTATTTGAAACTTAACAAGGAAGTAGCAAAATGAAATGGTTTAGTAATGTCTATATATATGGTCCTTCTACTGTTTAGCTAATAAAAACATGCCTTCTCTTATCATGGGTGAGTTGGGTAGAAAGTATCTAATATGCTTGCTCGGCCGGGTTCACTCGGTTGAGCGCCGATCGCGTTTTTCGAGGTTGGGGCGTGACACTTTGAAGGCCATCAGAAGCAATAAAGTTGGCATGTAAAACAAGCATGCAAATTCAAAAACCCTGCCATAACATAGATAGAAGAAACAACAGAGAAAACAAAAACTATATTGCCGCTGCATTGTGCATGGCATTGTTCAACAAACACTCTCCCGAGAGAGTTTGTATTTTTTCCCAATCTTTCTCTGAAGCCAAGGGCTTCAGATAGTTAGCAAGTTCCACCGGCCGAGACAACAGATGGCATCCGATGGAAACCGAGAGGGTGACGCTCCTCCTCCTTTGGGGATCTTCTGAGAGGGCATCGTAAGTTTGTCCCAAGTTCCCGTGAACAGGGGACTTGGGAAGAGGGATGCTCTCCTCTCGGACAATCACGACCGGTGGGGATGATGTAGCAGTTGTTGATGGCGAAGGCAGAGTTGGTGAAGAAGGAGATAAAGCAGATGGCATTTTAGGGTAAGAAACAGCTGCGACAAATGCAGTGCTGGTTGTTGGTTGCTCGTCAACCGAAGACAGAAGGGACCCAGTACTCAGCCTTACAGTACCGGGCGTGGCAACCGGGACTCAGAAGTGTGAGTTGGCATCTTCCACCACATCAAACTCCCCCAGAGTGCCGAGGCATCGTCCTCGGTTGGTGTAGCTAACTCAACAGATTGAGCATTTTGTTGAGCTGATGAAGGTCATCGTCTTCTATGTAAAGAAGCCCCATCATTAGTGGCTTCTCCATCATCTTCGATCACCACGGTTTCTAGGACCGACTCAGGCACGCCGCTCATTTCCACAACATTCGGGGATGGCTCAGATGCTTTGTTCTTTGCCTTTTTATTCTTTCCACCGGTCGTGGATGGACGTCTCCTTTTTATTGCTTGTTCTTGGGCCGGGAACTCCGAGAAGAAGCACTTGCACCAGAAGCAGGTCCGGAGACACCTGTTCGTGTAAGAGCCTCATGCAGCAACCTCACAGCATCAGTAGGATTAGCCAAAATGTCCTCCTCGGGGACTACAACTGAGCCCTGGGGTAGACCTTAATTCAATATGAGAGAAAGGTTAATTAACTTCCTTATACGAAAAGTAAAAACATGATGAGTTTGATTTACCATGATTGTTGTCGTTCCACCCGTATTTAAGGGCCAGTTCTTCCCACGTGCGGGTCTAGGGCGTAGTAACGTCCAAAATTTTCTGGACCCACTGGTCCAAGCCTTCAACCATAGGTGGTACCCACCGAGTTGCTGAAATAAGCGAAAAAAGAAGGGTCAATAACGATATGGGACGATCTGTAATGGAAGAAAAGACAAATGGTGAACTTACGAGTGCGGTTCCATAATTCCGGAAAGGATGAAGTCATGGCCGGAATGATGTCACCAGTGGCAACTGCAATGAACCGTTCCATTCACCTAAAGTCGTTGTCATTATCCATGCTGGATAGCAGAGCATAGTGGCCACGCTTGTTGAAATTTATTACTCCCTCGCGGAAAATTTTGGGGGAATAAAGATTCATTAATAGAGCTAGGGTTAGCTCCTTTCTCGTCTCCTAGCACAGACGCCGAAGACAAGCGACTGTCCTCCACACAGAAGGACTTACTTGTGCCAGGCATACATGGTAGCGAATGCAGAACTCCACGATGATGGAGTCAAGCTCTCTACTCAAAGAGAACGGCCCTAAGGTGAAGGGATACGTATAAAAATATGTAAAACCCTTCTTGGGTAAGGTTATCCGCTCCGCCAGATAAGGAGCGATAACGTCTAAATCTTGGCAATAGCAGTCTTCCTTCATAGTAGGAGTATTGGAAGGACATATGGAAGAAGGGTATACGCTAACAACCCACGTACGAGGATGAGCAGAAGGATACTTCTCTTCGAAGTTCTTAGTTGTGACAAGACTCTTTGGGATGATGGTGCTCACCATAGGAGGAGCAGCGTCATCAGCTTTACCTTTGTTCTTTGAGGAACTAGGGTTTCTGGAAGAAGAGGCCATTTTTTATTAGAAGAGAAGGAAAGTTTTCTCTCAGGAAGAAGGTTAAAGAAAGGTTGAAGACAAAGCACGAGTTGAGTAAAGAGAGTTTGAGAGAGTTTGGAGAATTAGGAAGTGTACATGAAGAAGTTTGATGCGTATAAGTAAAGGAATAGGCGGTTAAAGTCATGGCAATAATTACCTCGATAACCGGCAAAAGTAATGCTGAATCGTAGGATGACACGTGTTCGGGGCATTAAATGCAGAGAGACGTGCGTCTAATCGACCGTCAAAAACTTTTCAGAAGGGGTCAGAGAATTTCCCGCCAAGGAAGGTATCTCTACCAACTTCCCGGTAGCATTCAATGAAGAATATTCTATAATATTAAGTGCATGATCCATTACAGAGAATATGACATTCACTACCCACCGTTACATATTCTTCAATGACCCTCATAATTGTCATTTAAGAGGGGTTTGATCCGGGGACCTTGCTCCCTAGATGTAATTATAAATAGTGAGCTCTATTATCATCGTAAGGGGACATATTTTCTAACAAGCATACACCATATTCTATCAAAAGCTCATGAATATTTTACTTTTTTGCTTATTTATATTGTCTTTACTGCCTCCGGAAGCTCTACGCCCCGAACTAAGATGTCTGCCGTTTTACTTTAATTTCAAGGCTAAGTCTTACATTTTTATCTGATCCATCTATTATTTTTGGATCAAATCAATTCACTTGTCTATAAACCACGTATAAATTCAATTGTACCGTGTTACGGGTAAACAATCTCGAGATTATTATTATCGTTATCATTCTAGACGACCCCTTTGTGCTTTTAGAAAGCTTGCATATTACCTTTTGATAGTGCTACAAAGGTTTATTTAGTATTTTTTCCTCCAAAAAGACGAGATGCGGCTAAACTAATACTAGTAACTTAAGGTTTTATAAAATTTCAAATGTATTTATTTGAAATTTTATTTTTAAAAAATTTTGAGATGCAAAGTTTTTAATTAATTTTATATTAAATTTCATTTAATGACTTTTTCAATCATTGATTTAAGATGAGATTTTATTGATTTAAATTTTGAAAAGAACACTCCCAAAATTTTCTAATCTAGTTTTTAAGGGACAAAGCCATATTCATGCCCAATATCTTAAGAACTGCTTATGCTTTATTCACTCATTATCTTTATTTGAAAGGTCAAACCGATTAACCTAATATGAAGATGTTCAAAGAGTAGAGATAAACAATCCCTATCCACCTTGATAAACGAACTCAAACTGCTGCTCTTGTGTTACAATACAAAGACTTAGCTTAATTTGCAGAAAAGCACCTTAAACCACAAGAAAAGATGTACACATTGTTCAAATTCCTGAGGAGATAGATACAAACTAAAGAATTTAACCAGCCTTTCATCTATAGCTATAGTTTTTCCAAGAATCGCTTATAACCAGCAAACGATTGTAAAAGCGACCATCCATTCCCTCCAACAAAGATGTCATATCAATACCTTACGAGAACAAGAAGAGCCAGAGAAGCCTGAGAAAGAGCACGTAAGTGCACGTTCATGGCTAGCGATAAGTATCGTGTTACATTTTAAAATCTCAATAAATGATCAGTTGAATGTCCTTCTGAGTGCTCCAAATAATGCCAGCAGAAGGAAGTAGGAGTCGTTGAAAAAATTGGTGATATTGAATTTAGTTTCTTTTCACTTGTTCTGCCCCGGCTAGTAAGAGGGTCTGGAGGTAAAATGAGACTCCAGACCAAATCCAAAGTCAACCTCAGAACGACCAATGGGCGACCTGTCACTTCCTCTACCTCTAACATCACCAACTTCCTCAGAATTACGTCGTTGGGATATCTTCATGATATCATCTCCAATATCAAGATCGTCTTCCACCTTAATTCGTGTATCCCCATCAGAGATATCTATTTCTGTTTCTTGAACGTTACTCCTAGGAGGCTTTGATGCCTCTTCCTGTACATATCCACGGAAATTGATTTTTGAAGGTTCTATCCTTGAGCAGAATACTTCAAGAAAATTGCTGATGCATCCCCGGTTATACACACTGTTCCTGTTATCTCCCCTATAACGAAAGTTCTCATATGTGGTCTGCAGAGATCATTTGTAACTAAAACATGTCAAAATTAAGCACGAGGAGAAAAAGATAAAAAGGTAATGGTCGATATTCAAAAAGAAACAAAAGATGTTCCAAATAAAAACAGAATCATTCTCGAACAACAATTGACATACAGCCACTAAAAGCTGCTTATCTGTCAAGTAGTTTCTTGAAAGTGTGATAAGATCACAGAAGGCACTCATCCAATTCTATTTTCAACAGCATTTGCTCCTAAATAGATGTAAAATTTGCTACACAGAGCACTCATCTTTGACCGCTAATAGTTATCTTAACACCCCCCCCCCCCAAAAAAAAAGGAGAAAAACTTCCTTGTTCAGGAATCTTATAAAATATAAGCAAACGAAACGGCACATGAGATGGAACAAGCTCCTGCATTTGTTCTTTATAACTACACCGACAAGCTAGCCCTTATAGAGGCTCTTTATGAGGAATTTAAGAACCATCAACATGGACATGAAAACAACATACTGACGATTCGCAAGGCAAATAAAAAACATTAAAAAGAATTATTCAAGGAAATACGTGTTTTATATTTTAAATTGGGCCGGACCATAAGGGTCTATTGTAGGGTAAGGCTGCGTACAATAGACCCTTATGGTCCGGTCCTTCCCCGGATCCCGCGCATAGCGGGAGCTTAGTGTACCGGGCTGCCCTTTATTGGGTAATAATAAGTCTTAACTATAGATCATATTCTTGAACAAGAATATTCCACTTCCTCCAATATATACTATTAACAGAATCATCTAAACATATGTCACATTTTTTGGAAACAACGACACTTAAAAAATAGCCAAAAAATGTAAAGAAGAAAAGTAAATAAAGAATTCCCTCCCACGATAGCAAATAGAGGACAAATAGGAAACAACTATGTCACCATGTTCTAGGCATCTCCTAATCATTTCCTAAACACGAGATTGTATTCGACTTTCCAATAACACCATGACAATAACAGAGCCATCATATAGGAATTAAAAATATTACTATGATAGTACTCAGATGCACAACAGCAGATAAGAATTAAATTATTGACAGTAAGAAGTATAAAACCAAACTAACCTGATTTGTACCCATGAGATACAAATGGAAGCCAGTTAGACCTCCAACAAACCACAGTGCAATAAAACAATAGGCCATTAATGCCACAGCTGCTGGTGATTCTTTGATAGCTTTCCAAATAGTTCCAGAATCATCCATAAGAAGTTTCAGATACAAAGCTGATATCGAAAAGACGAAAACACAAAGGAGGGCTGTTGACGAAACAAAGAGAAAGAAGCAACGATAGTTCCGCTGTACACCAAAACAGAAGAGAAAAAAGGAATAAGTATCTCAAAGGATATCCAAACAGTAAACAGCAATTAAAGTAGAAGATAAGCTTCTCTTCTCCTAGAAATCTTACACATATACACATAAGAAACCTATATAAACAATTCGGAGCCAGGATACAGTTGCCAAGTTTCATCTTTAGATGAACCAAAGAGATTAGGAGGCGTAAGACATGCAACAAATAGCAGATTCTCCATTAACTCCGAAAAGAAATGGTAATGACAATGGATGTACTTACCTTCCCAATGCATTGACCCACCCAAGGGCAATGGTGATCAAATCGTTCCACACAATTATCACATATTGAACAGTGAGAGCATCTTGGCGGACGGTACAACATGCATGTTTCGCAATATTTAACTCGCACTGGCAAACCATTCACAAGCACTTCTTTGGTGCGAGGCAAAGGTCTAGTGCTAGCTTCAACAGAAGCTGAAGATTCATACCCTAGTACTTCCTCTGGAGGATGAGAATTACGGGGGACAATGCCAGGATCCTTTGCTGATGTTGAGAGTAGAAGTAAGAAGACCTACGGCAACCAAAACCACATTAAAGGCAACTGAAAACAATGTAAACAAAACGATAGACAATGGGGTATTTTTGCAACCAAATTTTTTTTTTTTTTTTTTTGACATCCTTTCTGGGAGAGAAGAAACGGGAATGCAGAAATTCATAGATTTCCGTTCAAAGAAATTGAGGAAGGAACACAAGGAATTTTTCTTGAAACGTATGCCAAGTATGATGGATCACTAAAGACCACTAAAAGGAAGATCTAAGAAACTAACATAAATTGTGAAGACAATAGCTATCACCAAAATTGTATATCCTGCACTTCCCGGCTGGAGTTCATGCACGAGATTTCTTGCCACAAACACACAAAATAGAACAACAGGGACAAGGATGAGCGTGAAGGTAATAATCAATGACTTAGCATCTGGTCCAAATATCAGCCTCCCGCCAAGCAAGAATTTCTGCACATTATACATAATCAGCCAAAAAATAAAAACAAAAAAAAGTCAAATACAAGGGCATGTGTCCAAGAGAACAGCAGCATAGTCATACTCAAAGTTGAGAAATCAATAGATAGGTTCTTGTTTTACGAAACAAACAATTGATCACAATTAGTAATCTACTTTACAGACGGCAAATCAAGTCCACATCTTTCTGGTTCCCTTGGGCACTGAAGGTGCTTTCTGGCGTTGTAGCCACTTCTTTTTTTCTTCTTCTTTTGATGGGGCAGTTTCTTTAGGAGAAACCACAGACTTTTACTTTGAGGTTGCAAATATAAACTATAAAGTGTACTCATGTTTGAGAAGAGGTGAGATTTTTCCCTCCACATTGTCAGGAGGCACCAAAAGATCCTTTTATTGATCAAAGAAGGCTAAGATCCCCAGCTACATTACAGTTTCCAAAGAGTTTGTAGCAGATGTAGGAAATCCCTTGTATTACAGAAACACCGCCCTAGATTCATTTCACCAATTGGTGCTCTATCTGAATCACATAATTGGTAATACCCTTAAACCACCAAGGTGTATTTTATATTACCACTTTGAAACAAAAGAAGCATCAACTTATGGCGCTCCAACAAAAAATGAGTCAATAATAGGAACTTGCAAGTTTGATGAGTGAATCCCTGATAGTGCATCTCAATGTTCAAGCCACCACAGCCTTTCACGAGCTTGACTCCAACATAAACGAAATTGCAATTCTAGATTTTGCAATAAATTTTAAACTTAAAATCCAGAGTTTCGCAAAGATATGAATGTTAGCTGCTCTCTGTCAGTCCCAATATCACAACCGTACTCACATATAATGTGACTTAGGAGAGATCCAGTAGTGGTGTTTCTATTTCTATCAGCTGACCCTACTCTACCAATAGGAACTACTTCTTTCTCTGTAGGAACTACAGCAGACCTCCATCTATGGAATGCACTATCTATACATAGTACA
Source organism: Nicotiana tomentosiformis (assembly GCF_000390325.3). NCBI lineage: Eukaryota > Viridiplantae > Streptophyta > Magnoliopsida > Solanales > Solanaceae > Nicotiana > Nicotiana tomentosiformis. Next base: position 112,615,117 of record NC_090816.1, on the reverse strand, counting down.
GAGAACAAAAACTTAACAAAGCATTCTTTCCTTTGGGAAGAAATAGTATAACCATGGCCACATATTTTGCAAGTGTTATTCAGCATTTCTCTTGCAATAGGAAAAGCCCTGCTAATAGTTATTGCCTAAAGCAATATGTCCAAAAAATAGCTCGTGAATGGATACAAATAGAAGAATACGTGCATGAGGAAAACATCCCACTCTTTCAAGTGACAATTCATCCCTTTCCAGTGGTTTTTCTCATCTCTTCCTGCCAGTTCGATGCTGGTGATGATTCGACGGCACTGCATCTCATTGGTGATGTCTATTTATCTTTTTCTAACAAATGTACCATTGCAACCGCTATTCCTCGTCTTTTCCGGCCATTGTTCCAGCAGCACTTGCCATGTTAATTGTCAGCATAAGTCAGCTGACAAGTCTGTCGCCATCGACTGACAATTTGTAGTCAACACTAAGTTACCGTATGACAACACCTTTTGGTCAATGCATACTTAGTGTCATGTTGTCTGGTAACATGTCTCCAGTCAATGCTCAACCAACGGCATGCCGCTGCCCAACAACACCTTTCCATTGACCAACACATTTCTCATCAGAGCTCACGCAACACTCAGCTAGTGGCATGTTGCCGTCCAACTATACATCGGACTCCAATAACATGTTTTTAATCGAGCCCACGTTAGCACCACAATGTCATCAGAGACACGCCATTTTTCGGTTATCAGTACCACAAATAATTCATGAACTCAAGTTGCTTCATCACCTGAAGCTCGAGGGGTCATGTTAACATATTAGATAATTAATACAACGAGGCACTGCAATAAATGCAATGCCGTTAATTCAAGTCTTTACTATTCTAGGACTTGAATGACAATCCCACTCGAAATATCACGAATTCAGGTCATAAAGTATGCCCACTTTACACCAAAACAGCATGTCGAGGTCATAACAGATAACTATCAGTTAGAAGAAAGCTCTTAAATGACGAAATTACAAGTTTCCATAAGCAAATATTAAGCATTTCAATACTTTAAACTCGACAAGCATTGTGCAAATGACAACTTTTGCCACAACAATGACCAAGCAATTAAAAAAAAAACACAGCATTGTAAAGATTATTAATGCTGATACTTTATTAATTAGAACTAACCAACAACATTTCATCTAATGATAAACCTCTCATTGGACCATAAGAAACCATTTGAGATCACTGGCCAGTGGAGGAGCTATGTATGGTGACGGGGTTCAACTGAATTCCCTTTACCGGATAATAGCACTTTAAAAACTATGTATATATATAACTTGTTGAATCCCTTTATATAAATAAAATTTTTAGTGTAGTGTTTTTTGAATCCCCTAGTTAGAATTTATGGCTCCACCACTTCCACTAGCCATCAAATTTTACTACTTCACAACAAATTCAAGAATATGAATAACCCAAACTTGAAACTCAAGACAAAGAATTCAACAAAAAAAAAAACCCACCTCCAACACTCCAAAAAGACCAAAGCTTTCACTTTTTTCCCTTCAATACAAGCTAAGTGAAACAACAAACCCCACATCAAATTCCAGTAAAGTAACACAAACCCATCAAGCTTTAACACAATAAGTACACCCAATTGTCAATATACTTCAAAAGAAACCATTAACTCAACCAAACTAAAAAGAAAAAAAGCAGAGAAATATATGAAAAAATATATACTAATATTTAAGTGTGCATAATCTAGAGCTAAATATATATGGCTTACGTTGTTGGCCTTCCAAGATTGGTACACGCGCTTAGGCATGGCCATGAAAGAGTGATTCTTTGTCACTTTGCTAAAGCAACAACAAGAAGAGTACACAAGTAGTAGAAATTGTTTGCTTTCATTTTATTTTATTTTATTTTTTACTTTTTCCTTTTTTGGCCTTTTCCAACTTTTTTGCAGACAAATTGGGGTTAAAATGGCGGTCTGTGGTTCAAATGCGGTGGATTTAATGATGGTTGGTGGCTTTTTTTATCTTGCCTTTTTTAATTCTCTAGTTTTCTTTTCCATTCTTTATCATATAATATAATGTATATATTTTTTCTTGTTTCCTTTTTTACTCTTCGTTTTCTTCTACTAGGGGCGTTTCTCTTTTTTTTTTTTTTCTCTTTTTCAATATTTGATTTTGTATACGGTCGAAATAGATTTCGGTCTTCCTACGTTCGATCGAGTTCGAGTGTTAAAAAGTCGGAATTAGATTTTTGGGAGTGAGCTCCGAAGTCGGTACTAACGAGCCTCGAGCCCGAAGGTCGATCGAGGAGTCGGCTCGATAACCCTATCGAGCTCGTGGCCGAATCGATCCGCAAGGCACTGCTTCGAGGTCAGAAATGTGCGACGCCCATCTCGAAAGTTGGACTCGAGCCAAGACCGAAAGGCCCAACCTAGTAACGAGCTCGAGCCAATATCGAGCTCACACACAAGAGTCATTGCGACCGCACCAAGAGAGAATCTTGGCGGGAATCAAGGAAGAGACAAGTCATCATGGGTCTTCTACTATATGTTTTATTTTATTGTTTTTTGTAATAACCCTCTTCTATAAAAGGGGAAATCCTTGTAAGCTAAAATGCGGAGACAAAAAACAAATCACTTCCTAGATTGAAAGATATCCCCTTGTGTTTGCTTTACTTTATCTCATTTATTTTATTGCCCACTATTTGTATTCTTATAGTCAAGAATATACGTATCTCTATTTCTCTACACGATTTATATCGAATTGTATCGCATATTCTTAAAACTACACACAAAATCTAACGTTATCCGATTTTTTCAGTAAACAATTTGGCGCCCACCGTGGGGATAAGGGTAACAATAATCGTTTGATACAAATCTAAAGTACACACCAGCTTACAACTTCAAATCAGCAATGGCTTTACTTATCGACCACGAAGGCGGCCTTCAAGATGAAACCAATAACTTGGCACCAGGGGCCGGAAGGCCAATTAACTATGGCACCGAGGCTCGAATCGAAGTACCCGAAATTCGAGCTGAAATACCATTGGATGTCGATTCACAAATAGCTTTGGAGGCGAATCAGCGTTCCGAACCGGAAAGAAGCATTCAATGCGGTACTCGATCCGTAGCCCGAGACACCCAAAATGCGGGGGAAGTCAGGGACAGCTTACGTATGATCTTCGAGATGCTACAAGCCCAACAAGTAGCGATAGCTCAGTTACAGAGCCAAACTCGCGCACAAAGCATGCCGGATTCCAATCCACTTCGAGAAGTCACCCCCAGAACAGAGCCCGCCATAGTGAAATCAAACGAGCAAGAATCGGGGACTACTCCTGGAATTACTAAATTGCTCGAGGAACTCACAAAACGAGTCGAAGTCAACGACAAGAGAGTGGAAACATACAATGCAGGGTCGATCAAATCCCGGGGGCTCCACCAATGATAAATGGGCTTGATTCGAAAAAATTCATACAAAAGCCTTTTCCGTCGAGTGCGGCACCGAAACCAATCCCCAAAAAATTCCGTATGCCCGAAATTCCCAAATATAACAGTACGACCGATCCTAACGAACATATCACCTCTTATATATGTGCCATCAAAGGCAACGATTTGGAGGACGATGAGATCGAATCCGTGTTGTTGAAAAAGTTCGGGGAGACCCTCTCGAAGGGAGCGATGATCTGGTATCACAATTTACCACCAAATTCCATCGATTCTTTTGCCATGTTAGCAGATTCGTTCGTAAAAGGCACATGTTGGTGCCATAAAGGTTGCAACAAGAAAATCAGACCTCTTCAAAGTAAAGCAAAGGGAGAATGAAATGTTGAGGGAATTCGTATCCCGATTTCAAATGGAACACATGGAATTACCACCGGTCACAGACGATTGGGCCGTACAAGCTTTCACCCAAGGGTTGAATGAGCTAAGTTCGATAGCATCACATCGGCTGAAACAAAATTTGATCGAGTATCCAGCGATAACTTGGGCAGATGTACACAACCGATACCAATCGAAAATTAGGGTCGAGGATGATCAGTTGGGAGCTCCGTACGGACCCGTGTATCAGAACATGACAGCTACTAAAAACCAAAAGGAGATCAACAGAGAACAAAGATCGAACAGAGACCGATATCGGCCGTACGTAGTAGATCGGGTGAACAACAATTCAACACGCAATACAGCTCGAAACAATCGAATGATTGATCGAGGGCAAAATTCTCGAGGACTTATGAGTAAGAGCGGCTTCGATAAATATGCCGATCCTATAGAAGCACCTCGATTATTAGAATATAACTTTAGCGTTGGTGCATCCACTATCGTGTCGGCCATCGGACGCATCAAAGACACTAAATGGCCTCGACCCATACAGACCGATCCTGCCCAAAGAAATCCCAATAAAACGTGCGAATATCATGGTACCCATGGCCACAGAACGGAAGATTGCAAGCAACTAAGAGAGGAAATAGCCAGCTTATTTAACAAAGGGCACCTTCGGGAATTTCTGAGTGATATGGCGAAGCCATTTTAAAAATAGGGATTTCAGCAAGCAAAACGAGCAAGAAGAACCACAGCATGTCATTCACATGATCATCGGTGGCATCGATACCCCTAAGGGACCAGTGCTTAAACGCACTAAAACATCGATTGTGAGGGAAAAGCGATCTCGGACTCAAGATTACGCACCCATGGGGACTTTGTCCTTTGATGATGAAGATGCAGAAGGGGTCATCCAACCTTATAACGACGCACTGGTAATATCCGTACTCATGAATAAAACTAAAATTAAGCGTGTGTTAATCGATCCAGGTAGCTTGGCCAACATCATCCGATTGAAGGTAGTAGAGCAGCTCGGCCTACAGGATCAGATCGTACCCACAACTCTGGTTCTAAACGGGTTCAATATGGCATGTGAAACTACCAAAGGCGAGATAATCCTACCAATAAACGTGGCCGAAACCATACAGGAAACAAAGTTTCACGTGATCGAAGGCGATATGAGATACATCACCCTTTTCGGAAGGCTATGGATCCACAACATGAGAGATGTACCTTCGACCCTACACCAGGCCCTCAAATTATCGACATCGAGTCGTGTCAAAATGGTGTACGGAGAACAACCAGCCGCAAAGGAAATGTTCGCCGTCGAGCAAGCTAAACCAATGTCCTCACTTTCGCCGATAAAAGGATCAGGCTCGGAAGGAGAGCGGGACACCAAATAGCAATCACAGACATCGGCTTCGACCCAGCCAGATAACTAGAAAATCGAAGAGGATGATGATCAAAGGGTCCCTCGATCTTTTGTGATTCCCGATAACTCCGACGCCACCAAATCAACAATCGAGGAACTGGAGCAAGTCACATTAATAGAGCACTGACCCGAGCGAAAGGTATACTTGGGAACGGGGTTGAGCCCCGAACTCAGGAAGAAACTTGTTCAATTTCTTATCGATAACATCGATTGTTTTGCCTGGTCCCATTTAGAAATAATAAGGATCCCGCCGGACATAACGACGCATCGGCTAAGTTGGGACCCCAGGTTCAGACCGGTAAAGCAAAAGAGAAGACCCCAGTCCGAGGGAAAGCACACATTCATAAAGGACGAGGTAACCAAGCTTCTTAAAGTAGGGTCCATTCGGGAGGTGAAATATCCCGAATGGTTAGCCAACGTAGTTATAGTGCCTAATAAAGGGAACAAACTTAGAATGTGTGTGGACTATAAGGATTTGAACAAAGCATGCCCCAAAGGTTCCTTTTTATTGCCCAACATCGATCGCATGATCGATGCCATGACCGGTCACGAGATCCTCACTTTTCTCGATGCCTATTTCGGGTATAATCAAATCCAGATGAACCCGGAGGACTAGGAAAAGACTTCATTTGTCACCAAATATGGAACGTATTGTTATAATGTGATGCCCTTCGGGATAAAGAATGCAGGGGCTACTTACCAACACCTAGTAAATAAAATATTCGAAGAACAAATAGGAAAATTAATGGAAGTTTATATTGATGACATGCTAGTTAAATCCCTACGCGTAGAGGACCATTTGCAGGAAACGTTCAAAATTTTGAGGAAATACAACATGAAGCTCAATCCCGAAAAATGTGCTTTTGGGGTCGGTTCGGGCAAGTTCCTCGGCTTCATGGTGTCACATCGGAGAATAGAGGTTAACCCCGATAAAATCAAGGCCATCGAAGACATCGTCGTTGTGGACAGCGTGAAGGCCGTACAAAGGCTAACGGGTTGGATTGCAGCCTTAGGCCGGTTCATTTCAAGATCATCTGATCGAAGTCACAAATTTTTCTCTCTACTAAAAAAGAAGAACGATTTTGCTTGGACCCCGGAGTGCCAATAAGTATTAGAGGAACTAAAGTGATATCTATCAAGCCCACCACTACTTCACACTCCAAAAACAGACGAAAAACATTGTTTGTACTTGGTAGTATCGGAAGTCGCCGTAAGCGGTGTCTTAGTGCGAGAAGAGCAAGGTAAGCAATTCACCGTTTATTATATGAGTCGAACCTTAGGAGAAGTGGAAACTAGATATACGCTCCTAGAAAAATTGGCACTTGCACTGATAAGCACCTCTATAAAGTTAAGGTCGTACTTTCAATGTCATCCCATATGCGTGTTAACCACTTACCCGCTTCATAATATTTTGCACAAACCCGAGTTATCAGGCGCCGTCAAACTCAGTGGGTACGATATCGAATATCAACCCCGTACGTCCATCAAGTCTCAAATTTTAGCAGACTTTATGGCCGATTTCACGCCAACCCTCGTACCCGAAGTCAAAAAGGAACTCCTGTTGAAATCAGGTACATCATCGAGGGTATGGATCCTTTTTACGAACGGGGCTTCGAACATGAAAGGGTCCGGGCTGGGCATAGTTTTGAAACCACCCATGGGTAACACTATTAGGCAATCTATTAAAACTACCAGGTTGACTAACAACGAGGCCGAGTATGAAGCCATGATTGCAGGTCTCGAGCTAGCTAGAAACTTGGGAGCAGAAGTCATTAAAGCCAATTGCGACTCTTTGCTGGTGGTGAGTCAAGTAAACAAAACCTTCGAAGTTCGAGAAGGTAGAATGCAAATGTATTTAGATAAACTGCTTGTCACTTTGAACCATTTCAAACAATGGACTTTACGACATGTTCCACGAGAACAGAATAATGAGGCCGATGCGCTTGCGAATTTAGGGTCGTCGGTCAAGGTAGATGACTTGGGCTCGGGGAATGTTGTTCAACTTCCGAGATCGGTAATCGAAGAAGGTCACGCCGAGATAAATTCTACAAGCTTAACCTGGGATTGGAGAAACAAGTATATTGAATACTTAAAGAGCGGAAAACTCCCATCGGACCCTAAAGATTCTAGAACCCTACGGACTAAAGCTGCTCGATTCACGTTGGCTTTGGATGGAACGTTGTACCGAAGAACATTCGATGGACCGTTGGTAGTATGCTTGGGTCCGGGAGATACCGATTACATCCTATGGGAAGTGCACGAGGGTACTTGCGGGAATCACTCTGGAGCCGATACATTAGTTCGAAAAATAATCAGAGCAGGGTATTATTGGATCGATATGGGCAAAGATGCGAAGGAATTTGTTCGTAAATGTGACAAATGTCAAAGGTTTGCACCAATGATCCATCAACCCGTAGAGCAGCTCCACTCAGTCCTATCCCCATGGCTGTTCATGAAATGGGGAATGGATATCGTCAGCCCTCTGCCATCGACCCTAGGTAAAGCCAAATTCATTTTATTTATGACTGACTATTTTTCTAAATGGGTTAAGCGCAGACGTTCGAGAAAATAAGAGAGAAAGAAGTTATAGACTTTATTTGGGATCATATCATATGCCATTTGGGATACCCGCCGAAATAGTGTGTGACAATGGAAAACAATTCGTTGGCAGCAAAGTAACAAGATTCCTCGAAGACCACAAAATAAGAAGGATACTATCGACGCCATACCACCCCAGTGGGAATGGACAGGCCGAATCAACGAACAAAACTGTCATTCAAAACTTAAAGAAGAGGTTGAACGACGCTAAAGGAAAATGGAGAGAAATCCTGCCCGAAGTCCTTTGGGCATATCGGACGACATCAAAATCCAGTACGGGGGCAACCCCATTCTCCTTAGTATGTCGGTCCGAAGCATTGATACCAGTCGAAGTTGGTGAACCAGTGCCAGATTTTGATTCGCGATGGAAGAATCAAATAACGAGGCTATGAATGCCAGCCTCGAACTATCGGACGGAAGACGAGAATCTGCTCTCGTCCAATTGGCCTCCCAAAAGCAGCGAATCGAAATATATTATAATCGAAGAACCAAGCTCCGCCATTTCAAGCCCGGGGACTTAGTGTTAAGAAAAGTTACCATCAATACCCGAAATCCGAACAAAGGAAAACTAGGACCGAATTGGGAAGGACCATATCAGGTGCTCGAGAACATCGGGAAGGGATCGTACATGCTTGGCATTATAAACGGCAAACAACTATCAAGCAACTGGAATGTATCACATCTAAAACGGTACTACTGCTAAGGTACAACCTTTCCATATTCGTTTATATTTCAAAACTGACCCCTACAGAAGTCCGAACAAGGGCTAAGATGGATCTTTTGCTTGAAAGCACGCGTTGCACTCTTTTTCCCTTAGACCGGTTTTATCCCAAATGGGTTTTTCGGCAAGGTTTTTAATGAGGCAACCATTGATCGTGTTGCATTTACAATAATATCCGAGGCCTCTTTACAATCGACCTCGAATAACTGAAGGGGCATTAGGCCCTCAAACACATCGAGTTCAGATGCAAGAGAGTTATTTCAAAACAACAGGGTTCCAATAGGAAAAATTATAAGAGCCAAATGGTCGAAACGAACCATGCTCATGTAGATTGGCCCGAACCCAGGCATGTAATAACGTGCGAAGAAAGTTCTCTTCTTTATCGGCATCTTATATCCAAGGAAAATTCCTCTATTTTGAGATTTATTATACAAACAGAATCAAGTTATATTCGACCAATTATGCCTAAGGGCTACATTGCATCGAGATCGAATCATTCACTTCGACTGCTAAGCCTACGGGCTACTTTTTACCTTGAGTTTGAATAATTCACTCGACTACTAAAGCCTACGGGCTACTTTTTACCTTGAGTTTGAATAATTCACTCGACGACTAAAGCCTACGGGCTACTTTTACTTCTAGTTCGAGCAATCACTCACTCGACCATCACGCCCATGGGCTACATTACCTCGAGTTTGAATCATTCACTCGACGACTAAAGCCTACGGGCTATTTTTATTTCGAGTTCGAGCAATCACTCACTCGACCATCACGCCCACGGGATACATTACCTCGAGTTCGAATCATTCACTCGACGACTAAAGCCTACAAGCTACTTTTATTTCGAGTTCAAGCAATCACTCACTCGAACATCACGCCCACGGGCTACATTACCTCGAGTTCGAATCATTCACTCGATGACTAAAGCCTATGGGCTACTTTTATTCCGAGTTCGAGCAATCACTCACTCGACCATCATGCCCACGGGCTACATTACCTCAAGTTCGAATCATTCACTCGACAACTAAAACCTACGGGCTACTTTTATTTCGAGTTCGAGTAATCACTCTCTCGACCATCATGTCCACGGGCTACATTACTTCAAGTTCGAATCATTCACTCGACGATTAAAGCCTACGGGCTACTTTCACTTCAAGTTCAAGCAAAGCACAACTCAGCTATTATGCCTACAGATTATATTTCTTCAATATCGAATCACTAACTCAACTAGTAAGCCCAAGGGCTACGTCACTTCGAACAAATCAATAATAGAGACTACAAAGTCCAAATTTGATTGAATTGTTAAGATCCTTGTGAAAACATTTGTAAAGGCACGCATAAAGTCTGCACAAATCGGCCAAAGTTGTCTATATACAAAAATTTCTACATGATTACAAACATAACTATGGACTAATCTTCCTGATCACTCTCGGATCCGCTCTTGCTACTATCATCGTCGTCATCATCGCCATTAGAAACCAAGGCTTCAGCTTCAACTTCGAGCTCTTTAGCCTTTTTTATTTCTTCAGTAAGGTCGAGACCCCGAACATGTATCTCCTCGAGGGTTTCCCTCTGAGACCTACATTTGGCAAGTTCGGCAATCTAGTGTGCTCGGGGTATCGACAGTATCCGCCGCCTCTCGTGCCTCAATCTAAGCAGCCTCGACATCAGCTCGATACACGACAATGGACTTATCCGCCAAGATTTTAAACGACTCAACCTCGGCCTTGGCCTCGGCAAGCTGGGATTCAAGCTCCTCGATCCTCTTAGCTTGAGCCGAACTCTTTTGCTTAACTTTTCAAAGCTGGACATCAGCCGATAATAAGTTGGTCAAAATGGTCTTTTTTTCCGCAGCCAGGCGATCGATAGTCTCCTTCCACCAATTACATTCGGCTTTGATTTGATCGACTTCTTCCCGAAGTGACATGATCATTTCAACCTTTTGGTGCAGCTGAGACAACGAAGGGTTAACTTTCACAGTCGAGTCAAACCCATACTTTAAAAGAATGAGGCTCACCTGCTTGTCAAGTTCGGCCTCTTCTTCATGAGCCTTAGCCAAATCCGCTTGGAGGTCCTTTATAGCCTCATCCTTTTGGCTGCAAAGAAGCAGCAAGGCATCTCTCTCCCCCGAGACCTTCTGAAGCTCGACCTCACACTGGCCAAGGTCGACCCGAAATCTACTAATGGCCTGCACAGTAGGGAAAGAACACGAGTCAAATTCAGAAAAAGAACAAAGAAACCAAGTATAGTAAAATCATTTCCCGAGTAATGAAATGTTGGGCCTCTTCTAGTAGAAGAGAAGCATCCCCGATATCGGAAGCATCACCGACTCTGGTAAAGCAATCCCAAAAGGGATCCTCTACACTACAGCCTCCGCCCATATCGGGGGTCTTCAATTCTCGAGCTTCCTTTAACGCCTCCTCAGAAAAGGTGGGAAGAGTAGGCGAATAACCCACTGTCATAGTCCCAAGTGAATCACTCAGGGTGTTCCGATCAAGACTCGGGATCCCGGAATCAACCCCGACAGGTACAACTGCCATCGGTTCAGGAGCTTCGGTGACCTCGATAGCTATGGAAGATCGGGACACCAAGGCCGAGGCACCTCCTTCTTCCTCTTCTTCTTCTTCTTCTTCTTAGTCTTCTTCTTCTTCTTCTTCTTCTTCTTCTTCTTCTTTTCTCAGTCGTTGGACCGAGTCAATCGAGAGGGCAATTGCTTTCCTCCTCACCCTTCGAGTTTTGGGCTTGGGGCCCTCTAATCGAGAGGCAGCTTTGCGCTTCTTGTCTTTCCCCACTTTCGGGACTGGGGACTTGGTTCCTTCTTCACCGCTCGAAGGCCTCAAAGCGTCATCCTTGGTTATGTCTGCATGAAAGAAAATTAGTAACGAATGAAGCACAAAGAGCGCTTAGAAGAAAACGAGAAGCAAAACCTTACCATGGTTCTTGGCTTCCCATATGCCTTTAGCCAAATCACGCCAAGCGCGTTCGACATAAGAGGAAGTCGAGGCTAACTTCCGAACCCAATCCTCGAGGTCGGGCACCGCTTGTGGCATCCAATGGGCAGCTGTATATTGGGAAAAAACATTAAAAAAATAATAATTCTTATTTATGAAAATAACTTACGATCGGAATTCCATTCCTCGGGGAATGACATCTTCTCTTCCGGAATAAGGTCACGGGTCCTCACCCGGATGTAACGCCACATCCAACCCCAATCCTTGTCTTCGTCGATGCTCGACATCAAAGCCTTCGATGCCCGACGATGAAGTCTGATTAATCCTCAAAAGATTTGAGGCCGATACAACCGTATGAGGTGATTTAGGGTAAAATCCAGCCCCCCGACTTTGGTGGAGAAGAAGCGAAGTAGGATTACTATATGCCACACAGAGGGATGAATCTGACAAAGGGTGACCTGATATCTCTTGCAAAAATCGATAATCACCGGGTCGACCGGACCCAATATGAAGGGATAAGTGTAAACACTTAAAACTCCCTCCACATGGGTGATGACACTCTCTTCGGGGGATGAAATTTGCAACACAACCTCGAGACCCCAGTTACAGTCTTTTCTAACGGCCTTGAGATGACCCTCCGTTATAGAGAACATATACATCGACACGTGCTCGCATCAACCCGGGACGGATGGAGGATCTCAACCTTAAAATTGATCTTTAGAGTACACGGGCCGGGGATATAGTCATAGGTGGACAGCTCCACTGGCGCCTTATTGCCAGACGGCCGTAAAGAAGAAGCTTTCTCCTTTTGAGGCACAATTTTCGAAGTCTTGGCCATTGATATGGGAGGAAGAAATACAAAGGAAAGTGAAAAATTGACGGCACCAAAACTCTGGTAGCAACAAGAAAGGAAGAAAAGATGAGAAAATTTGGGGGAGTGAACGCGTGAAAGAAGTAAAATGATAGATGGAAGAGCTATTTATAGGCTCGCATCATGACGGTTCAATATCATAGGTGGTCGACCGCCATCTGACAAGCATTAAATACCTTGAAAGGCTGAATCGATAGGACAACTATCACATACGTCATAATCGATCCCTGTGAAAACGTCAGCTTATGACCCGATCGAACCTAAAAAAATCACGTCGATTCTCACCGCATCCTTCGTGAGAAATGAGGGGACTATCTGTATACGATCGAAATATATTTCGGCCTTCCTAAGTTCGATCGAGTTCGAGTGTTAAAAAGTCAAAATTAGATTTTTGGGAGTGAGCTCCGAAGTCGGCACTAACGAGCCTCGAGCCCGAAGGTCTATCGAGGAGTCGGCTCAATAACCCTATCGAGCCCGTGGCCTAATCGATACACAAGGCACTGCTTCGAGGTCGAAAATGCGCGACGCCCATCTCGAAGGTCGGACTCGAGCCAAGACCGAAAGGCCCAACCCAGTAACGAGCTCGAGCCAGTATCGAGCTCACAGACAAGAGTCGTTGCGACCGCACCAAGAGAAAGAATCTTGGCGGGAATCAAGGAAGAGACAAGTCATCATGGGCCTTCCACTATATATTTTATTTTATTATTTTTTGCAATAACCCTCTTTTATAAAATGGGGAATCCTTGTAAGCTAAAAGGCGAAGACAAAAAATAAATCACTTTCCAGATTGAAAGATATCCCTTTGTGTTTGTTTTACTTTATCTTATTTATTTTATTGCCCACTATTTGCATTCTCATAGTCAAGAATATACGTATCTCTATTTCTCTACACAATTTATATTGAATTGTATCGCATATCCTTAGAACCACACACAAAATCTAACGTTATCCGTTTTTTCCGGTAAACAGATTTGAAGAGAACAACTCTTGTGCTACTCTCTCATGCTATGTTTCTCGTTACTTATTCGTTTTTAAATTACATTCCAAAAATAGATAATATTAGATTTAACCTTTTAACTTATAACAGTTAGGGCCCCTAATATTATAGGGAGTAGAGGGAAAATTTCAGTATCAAATTTGCGATTAAATTTATCAAATATTTAGTTATTAATATTAACTTAAACTAGGATAAATTATATATCAAAATTTTTGTATTATTTATTTTACATAAGATGCATTGGTATTGGGGTTTGGGGTGTGTTTGGTATGAAGTATTATTTTTTTCATGTTTAGTGACTTAAATATTTTGGAAAATATTTTTCAATATTTTCCGTCATACCAAACACACTCTTATTTTTTTTTAATCAACAACTAAAGATACTAAGGGTTGGAGAAAAGATTAAGGAGGTTTAGAGTTATGATTTTCCCAATTGTCGGAATCCTTCTCGCTACGTCTTCTATAATTTCGCCTAAGTATTCTCTACCGATCGTGAGTACTTTGGGTGTTGTCGCTCTCACCGCTCACTACGATCGCACCAATATTTCGATATCTCTAATCCCACCTTTAAACCCTTCGTATTGATCTCTCACATACGTTAGGAGTGATGTTGTTCAACAACTACCTAAATGCGTGCTCTCTTTCGAGTAGTACATACTAAATAGGCACAGTCAATTGATGGCCATTCAATCAACAGCAACAAACACGTAGTTGAACATGTAGCGAAATCTAACTGCTCAATTATATAAAAATATAACAAGAATTCATCTCACAAAAGGTTCCATCAAAAACCTATATAACAAATTAGCTATTCATAATAGTATGTAAAAGTACAATACTAGAATTCATAACCAATAATGGAAATAGGAAGACAGAAGTGAAAAACTCGTAGAAGAATTCTCCGCCTTGCTCCTAGCGTGTTCTTGTCTCCTTAGGTCGAATCTTCTCTCCAATAACGTCTCACTCTTAATAAATAGGTTTAGAACCCCTTTTATATATACATGTTGGGGGCGTGTAGGGTCGAAACTACCAAGTCCTAGTCGAATTAGGACAAAATTCGCCCTTAGCCGTCTCGCTTTGCACCTGGCGCCAACCTGGACACTGAAATTTTTCCACTTTTGTGCTATTTTGCCATTGGCGTTTTGGTTGGTGCCTGGCGCCAATCTGGGCACCAAAATCGTACTCCCTCCAAATTCTTTTGTTTTTTTACTTCACTTTACATGCAAGCTTGCCAAATAACTTTAAATTGACTCCTACGCATATAAATATCATTATTAAGCCCGAGTCACAAATATTTACACCAAAATTAACAAGATTGAAGTATAATGCAAAACAGATTACATGAAAAATATAGATTTTTAGCCTAACATCAGTATTTATACTTGATAGTATTGATTTTGGCTTTCTGTAGCTTAGAAGTTGTAAGTGCATCCTCACGTTGCAGATAGAGTTTTAGCAACATAGTAGGATTTTTATTATCTTTATGTACCATAGTTCAATTAGAATTAACTATCGTCTTTATATATGAATACGTTGTTATTTAGCCTCACCATATTTGTATTTTAGAATTAACTTCCATCCACTTTATGAGTACTCGAACTCCTAAAATTATGTCATTTAAATTGATATTTTAACCTATGCTTTAGCCATATTGCACTTTGCTTTGTGATGTTCAAGCATTTCTTCTCTTCGATTTCTTTGTGGTTGAAGTGTGACAATTTTGTTAAAAGCAACACTATATTTTTATATATGGGATCCAATGAAAGTTTGGTGTTTAGTTTGTTTTGAATTATATGCTAAAAATCGATTCTTTAGAAGATTTATAGGTGTATCAAACTTGATATTTTAAGGTGTGGACATGTGTTTCATGATATGTTTTGCTCATTGACGACGTTCAAAAGGTTTAATAATATTATTTGTTGCTATCTCAGCTAATGCCCATAAACTTGGATGAATATACTGGTAAATATAATACGAATGCTAATCATGTATTTATAACTTTTCTTAGGGATTGTAAATATAATACATTTTTGTCTCAGTGCATGATTGTTGATGATATGCGGGTTTTTAGGCTTTATTTTCATTTAATTTCCTATGGTTTAAGAAAATTGTTGTAGAACTGAAAGAATTGAACTCTGATTGCTGCCTTACACGGCACCGGGGAAGGTACTTTGAATAATATTATGTTGCACGAAACAACAAATGTATAATATAATAAAATAAAAGCTGAAAACTTTCGGTAGAGGCAATATGTCCATGGTTAAAATTAGAAACAACAATTTATCCAAGTTTATTCGGTATGAACTAAACATATATTATAGATTATATACCGTATAATTGATTTTTAATCCAATGAATGGAATAAAATAATAATACTAAATAATTCAGGGATTATTAATGAACATTGTAATCTTGGAATAAATTTGTTTGCGAATCAAGTAAGCTATGCTATGCCAACATTTGAAGAAATAAGCAAATGAATATTTTTATATTTATACTCAATATTTTGGTTTTGCTTCCACCACAGCTACAGAGCCACTACGAGCAACTACTTCATAATTATAACTATAATTTTAACGCAACTGCTAAATGGTAAAGAACTGTCGCAAAATAAACTATCATTTGATATATACTAAATTGATGCTAAAATAATAGCATATACTAAATTGATGCTAAAATAATAGCCACTAAATTAACTAAACCTTGGCTAAACAAAAATGTCTGATAATAAGTTTAACTATATTGGAGGCGAGTAAGAACCATCGTAATTGGACTAATTGTGGAGGTTGTTCCAAGCTTCAAGCTATTGCACAGAGTCACCACAAAATAATTTAAGCACGCCTAACGACAGTTCTGAACCACCACTTATTTTTTGTATTTTATTTTTAGCAAAACTATGACCTTTTCTATTTTTTTAAAGCGTTTTGAATTGCCATTAAATTTAATTTTTAACCGCGTTTATTGGAAAAAAGTAAATAATTGTTTATAATAACTAAATGACAAATATTGCAAGTTAGAGAAAAATACTTAATATTTTAATAACTACATATTAGCATGACATTTAAACTAATTTAAACTTTCAATCCATATAACTTATAACATAAAGAGAACTCATAATCTAGCCTCACAAAACAATTACAATCACTACAGTTTATTCACATTTCACACTCTAGTAGGATACACAAATCACGTTCAAGCATAATTTTATATTGTAAAATTTATAGTTCAAACTAAAAAAAGTCAGAATATGTGGTTCAAACTTCTATAATCTTTGCAGCGGATTCGTACAAGAAGGGTGAAGGCATGATTGTGAAATATGAAAAAGGTAATAAAGAGAACTGAGAGTTTCAAACTCAAAAACTCACAGTTTAAAAAAAATGGTTGTTCCATTTCTGGAACTTTTGTATTTCCGATCAAAGAAATTGCAGCAATCGATTTGCAAAGTCACTCTTAGATCTGAAAGTGTTGTTACAAATTCAGCACTATTCCTTGTAGTTATTGTACTCTTGTTGTTGTGCTCTTTGAGACATTCATTGGATCGATTTGCATTTGTTGTGCTCTTTGAGACATTCAATACTATCAAAATACTTATTATGATATGCCAGACATTATGGATTTTTTACTGATGGAGGATTGATTACTAGTTGAATCAAAGTTTTTTTGGAAGTTGATCCATTCCATCAGGATGCCAAACTTTGAGTAAGGCTCCTTACTAGAGAAAAATATACTTATATAGTTATATCCATTTCAAAACTAAAAACAATCTTTCTTACTATTGTAACAAAAAAAGTATGTTAGCATGCGGAGGATGAAGGCAAAAACTAACTTCAACATCTTTTTTTTTTTTTTTGGATAAAGGCAGAAGCGTTAGGGATATAGTAGATATGCCATAGATCCAATCTCATATTTAATGATTTGAACATATTTTGTGAATGTTATTTTACATAAAATATATATGATATTTTATATTCTTTTATCATTATTATTAATTGCTTGATTAATTTGATAAGATCCTTGATTAATTTTTGAGACTTGTCATCGTGATGGTGTAACGACCTGACTTGTCATTTTGAGAATTAACGTTCCGTTCAGTGACTTAAGGTCCCAAGCAACTTCGTAATATGTATTATGACTCACGTGTGTGGTCGAGTTTGGTTTTCGGAAGATTCAGAATTAAATTGAAAGAACAATTCTCATTTTTTGAAGCTTAAATGAAAAGAGTTGATCGGAGTTTGACTTTTGAGCAAACGACTCCGGAATAAAATTTTAATGATGTTAATAGTTTTGTATGGTGATTTCGGATTTAGGCGTATGTCCGAATTTGGACTTGGAAGTCCGTAGGACAATTCGGCACATTTCGGCGAAAAATTGGAAAATGAAGTTCTTGAAATATTCATAAATTCGACCGTAAGTCGATTGGTTGATAACGAGGTCGTATTTCAATTTACGAAAGTTGGAATAGCTCCATTATGTCATTTATGACTCGTGTGCAAAATTTGAAGTCATTCCGGATTGATTTGTTATGTTTCAGCGCAAATTATAGAAATTGGAAGATTTGAAAAACTCATAATTCGATTCGAGTCGAGATTCGTAAATTCGGTGTTGTTTGACGTGGTTTGAAGTCTCGACTAAGTTTGTATTATATTTTAGAACATGTTGGTATATTTGATTAAGTCCCCGAAGGTCTCGGGTGGATTCCGGATGGTTAACAGAGCAATTTGGACTTGAAGAAAACTCCTGGAAAAATGGGCAGCAGCTGGTGGAATCGCTTTTGCGATGTCTTGGTCGCAGAAGCGACATCGCAGAAGCGACATCGCAGAAGCATGAACCTATTCGCAGAAGCGGCTGGGAGTGTATTGGGCAGAGGCCGCAGGTGCGAAATAATTCCCGCACCTGCGTGATCGCAGAAGCGGGTAGAAAAGGCGCGGAAGCGGAAGACATCACATATGCGCATTTGGCATCGCATAAGCGAAAATGCCTCCGCAGATACAATGGAGATGCTAGACAGTGTCCTCCCCAGAATCAACGATTGTGTCGCAAAAGCGGTTTCGCAAATGTGAGTATGCGACCACTTGTCCGCAGAAGCGAAAATCGGATAGAATCATAAGGACCAAAAATGGTCATTTCTTCATTTTCGATTGGGATTTTTGGAGCTCGGTTCTTGGGCGATTTTGAGGAATTCTTCATGAAATCGACTGGGGTAAGTGTTCTACATCCGAAAGTGATTATATTTCATAAATCCATGATTATATTCATTGTTTAATTCGAGTTTTAATGGAGGAAATTGAGATTTTTTTGTAAAATTTTTCAAAAATGAAAATTCAAGATTTGGAAGACGATTTGTTATCGGAATTTGATAAAATTGGTATGGATGAACTTATATCGGAATGAGTATTCAGATTTTGTAAAAATTCTATCGGGTTTCGAGAGGCGAGCACCGAGTTGACTTTTGGTTGACTTTTTAATGTGAATTTTTAAGTCAATATTTTATTATCCGGAATTATTTCTGATAAATTTTAATAAAGTTATACAATTAATTTGGATAGATTTGAGCTGTCTGGAGGTCAATTCAAGCAAGAAGACTATTTTGGAATATCAGTCTAACTTCAAAGAGGTAAGTATCTTGCCTAACCTTGTGTGAGAGAATTTTTCCTTAGGCATTGAGTCATTTGAAATCATGAATCTTATTTAGATAGAGAGGTCGGTGCATTAAAATAAATCGTAATTACATATAGTTTCGTTAAAATAAAAAGTGAAAGTGTATCAATGTAAAACAATCTAGCCTAGGTTGTCATAATTCAAATCAGGAAAACTCACGGATACACTGGCTTCTTGTTAAATATTACGCATGATTCTACCGAGGCGAACGACCCGATCCCATAAGAATATGATATTGCCGAGGCGAACGGCCCGATCCTATAAGAATATGATACTGCCGAGGCGAAAGGCCCGATCCCATAAGATTATGATACTGCCGAGGCGAACAACCCGATCCTATAAGAATAAGAAGCTTTAACAGGTCTTTGACCCCATTCACAAATATATGTGTGAGTTATGAAATTTAAAGAAGCTTTTCGATGAAAATGCACAACGCGAGAGAAATTCGTAAGGGAATCACAATTATTCGGCGGCTAATCAAGTAGCTCGTCAAATTTCTACAATAGCGACTCTATCACTCTACGCAATCCTAGCCTTAGGCTGTAACGCGAAATCAAGTAACTAAGCATGTAATGACCCGACCGGTCGTTTTGAGCCCTAGTGCATCGTTCGACATTTTAAGGCCATGAGTAGCTTCACTTCAGATATTATGACTTGTACGTGTGGTCGGAATTAAATTTTGGAAAGTCCGGAGTTGATTTAGAAAGAAAATTCTCATTTCGGAAGCTTTAAGTTGGAAGAATTTACTAAGGTGTGATTTCGGGTAAACGACATCGGAATTGGGATTTGAAGGTTCCAATAGGTTCGTATGATAATTTTGGACTTGAGCGTATGTCCGGATCGGGTTTTGGATGACCCGAGAGCGTTTCGGTGCCTATTGTGGAAAGTTGGCATTTTGGAAGGATTTCATAAATTTGGGTTGAAGTGCATTTCAATGTTATCGATGTCTGTTTGGGATTCTGATCTGGGAATAGCTCCGTATGGTGATTCCGGTATTGGGAGAGCGTCCGGAAGTGGATTTGGAGGTCCGTAGGTCGTTTCGGGATCATTTGAAAAAAAAAATGGAAATTTGAAGTCTTTGGAAAGTTTGACCGAGAGTGGACTTTTTGATATCGGGGTTGGATTTCGATTCCGAAAGTTGTAGTAGGTCCGTAATGTCAAATGTGACTTGTGTGCAAAATTTGAGGTCAACCGGACATGGTTTGGTAGGTTTCAGCATCGAATGTAGAAGTTTGAAGTTTTAAAGTTCATTAAGCTCGAATTGGGGTGCGATTCATGATTTCGATGTTGTTTAATGTTAGTTGAGGTCGCGAGCGAGTTCGTATGATATTTTTAGACTTGTGTGGACGTTTGGTGTGGACCCTCGAGGGCTCGGGTGAGTTTTCGGACGTGTTCGGATGGTTGATAAGGCTTCAGTTTTCTGGTTTTTCTTTACTAGTGTCTCAGGTATCGCAAATGCGAGAATTGGTTCGCATTTGCGAGAAAGGCTTCGCAATTGCGAAGAAGCCTGATCTGGGCAGGACTCACATTTGCGAGATTTCCAGTCGTATTTGCGACCAGCATGCCTTCGCATTTGCGAGCTTTTGGTCGCATTTGCGACCTTGACAGTGGGGAGCTTAGCTTCGCATTTGCGAACCAGGTATTGCAAATGCGACATCTGCGACATGTGCAATAGCTTTTAATGCGGGACTTAGCTCATTTCCCACTTGGACTTAGGCGATTTTTGTGAGCATCTTGATAGGGGTTCCATCAACATCAAAGAGGTAAGTGATTCCCGTGTATTTTAAGTTAAATACTTGGATTATACCTAGATTTTAACATGAAGATTCATGAAAATTTGTAGAAATTTGGGGTTTTGGTGGAAAACCTAAAAATTTGTATATTTGGATTTTGACCACGAATTTGGGCATGAAATTGAGAATAATCTATATATTTGAGTTCGTGAGACTATGGGTAATGTTTATCTTTGAAAGTTTTCAAAATTCGGGCACGTGGGCCCGAGGGTGATTTTTATCGACTTTTCGAGCGGAGTTGGGAATTGTTGTAAATTGGATTATGATGAGTATTAGAGTATATATTTATGGATTTGCACATTTATTGACTAGTTTTGGAGCGATGGGCATCAATTTTAGTTGTTGGAAGGTCTTTGGAACCGGTTATGGAATTTCAGAGCGAGGTAAGTCTCTTTTCTAATCTTGTAAGAGGGAATTAACTCCATAGGTGAATTGAATTAAAAGGTGCTTCTGTTTGTGGGGACTATGTACGCACGTGGTGACGAGAGTGCATAAGTAGCTACTAATTATGCTATTGTCCGGGTAGTCTAGGACCCATATCATGCTATACTTACAAATGTTTGTACCCGACTTGTTAATTTAATTGCTTAAATCATATTGAAACTTGATAAAGGAATTGTAAAAGGTTAAACTTTATTTTCTTGACCGTTAATGAGAATTTGGTATTCCCTTGAATAATTGCCCCTTAATAAATCTTGAATTGGTTGTTGTAAATGTATTTTCTCTTTTGTGGAGCGGGCCGAATGCCTCAGTAGCAGATAGATGCATCTATGGTTCGTGCCATTCGACCCTCGCCAATGTACAATTTAAATATTATGTTGGATCGGGCCGTATGACCTCGACATGATTTGCGCATGATAACTCTTTGGAACTAATAATAATTGATATTGCTTCATTGGATTGAGATATAAATTGTTAAATGACGAAAAATAAATTTGAAAACTTCCTATTATTAAAGGAATTGTTTACTTACCTCTTGTTTATTGGGTTTTCAGCTGTTTTATACAATCCATGCTTAATTATAATATCGGTATCTTATTGTTTGCCCATAGTAAGTGTCGGAGTTGACCCCTCATCACTACTTCTTCGATGTTAGACTGGATACTTACTGAGTGCGCGTTGATTTACGTACTCATACTACACTTGCTGCACATTTTTGTGCAGGTACATATATGTCTAGTGGCCTTGTGGGCGCAGAGGTGTGGTTAATGCGGGGACTTAGGTGAGCTGCATTCTATATTACTATCTGCAACCAATAGAGTCTCCATCAGAGTTATTTATATCTTTCCTGTGTAATTTGTATTCTGGACAGATGCGGTATTTTATTTTACTCCCTAGTTAATGCTCATGCACTTGTGACACCGGGTTTTGGGAGTGGTTATGGGTTGTTCAGTATTTTAGTTGCGAAAATATTATCATTTACTTCGTAAGTTCTATCTTTTACTATTTAATTGAAGGAAATTATGATTTGAAAATACTAAAATGAGTAATTAAGTTAATTAATTATTGTTGGCTTGCCTGACAGCGGTGTTAGGCGCCATCACGACCTTTAATGGATTTTGGGTCGTGACAAAGCAGACAAGATAACTCAACTAGTACAATAAAGCATGGCGTGAATCCTAGTCTACCCGGACATATTCAGGAATTCTAGCATGCGCACGGATGCTCGTCACCTCATACGTGCGCAACTCCCACAACATGTAGTATATAACAAGAATAACACCTACGTGGTAATTTCCCCATCACATGGTTAGATAGGAGACTTACCTTGCTCCGAAGTTCCATAACCGGCTCCAACACCTCTCTAACACCTCAAACCAAATGCCCATCAATCCGAAACTAGTCAAACAATCATGAAAACCCATAAAAATATGCCCCACCATCATAATTAATTAAATTACAACAATTCCTAACTCCGTTCGTAAAGTCAACAAAGTCAACCATCGAACCCACGTGCCCGGATTCCGAAATTTTTTGAATATAAATATTACCAACAACATCACGAACTCAAATATATAATTTATTCCTAATTCCATTTCCAAAATGAGGGTCAAAGTCCAAAATTATCAATTCTAGGTTTTTCTCTTAAAATCCCACAATTTCCATAATTTTTCATGTACAAATCCGTATATAACTCATGTATTTAACTTGTAATAAGTGAGAAATCACTTACCTCGCGTTGCTTGATGAATAACTCCTCAAATTAGCTCCCAAATTTGGTCATCCAAGTGAAAAATGAGAGAAATGAGAGCTAAGTCTCGATTTAAAAGAACCCCTCTGCCCAACGATATTTCGCACCTGCGGCCACACAGTCTCACTTGCAAAAAGATCCATCGCAGGTGCGGTTCCCTCCAAGCCCAGGAAAATCCGCTTCTGTGGACCAATTCCGCTCCCGCGTGACCGCTTATGCGGTCAAAACCTCACTCCTGCGCACTCGCACATGCGGGGCCCTTCGCTTCTACGACTCCAGTCCATCCAGTTCATTTCCGCTTCTGCGGAATATTCTTCATATCTGCGGGCTCGCAGATGAGGCAATTTCCTTGCATCTGCGGCCTTTCCCAGCTCCAGCCAACATGCGCTTCTGCGACCATCGGACCGCACCTGCGGCCAAAACCTCGCAGGTGCCATTACACCAAAAGCCTTAAGCTTCAGAAATCCTTTAAATCCAAAAAATTGATCCGATTCCAATCCGATTCGCTCCCCGGGGCCCCCAGGACCCCAACCAACCATACCAAGGCATCCTAAAACATGATACGAATTTAGTCGATGCCTCAAATCACGTCATTAACATCAAAACTATGAATCGATGATCGAAACCTTTCTTTAAACTTTCAAACTTTTAAACTTCGCCGAACGCGTCCGAATTATACTTAAGCATCCCGGAATGATGCCAAATTTTGCGTGCAAGTTAGAAATCACGATACTAACCTATTCCAAGGCTCGGAACTCCAAACGGACATTGATAACACCAAAATTTACTTCAAATCAAACTCAAGAAATTCTTAAACTTTCAAAATGCCAACTTTCCACAATAAGCGCCGAAATGCTCCCGGACCACCCGATACTCAACCCAAACATACGCCCAAGTCCGAAATCATACGAAACTATTAGAACATTCAAATCTCGATTCCGAGATCATTTACTCAAACGTCAAACCTTAGTCAACTCTTATAATTTAAGGCTTCCGAATTGAGAATTTTCCTTCTGAAACAACTCCGAACTTCCCGAAATTCAATTCCGACCACATGTACAAGTTATAATACATGAAGTGAAGCTACTCAAGGCCTTAAACTGCCGAATGACGCACTAGATCTCAAAACGACTAGTCGGATCGTTACATTCTCCCCTACTTAAACATACTTTAATCCTCGAACGTGCCAAGAATTGATCCGGAGTTGCACCAAAATCACTGTCCAACACCTTGTGCACCTACCCGTGCCACCACAACCCAGGTGAGCACATTAGCTCGAGTCAGAATAAAGATCTTCCCTTTTATTTTAGCCAACAAGCCTTAGGACCAAAATCTAACCTCTGAATTTCTCTACAAAACCTGATTCTAACATACGAACATCGTATCAATCTCCACACGATGAACCCATACATGATCATGCACCCATGCTGACATCACACAATGCACCGCATAACTCATTTGCCCATGATAACCTCCTCCAAGCACAACAACTGCAAATTCACTGACCCAATGCCCGTAGTATACCTCATAACCTATATAAACCTGGTCTCAACCTTCACAACACTACAATGATGAAAGAGATGTGCAGAAACTCATAATCACCCGTCAAATCAATAACTCACAGAGTTTAAACGTTTGGAAAGAACCATTACCTCATTTTGAACTGAATAGTGACATTCTCTCTTTAATATACCTTACACAAACCCGATCGCACCGATTTCAGGTCCAGTAATATCGTCTCACCTAGTACAAGCTGCTCAGGCAACAAGCCACCTCAAACATTGACTAAAATCTTATACGATGCAAACAATGTGCCACAAGCTACAATTTGAATGTGAAACATAATGAAGAACGAACTCTGGAAAAGAACTACCCAGCCCGCGTAATGATTAAAATGGCCGAACATATGCTATGGACCTTTCTCAGAAAATGAGAAACAAAATACACAAAATAAATATAGGGAACCGCACTCAACATCTCAATGTTGCGGCGTGCAACCCGATCCACACATGACACTGTTGCGGCGTGCAACCCGATCCAAACAACATATCCGTGTCGGCGTGCCACCCGATCCATACATAACAATAAATGAGGAAATACCTATCAAGCCATAATTCTTATACTACGAAATACCCGAATATCGACCACAAGCACGCCGAGTGCAAAAATACAACCTTGGGGAGATGAATATCACCATGCGCTACAAAACTCGAGCTCAACTAAGGTGCAATAACGACAAGCTACACAGAACCACAACTCACGTGTGAATAATCAAGCCGTCTCGTAACCCACATGGCATATTAGAGTATTACAGAGAATAGCTGACGACAGGAATAACATCCAACACCCGAAGACTCCTCCATAAGAATATCGCCGATTCCGATCATCCCATACTAGCCACTAACCTTCCATAGATCCACAATGACCCTATTCATGAAACATAAGAGCAGCCGTCAAATCCGGAACGAACTCCCACAATCCATAACCAAAGGAATAGAGCACATCTCAGTCATAACCTCTCTCATTGGCGACAACACCAAAATCTCCAAACATGATTTTAATATCTAACAACCAAATGCCTAACACATCACACTTATACGATATTCCTGTGGGATATACTCCCACAACCTTCTGCACCAGGTAGTATAATCTGAACATTAATGGCCATCCTCCATGCTATTTCCATAGTGCTAGTCAAGCATCCGCATTTCAATACCCAACACTTCTTCCACAAAACAGACCATCCTCAGACTCCCCAAAAATAATGCCAACATACTCTAAACATCTTAAATTTTCCTCCGCTCCTCCGAGCTCATGACATTCTTATCAACACCGAACCTCAACCTTGGTCCTCAACTTCCAATTTCTATACTTCTCACTGCACTTATCATGCTGCTACACGAGAGTAAAAGAATTTCATCATAACTCCTGAACAACTAATAGAATAAACAGTTCATCATCTAGAACCCCTTTCATTCAACACATTTCAGAGGAACAATTGCAACACGCAACCGAATTCCCATAACCACAAAAAATACAAACCTCAAGTTGTGGTCTAAACCACCATAACTCTTCTGGGATCCATCTACACATAACAAACCATCATAATCAAATACCTCCAAATCAATCAAATTACAGTGGCTGTCAAGCCCGCACGTACAAACACGAATCACCTGTATAGCTTAACATACCGAAGGAACTAATCATTTCCATAACATGCTGATTCACCCCATCATTAACTGACCCAACTTCCTCCGATTTACTCTTGACTTGCCTTCAAAATAATAATATCTCCCTTCAAATGCATAACATACCTCAAACAACACTCATCCTGAGTGAACCCAAATCACGAGACCATGTCGTCTCAACATCCATAAGACATTTTGTACCCTCTTCCTGCACTCAATAGTATCTCCAACTGATACACCCTTTTCTGGAAGACCTTATGTGAATACGAAGATGTTTCTCCCATTTCTGTAATAATGTACCGTAGATCCGATGATAACATAGAAATTCCCCAAGTGTTCTTCACACTCTGCTACAAAACCCAGTCCTCATCCACATAACGAACCCAAAATCTTTGAACACCGCACTTTAATTCTTGAACCTATTAGAACCATTGTTGAGAGTCACCCACTCTAACCTGGTCTCGAATATATAGCCAAACACTAGTGCTCTGCTAGCACATTAACACTCCCAAAGATGCAACCGAATGAATTCTTTTCCTTGTACATCACATCCACAAGAAGCATACATTTTGAGTCATCCCCAACACCAGCACATGAATCGATAAGGCAAAATGTAATACATATACGATAAGTTCCTCTTAGTCATAACTAATCCACCAATGCACCGATAACTAGAAACTACACAAGCACACCACCACGTGACTCTCTCATAGATGGTGGGTTCCTTCCTTAACTTTATGCTACAACCACCTAGATCCATACCCCACAACGACCTCTTCTTCCCAGTTACCACGATCCCACATCGTTTCTCAACCAAATTTCTCATAAGTTCTTATTGGACTAATCATAAAACATCTCAAATTATCCACCTCAATCGTACTTGACCTCTTAACCGTCGTACCATCTTCTTCAAATGATCCAAGTTCACCTGACAGTACATTCACCCCATGTTGGGTAGAAAGTAGAACTCTTTGTAGGAACCTCATCAAAATTTACACAAGCGCTAACCTGCTCACAGGAGATAGCCCACCTATGTACCCTCCTGTCGACCTTCTCTAACATCATTGCTATAGTTTCATCCATCATGAAATCAACTAACCTCCCTGGGTCCGTACTGATCCACCATCCGTAAGAATTCCTTCATTCATTAACATCACCCGAAGGTCCAGCAACATGTTAGAAACTCGAAGCCGTATTGCATCCAAGACAATGATCAAATACTTCACCTTTTCCTACATTCCAATCAAGCCCTTCTCGTCACATTCAAAATTCCTAAGCATAGAAACCACCTCAGAGTTCATCTCCCTCGAATCTTCAATACTGGAAATGCCAATTCGATCTTGAAGTCGCAATGCACAACCATCTCTGCTAACTTCCTCTTAGGTTCCACCTCACAACACTGTGCCCAGAGGCAAACAAATGAAGACCAACATGCCAATGAGCCTTAATGCATTCAATCAAGGACGACGACACCATGATATTAACAAGAATTCCACCAAATTCAAAAATATCAAATATCGACAGTAGGCAACACCAACACTGGGCTGAAGTGATAGAACACCCATCCACAAGGTGATGATAATAGCCCACTCGAATATGTAGGGAGAAACATCCTGCACCACATCTGCAGTACCTCTACAACTCCTCGATGCCCAATTGATAACAAGCACTCAACACTGTATAAGAATGAGTAGAAATGAAATGAAGGCATATGCCTCAATGGAATCAAATTGCACGACAAGGAATCAAAAAGGGAAGTGCTCTTAACAGCCCTGTAGCCACTCGAAGATAAGTACAGACGTCTTCGTACCGATCCGCAAGACTCTACTAGACTTGCTCATGACTCGTGAGACCTAAGTGAACTTAACGCTCTGATAACAAGCTGTCATGACCCAAAATCCACTATAGGCTGTGATGGCGCCCAATGTCATCGTTAGGCAAGTCAACACTTAATTATTCATTTTATTATTTTTGAAATCATGAATCTTATTTAGATAGAGAGGTCAGTGCATTAAAATAAATCGTAGTTACGTAGAGTTTCATTAAATAATAAGTGAAATTGTATCAATGTATAACAATCCATAACAAATTCTAGAACACCCCCAAAACTCGGTGTCACAAGTGCATGAGCATCTACTAGAAGGTACAATGAAAATACAACATATATCTGGAATACAAGTTAGACAGGAAAATATAAATAATTCTGATGGACACTCTGTATGCTGCGGATAGTAACCTGGGATGTAGCTCACCGTAAATTCCCCGCAATAGCCACGCCTTTGCGCCCAAAAGACCACCAGAAATATATATACTTGCACAATAAGTGCAGAAGTGTAGCATGAGTACGTAAATCAATGCGTACCCAGTAAGTATCTAGCCTAACCCCAAAAAAGTAGTGACGAGGTGTCAACATCGACACTTACTAGTGGTCCAATAAATCAAGTATAGTAGAAAGTAAACAAGTATGACGCATGGTAAATAAATAATGTAAGCAAATATAAGTACGTGGTACGATCCTCCTCTGAATAGTAAACACTGGCTTTCAATTATCGAATACCTCCTCAACCGGAGTATATATGTATATAAAATGGACCCCACCAGATAGGTCGTCACAATTCAAATTAGGAAAACTCACGGATACATTGGCTTCTTGTTAAATATTACGCACGATTCCATCGAGGCGAACGACCCAAATCACATAAGAATATGATATTACCGAGGCGAAAGGCCCAATCCCATAAGAATATGATATTGTCGAGGCGAACGACCCGATCCCATTAGAATATGATACTGCCGAGGAGAATGTCCCGATCCTATAAGAATATGATACTGTCGAGGCGAACGGCCTGATCCCATAAGATTATGATAATGCCGAGGTGAACAGCCTGATCCCATAAGAATAAGAAGCTTTAATAGGTCCTTGACCCCACCTATGAATATACGTGTGAGTTATGAAATTTAAAGAAATTTTTCGATGAAAACGCACAACGCGAGAGAAATTCGTAAGGGAAGCACAATTATTCCGCGGCTAATCAAGTAGCTCGTCAAATTTCTACAATAGCGAGTCTGTCACTCTACGCAATCCTAGCCTCAGGTCGTAACGCGAATTCAAGTAACTAAGCAGGCAAGAATAACTCAACTAGTACAATAAAGCAGCGTGAATCCTAGTCTACCCGGACATAATCAGGAATTCTAGCATGCGAACGGACGCTCGTCACCTCATACTTGCGTAACTCCCACAACATGTAGCATATAACAAAAATAACACCTACGTGGTAATTTCTCCATCACAAGGTTAGACAAGAGACTTACCTTGCTTTGAAGTTTCATAACCAGCTCCAACGCCTCTCTAACACCTCAAACCAAATGCCCATCGATCCGAAACTAGTCAAACAGTCATGAACACCCGTCACTACCAAAATCTCCCTCCGTAAGATGTCGTGATGGCACCTAGTCTCTACGACTAGGTAAGCCTAACAATTTTGGAATAATTGAAATGAAAACGGAATCAACAACTAAACTTCAACAGATAACTATATAACTGAAAAATGCCGCTCGACATGTACTAGTAAACAACCACTCGAGTATATATAATTCCCAAAGACCCGGTAGTCACAAGTCACAAACTTCTAAGAGAAAGCTATGTTTCTCTATACATCAGAGTCTAAGGAAAATACAGAAAATAAAAACAACATAGGAGGGAATAGAGGGGGAATCCGAAGTCTGCAGACGCTGGCAGATATACCTTGATGTCTCCGTAGCAACAACAAGTACACTCAACTAATAGCGGGACTGGTAGGAGCTACCTGGGTCTGCACACAAAACATGTGCAAAAGAGTAGCATGAGTGCACCACAACGGTACCGAGTAAGTGCCAAGCCTAACCTCAGTAGAGTAGTGATGAGGTCAGGTCAGGGCGCTACTGGTATATAATAATTTAAGGCAGAAAATATAGCAATGTAATAAGAGACTGGAAATTTAACAAGGAGAAACTATAGAAAGATAACACCACATCACATAGGGATAAACAACAGGGGCACTCCCGAGATACCATCTCGTAGTCCCAAAAGTAAATGCTCAACAGGGGATCTCCCGAGGTACCGCCTCGTAGTCCCAAAAGTAAATATGCATGGGGATCTCCCGAGGTACCGCCTCGTAGTCCCAAAAGTAAATATGCGATAGGGGATCTCCCGAGGTACCGCCTCGTAGCCCCAAAAGGAAATATGCAGGGGGATCTCCCGATGTACAACCTCGTAGCCCCAAAAGTAAATATGCATGGGGATGTCTAGAGGTACCGCCTCGTAGTCCCAAAAGTAAACACACAGCTCGAAATCGATGGAATCAACAATTACAACAAGAAATCCTACAATTTAAGACTAAATACAAGTCAAGAAAAAGCAGGAAATCAACTAAGCATGATGTACAAGTTTCAAATAAGCAATTAAGAAACGTAGACATGCGATATTAAGCTAACAGGATAACTACACATGCTGGTATAACTCAATTAAGATGTAACATATTACTGCTCAGTAAAAATCGGGTTTTATATCAATTATCCCGTGTACGCACTCGTTACCTCGCGTAAACGACACTCACATATCACAAAAGTATCAAAACAGTACCAAATCCTAAGGGGATTTCTCCCACACAAGGTTAGGCAAGCCACTTACCTCGAACCAAGCTTAATCAATCAGTAAGAATGCATTTTCCTCGACTTTCCGACTCTGAATGGCCCAAATCTAGCCAAAAGTAATTACATACCATAAATATAACTATAAGAAACTAGTCCAATTAATGAAATCAAAACTTTAACAATAAATTAAGAATTCGCCCCAAAAAGTTGACCCGGGCCCACGTCTCAGAATTAGGTAAAAGTTACAAAATATGAACACCCATTCAACCATGAGTTCACTCGTGCCAAAAAATTACTTAAATCCGATACCAAAATCTCAATCAAATCCCAAAAATTTGGTTGAAGAACTTTCCAACTTTCCCCCCAATTTTCTCAACCCAAATCCTTAATTAAATGATGAAATTAACGATAAATTAGTGGAATATAACCAAAAATGAGTTAAGAATTATTACCCAACAGTTTCCTCTGAAAACCCCTCAAATTATTGCCTCAATATGAGCTCTCAAAGTTCCAAAGTGAAAATGAGATCAAACCCTCGTAATTTCCTCTTTTCTGCCCAGCGATTTCGCTTCTGCGAGGAAATCACCACATCTGCGGTTCCGTACTAGCGGCAAAACCATCGCAGGTGCGGACTTCACTTAAGTTCTCAATTCCGCTTATGCGAGCAAATGAGTCGCACGTGTGCGCCCGCTTATGCAGAATACCTCCGCTTCTGCGATCAACAACCTTCCTGGCCTTCAGTTTCTGCGTTCCATCTTCCGCAGAAGCGACTCCGCTTCTGCGGTCCTAACATTGCACATGCGTCCACAGGACAAGCTTCTCCAAACCGCACCCGTGTTCCTCCGCTCGCTCGTACGAGTCCGCACAGGCGGTCAACCCTACCGTAGGTGCGATGACACCAGAAGCTGTAGTGCTTCAACAATTCTTCCAACTCCCAATTCGATCCGATAACCATCTAAAACCAACCCGAGGCCCCCGGGACCTCAACTAAAGATACCAAGTCCTAAAATATCATACGAACTTAGTCGAGCCCTCAAATCACATCAAACAACAACAAAAACATGAATCACACTCCAATTCAAACTAGGTGAACTCGAAACTTCTAACTTCTACAACCGATGCTGAACCCTATCAATTCACGCCCGATTGACCCCAAATTTTGCACACAAGTTATAATTGACATTACGAACCTACTCCAACTTCTGGAATAGGAATCCGACCCCGATATAAAAAAGTATACTCCCAGTCAAACTTCCCAAATATTCAACTTTCGCCATTTCAAGCCTAATTCAGTTACGGACCTCCAAATCACAATCCGAACGCGCTCCTAAGTCCAAAATTATCCAATGGAGCTAACAGAATTGACAAAACTCCATTCCGGAGCCGTGTTCACACAGTTCCAACTATGGTCAAATTCCTAGAACTTAAGCTTCCATCTTAGGGACTAAGTGTCCCAATTCACTCCGAAACCAAAAATAAAATCTCCCGGCAAGTCACATAAGCATAAAATGATACAGGGAAAGTAGTAATTAGGGAATCGGGGCTATTACTCTCAAAACGACGCCCGGGTCATTACAAAACCCATAAAAATATGCCCCAAAATCATAATTAATTAAATTACAACAATTTCCAACTATGCTCGAAAAGTCAACAAAGTCAACCCTTAGGCCCACGTGCCCGAACTCAGAAAATTTTCAAAGATAAAAATTAGCCACAACACCACGAATGCAAATATATAATTTATTCCTAATTCCATTTCCAAAATCATGGTCAAAGTCCAAAATTATCAATTCTAGGTTTTTCTCTTAAAATCCCACAATTTCCATAATATTTCATGTACGAATACGTGTATAACTCATGTATTTAACTTGTAATAAGTGGGAAATCACTTACCTCGCGTTGCTTGATGAATAACTCCTCAAATTAGCTCCCCAAATTCGGCCATCCAAGTGAAAAATGAGTGAAATGAGAGTTAAGTCTCGATTTAAAAGAAACCCTCTGCCCAACGATATTTCGCACCTGTGGCCACGTAGTCGCACCTGCGAAAACATCCATCTCAGGTGCGGTTCCCTCTAAGACCAGGCAGATCCGCTTCTATAGACCAATTTTGCTCATTCGGGACCGCTTCTGCCGTCAAAACCTCGCTCCTGCACACTCGCACATGCGGGGCCCTTCTGCTTCTGCGACCCTAGCCTTTCTAGTTCATTTCCGCTTCTGCCTAATATTCTTCGCATCCGCGGGCACGCAGATGCGGAAATTTTCTAGCATTTGCTGCCTTTCTCAGCTCCAGCCAACCTGCGCTTCTGCGACCACCGGTCCGCACCTGCGGTCTCGCTCCTACAGTCAAAACTTCGCAAGTGCAATTATGCCAAAAGCCTTAAGCTTCAGAAATTATTTAAGTCCAAACATTTGATCCGATTCCAATATGATTCTCACCCGGGCCCCCGGGACCCCAACCAACCATACCAACGCATCCTAAAACATGATACGAATTTAGTCGAAGCCTCAAATCACACCAAACAACATCAAAACTATGAATCGACGGTTGAAACCTTTCTTTAAACTTTCAAACTTTTAAACATCACCGAACACGTCCGAATTATATTTAAACGTCCCTAAATGACGCCAAATTTTGCGTGAGTGACAAATCACGATACAAACCTATTTCAAGGCTCAGAACTCCAAACAGACATCGATAACACAAAAATTCACTTCAAATCAAACCTAAGAAATTCTTAAACTTTCGAAATGCCAACTTTCCACAATAAGAGCCGAAATGCTCCCGGACCACCTGATACTCAACCCGAACTTACGCCTAGTAATAAAATTCTCGCATAAATTATTTTTATGTGATATATAAGATAAACATGTTAAAAGAATGTTGAACTTCTTTTTTATGTCACATGCTTGTTTGTTACATAATTTTGAATTATTTGTTACATGCGATGTAAATTAATTTAGGACTAAGCATGTTGACAACTTGAACTAAATTCATGTGCTATAAAAGATTTGATCATCATGTTATTAAAAGTTATTTTAGTAACAATTTCCTCTTACTAAAATTTGAGTTCTTAAATAATATAATATAAGATATTTTATTGTAAAGATATCCATCAAAATAAATAATTTTATTTATTTTTTGTTTATAAGGAGAGGCCCGACAACCATGAGGCTTATAGTTCGAGAATATGTTAAAATTATTTATTGCATTAGATACATAGATTGGAAGAATTATTTAATTTTATGCTAGACTCCTGGACTACCCGAAGAGTATAAAATTTAATAAGTTCTTTGCTATCATGGTGGATGAACTCAACTATGTTAATAGGATCGACCTGACTACCAGGGGACTAATTGCAGAGGCGGATCTAGGATTTCTAGAACATGGGTGCACCACTTAAAAAGGAGGGAAAAAATGTTAAGTGAGAATTGATCCCTGTTTCTTTGATTAATTAATTAAGTATTGAACCAAGTGCACCATTCAACCTTTATGGAGCATGGGTGTCAATACATAATACTGGACCAATTCTAGAAAATATGTACATAAAATACCTAGTTTGGCGGAGGGACCATGTGTTCACATGCTCCGTAATATGGCTCTAGATCTGCCCCTGACTAATTGACATAGAGTTGTCTAAGGAAATTGTATGGGGATACAATTAGTAAGAGTACATACCTTTAAAATATATGTGAGAAACGACTTGACTTCCAAGGGGCTCATACATATTCTTTCATATTGTTTAAAATATTTAGTGGAAATATCATTTAGATAAATACGTAAATATGTTCTTATATTATTGCCTTTTCTTTTCTATATTTTAGATTTATCAATATGTCTGTTATATCACTGCGTGTAATATTTGAGACCAACAAGTTGGTAGGACGAAACTTTGATGACTGGATAGAAATTTGATAATTGTTCTCATACATGAAAAGCTCATTGATGTGATCGATAAGTCTGCAAAGGTAGTCCCAACAGAGAATTATGTTGAAGGCTGATAAAGGGTGAAAAGTGCATATTTTTAGTGTATTTTCGTGTTATTTCGTGTGTGAGTTGCGGGAATTCACATCGCTTTTGAAGTGAAAATATGCTTAGTACGTGTTTCTTATGTGTAGGAACAAACTTGCGCGGAAAAGGATCAAATGGTAGAAAAATTGGTGAAAAAAGAGCTGAAGAGAAAAGTCACGGACAGTGAAGTGAGGTTCACTTCGCCAAACCGGGATCGAAGCAGAAGAAATCAGGAAAGTCCCGGACAACAAAGCGTGGGTCACTTCGTAAGACTGGGACCGGGGCAGAAAAAATTTAA
Organism: Nicotiana tomentosiformis; assembly: GCF_000390325.3. Classification (NCBI taxonomy): domain Eukaryota; kingdom Viridiplantae; phylum Streptophyta; class Magnoliopsida; order Solanales; family Solanaceae; genus Nicotiana; species Nicotiana tomentosiformis. The sequence goes on along the minus strand of NC_090816.1, from coordinate 112,579,987 downwards.
CTTTTCCAATCCGAATTAGGAGAAGCAATTTCGGCCCAACCCAGCCCTAAACCATATAAATATGAGAATTAGCCACTTTTTGAAGGGAGAAAATACTTTGGAGAGGCAAGAACATGCTTGGAGCGAGGAGAAGGATTCAACTTCACATTTTTCCCCTATTTCTTCCTATTTTCCATTGTAATGAATTCCAGTCTTGTATTTGTGCAAATAACTATGAGTAGCTAAATTCTCATCTAGGGTTTGATGAAACCTATTTAAGGATGATTTTTCCACTGTGGTTAATATAAATTTTCCATTTACTTTTCTCTACTTGTTCAACTATATTATTATTGTGGTTGGTTAAAGGGCCCTCAATTGACTGTGCCTATTTAGTGTGTACTTCTCAAGATAGAGTGTGCATTTAGGTAGTTGTTGAACAACACCACTCCTAACGTATTTGAGAGATCAATATAGAGGGTTTAAAGGTGGGATTAGAGATAACAAAACCTTTGTGCGATTGTAGTGAGCGGTGAATTAGTGTCATCTAGCGTAGTTCGAGAGAATACATCTAGTAAATTGTGGTAGTTTCTCGAGAGAGAGCTATGACACTAAAAGTACTCACGATCAGTAGAGAATACTTGGGCGAATTTATAGGAAATGTAGCAGGGGAGATTCCGACAATAGGGAAAATCAAAACCCTAGACTTTTCCAATCTTGTCTACAATATTTGCTTTGTTAGAAATAAAATTACAGCTTTTTAAATACCTTATTTTTAGTTAGTAAACAATCACTCATTATTCAATATTTTCGAAGGTTGATTATTTGAATTCTTGCGAAACTAGTGATTGTGATTAGAAGGTTAATTTTCTGTGGGATTCGACTCCGGACTTGTAAACCAGATTATATTTGCAACGACAGCTACACCTCTTAGGAGGCATAGTTTGCCGTGATTAAATTTTGGCGCCATTGCTGGAGAATTAATGGTGTTATTAATTATGGCTAGAAGAATTGCTAGCATTCTTAGTTTAGTCAGCTTTCTCAACTTGAAATTCATTATAATGAAACTCTAATGTTTGTAGTCTTGTGTGTTATAGGTGTATGCCTAGAAACTCCTCAAGAATTGGTGAATTGTACAAAGCATTACCGGACCCTGAGAAAGTTTTCAAGGCACTAAATCGAGCAAACAAGAAATACAAACAACAACAGAGCTCAACAAAACGAATCAAACTAGACATGGAGGACGTCAATGACAATCAAAACAATAGAAACATTGAGAATGACCCGAACAATCAAGGTGTGGCACCTCTTGTTCCAAAAGTAGCCTTGTATGATTGGGCACAACCCACCATAGACAATATGGCATCCGCAATTGCAGTCCCTCAGATACAAGCAGAATCATTTCAAATCACAAACAACATGCTACATTTGTTGCAGAACAATGGACTGTTCTCGGGGTCTTACATTGAAGATCCTCAGCAATATCTGGAAAATTTCCTGTCGATTTGTGTCATGCAAAGGAAACCAACTATGACACCGGAAATAATAAGGTTGTTGTTGTTTCCATTCTTAGTGACGGGAGAGGCTCAGACATGGCTAAATTCGCTCCCCATAAACTCCATCACTACTTGGGAGGAATTAGTCAAGCAGTTTTTGAACAAATTCTACCCACCCAATAAGACTGCCAATCAAGTTGATGAGATCTTGAGCTTCAGGAAGAAACCAGCGGAAACATTGCAAGAGACGTGGGATAGATTCAAAGGGATGCTGGTTAAGTGTCCACACCATGGCATTCCGAATCAAATATTTGGACAAAGGTTTTACATGGGATTGTCAGACAACTTGAAAGCCAATGTTGATGCTTTAGCAGGTGGACCATTTTTGAGAAAATCATTCAGAGAGTGTAAAGTTTTGCTTGATAAAATGGCTCAAAACTCAGGATGGATGACAAGGGACTCTAAAATCACTCCGGTTGTTCACTCAGTAGCCCTAGACCCAAATAACTCCATGGCTGAGAACATGGCTACTAGGATGATGCAATTGAGTATCCTCACTAAAACGATTGATGAGTCGGGCCAAAAGCAAGTGCACATAGTTGACACGACTAATAGAGGCTTATGCACACCATGCATTAACCAACCATATGTGTGCTCGTGGAGTGGTGAAAGTGGCAATCAAAACTTTCAAGAGAACATGAACTATGTGGGCAATTATGGAGGCCAGAGGCAAGGTAGTCAGAATTGGGGGTAGCAGAATCAGCAGTATAGACCAGCACAACAACAGTACAATAACAATAACAATCCTGGAGCTATGTGACCACAAAGTCAAGTCGTGCCTTACCAAAGGCAACAAGGATACAATCAACAACTAGCTTATCAATACCCTAAACAACAACAGATAGTGAGACAAGATGATGAGTTGTCTGAAATTAAAGAAATGATGCAGCAATTGATTGGGTCCAATGGAAAAATGCAAGAGAAGGTTGAAGCACATGACTTAGCGATAAAAGTTATTGAGATTTAATTAGGGAATATATCTATGGCTCTGAATAATCATCCCCAAGGGACGCTACCTGTGGACACACATGTCAATCCGAAAGAGTAGGACCCGAAACAGCTGATGCCTGTAAGTTTGAGAAACAGTAGAGATCTTGATCTAGAGAAAGAAATGGCTCGTGAAAGCCGAGCAACTGAGATACTTGTGCCAGTACAAATTGAAGTATATGAGTCAACTGAGCTAACAGAAGTAGGAGTACAGCCAACCCAGGAGAAACTAAGCAAAGAGAAAGAGGTTGCAAAGGAGATTGAGAAAATGCAAGAGAAGGCAGTAGAATAAGTGCCTGAGTAGGATCTGCAAAAGTTCATGGAGATGTTGATGCATATTCAGGTGAACTTTCAACTGATTGATGCCTTAAGGGAGCTGCCCGATTCTGCAAAAATGATGAAGGACTTGATGTCTTGCAAGTTCGACTTTCAAGACTTGGTAACTATAACACTGACTCAGACTTGTAGTGTTGTTGTGACAAGACCTATAGCGGAGAAGCTATCTGACCCAGGGAGTTTGACAATTCAATGCACTATAGACAGCTATGCTTTTGCCAAAGCAATTTGTGATTTGGGGGCAAGCATAAACCTAATGCCTTTGTCTATCTATAAAAGGTTAGGCATTGGAAGGGCAAGACCCACATCCATGTTACTATAACTAGCCGACCGAACGTTGTAGAGGCCATCAAGTATACTTGATGATGTGCTTGTGTAGGTTGGAAAGTTTGTGTTTCCGGCAGATTTTGTCATTTTGGACTGCCAGGTTGATGAAGAGATTCCCATAATTTTGGGGAGGCCATTCTTGGCCACAAGGAGAGCTCTGATTGATTGTGAAACTGGGGAGCTAAATATAAGACTAAACGATGAATAAATAACGTTCAATGTGCAGAAGTCTATGCAGTGACCTAGTGAGTTTGCTAACTGCTCTCTGATTGAAGTTGTGGATGTGATTATGGAGGAGGAAGATGAGACACTGAACACAAAAGACCCTCTAGCAACCTTCCTGATGAACTTAGAAGAGGTAGATGATGAGGACTTGGCGGAATGTGTTTTGGCCCTGGAGGGCGAAGGGTACTGGAAAAGAGAGCTCAAATTCGAGCCTGTACACTTAGAAGAAAGAAAGACCCCTCCAGCTAAGCCATCAGTTGAATATCCACCGGAGTTGGAGCTAAAACCATTACCGTCTCACCTCACGTATGTTTTCTTAGGACCTAGTTCGACGTTACCTGTTATTATCTCATCTGGTTTGTTAGATGTGCAGGTAGAACAACTTTTGCAGGTTCTGAAGGAGTGTAAGACTGCAATTGGGTGGACCATTGTAGACATAAAGGGTATCTACCAACATTTTGTATGCATAAGATTCTACTAGAAGATAAAACCTTCTAGAGAACATTAAAGAAGGCTGAACCCCAACATGAAAGAAGTGGTGAAGAAATAAGTGATCAAGTGGTTAGATGCGGGAATAATCTTTCCCATTACTGACAACAACTGGGTCAGCCCAGTTCAGTGTGTGCCAAAGAAGTGTGGAATGACTGTAGTACAAAACGAGAACAACGAGTTGATCTCAACTAGAACAGTCACGGGATGGCGAATATGTATGGATTACAGAAGACTGAACAAGGCCACCCGAAAAGACCATTTTCTGCTGTCATTCATTGATCGGATGTTAGATAGATTGGCGGGGAGGTCCCACTTTTTCTTCCTAGATGGATACTCGAGGTATAACAAGATCTCTATTTCGGCCATGAGTAGCTTCTCTTCAGGTATTATGACTTGTACGGGTGGTCGGAATTAAATTTCGGGAAGTCCAGAGTTGATTTAGAAAGAAAATATCTCATTTCGGAAGCTTTAAGTTGGAAGAATTTACTAAGGTGTGATTTTGAGTGAATGACATCAGAATCGGGATTTGAAGGTTCCAACAGGTTCATATGATGATTTTGGACTTGCGCGTATGTCCGGATCGGGTTTTGGATGACCCGGGAGCGTTTCAGCGCCTATTATGGAAAGTTGGCTTTTTGGAAGGATTTCATAAATTTGGGTTGAAGTGCATTTCAATGTTATCGATGACTGTTTGGGATTCTGAGCCTGGGAATAGCTCCGTATGGTGATTCTGGACTTAAGGGCGCGTCCGAAAGTGGATTTGGAGGTCCGTAGGTCATTTTGGGGTCATTTGGCAAAAAAATAGAAATTTGAAGTTTTTGGAAAGTTTAACAGAGGGTGGACTTTTTTATATCGGGTTTGGATTTGAGTTCCGGAAATTGGAGTAGGTCCGTAATGTCATTTAAGTCTTGCACGAATAATTTGGCTTCATTCCGAGTTGATTTGATAGGAATCGAACGCGCGGGGGTAGTTTTAGAAAGTTTTTGAGTTCATGAGGTAATCCATGCGTTTTGGCATCCGATTCATGGGTTTTGATGTTATTTCAGTGTTTCAATCGCTCGAGCGAGTTTGTATGATGTTGTTAGACTTGTGTGTGTGTTTGGTGTGGAGCCCCGAGGGCTCGGGTGAGCTTCGGACGTTCGGGAGTATGAGAAAAACTTCAGTTTTTCTGGTATTTCTTGGTAGCTGTTGCAGGTCTCACAAATGCAAGAATTTGTTCGCATTTGCGAGAAAGGATTCGCAATTGCGAAGAAGCCTGACCTGGCCAGTGTTCGCATTTGCAACACTTTGGTCGCATTTGCGATCTCAACAGAGTCCGCATTTGTGACTCCTTGGTCGCATTTGCGACCTTGCCAGTAGAGGCCCAGGTTCGCATTTGCGATGGATTTATCGCATTTGCGACCTTCGCATTTGCGAACCAGGTGTCGCAAATGCGACATCTAAGACTTGTGCACATCTCTATTAAATCAGGGACTTAGGCCATTTAGCTCATTTTCTTTCATCTCTTGGGCGATTTTGGAGCTCTTAGAAGGGGGGGGGGGGTTCACCTAGCACTTTGAGGTAAGTAATTTCGACACAACATGAGTTAAATACATAGATTATGGGTAGATTAACATGTAAAAATTGGTGAAATCAAGGGTTTAGATGAAAAACCTAGGTTTTGGATAAAAATGGGATTTGACCACGAAAATGGTTATGGAATTTGGTGAAAAGCATATATTTGACTTCATGAGGTTATGGGTAACAATTTTCTCTGAAAATTTCCTAAATTCGGGCACGTGGGCCCGGGGGTAAATTTTAGAAATTCTTCAATTTGGGTTGGAAAATCACTTTAATAGTTAGGAAATGAACTCTTAAACATGTATTGACTATGTTAAATGTCATTTGACTAGTTTCAGGTCGTTTGGCACCGAGTTGAGGGTTTAAAGCACAATTGTGGACCGGAAAGTAAGCTTTGAGGCGAGGTAAGTCTCCTGTCTAACTCTGTGAGGGGGAAACTATCCCTAGTAATATATTTAATATGTGTAACTTGATGCCGGGCCACGTACGTACGAGGTAACGAGAGTTCGTACGTAGCTAGATTCATGTAATTGTCCGGGTAGACTTAGGTTCACACCATGCTATACTTGCACTATAGAGATTATCTTTGCTCGTTTAATTCTTTTATTTCACATTATGACTTAAGACTAGACATGCGTAGAGTGATAGACTCGTTATTGTGGAGACTTCACGAGTTTCATGATTAGTCATGAAACAATTGTACTCCTCTTATGAAATTGTGTCCGCGATATATATATATGTATGTTTCATTGAAAAGTTTTTTGTTAAAGAAATTATAACTCATATGTTTATTCGTGAGTGGGGTCAATGACCCGTTAAAGCTTCTTATTCTAATAGGATCAGGCCGTTCGCCTTGGCAGGATTTATGTACCACACTCTCATGGTAGCGGGTCGTTCGCCTCGGCAAATTAATAGATGCATCTATGATTCGTGCCGTTCGACCCTCGGCAGTGCACAAATTATGATGGGATCCGGCCGTATGCCTCGACATTTCTATAAAATATCCTCATGAAATCGTGCGTAACATTTGGCAAGAAGACATTGTATCTGTGAGCTTTTCCTGATTTGAAGTATAACGACCCATTTTGGTGAGGTCCACTATATATTTATATATATGCTCCGGTTTAGGAGGAAATTTGCTAATTGAGAGCTTGAGCCTATTGTAAATAGGAGAATTGTACCACGTATTTATACTTGTTTATTTTATTTATTTACTCTGCCTCATAATTGTTCACCTCTTTACTGTACCTGATATTATTGGACCACTAGTGAGTGTCGATGTCGACCCCTCGTCACTACTCCTTCAGGGCTAGGCTAAATACTTACTAGGTACACGTTGATTTACGTACTCATACTATACTTGCTGCACAGTTTTGTGCAGGTACTTTTATGTCTGGTGGTCCTTTGGGCGCGGAGGCGCGGATGATGCGAGGACTTACCGCGAGCTACATTTCATGTTACGATCCGCAGCTAGCAGAGTCTCCTTCATAGTTATTTATATTCTCATGTCCAATTTGTATTCCGGACAGATACTGTATTTTATTTTACTTCCTAGTAAATGCTCATGCACTTGTGACACCAGATTTTGGGGATGATTATAGGTTGTTCCGTATGGTTGTCGTGAAGATATTATCATTTACTCTGTAAAATTTTATCTCTTACTATTTAATTGAAGGAAATTTATGATTTCAAAAAATACTAAAATGAGTAATTAAGTTAAACATTTATTGTTGGCTTGCCTGACAGTGGTGTTAGACACCATCACGACCTTTAATGGATTTTGGGTCGTGACAGTAAACGTCGTTCACCTATCCGTATGGCATCTATGCCTTTCGGAGATTGCTGTTTGGCCTATGCAATTCACCCGCCAGATTCCAAAGGTGCATGATGGCCATCTTCACAGATATGGTAGAGGACATAATGGAGGTTTTCATGGATGACTTCTCAGTGGTGGGAAAATCATTCGATGACTGCCTTATGAATTTGAAAAGGGTATTGAAGAGGTGTATGGAGACTAATCTAGTACTAAACTTGAAAAAATGCCATTTCATGGTACAAAAAGGTATAGTCTTGGGACACATAGTGTGAAGTAAGGGCATTGAAGTGGACCGTGCTAAGGTTGATGTGATTGAGAAGTTGCCTCCACCCACTTTCGTCAAGGCCGTAAGAAGTTTCCTTGGTCATGCCAGCTTCTACAGGCGGTTTATAAAAGAGTTTTCTAAAATTGCTAACCCTTTATGTAAAATGCTTGAAAAAGATCACCCCCTTGTGTTTTCTGATGACTGTAGGGTGGCTTTTGAGGAATTGAAAAAGAGGCTGGTGATTGCACCAATCATAGTGGAACCTGACTGGGAGCAACCTTTTGAACTGATGTATGATGCAAGCGACTATGCTGTGGGAGTAGTTCTTGGGCAGTGAAAAGATAAAGTCATGCATCCAATCTACTATGAAAGTAAAACCTTGAGTGGTGCCCAACAAAATTACACAGTGACGGAGAAAGAGATGCTAGCAGTGGTGTTCGCATTTGACAAATTTAGGTCATACCTGATAGGCTCGAAGGTAATTGTTTATACTGACCATGCTTCTCTAAGGTACCTAATTGAGAAGAAAGAGTCAAAGCCGTGCCTGATTCGATGGGTGCTATTGCTTCAAGAATTTTACTTGGAAATCCGTGATCGAAAGGGAACGAAGAACCAAGTGGCTGATAACTTGTCTAGGCTAGAAGGAGCAGAGAAGAAGGTTGAGGTGGAAGAAATTGTGGAGACTTTCCCAGATGAACAATTTTTGGCTACGAGCCTTAAGGTAGCGCCATGGTATGCAGACATTGTAAACTACCTGGTGAGCAGTATTGTCCCCTATGACCTTTTCTCTGTTCAAAAGAAAAAGTTCTTTCGTGATTGTCGCACGTATTTTTGGGATGAGCCTTATCTGTTCAGGATTTGTGTTGATAACATGATCCGGAGATGTATCCCGATACAGACCAATCTTCTGTTTTGCAGGCTTATCATGCATCCCCATATGGTGGCCATTTCTGGGGAGTAAGGATAGTCGCGAAAGTGTTAGAGTCGGGCTTCTACTGGCCGATATTGTTCAAAGATGCACACCTCTAGGTGAAGGGTTGTGATGAATGCCAACAGAGCGGGAATATTTCTCGCCGACATGAGATGCTCATGAACCCAATTCAGGAAGTGGAAGTGTTTGATGTATGGGGAATCTATTTCATGGGGCCTTTCGTCAGCTCATATGGCAAAAAGTACATACTTGTAGCTGTGGACTATGTGTCAAAATGGGTGAAAGTTGTGGCACTCCCTACAAATGATGAAAAGGGAGTCATTAGTTTTTCGAGAAAGAATATATTCACCCGATTTGGCACTCCAAGGGCAATAATCAGTGATGGAGGCACTCACTTCTGCAAACGAGCTTTCGCAAAGTTGTTAGAAAAATATGGTGTTCGCCACAAGGTTTCCACCCAAAATCATCCACAAACAAGCGGACAAGTGGATATGTCGAATAGAGAAATAAAGAGTGTGTTGATAAAGATCGTGAATGCTACAAGAATGGATTGGGCGAAAAAGTTAGACGATGCACTCTGGGCCTATTGTACCTCTTTTAAAACTCCAATTGGCATGTCTCCATATAAATTGGTGTTTGGGAAAGCATGTCACTTACCCGTGGAGCTGGAGCATAGAGCTTTGTGGGCATTGAGGCAGCTGAATCTCGATATGGAAATAGCGGGTATAAGTAGAGTCATAGAGTTGAACGAGCTTGACGAGTTTTGTTACCATACTTTTGAGAGTACAAGGCTATATAAGGAGAGAATGAAGATGGTGCATGACAAAATATTCTTGAGCAAAATTTTAAACCTGGAGACGTGGTATTGCTATATAATTCGAGATTGAAGTTGTTTCTGGGCAAGTTGAAGTCTGGATGGTCAGAAATGGAGCTGCAGAAATTGATTCCGAGGATGGGACAAATAGGTTTAGAGTGAATGGGCAAAGGTTGAAACACTACCTTGGAATGAGTGACAAAAAAGGATATAAAGATGTGATATAATGAACGAACCTCAATATGTGAGTGAAGTATAACCCGGAAAGTCTGCTTCGTGCCGCGACATTAAATCAAGCCCTTCGTGGGAGGCAACCCATTGTAATGTTTTAATTCGTCTGCCATGACGTTAAATCAAGCACTTGTTTGGAGGTAACCCAATTTTCTTGTCTTCATCTAGTTGTCATTTAGTCATAAAACAAATATGGGAAGGCAGCAAAGCGAAGCTATCTTTGCGAGACCGAGACCAAGAATGTTGAGGAGAAAACTGTTATGGATAGCGAAGTGTGTCTCACTTTGCGAGACCGGGACCAAAAGAGAAAGAAAAAGAGAAAAGGGGACAGAGAAGTGCCCAACATTTCGCGAGACCGGGACCGGGCATAGCTTAACCAGGTAAAGGGGCGCATCTCCAAGCCGCGCATCGTGCGGTCCTAGCGCGACCCAGGTATTTCTTAATTTTTTTTCTATTTTCTTTTTTCTAGTTAGTTTATAAAAGAAAAAAAACTCTTATGTACCCTTAGGTCATGACACTATTGGCAAATTGAACCAAATAAAGCTTAACAAAAGTTGTGCACATAAAGTGTTCGATGAATTGCCCGAATGAATGTTTTTGGTGAGGTTTAGTGAAGTCTGAGTAGCTAACCTACATCTATTGGAAATACAAACATATATTAAGTGTGGGGTGGCCGTTGGTGTCTTATGAACTTCAAATATGCTCTTTCTAAGACAAGTATCATATGCGGCCAACTTAGGTATGACTGGGGTGTTGCCTTACCCACATGTTGTTAAATTGTTCTAATTAACATGGAATAACTATCAAGTTACAGACTGATGCAGAGGGGCTCCTGACAGTTGATTTGAGTGCTACTGATGGAACTATTGCAGAGGAGCCAGGGCTAGCCGTTATGACCGAGGATTACTACCGGTCCTTACCACGACCCGAGTGATTTTGAGGGAGTTTCTGACACCCACTCTACTTTTGATCTTGCTTATTTGTATTTTTGTAATATTGTGCAACTGAGGACAGTGCACATTCTTCAGTGTGGGGTGGGGTGTCAGACTTTAATTTTTGTGACATGTGCTTAATTACTAGTGATACATTTTGCATTGCATGATCACTCTTTTGTCCATTGTAATTGTATAATTGTATAATTGTAGTAGTTTTTTTTGTAGTGGCTTAATCCCGGGTTTTCTTTAAACCGTGGTTCTTTCCCGAGGATGCCATTTTCTTGAACCGGGTATATTTAGGTAGATATTTTTTTCCAAACTTTGCAAAGAATTATGGACATTTTCTGACGATGGATTACCTAGACAGTTTTCTTGAGGGACTAAGGTCTGGAGAAAAATACAAAAAGAATTTTTTTTTGTTTCTCTTTTATTTTGTTTTCTGGTTGAACTGACAATGGAATTGGAAGGAGCTTGAGTAATTTGTGCTTTTGACATGTTTTATATCAAGGCTTAGGACTGGAGCATTTGAACTAAGTACTTTCTTCATGATCTCTATAATTACATGCCTTGACAATATGTGTGGCTTTCTTTTGACACCAAGGCTCATCTCTAGACTCTTGTGATTAAATTCTGTGTGCTGGAATTTTATGATACTGTGCTAGTTGCTTTAACTCGAGAGACATGTCCGAGTCATCTTAAGTGAGTCATGTGCATTGTGTGAGGTGAGACTTTAGTGTACTATGTGCCATCCTTGCTAGTCTAGAACTTGCCCTGAGTGTAAGTCAAAGTGAAATAATTAAATCTTGGAAGTTTGGGAAGTGATATAGGCTTTCTTTGATTGACCATTTAGCCTATTTGCCTACCGGTGTTGATATTATCCGTAGTCACCCCTTTTGAGCCTGTAGACCTTTTCTTTGGCAACCACATTACAAGTCGAATCCCCTTTGTTCTTAATCAAATCTTGGTGAGCCTTTACCTCTGAAAGCACTTAAGTAGCTAGAAGAGTAAAGAAAGAGAATGGGTAGCTTTTGAGTGGAACCATAGAAAGATCGAAAAGGTGCATTTGTGCATAAACAAAAAAAAGGTACTAGCCAAAAAAACCTAATTAAAGAGAGAAAAAAAAGAGAGAAAAAAATGAATAACACCTCTCATATCTTTGTCTGGGCTAGTAAGTATCTATATATTGATGTGCTTAATGAAGAAGGGACTAAATATGTATGGTTTCATGGCAAGACATCGAATTGGTTAAGACAAGAAGGTGCTTAAAGGTGAAGTGTAGTGTATTAAAGTGCTTCTTAAATATATCCTACCCGTCCCTTAACCTACATTATAATTACTTGATTCTAGACTTTACGAGCTTAAATTAGTAGAGACTTTACACTACGGGCAAGCCTATGGTACTAACGGGGGTGGCATAAGAGTTTCTTTATGAGAGTGAGCTAATTCTTTCTATATTTGAGTCCTTAAACTATACTTGAACTTATATTGAGTGTGTGGACTACTTTCTCTCTATGGTTTGTTGGTGAGGGCACATGATTTGCAAAGGATTGGTAGAGACCTTGATTATTAAGTAGGCACAAGGAGCGAGTCATAGTGTGGAATGCATTAGAGTCAAGTTTTGAGGCGAGGGTGTTAGAAAGAGCCACATGAATACTTTAATGATCTTGGCATGAGTTTAAAACTTGAGGAAAGGTATGAAGAGTGCATATTATGGGTTCTAAGCAATGATATAAACATTGTCATTAGTATAATTCTTGAGTATATTTCTTGCTTATGTGCTTACTTTTAAGTTGCTCGAGGACGAGCAAGAGTTTAAGTGTAGGGTGGTGATAAAGGGTGAAAAGTGCATATTTTTAGTGTGTTTGTGTGTTATTTTGTGTGTGAGTTGCGGGGGTTCACATAGCTTTTGAAGTGAAAATATGGTCAGTACGTATTTCTTATGTGTAGGAATAAACTTGCGCGAAAAAAGATCAAAATGGAGAGAAATAGGTGAAAGAAAAGCTGAAGAGAAAAGTCACGGACAACGAAGCGAGGTTCACTTCGCCAGACCGGGACCGAAGCAGAAGAAATCAGGAAAGTCCCGGACAGCGAAGTGAGGGTCACTTTGCCAGACCGGGACCGGGGTAGAAAAAATTCAACTTTTCCAATCCGAATTAGGAGAAGCAATTTCGGCCCAACCCAACCCTAAACCATATAAATATGAAAGTTAACCACTTTTTGAAGGGAGAGAAGACTTTGGAGAGGCAAGAACGGGCTTGGAGCAAGGAGAAGGATTCAACTTCACGTTTTTCCTCTTTCTTCCTATTTTCCATTGCTATGAATTCTAGTCTTGTATTTGTGCAAACAACTATGAGTAGCTAAATTCTCATCTAGGATTTGATGGAACCTATTGAAGGATGATTTTTTCACCGTGTTTAATATAAATTTGCCATTTACTTTTCTATACTTGTTCAACTTTATTATTATTGTGGTTGGTTGAAGGGCCCTCAATTGACTGTGCCTATTTAGTGTGTACTGCTCGAGAAAGAGCACGCATTTAGGTAGTTGTTGAACAACACCACTCCTAACATATATGAGAGATCAATACAGAGGGTTTAAGGGTGGGATTAGAGATAACAAAACCGTGGTGCGATTGTAGTGAGCGATGAATTAGTGCCAGTTAGCGTAGTTCGAGAGAAAACGTCTAGTAAATTGTGGTAGTTGCTCGAGAGAGAGCTACGATACTAAAAGTACTCACGATCGGTAGAAAAAACTTTGGAGAATTTATAGGAAACATAGCGGGGGAGATTCCGACAATAGGGAAAATCAAAATCCTAGACTTTTCCAATCTTGTCTACAATATTTGCTTTGATAGTAATAAAATTACAGCTTTTTAAATAACTTGTTTTTAGTTAGTAAACAATCACTCATTATTCAATATTTCTGAAGGATGATTATTTGAATTCTTGCGAAACTAGTAGTTGTGATTAGTAGGTTAATTCCCTGTGGGATTCGACTCCGGACTTGTAAATCAGATTATATTTGCAATGACCTCTAGACCTATTAGGAGGCATAGTTGGGCGTGATCAAAGGCAACAAGGTTTATCAGAAATACTTGGAAGAATGCCTTTCTATTAAAGGCATCATTCTCGCTCCTATGAGTTCCAAACTTCAGAGACAACATCAGAATATGGATCCAACTGCAATCATTGAATATTTTAAGAAAATGGTTGATACACAGTTGGACATTGAAAACTCTCCAGTTGGACCACATGTTAATCATGTGATTGATCTTACTGAAGAACTTGAGAAGTTGGGGTACAAGCTTGGTAAAGAGCTTTTCGAAGATTTGATCTTGCAGTCAGTGTATGATGTTAAATGTTTTCACTGTAAGAAGAATGTGCATTGGAAGAGAAATGTCACGACCTAAAATCCGACTAGTCGTGATGGCACCTAACCCAACCCGCTAGGTAAGACAATTAACCACTAACCAGTTTCAATAACAATTAATAAAGCAATTAAGTAAAGAAATATCTGAATCTTATACATTTTTCCAAGGACTGGTAGTACAAATCATGAGCTTCTAAGAATAGAGTTTACAAAGCTGGTATGAAGTAAATACATCATCTGTTTGAAAATTACATAAATAGAGTTTTATGAATCTAAGGCTACCATGAACAAGAGGTAGCTACAATCCAGCCCGTAGAGAAGATCCATCTCCAGGTATATAATGCTTCGGATAAGATCCATGTCCAGGGAAGATCCATCCCTCAATAATATCAACCGCGCTCACTGGGGTTGTGTGCAGACTCCGGAGGGGCTCCTTCAGCCAAGTACTATCATAAATTAGTATAACCACTGCGACGTGCAGTACGATCCCATAAATGTCACTCATAATCAGGCCCTCGGCCTCACTCAGTTATCAATCTCTCCAGTCTCTCTCTCACTGGCTCACAGTGTCATGATACTAGCCCGGAAATAATGATATGATGCATCAATAAATAACAACAGAGACTGAGATATGGTATGCATATGCATGCGTATGACTGAGTATGTAATGCAATGAAAGCATATAACTCAACAAAAGAAATGATCTTTGTGGGTCCCAACAGGATGAGCATGTAGCCTAAACATAATTTATAGCATGAATCACATTTCGGTAACTCTAGTACGTAGAGATTTCATGATTTCAGACAATTTGAGGTAGCTACACAGTACCACAGAAATAACGGAGTAACAGCTCACACGGTGCACGCCCACACGCCCATCATCTAGCATGTGCGTCACCTCAACACCAAACACATAACGTGTACATTCAAGGTTCATACCCTCAGCTCCAAGACTAGAAGAGTTACTTACCTCGAACAAGACGAATCCAATGTCGAGCAAGCTAAACAATGCTCTATAAATTCCATTATGCGCGTATCAACTTTTGAACTGCTCGAATCTAGTCACAATTAATTTGATCCAGTCCACATAATTATAGGAATTAATTCCATATCAAAATTCGAATGTTTTCCCACAAAATCTGAAATACACTTCAAAAATCGCCTATGGGGCCCATATCTCGGAATCTGACGAAACTCACAAAATCTGACACCCCATTCAATTACGAGTTCAAGAATACTAGTTTCACTCAAATCCGACTCCAATTCGATGTTTAAAACTCAAAAATTCACATTATGAAACTTTAGGCTAAAACCCCCAATTTCTCTTTAAAATTCATCAACGAATAGCTAAAAATGAAGATAGATTCATGGAATAAGATCAAAACCAAGTGTAGAACACTTACCCCAATCCTTGTGATGCAAATTGCTCCAAAAGTCGCCTCAATCCTAGCTTGGAAATGTTAAAATTAAGCCAAAATCGCGGACCCTTGTATTTATCATTCTGCCTAGCACTTTCGCATATGCGGTTAAAATGTCGCATATGTGACCTTCGCTTTGGAGGAAAAACTTCGCTTATGCGAAAAATAGCCTTGTCCAGCAACCCCTGCACCCGCGCTTCCAATCGACGCACCTGCGCATCTGCACCTGCGCCCTTTTCTCTGCTCCTTCCGGCCTCCTCATCCAGCTTTCATCCCGCTTTTGCGACCATCACACCTGCGCAAACCAGCCGCAGGTGCAGTCACACCAGAACCAACAACAACTAACAATAACAACATGAAGAAAAATGATCTGAAATCAATCTGAAACATGCCCGAGCCTCTTGAGACCCTGTTCGAACATACCAACAAGACCCATAACATAATACGGACCTATTCGAGGCCTCAAATCACACCTAACAACATCAAAATGATGAATCGCACCTCAAATCAAAATCTATGAACTTTAAACTTTCAAATTCTATATATTGTGCCAAAACAGATCAAATCAATCTGGAATGACTTCAAATTTTGCACACAAGTCATAAATGACATAACGAAGCTATTCCAATTTCCATAATCGGATTCTGACTTCGCTATCAAAAAGTCAACCCCCCGATCAAATTTCTCAAAAATTCGACTTTCGCCATTTCAAGCCTAATTCCACTACGGACATCCAAATAATTTTCCGGACACGCTCCTAAGTCCAAAATCACCATATGGGGCTACTGGAAACATCAAAATTCAAATCAGAGGTCATTTACACATAAATTAACATCCGGTCGACTTTTCCAACTTAAGCTTTCCATTTTGAGACTAAGTGTCTCAATTCATTCCGAAATCTCTTCGAACCCGAACTAACTAATCTGACAGGTCATAATACAGCTATAAGGCATAAATAGAGCAGTAAATGGGGGGAACAGGGTTGTAATACTCAAAACGATCGGTCGGGTCGTTACATTCTCCCCCACTCAAACATACGTTCGTCCTCGAACATGCCAAGAGTTGTTTCCAAGACATCAAATCACTATCCCATCTTACCATGCACGTACTCAGGGGTGATCCCATGTCACCCTATTCTATATAGGCTTGACAACACCATACAACTGAAAATCATTAATTTAACATTAGCCCATAAACCTTGGAATTTAAATTCCCAATATTTAGAATTTCTTACAAGGCCCGAATCTCATAGTTACACATTGTATAGGTTTGAACAAGATGTATCGAGCCATAACTATAACCAGGGATATAATCACCTAACATATTACACAACTCGCATGCTCGTAGCACCATTCCTGATCACAATAACTACTCCAAAACCAACCAAGTACTAGTATTAAACCCCATAGCGAACCAAACCTCATCCCAAAACCTTCGTACATTATTGATAAATAAAGAAACACGCAGAATCTCGTAACCCCTTATCAGATCAACAAGTCATGGAGCTCTCTCGCCTCAACCAGAACCATAATCCCTTTCTTAGCCGACTTTCAATGTCATATTCCCAAATATACCGTAATCAAACCTGACAGTACCCATTATGGGTTCAATGACCTTATATTATTAAACATAACTATCCCACAGACATGCCACACCAATATAACTCAGAGCCACAACTCGTGCCATCCGTGCACCAATACGCAACAATTCAAATGTACTCAGTCATGAAAAATGACTCAAATGAGAGAACTGCCCCGTAAGATTAACAAGTACCGCCACAACGAAATGCTGAAAAATCCATCACACATCGTTTTACCATAACATGATTCTAACACAAGGTTCATACCTTAATATAACTCCGCTGCAATGCGTGACCCCATCCAAACGCTGGTCCATATTATATACCTCGAGCCACCCTTCTAAAAATCAATAACCACGGAGAGGCAAATGACACAATGCCACACAAAACCTGAAAGAACATAACCAATACGCAATCAATAATACAATACCCAAATACTCATCTCACTCGAATTCCGCCATGAGGCCCCCAGTAGAACCACGCGATGTGTGAATATAACCAATGAATCACAACTCCTCGTAGCATAGAAGAGTAACTCACAGATCATTTTCGACCACAAATATGTTCAAAATCAACTGAATGACACCTCCCTCAATAATAGCAGTGTGGAGCCAACCAATCCGACTCGGTGTAGAATACACATCCTAATTGGGCCTACCAATGGACCCCCAAAATCAACTCTGGTCACCCACAAATAGATACATAACCCTCCAAAAATCCACAACGACTGAATCATAATACATACTATCATCTGGCTAGCTTCGACCGTGACTTCACGGTTCCCAACCATGAAACAATCTGCTCCTGAAAACTCCCAGTCTCCGAATCTATAGAACACACGAATCACCATTTTTGATCCCATATCCATCGCCCGAATGTCTAACACATCTCTCATACACGATCATCCCATGAGGAATATTTCTCCTATTCTTTTGTGCCACATAGCAACATCTTAAAATCATCAGTCGATCAACCAGAAGAGTGCTGAAATACCTATGACATATCCATAATTCAAAATATAGTGCGCCTTCTGAAATGTACACTCTACTCACGCAATACCAAATAATTATAGCATTCATCTAAACATTGAAAACCGTCCACGCCCTCTAAGAATTTATGAGCTCTCCTTCAAAACTAAACAGCTCCCCCACTTGGCTCAAAGCCATAGATTAAAACACACGATAACTCACAATACCCATACCGTATTACTGCCATGATACTACAGTCGGTTCAACAAAAATTCTTCTCAAGCTTATGCAACACCCACCATAAAATACCTCAATCATCCTTAAGCTCGCATTTATTCTCTTGATAGTCAAGTCAACTTTCTCAACCAGGTTCAATTTCAAATCTCAACACATACACTCCACTGGTAAGAAGAAACTCTCCACTCAACATACAAGGAACACACTTATGTAGATTACTATGTAGGAGATAACTCACATGTTTAGCCTCAAATTGGCATCTTGCTGTACCCTTTCGCAGCCACAATTCCTACGCAATCCCTTAACCTTTATGAGTTTGAACTCATCAACATGACATGAAAATCTAATTCGCTCTACAATTAAACTATATGACAGATCCTTCAACACACTCACAACTCGGACCATACGTCACATCACAACGAAAATCAAATACCCAATGGCCCTCTTTTACATTCCAAGGGTACACTTCTCGTCACATTCAACCCATCTTAACACATCCCGCAGTTACAACATACTTATCATATAACCATTCAACCTCTCATCAAGCCACAAATTCAATTCATAGGGACACCACCGAACATATGAGTCCAATTATACAAGTTACAACTAAAGCTTTTGAGCCTAAGCTACAGTCTAAACCAGGCCTCAAGTACTCCAGACTGTCCCATCACCAAAACACAAAATACATATTTTGAACCTCGTTCATAGAATCACAAGTCGGCGATGCACAACTGATACCGAGCGCTCACATGCGCACACGAATGCGTGGAAGAAATTCAAAGAGTCATGTCTCAAGCTGAATCAATTGCGCACTATAAGGGAAGAAATATGGGAAGTATATATCCTAAATGTCATGTAGCCTCTCGAAGATAGGTATGTGTGTCATCATACTGATCCGCAAGACTCTACTAAACACTTGCTCATGACTTGTAGAACCTATGAACCTAGAGCTCTGATAAAAAATTGTCACGATCCAAAATCCGACTAGTCGTGATGGCACCTAACCCAACCCGCTAGGTAAGCCAATTAACCACTAACTAGTTCCAATAACAATTAATAAAGCAAACAGGTAAAGAAATATCTTAATCTTATACATTTTCCCAAGGACTGGTAGTACAAATCATGAGCTTCTAAGAATAAAGTTTACAAAGTTGGTATGAAATAAATACATCATATGTTTGAAAATTACATAAACAGAGTTTTACGAATCTAAGGCTACCATGAACAAGAGG
The DNA here is from genome assembly GCF_000390325.3 of Nicotiana tomentosiformis. Lineage (NCBI taxonomy): Eukaryota > Viridiplantae > Streptophyta > Magnoliopsida > Solanales > Solanaceae > Nicotiana > Nicotiana tomentosiformis. Next base: position 112,560,734 of record NC_090816.1, on the reverse strand, counting down.
CAGGTACAACCGGAACGCAGATACATCTTTAGATCCAGCTCCCAATAAACACAGCAACATCAGCAACCAACATCTGCACGAAAGGTGTAGAAGTGTAGTATGAGTACAACTGACCCCATGTACTCAATAAGTAACAAACCTATCCTTAGGTTGAAAGTAGTGACGAGCTTGCACCAAGGTCAGAGTCCAACTCCATTAACCAACAACAATTCATGACAACATAACGCAAGTAATAAAAAAAGTAACTCAAAGATAAAATGCTCGTCTTAATCATGATTTCTGAAAATAGTTCTGCCTTTCAAGTATATCAGTGAAAACCCAAATCGTTTACCGAAGTTGCCAAAAATATGAGTAAGTTTAAAAACAGTAATTTTCCCAAATATCCTTTCAATAATAAATAAGATGTTTTATTTTCTTTTCATATAAGAAGTATAAAACAAATGCATCACTATGCCCATATATCAATATATGTGAGAAGTCATGAATGACGTGATATCGTATAGCATGAGGAAAATACATCACTATGCATGTATGTCATGTGTGCATGTCAATGCAATGTATCTCAGAGATGAACTCATATACTCACACTCTCAGAGTACTCAATCTCACTTTCTCACACATTCCACTCATCATGCTCAATCACTCGGCACTGTATATGGCCAATCTAGCCCAGGGAAGATCCATCCCGGAATATGCACATCAACAGATCATCAGTCACTCAGTACCGAGTAAGGCCAATCCAGCCCGTAGAGAAGATCCATCTCTAGGTATATAATGCTTCAAACAAGATCCATGTACAGAGAAGATCCATACCTCAATAATATCAACCGCACTCACTAGGGGTGTGTACAGACTCCAGAGGGGCTCCTTCATCCCAAGCGCTATCATAAATCAGTAAAGCCACAAAATTCTAATGTTTTCCCACAAAATCTAAAATTACACTCCAAAAATCGCCCATGGGGCCATGTCTCGGAATCCGAAGAAATCATAAAATCTGACACCCCATTCAATTATGAGTTCAACCATACTAGTTTCACTCAAATCCGACTCCAATTCAATGTTCAAAACTCAAAAGTTCACAATATGAAACTTTAGGCTAAAACCCCCAATTTCTCTTTAAAATTCATCAACCAATAGTCAAAAATGAAGATAGATTCATGGAATAAGATCAAAACCAAGTGTAGAATACTTACCCCAATCCTTGTGATGAAAATTAAAAGTCGCCTCAATCCGAGCTTGGAAATGTTAAATTGAAGCCAAAATCACGGACCCTTGTATTTATCATTCTGCCCAACACTTTCACATATGCAGTTAAACTGTCGCATCTGCGATCTTCGCTTTTGCGTAAAAAAATTGTTTCTGCAAAAAATAGCCTTGTCCAGCAACCCCCGCACCTGCGGTATTAAACTGTGCATCTGGGAAGACACTCGCACTTGCGGTTCCACTTAACGCACCTGCGCATCCGCTCCTGCGCCCTTTTCTCCACTCCTGCGGGCCTCCTCATCCAGCTTTCATCTCGCTTCTGCGACTGCATTGTCGCTTCTGCGACCATCGCACCTGCGCAAACCAATCGCAGGTGCGGTCACACCAGAACTAGCAGCAACCAGCAATAACAACATGAAACAAAATGATTCGAAATCAATCTGAAACACGCTCGAGCCCCTCGGGACCCCGTCCGAACATACCAAAAAGTCCCATAACATAATACAGACTTATTCGAGGCCTCAAATCACACCTAACAACATCAAAATGATGAATCGCACCTCAAATCAAAATCTATGAACTTTGAACTTTCAAATTCTATATCTTGTGCTGAAACACATCAAATCAATCCTGAATGACTTCAAATTTTGCACACAAGTCATAAATGACATAACTAAGCTATTCCAATTTCCAGAATCGGATTCCGACCTCGATATCAAAAAGTCAACCCCCGGTCAAACTTCCCAAAAATTCAACTTTTGCCATTTCAAGCCTAATTCCACAAATAATTTTACGGACATGCTCCTAAGTCCAAAATTACTATACGGAGCTACTGAAAATATCAGAATTCAAATTCGAGGTCGTTTACACCTAAATCATTATCCGGTCGACTTTTCCAACTTAAGCTTTTCATTATGAAACTAAGTGTCTCAATTCATTCTGAAATCTCTCCACACCCGAACTAACTAATCCAATAGGTCATAATACAACTATAAGGCACAAATAGAGCAGTAAATAGGGGAACGGGGCTATAATACTAAACGACCAGTCGGGTCGTTACAAGAAACTACAAGGAGTATCTTGCAACTCTAAAGGACAAGAAACAAGGTGAGACATTAATGAAAAATGTTTTCAAGGTTTCTTTATCTACTACTAATTCTTCACTATGGGTATTATATACTGCAGTGGTTATAACATCTTCAATATATTGCAAGGGTTCAAGATAAGTAGGAGACTAAAGAAAGAAGAAGTTAATCTACAAGTTGGAAATTGTGCAAAAGTTGCAGCCATAGTTGTAGGATCAATTTCTTTAATAAAGTCTTCGGGCATAGTACTTATGCTAGATGATTGTTATTATGTTCCTAAATTTATTTCGAACATAATTTCAGCTTTAATGTTGGACAAGCATGGATTTTGCATTAACATAGGCAATGGTATTTGCTCTATTTATTATGATGATGATTTATATGTGAATGGCTATCTCCAACATGATGTTTATGTCTTGCCTAATGTGAATGCTAATTTGATTATGCATGTTTCTAGTCTTAATAGGAAAAGAGATGATCAAGTAAATCATATATACCTTTGTCATTGTAGGCTTGGTCATATTGGAGAGAAAAAAATTAACAAGTTGTACAAAAGAAGGTACCTTGATAAGTATGATTTTGAATCATATGCAACTTGTGAATCTTGTCTCAAAGAAAAAATGACCAAATCTACATTTACTGGAAGTGAAGAAAGAGCTTCTGAATTATTGGGATTAATCCATACAGATATTTGTGGTCCCATAAAATTCAATTTAGAGATGGATATTCTTACTTCATCACCATCACTGATGATATGTCAAGATATGAATTTGTGTATATTATGAAACATAAATCTGAATCTTTTGAAATGTTCAAAAAGTTCCGTAGTGAAGTTGAGAAATAGACTGGTAAAAGTATCAAAGTACTAAGGTCTGATAGATGTGGAGAATATCTTAGTCAAGATTTTACTAGGTATCTCAAAGAGAATGGTATTCTCTCACATTGGACACCTCCAGGAACACAGCAACACAATTGCGTATCTGAATAAAGAAATCGAACCTTATTAGATATGGTGAGATCTATGATGGGGTTCACTGATATTTTAATAAATTTATGGGGATATGCTTTAGAAGCAGCAAAATACTTACTTAATAATGTTCTCACTAAGTCAGTCTCTATAACACCATATGAGATATATAAAGGACGTAAGCCTAGCCTTAAACATATTAAAGTTTGGGGTTGTCTAGCTTATGTTAACATATTGCAGTCCGATAAACTTTAGTCAAGATCTAGTATGTGTAGGTTCATTGGGTATCTAAAATAAATAATGGGATATTAGTTCTATCACCCTTCTTACTATAAAATGTTTGTGGCTAGAGGAGCAACCTTTTTGGAAAAGGAATTGTTTTTAGAAGAAAATTAAAGTGGAGAAATAGAACTTGATGAAGTTCAAGAAATTCTTTGAATCAACACAAAATCAATATCATGAGACACAAGTTGAAGAACCTTTATTGGATTATTTAAAATTAACATCTTCAACGATTGAAGTTCAAGAATTAAATGTAGTTCAAGAACAGGTTAATGAACTAGCTCAAAACCAAATTGAACAACAATCAAATCCAACAGAAGGTGAGAAATTTGTACAAGAGTCTCTTATAAGATCTACACGAGAACGTCATGTACCAACTAGATTAAATATAATAGTACAAGATGATGTATCAAATGAGGTTAATCATAATAATAATAACCCTAAGACCTATGAAGAGGCGATACAAGGTTCTGACTATGAGAAATGAGAAATGCCAAAACGCCATGAAATCCGAAATGGAATCCATAAAGGAAAATAAAGTATGGACTTTAGTTGAACTTCAAAGAATATAAAACCTATAGTGGAATATTCGCTTTAACAAGACAATTAAAAAGTTTAATTTTGTTAGATACGAAGAAGAACCCGAGTGTACAAAAAGTTTAGTGGGAGCACAATTATATTCTTAGTACTGTATGTTAATGATATATTGCTCATAGGAAATGATATACCGGCATTGCGAAGTATCAATATTTGGCTATCTGAATAGTTCTCCTTGAAAGACTTGGGGGAAACAACTTATATATTGGGAATAAGGATCTATAAAGATAGATCGAGGAAGTTGCTTGGGCTTTCCTAGTCTTTGTACATTGATACCATTTTGAAAAAGGTACAACATGGATAATTCTATAAGAGGCTATTTACCGATAGGCACTGGAATTACTCTTAGTAGGAAGGATTTTCCTAAAACACCTAAAGAGAGAGAACACATTAGTGGGATCCCATACGCTAGTGTTGTGGGAGCTATCATGTATACCATGACATGTATATGTCCTGATGTGGTTTATGCACTTGGAGTGACTAGACGATATTAGGCAAATCCTAGTGAGGAACATTGGAAGGTGGTGAAGACCACTTAAGAATGACTATAGTCCAATTCCTCATCTATGAAGATTCTGAGTTGAAACTTGAAGGTTATACTGATGCAAGTTTCTCTTCAGATAGAGATGATAGCAAATCTATTTCTAGTTATGTATTCACCTTTAATGGTGGTGCAGTGAGTTGGAAAAGTTCCAAACAAGCTATAGTAGTTGATTCAAAGGCTGAAGCAGAATATATATGTAACGACCCGACCGGTCATTTTAAGCATTTGCACTTCGCTCAGTAGTTTGGGGCATGAGTAGCTCCATATGATGTATTATGACTTGTGTGAATCATTGGCTTTGGTTTTCAAATTATTCGAAATCGATTTGGAAGAATGAATTTAATCGTTGAAGCTTTAAGTTGGAAAAGTTGATCAAGTTTGACTTTTGTGAATTTGACCCCGAAACGGAGTTTTGATGGTTCCGTTAGGTCCGTATGGTGATTTTGGACTCGGGCATACGCCCGGATTTGCATTTGGATGTTCCTAGAAGGATTCAACACTAATTGGAGAAAGTTAGAAATTTGAAGGTTTGGAAAGTTCATAAGTTTTACCGGAAGTTGACTTTGTGGATATCAGATTCGGGTTGTGGTTCCGAGAATCATAATAGCTTCGTTATGCCATTTGGGACTTGTGTGCAAAAATTTGGGTTTATTCCGGGTGGATTTGATAGGTTTCGGCGCGAGTTTTAGAAGTTGAAAGTTAAAAGTTCATCTAAGTTTGAATTAAGGTGTGATTCATCATTTTGATGTTGTTATGTGTGATTTGAGGCCTTGAATAGGTCCATGTTATGTTTTGGACTTGTTGGTATATACGGACGGGGTCCCGAGAGGCCCGGGGTGAGTTTCGAACATGGTTCAGATTATTTTGTCTTATGTTGCATTGCTGAGGAAGTGTTGGTTCTGGTGTTGCACACCTGCGGTTAGTTTTGCGCACATGCGGTGGTCGCAGAAATGGATATGTGATCGCACATGCGAAAAGGGTCTGAATCTGGAGTCATCGTAGATGCGGAGCTTGGCGGCACATGCGGCCCCGCAGAAGCAATGGGCAATGGCGCAGAAGCCGTATTTAGCGCGGGAGCGGAACAAGACTCGTACCTGCAATGTCGTAGAAGCGAAAAATAGTTCTGCAAGTGCGAGGGGTCTGTGCTTAGTGTATTTCCGCAAAAGCGGATGTCTTGTCGCAGAAGCAGCTCATTTATCGCAGATGCGTATAGGTCTGGGCAGAACATTAATAAATCGAGGTGTTTGGTTCTTTTATCATATTTTGATATTTGGGGCTCGGATTGAGGCAATATTTGAAGTGATTATCACCACGTGGATTGGGGTAAGTGTTCTACACTCGGTATTGATTATATTTCACGAATCTATCTTCATTTTTGGCAATTGCTGGATGAATTTTAAAGAGGAAATTGGGGAATTCTTTTCTAAAACTTCACAAAGCAAATTTTTGAGTTTTGAACATCGATTCGGAGTTGGATTTGAATGAAACTAGTATGATTGAACTCGTAATTGACTGGGTTGTCAGATTTTCTAAGTTTTTGTCTGGTTTCGAGATGCGAGCCCGGATTTGACTTTTGAGTTGATTTTGGGCTTTTGATTATGGATTCGACCTTTATCATTTGGAATTATTTCCTTAGGCATTATTTGATGTATTTGAGTTGCTTTTGTCTAGCTTCGAGTCGTTCGGAGGTCAGTACGCGTGGGATGGCCTTTTTGGAGCATCGTTTGGCTTACTCGGCATTGGATTTGGCTTGTTCGAGGTAAGTAACACTTCTAAACTTGGTGTTAAGTGTATGAAACCCCGAATTATGTGCTATGTGATTGATGTTGAGGTGACTCACATGCTAAGTGATAGGCGTGTGGGCATGCACCATAGTAACTGTGATTTAGTCGATACCATGAAATTGTGTAGCTACCTTGTCTGAACGTTTTTATTATACTCTATGTTTTAAAGCACTTGAGCTGTAATTTATGCTAGAAATCATGTTTAGGTTAAATGTTGGCTCTATTGGGACCCATAGTGGTCGTTACTTGTTGTTGAGTTATTTGTGTAACTGCAGTTATGTACTCAGTCGTATTCATCATTATATATCATATCTCAATCTCTGTTATTGTATATTGTCGCATCTCATATCATTGACTTGGGCTGCTTAGCATGAGTGTTGTGAGTCTAAGAGACTGGATAGGTTGATGACCGAGTGAGGCCAAGGGCCTAATTGCGAAGATATTGGTACTATAACACGTGAGTTATCCGTGCGGATCTAGATATTGATACTACAACACGTGAGTTGTCCGTGCAACACGTGAGGTATCTGTGCGGATCCAGATATTGATTCTATGGCATGTGAGTTGTTTGTGCATCACGTGAGTTGTCCATGCAGATCCAGATTTTGATACAATAGCATGTAAGTTGTCCGTGCGGATTATAGCGCTTGGGCAGATGGAGGCCCTCCGGAGTCTGCACACCCCCAGTGAGCGTAGTTGCTAGTAGTTATTATGTATAGGTTGGATTAGCCCTGTACAATACTGAGTGACTGAGTGTGTTGAGTATTAAGCATGATGAGTGAGTATACGAGACAGTGATAATGAGTAGTCTAAGAGTGTGAGTACATGAGTTCATCATTGAGATGCATTTCATTTGACATGCATACTTGAGATACAGGCATAGAGATGCATTTCCTCATGCTACCCGATTTTGGTGACATTCATGATTTCACCTGTATATTGACATGTAGGCATAAAGATGTATTTTCCTCACGCAATATGAAAATGAAACATCTTGTTTATTGTTGAAAGATTTTCTTTTGGGAAAATCACAGTTTTCAAACTTATTCATATATTTTTGAGGTTTTTGGTGAAAGATCTGTGATCTACTGTTATACTTGAAAAGCATACCTATTTTCCGTAACTTTGAACCAGCTGAATCATTTCTTGTACCACCTTTATCATATTGTTATGAACTCTTGCTGGTTATTGGAGTTGAACCCTGACCCTTGTCCCAGCTCGTCACTAATTTCAACCTAAGGTTAGGTTTATTACTTATTGAGTACATGGGGTCGGTTGTACTCATACTACACTTCTGCACCTTGCGTGCAGATGTTGGATGATGATGTTGATGTGCACGATGGGAGTTGGATTTGAATATGTACTTGTGTTCCGGTCATAGCTGCCTCTTGATCTTGGTAGCTTTAGAATTTTAATCTGTCCAGGTATAGTTCAAACAAATGATGTACTTTATTTCATACCAGCTTTGTAAATTCTAAATCTTAGAAGCTCATGATTTGTACTACCAATCCTTGGGGAGTTGTATAAAATTCAGCTATCTCATCTTTGATTCACATCAATGTTATTATATTATGTTATTTTGTTAATTGCCTTACCTAGCGGGTTGGGTAAGGTGCCATCATGACGATTTGGATTTTGTGTCGTGACAAGTTGGTATTAGAGCTCTAGATTCATAGGTTATACAAGTCATGAGCAAGCGTCTAGTAGAGTCTTGCGGATCGTTATGATGACATCCATACCTATCTTCGAGAGGCTACATGGCATTTAGGATAAAATTCCCATCTTTCTTTACTTATCGTACCGTGTTGATTCAGCTTGAAGCGTAACTCTTTAAATTTCCTTCCACACATTCATATGTGCATGTGAGCGCTCGGTATCAGCTGTGCATCGACAGCTTATGAATCCCATGTATGAGGTGTGAGATGTTTTCTGTGTGTTGGTGATGGGGCAGTCTAGAGGACTTGAGGTCGGGTTTTGACCGTAGCTTGAGAACGGGGATTTTGGTTGTCTGAGTATGTGCTTTTGGACTTATATGTTTGGTAGCGTCTCTATGAGTGAAATTTGTGACTCGATGAGTGGCTGGATGGCCATATAATGAGTATGATATGAGTGAAGGATGTGTTCAGAAGGTTTGAATGTGATTGGAAGAGTTTTTTTGGAATGTGAAAAGGACTATTGGGTGCTTGATTGCTATCTTGATGTGACGTACAGTCTCGAGTTATGAGTGTGTTGAAATATTTTTCATGTTGTTTAATTGTGGAACGAAATAGATTTTCATGTCTTGTTGTGAGTTCAGACTCGGGAAGATTAAGTGATGGCATAGTAAGCGTGGTTGCGAAAGGGTATATCAAGATGCCAATTTGAGGCTAAGCAAGTTGGTTATCTCCTGCGGAGTAATCTACGGAGGTGTGATCGTCATATAGATGTATGCGAGCTTAGTAGATGATTTGGGGTACTATATGGTTTGTATTATGTGAGCTTATGAATGATTTAGTTGAATCTCCCTACGGTATTTTGGCAGTAATAGAGTATGGGTATGGTGAGTTAACAGATGTTCTATTCTATGGCATTGAGCTAAGTGAGGGAGTCTGCTATCGACGATTTGATTGTATGGTTACGTGTTGTATTGGTTTTGGTCTGAGGCATACTTGTGGATCGACTATGACTTGCAAAGGTTGAGATCGAGGATGACTCGAGTAAAGAAATTTCTGGATATGGGTTATGTCACACTTTATGATTATATGAGAATCATGGGATGATTGAGTTGTTATTCTTGAAGGATGCAATGCGCGTGAAGTAGGAAATTGTTCGGTTGCCTAAAGGTGTGGATTATTTGTATCGGTGTTGTTGTACTAATGGGGCACGTGTCGTTTGGCCCGTTTGGGCGACACAGTTGAGATTGGAGCATAATGGATGACTCTCGAGAAGGATCTAATGGATTCAAGATTTATATATAGCAATTGTGAGTTTTTCCGGATTAGCATATGGCTAGAATCTGAGATTTACATTGGATGGTGTCGAGACTCGCGGTCTTTCTATGTCATTATGGATTTTACATTTCGGTATCAAGAAGGTGGAGGAAAATGGCTTTAGATTCATAGAAGGTCTCTTCAAAATGGGTGTTGTGGTACTTTTGGGGTACTTAAGAGGGAATACAACGTCTTATGGGCCTTAGGGCGGTGCAGTTTTATTTTAGGATCTTGCGAAGTGAGTTTTAGTTAATGATCGTGGTGTTCTGGCAATAAGAAGTGTCACCTTGAGGGTAATTCAGAAGGAACTCAGAGAAATAGTACATCTTGGTAGTAGGTTGGATCAGCAAGGCAATAAATATGACCGGTTCCTTGGGAACTTATGATGTGGTGAGTCTCTACAGGTGCTCGGCGACAATACTCTTGGATTTGGCGACCTGCATGGCTTGGTTGAGTTAAAGAGATTCAGTTATGACGGCTTGATTGTGTGCAAATGGGTTTCAAAGTGCTCTCAAGGATTTCTACCACAGTTAGAGGTGTATATTTCCTACCGACGTGAGGAACATGTTGCGTCTAGTGATTTTCTCCTAGATGAGATCAAATGGAAGGTTCCTGGCCAATTAAGTATATAGTTTGCTTGCAACTCAGAGTTGATTATGAGGTTCTCATACCGTTCCTATGATGGCATGATAGATGTGGTGTGTTAAGTAGGATTGAGATTCGCATGTGCAAGGTCACGGTCCGGATTTGGAAGGGAAGGTCATGAATTTTGGACATCATGGACAATATTAGATATTTAGATGAATGTTATAACTACTTGGTAATTCCTGAGAAGGGTGCGCATTTCAGAAGGTGCACTGCGTTCAGACTTACAGATGCTTCATTGGTATTGCGGTACTGGTCTGGTTGATCGACGGCTGATATTCAGATTTTGCTATGTGGTGCGGAAGAATTATAGAAGTATTACTCGTGGGATGATTGTGTGTGAGAAATGTGTTAGATATTCAGGCGGTGGGGTTCAGATCAGATATGGTGATTCATATGTTCTATGGACTTGGAGATAATGAGTTCTCAACAACAGATTGTTTTGTGGTTGTGGAATGTAAAGATGTGGCCAAATCTAGTCAATTGATAGTATGTGTTATGGATCAGCCATTGTGGACTTTCTGAGGGTTATGTATCTATTTGTGGGTGACCAGAGTGGATTTGGGGTCAATTGGCAGGCCCAATGAGGATGTGTATTCTACACCGGGCTAGATTGGTTGACTCTGTATTGTTATTGTCGAGGGATCTGCCATTCTATAACGTTGAGGTTATTCGTGTTCTGATATGATCTATGTATTACTCAGCTATGCTATGAGGGGTTGTGATTTGTTGGTTATAAGCACACATGGTGCGGTTCTGTTTGGGTCTTGTAGAGGGATTTGAGCGAGATGGTTATTGGAGTGTTGAATGGTTGATTGCACCTTGGTTATGTTCTCTCCAGACTGTGGTATATTATGCTATTTGCTTCTCCAAGGTTATGGTCATACACTTAGTGTATTTGATGTTGAATTGCGTATAGTTGTTGATTTTCAGCATGGTGGCTTGAGGTATTTAATATGGACCCGTGTTTGGATGGGGTCACGCATTGCAGCTGGGTTATGTCGGGATATGATCCTTTGTGTTAGATTCGTATGTCTTAGTACTACTTTGTAAGATGGGTTTGTAGTATTGCGGTTGTGGTGGTACTTGTTGAACTTGCGGGATAGTTCTCTCGTTTGAGACATTTTCCATGATTGAGTACATTTGGGTTTTGCTTATTGGTGCACGGATTGCGTGGGTTGTGGTTTTAGGTTATATTGATGTGGCATGTCACTAAAGTGGTTGTGTGATGAGATGAGGTCATCGAACCTAGAACGAGTGCTACCGGATTTGTTTGCGGTATATTTGGAAGGATAATGTCATTGATCACCTTAGAAGTTGGCTATAGTTCTTGTCGAAGGAGAGGGACCTCCATGACTTGTTAATATGATAAGTGGTTATGAGTTTTTGTGTGTTTCTTTCATCATTGACAGTGTACGAAGGTTTTAGAATGAGATTTTGTTTGATATGAGGTTTATTACCGGTAATAGGTTTGCTTTGAGTAGTTATTGTGGTCGGAAATTATTACTATGAGTATCTGAGTTGTGTGGTATATCATATGATTGCATCTTGGGCTTTGGTTATGGCTTGATACACCTTGTTCTGACTTATACAGTGTGTGCATCCGAGATTCGAGTCTTGTAGAGTATTTCGGATGTTGGAAATTGAGTTTCAAGGTTTATGGGCTAAGGTTGGATTAAGGATCTTCATTCTGGTGGTGTCGTTAGGCTTATATGAATTAGGGTGATGTGGGATCATCCCTGGGTATGTGCATAGTAAGGTTACACGACGATTTTATGGCTTTAGAACGACTCTTGGCACGTTCGAGGACAAACATATGTTTAAGTGGGGGAAGATGTAACGACCCAACCAGTCATTTTGAGCATTTGCACTTTGCTCGGTAGTTTGGGGTCATCAAAATCTCTATATGATGTATTATGACTTGTGTGAATCGTTGTTTTTTGTTTGCAGATTACTCGGAATCAATTTGGAAGAATGCATTTCATCGTTGAAGCTTAAAGTTGGAAGAGTTGACCAAATTTGACTTTTGTGAATTTGACCCCGAAATGGAGTTTTGATGGTTCTGTTAGGTCCGGATGGTGATTTTGGACTTGGGTGTATGCCCGAATTTGCATTTGGATGTTCATAGTAGGATTCAGCACTAATTGGCAAAAGTTAAAAGTTTGAAGGTTTGGAGAGTTCATAAGTTTGACCGAAAAGTTGACTTTAAGGATATCGGATTCGGATTGTGGTTCCGGGAATCGAAATAGCTTCGTTATGTCATTTGGGATTTGTGTGCAAAAAATTGGGTTTATTCCGGGTGGATTTGATATGTTTCGACGCGAGTTTTGGAAGTTCAAAGTTCAAAGTTTGTCTAAGTTTGAATTGAGGTGCGATTCATCGTTTTGATGTTGTTATGTGTGATTTGAGGCCTCGAGTAGGTCCGTGTTATGTTTTGTACTTGTTGGTATATTCGTACAGAGTCCCAAGGGGTCCGGGGTGATTTTCGAACGCGGTTCGGATCATTTTGTGTCATGTTGCATTGCTAAGGAAGTGTTGGTTCTAGTGTTGCGCACCTGCGGTTAGTTTTGCGCAGGTGCGGTGGTCGCAGAAGAGGATATGTGATCACACATGCGGAAAGGGTCTGAGTTTGGATTCATCGTAGATGCGGAGCTTGGGACGCATCTGCGGCCCGTAGAAGCGATGGACAGTGGCGCAGAAAGGGTATTTAGCGCAAGAGCAGAACAAGACTCGCACCTGCGATGTAGCAGAAGCGGAATATTGTTCCGCAGGTACGGGCTCGGGTTTGAGTTTTGAGTTTATTTTGGGCTTTTGATTATGGATTCGACCTTTATTATTTGAAATTATTTCCTTAGGCATTATTTGATGTATTTGAGTTGCTTTTGGCTAGTTTCGAGTCATTCGAAGGTCGGCACGCGCGGGGTGGCATTTTTGGAGCATTGCTTAACTTACTCGGTATTGGATTTGGCTTGTTCGAGATAAGTAACACTTTTTAACTTGGTGTTGAAGGTATGAAACCCTGAATTACGTGTTATGTGATTGATGTTAAGGTGACGCGCATGCTAGGTGACGGGCGTGTGGGCGTGCACCGTAGTAACTATGATTTAGTCGATACCATGGAATTGTGTAGCTACCTTGTCTGAAAATTTTTACTATACTCTATGTAATAGAGCACTTGAGTTGTAATTTATGCTAGAAATCATGTTTAGGCTATATGTTGGCTCTATTAGGACCCACAGTAATCATTCTTTTCTATTGAGTTATTTGTTTAATTGCAGTTATGTACTTAGTCGTATTCATCATTACATATCATATCTCAATCTTTGTTATTGCATATTGTCGCATCTCATATCATTGAATTGGGTTGCTTAGCATGAATGTTATGAGCCCGAGAGACTGGAGAGATTGATGATCGAGTAAGGTCGAGGGCCTGATTGTGAAGATATTGATACTATAGCATGTGAGTTGTCCGTGCAACACATGAGTTATTCATGCGGATCGAGATATTGATATTATAGCACGTGAGTTGTCCGTGCAATACGTGAGTTATCCATGCGGATCTAGATATTGATACTATAGCACGTGAGTTGTCCGTGCAGCATGTGAGTTGTCCGTGTGGATTATAGCGCTTGGGCTGAAGGAGCCCCTCCGGAGTCTGTGTCACGACCCAAAATCCCACCATAGGAGTCGTGATGACACCTAATCTCAAAGTCTAGGTAAGCCAATTTCCATTACATTTTTGAAGCCATTTTTGTTTTAAGTAATCAAAACTAACAACGGAACAAATATGAATATACAACATCCCAAGATTGGTAGTACTGAGTCACGAACTCTAATTGAATACATAGAATGATCACGGGGACCGAATATATAATACTGTTTGACTACAAGTTAACAATATAATGAAATGAAAAGACTCCAAGGGACTGCGACGACCAAGCAGCTCTACCTTGAATCCTTACGATCCCGCCTTAACTCTGCTCAAGTCCGTTATCTTGAATACCTGGCTCTGCACAAAAATGTGCATAAGTGTAGTATGAGTATGCCACGGTCGGTACATAGTAGGTATCAAGACTAATCTCAATGGAGTAGAGACGAGGTACAGTCAAGACACTCACTAGTCTAATAACCTATGCAATATAATATACAAACTAATAGGAAACAAATAACAATAGGGCAACATGAAACAACCAGTGATATGCACAACAAACAACAAGAATACCATTAATATCGCTCAACAATTAATAAGTACAATTACACCCAATTAAATCAAGTCCTTTAAATAAATGGCTTTCACATATAATTCTTCCAAATAATTCTCCTTCAAATATAATTTTCTCAAATAATTATTTTTCAAATATAATTTCCTCAAATAAATATCTTTCCAATACAATTCTTTCCTATAATACTTTCTAAGTAAAAATCCTTCCAAATAAATATTTTGAATATAATTTTTTCAAATAAAAAGTCACCATGTGACACCTCATTTCATAATCATAAAAACACGGGTCTCAACCTATTTTTATATTTTTCATAAACACGGGTCTCAGCCCATTTTCATATTTCTACGACACCTCGTGCCCATAATTAAATCATCATATTTTCTCGGCACCTCCTGCTCTCATTTCATATCACAACTGCACGGACAATTCACGTGCCAATTATCATTATCATTTCATCACAGCACCTCGTGCCCATATTTCATATCATAACTGCACGGACAATTCACGTGCCAATTATCATTATCATTTCATCACAGCACCTCGTGCCCACATTTCATATCACAACTGCACGGACAATTCATGTGCCAAATATCCTCATTATTTACTCACGGCATCTCCCGCCCACATTTCATTTTATAATCCGCCTGGCAATGGCCACAGGCTCTCAATTTCAACATAAATCAGATTGTTATCAATTTACCAACAACAAGACAAATTGTATAAGGTATAAAAATAAACGCAAGAAAATTACAACATCACATGAAAATTATCAACACCACAACCCCACATCATCACATATCGTCCCTGACAATAGCCACCCTTATCTCTCATATTGTCACCTTTATCACTCCCTTAGCCACCCTTATCGCTCCACCCAGACAATATCAATAGCCACCCTTATCGCTCATATACCCATCCTTATCGCTCCGCCCAGATAATATTCCAACAAACACAACAACAGTGAAATACCACCCTTATACCCACATAATATCAATAGTGAAATGCCACCCTTATCTCCCCAAAATAATAACTCACACAACACAACAATTTACACGGGAAATTAACACGACAACATAATAAAAATCAATTCAAATCACAATTTACCCAATTGGGTACAACCAAATTTCACAGATATAACAAAATCAATTAATTTCATAACAAATAGCCCAAGGCTCCACACAATGTATATAACACCCAAAAACAATCAATAGAGATAGAAATTTTTCAACATAAAGCAAAGCCTCCATTAATGCAAATTTAGATAATTATATTAACACTTATTCTTAAGCTCGCTTAAATTAATTATCTGCATAAGAAAATTCATATTGGAATTAATTTCCAAGAAGTTTTAAACCAACAATACTCATGAAATTTCATAAATATTTCAAGTAACAATCATATCAAATTATCATATAAAAACAAATTCAACAATAATGATTTAGGCATGGCAAACAGATGATTTAATAATTTTTCACAATTTTCCAATTTACTACACAATAATGCCTAAGACTTTAATTCAATGAATTTTGCACGTATAAGCCTGAGTATGTACTCGTCACCTTGCGTACACGGCTTTTCACATTTCACAAATAGCACATAAGATTCGATGCCTAAGGGGGTAATTCCCCCACTCGAGGTTAGGCAAGACACTTACCTTTTTGAAGTTAGGCCGATATTTCAAAATAGCCTTCTTGCTTGAATTGACCTCTGGACAGCTCAAATCTATCCAAATTAATTGTACAACTTCATTAAAATTCATCGGAAATAATTCCGGATAATAATACGTCAACTTAAAATTTTATTCCAAAAATTCAACAAAAGTCAACGTGGGACCCGCCTCTTGGAATCCGACATAATTTTTATGAAATCTGAATACCCATTCCGATATGAGTTCAACCATACCAATTTTATCAAATTCCAATAACAAATTGACCTCCAAATCTTAAATTTAAACCAAGAGGGTTTTCTAAATTTTTCAACCCAATTCACTAATTTAGTGACAAAAACAACAATAGATTCATGTAATTTAACCAAAATCAAGTTAGGAATTCTTACCCCCAATGTTTTCCTTGAAAACCTTTCGAAAAATCGCCTCACCCGAGCCTCCTTGGTACAAAAATGGAAGAATGACACGAATTTGGACTTTATTCTGCTACCCAGGGGTTTGTTCTTCGCGTTCGCGACACCCCCTCGCGTTCGCGACACCCCCTCGCGTTCGCGATGAACAGATTCTTCAAAAGCCATTTTCAAACACTTCTCAGATAGGCTCTAGTATAATGACCATAAATTTTTATACAAAACTTCAAATAATGAATGGTTTGACTTTCTGAATACTAGACTCCAAGTTCTATAATTTTCATTTGTTTCTCATCTCCTAATTCCTTATAGATAACAAGATATAAGCTTCCAACGTCAGCCATGTGCAACAAAGATTTCCAAACTCTTCTCGGATAGCCTATAGTTTATCCACCATAATTTTTTGTACACAACTCCAAATGACAAATGGTTTACCTTTTTAAAAACTAGACACAAAGTGCTACAAATTTTAGATCATCTCCAAATTCTTTATAGATTGCGAGATATGAGCCTCTAAAATCAGACGATGAACAACAAAATTTCCTTGTTCGCAAACACGAAGAACAAAGTTCCAACAACAAAATCCTTCTTCGCGAACGTGAGAGGCTCCTCGCAAATGCGAAGAACAACACCAGAACCAGCAACCAACAACATCAAAACATACAAACTTGGTCCGGAACCACCCCGAATCAAACCCGAGGCCCCCGGGACCCCGTCCAATCGTACCAACCAGTCCCAATACATAACACGAATCTACTCGAGGTGTCAAATCATATCAAACAACATCAAATCCATGAATCATACCCCAATTCAAGCCTAATGAACTTTGAAATTTCAAATTCTATATCTTGTGCCGAAACACATCAAATCAATCTGGAATGACATCAAATTTTGCACACAAGTCATAATTAACATAACGAAGCTATTCCAATTTCCAAAATCATATTTCGGCCCCGATATCAAAAATTCAACCCCCGGTCAAACTTCCCAAAAATTCATCTTTCGCCATTTCAAGCCAAATTCCTCTAGAGACCTCCAAATAATTTTTTGGACACGCTCCTAAGTCCATAATCACCATACGGCGCTATTGACATCATCAAAATTTCATTCCGGAGTTGTCTTCACACAGTTCCGACTATGGTAAAAATCCTAAGATTTAAGTTTCCATTTTGGGGACCAAGTGTCCCAAATCACTCTAAATCATCCGGTAACTGAATTCAACCATGTACGTAAGTAAATACATATAATAAGAAGCTGCTAAGGGGTTTATGCCGCCAGACAGGGCTTAAATTCTTAAAACGACAAGTCGGGTTGTTACAGTCTGCACACCCCCAGTGAGTGCAGCTGCTAGTAATTATTATGTTTGGGTTGGATCTTCCCTGTACAGTACTGAGTGTGCTGAGTATTGAGCATGATGAGTAAGTATACGAGATAGTGATATTGAGTACTCTGAGAGTGTGAGTACATGAGTTCATCATTGAGATACATTGCATTTGACATGCGTACTTGAGATACAGGCATAGAGATGTATTTCCATTGCTACCCAGTTTTGGTGACATTCATGATTTCACCTGTATATTGACATGTAGGCATAAAGATGTATTTTGCTCACGCTATCTGAAAGTGAAACATCTTGTTTATTGTTGAAAGGTTTTCTTTTGGGAAAATCACAACTTTCAAACTTATTCATATAATTTTGAGGTTTTCGGTGAAACATCTGTGATCTACTGTTATACTTGAAAAGCATAACTTTTTTCCGTAACTTTGAACCAGCTGAATTATTTCTTGTACCATCTTTATCATATTGTTAAGAACTCTTGCTGGTTATTGGAGTTGAACCCTGACCCTTGTCCCAGCTCGTCACTACTTTCAACCTAAGGTTAGGTTTGTTACTTATTGAGTACATGGGGTCGGTTGTACTCATACTACACTTCTGCACCTTGCATGCAGATGTTGGATAATGATGTTGATGTGCACGGCGGGAGTTGGATTTGAAGATGTAGTTGTGTTCCGGTCATAGCTGCCTCTTGATCTTGGTAGCTTTAGAATTTTAATTTGTCCCTATATAGTTCAAAAAGATGATGTACTTTATTTCATACCAGCTTTGTAAATTCTAAATCTTAGAAGCTCATGATTTGTACTACCAATCCTTGGGGAGTTATATAAAATTCAGCTATCTCATCTTTGATTCACATCAGTGTTGTTATATTATGTTATTTTGTTAATTGGCTTACCTAGCGGGTTGGGTTAAGTGCCATCATGACGATTTGGATTTTGTGTCGTGACAAGTTGGTATCAGCTCTAGATTCATAGGTTTTTCAAGCCATGAGCAAGTGTCTAGTAGAGTCTTGCGGATCGATATGATGACGTCCATACCTATCTTCGAGAGGCTACAGGGCATTTAGGATAAAATTGACATCTTTGTTTCCTTATCATGCGGTGTTGATTCAGCTTGAAGCGTAACTCTTTGAATTTCCTTCCACACATTCGTATGTGCATGTGAGCGCTCGGTATCAGATGTGCATCGACAACTTATAGATCCCATATATGAGGTGCGAGATGTTTTCTGTGTGTTGGTGATGGGGCAGTCTGGAGGACTTGAGGTCGGGTTTTGACTGTAGCTTGAGCACGGGGATTTTGGTTGTGTGAGTACGTGCTTTTGGACTTATATGTCTGGTAGCGTCCCTATGAGTGGAATTTATGACTCGATGAGTGGCTGGATGGCCATATGATGAGTATGATATCAGTGAAGGATGTGTTCAGATGGTTTGAATGTGACTGGAAGAGTTTGTTTGGAATGTGAAAAGGACTATTGGGTGCTTAATTGCTATCTTGATGTGACGTACAGTCTCGAGTTATGAGTGTGTTGAAAGATTTTTCATATTGTTTAATTGTGGAACGAAGTAGATTTTCATGTCTTGTTGTGAGTTCAGACTCGGGAAGATTAAGTGATGGCATAGTAAACGTGGTTGCGAAAGGGTATAGCAAGATGTCAATTTGAGGCTAAGCAAGTTGGTTATCTCCTGCGGAGTAATCTACGAAGGTGTGATCGTCATATAGATGTATGCGAGCTTAGTAGATGATTTGAGGTACTATATGGTTTGTATTATGTGAGCTTATGAAGGATTTAGTTGAATTTCCCTACGGTATTTTGGCAGTAATAGAGTATGGGTATGGTGAGTTATCAAATGTTCTATTCTATGGCATTGAGCTAAGTGAGGGAGTCTGCTATCGACGATTTGATTTTATGGTTACGTGTTGTGTTGGTTTTGGTCTGAGGCATACTTGTGGATCGGCTATGACTTACAGAGGTTGAGATCGAGGATGACTCGAGTAAAGAAATTTTTTGATACGGGTTATGTCACACTTTATGATTATATAGGAATCATGGGATGATTGAGTTGTTATTCGTGAAGGATGCAATGCGCATGAAGTAGGAAATTGTTCGGTTGACTAAAGGTGTGGATTATTTCTTTGGGTGTTGTTGTGCTAATGGGGCACGTGTCGTTTGGCCCGTTTGGGTGACACAATTGAGATTGGAGCATAATGGATGACTCTCGAGAAGGATCTAATGGATTCAAGATTTATATGTAGCAATTGTGAGTTTTTCCGGATTAGCATATGGCTAGGATCTGAGATTTACATTGGATGGTCGAGACTTGTGGTCTTTCTATGTCATTATGGATTTTACATTTCGGTATCAAGAAGGTGGAGAAAAATGGCTTTAGATTCATAGAAGGTCTCTGCAAAATGGGTATCTCGGTTGTGGTACTTTTGGGGTACTTAAGAGGGAATACAACGTCTTATGGGCCTTAGGGTCGGTGCGGTATTATTTTAGGATCTCGCGAGGTGAGTTTTGGTTAAGGATCGTGGTATTCTGGCAATAAGAAGTGTCACCTTGAGGGTAATTCAGAAGGAACTCAGAGAAATAGTACATCTTGGTAATAAGTTGGATCAGCACGACAATAAATATGACCGGTTCCTTGGGAACTTATGATGTGGTGAGTCTCTACAGGTGCTCGGCGACAATACTCTTGGATTTGGCGACCCGCATGGCTTGGTTGAGTTAGAGAGATTCAGTTCTGACCGCTTGATTATGTGCAAAAGGGTTTCAAAGTGCTCTCAAGGATTTTTACCACAGTTAGAGGTGTATATTTCCTACCGACGTGAGAAACATGTTGCGTTTTGTGATTTTCTCCTCGATGAGATCAAATGGAAGGTTCCTGGCCAATTCAGTATATAGTTTGCTTGCAACTCAGAGTTGATTATGAGGTTCTCGTACTGTTCCTATGATGGCATGATAGATGTGGTGTGTTAAGTAGGATTGAGATTCGCATGTGCAAGGTCACGGTCCGGATTTGGAAGGGAAGGTCATGAATTTTGGACAGCATGGACAATATTAGATATTTAGATGAATGTTATAACTACTTGGTAATTCCTGAGAAGGGTGCGCATTTCAGAAGGTGCACTGCGTTCAGACTTACAGATGCTTCATTGGTATTGCGGTACTCGCCTGGTTGATCAACGACTGATATTTAGATTTTGCTATATGGCGCGGAAGAATTATAGAAGTATTACTCGTGGGATGATTGTGTGTGAGAAATGTGTTAGATATTCAGGCGGTGGGGTTCAGATCAGATATGGTGATTCATATGTTCTATGGACTTGGAGATAATGAGTTCTCAACAACAGATTGTTTTGTGGTTGTGGAATGTAAAGATGTGGCCAAAGCTAGTCAATTGATAGTATGTGTTATGGATCAGCTATTGTGGACTTTCGGAGGGTTATGTATCTATTTGTGGGTGACCATAGTGGATTTGGGGTCCATTGGCAGGCCCAATGAGGATGTGTATTCTACACCTGGCCGGATTGGTTGACTCTGTACTGTTATTGTCGAGGGATGTGCCATTCGGTAAAGTTGAGCTTATTCGTGTTCTGATATAATCTATGTGTTACTCATCTATGCTACACGGGGTTGTGATTTGTTGGTTATAAACACATAGTGCTGTTCTGTTTGGGTCTTGTCGAGGGATTTGAGCGAGATGGTTATTGGAGTGTTGAATGGTTGATTGCTCCTTGGTTATGTTCTCTCTGGACTGTGGTATATTATGCTATTTGCTTCTTCGTGGTTATGGTCATACACTTAGTGTATTTGATGTTGAATTGCGTATAGTTGTTGATTTTGAGCATGGTGGCTTGAGGTATTTCATACGGACCCGTGTTTGGATGGGGTCACACATTGCAGCTGGGTTATGTCGGGATATGATCCTTTGTGTTAGATTCGTATGTCTTAGTACTACTATGTAAGATGGGTTTGTAGCATTCCGGTTGTGGTGGTACTTGTTGAACTTGCGGGATAGTTCTCTCGTTTGAGTCATTTTCCATGATTAAGTACATTTGGGTTTTGCTTATTGGTGCACGGATTGCGTGGGTTGTGGTTTTAGGTTGTATTGATGTGGCATGTCACTAAAGTGGTTGTGTGATGAGATGAGGTCATCGAACCTAGAATGGGTGCTACCGGATTTGTTTGCGGTATATTTGGAAGGATAATGTCATTGATCACCTTAGAAGTAGGCTATAGTTCTTGTCGAAGGAGAGGGACCTCCATGACTTGTTGATATGATAAGTTGTTATGAGTTTATGTGTGCTTCTTTCATCATTGACAGTGTACGAAGGTTTTAGAACGAGGTTTTGTTTTATATGAGGTTTATTACCAATAATAGGTTTGCTTTGAGTAGTTATTGTGGTCGGAAATTATTACTATGAGTATCTGAGTTATGTGGTATATCATATGATTGCATCTTGGGCTATGGTTATGGCTTGATACAGCTTGTTCTGACTTATACAGTGTGTGCATCCGAGATTAGAGCCTTGTAGAGTATTTCGGATATTGGAAATTGAGTTTCAAAGTTTATGGGCTAAGGTTGGATTAAGGATCTTCATTCCGGTGGTGTCAATAGGCTTATATGAATTATGGTGACGTGGGATCACCCCTGGGTATGTGCATAGTAAGGTTACACGATGATTTTATGTCTTTAGAATGACTCTTGGCACGTTCGAGGACAAACGTATGTATAAATGAGGAAGGATGTAATGACCAAACCAGTCATTTTGAGCATTTGCACTTTTCTCGATAGTTTGGGGTCATGAAAATCTCTGTATGATGTATTATGACTTGTGTGAATCGTTGTTTTTGTTTTTCAGATTACTCGAAATCAATTTGGAAGAATGCATTTCATCGTTGAAGCTTAAAGTTGGAAGAGTTGACCAAGTTTGACTTTTGTGAATTTGACCTCGAAATGGAGTTTTGATGGTTCTGTTAGGTCCGTATGGTGATTTTGGACTTGGGTGTATGCCCGAATTTGCATTTGGATGTTCCTAGAAGGATTCAGCACTAATTGGCAAAAGTTAAAAATTTAAAGGTTTGAAAAGTTCATAAGTTTGACCGAAAGTTGACTTTAAGGATATCAGATTCGGATTGTAGTTTTGGGAATCGGAATAGTTTCGTTATGTCATTTGGGACTTGTGTGCAAAAAAATGGGTTTATTCCGGGTGGATTTGATATGTTTCGGTGCGAGTTTTGGAAGTTGAAAGTTCAAAGTTCGTCTAAGTTTGAATTGAGGTGCGATTCATCATTTCGATGTTGTTATGTGTGATTTGAGGCCTCGAGTAGGTCCGTGTTATGTTTTGTACTTGTTGGTATATTCGGACAGAGTCCCAAGGGGCCCGGGGTGAGTTTCGAACGCGGTTCGGGTCATTTTGTCTCATATTGCATTGCTAAGGAAGTGTTGGTTCTAGTGTTGCACACTTGCGGTTTGTTTTGCGCAGGTGCGGTGGTCGGAGAAGCGGATATGTAACCACACCTACGGAAAGGGTCTGAGTTTGGATTCAGCGTAGATGCGGAGCTTGGGACGCATCTGCGGCACGCAGATGCAATGAACAGTGGTGCAGAAACGGTATTTAGCGCATGAGCGGAACAAGACTGGCACCTGCGATGTAGCAGAAGCGGAATATTGTTCCGCAGGTGCAAGGGGACTTTGCTTAGTGTATTTTCGCAGAAGCGGCTCATTAATCGCAGATGCATAAAGGTCTGGGCAGAACAGTATTAAATCGAGGTTTGTTTGTTCTTTTATCATATTTTGAGAATTGAGGCTCGGATTGAGGCGATTTTTGAAGTGATTTTCACCATGTGGATTAAGGTAAGTGTTCTACACTCGGTTTTGATTATATTTCACGAATCTATCTTCATTTTTGGGAATTGGAGGATGAATTTTAAAGAGAAAATTGGGGTATTTTGTCTAAAATTTCATAAAGTGATTTTTTGAGTTTTGAACATCGATTTGGAGTCGGATTTGAATGAAACAAGTATGGTTGAACTCGTAATTGACTGGGTTGTCGGATTTTGTAAGTTTTTGTCGGGTTCCGAGGTGCGTGCCCGGATTTGACTTTTGAGTTTATTTTGGGCTTTTGAATATGGATTCGACCTTTATCATTTGGAATTATTTCCTCAGGCATAATTTGATGTATTTGAGTTGCTTTTGGCTCTTTTCGAGTTGTTCGGAGGTCGGCACGCGCGGGATGGCATTTTTGGAGCATTGATTAGCTTACTCGGTATTGGATTTGGCTTGTTCGAGGTAAGTAACACTTTTTAACTTGGTGTTGAGGGTATGAAACCCTGAATTACGTGTTATGTGATTGATGTTAAGGTGACGCGCATGCTAGGTGACGGGCGTGTGGGCGTGCACCATAGTAACTGTGATTTAGTCGACACCATGGAATTGTGTAGCTACCTTGTCTGAACATTTTTACTATACTCTATGTGTTAGAGCACTTGAGCTGTAATTTATGCTAGAAATCATGTTTAGGCTATATGTTGGCTCTATTGGGACCCACAGTAATCGTTCTTTGCTGTTGAGTTATTTATTTAATTGCAGTTATATACTTAGTCATATTCATCATTACATATCATATCTCAGTCTTTGTTATTGCATATTGTCGCATCTCATATCATTAAATTGGGTTGCTTAGCATGAATATTATGAGCCTGAGAGACTGGAGAGATTGATGATTGAGTGAGGTCGAGGGCTTGATTGTGAATATATTGATACTATAGCACGTGAGTTATCCGTGCAGCACGTGAGTTATTCGTGTGGATCCAGATATTTATATTATAGCATGTGAGTTGTCCGTGCAACACGTGAGTTATCCGTGCGGATCTAGATATTGATACTATAACACGTGAGTTGTCCGTGCGGATTATAGCGCTTGGGCTTAAGGAGCCCCTCCGGAGTCTGCGTCACTACCCAAAATCCCACCACATGAGTCGTAAATGACACCTAATCTCAAAGTCTAGGTTAGCCAATTTCCATTACATTTTTAAGCCATTTTTGTTTTAAGTAATCAAAACTAACAGCGGAACAAATATGAATATACAACATCCCAAGATTGGTAGTACTGAGTCACGAACTCTAATTGAATACATAAAATGATCACGGGGACCGAATATACAATATTGTTTGACTACAAGTTAACAATATAATGAAATGAAAAGACTCCAAGGGACTGCGATGACCGAGCAGCTCTACCTTGAATCCTTACGATCCCGCTTTAACTCTGCTCAAGTCCGTTATCTTGAATACCTGGCTCTGCACAAAAATGTGCATAAGTGTAGTATGAGTATGCCACGGTCGGTACATAGTAGGTATCAAGACTAATCTCAATGGAGTAGAGACGAGGTACAGTCAAGACACTCACTAGTCTAATAACCTATGCAATATAATATACAAACTAATAGGAAACAAACAACAATAGGGCAACATGAAACAACCAGTGATATGCACAGCAAACAACAAGAATACCATTAATATCGTTCAACAATTAATAAGTACAATTACACCCAATTAAATCAAGTCCTTTAAATAAATGGCTTTCACATATAATTCTTCCAAATAATTCTCCTTCAAATATAATTTTCTCAAATAATTATTTTTCAAATATAATTTCCTCAAATAAATATCTTTCCAATACAATTCTTTCCTATAATACTTTCTAAGTAAAAATCCTTCCAAATAAATATTTTGAATATAATTTTTTCAAATAAAAAGTCACCATGTGACACCTCATTTCATAATCATAAAAACACGGGTCTCAACCTATTTTTATATTTTTCATAAACACGGGTCTCAACCCATTTTCATATTTCCACGGCACCTCGTGCCCATAATTAAATCATCATATTTTTCCCGGCACCTCCTGCTCTCATTTCATATAACAACTGCACGGACAATTCACGTGCCAATTATCATTATCATTTCATCACAGCACCTCGTGCCCACATTTCATATCACAACTGCACGGACAATTAACGTGCCAAATAACCTCATTATTTACTCACGACACCTCGCACCCACATTTCATTTTATAATCCGCCTGGCAATGGCCACACGCTCTCAATTTCAACATAAATCAGATTGTTATCAATTTACCAACAACAAGACAAATTGTATAAGGTATAAAAATAAACGCAAGAAAATCACAACATCACATAAAATTATCAACACCACAACCCCACATCATCACATATCGTCCCTGACAATAGCCACCCTTATCTCTCCTATTGCCACCCTTATCACTCCTTTAGCCACCCTTATCGTTCCACCCAGACAATATCAATAGCCACCCTTATCGCTCATATTGCTACCCTTATCGCTCCTATACCCACCCTTATCGCTCCGCCCAGATAATATTCCAACAAACACAACAACAGTGAAATGTCACCCTTATACCCACATAATATCAATAGTGAAATGCCACCCTTATCTTTCCAAAATAATAACTCACACAACACAACAATTTACACGGGAAATTAACATGGCAACATAATAAAAATCAATTCAAATCACAATTTGCCCAATGGCCACAACCAAATTCCAAAGATATAACAAAATCAATTAATTTCATAACAAATAGCCCAAGGCTCCACACAATATATATAACAACCAAAAATAATCAATAGAGATAGAAATTATTCAGCATAAAGCAAAGCCTCCATTAATGCAAATTTAGATAAATTAATTATTTGCATGAGAATATTCATATTAGAATTAATTTCCAAGAAGTTTTAAACCAACAATACTCATGAAATTTCATAAATATTTCAAGTAACAATCATATCAAATTATCATATAAAAACAAATTTAACAATAATGATTTAGGCATGGCAAACATATGATTTAATAATTTTCCACATTTTATCAATTTACTACACAATAATGCCTAAGACTTTAAATCTATAAATTTTGCACATATAAGCCTGAGTACGTACTCGTTACCTTGCATACACGGCTTTTCACATTTCACAAATGGCACATAAGAATCGATGCCTAAGGGGTAATTCCCCCACTCGAGGTTAGGCAAGACACTTACCTTTTTGAAGTTAGGTCGATATTCCAAAATAGCCTTCTTGCTTGAATTGACCTCCGGACAGCTCAAATCTATCCAAATTAATTGTACAACTTCATTAAAATTCATCGGAAATAATTCCGATAATAATACGTCAACTTAAAATTTTATTTCAAAAAGTCAACAAAAGTCAATGTGGGACTCGCCTCTCGGAACCCGACATACTTTTTATGAAATCCGAATACTCATTCCGATACAAGTTCAACCATACCAATTTTATCGAATTCCAATAACAAATCAATCTCCAAATCTTAAATTTAAACCAAGAGGGTTTTTAAAATTTTTCAACCCAATTCACTAATTTAGTGACAAAAACAACAATAGATTCATGTAATTTAACCAAAATCAAGTTAGGAATTCTTATCCCCAATGTTTTCCTTGAAAACCTTTCGAAACATCGCCTCATCCGAGCTTCCTTGGTCCAAAAATGGAAGAATGACACGAATTTGGACTTTATTCTACTGCCCAAGGGTTTTTTCTTCGCGTTCGCGACACCCCCTCACGTTCGCTATGAACAAATTCTTTAAAAGTCATTTTCAAACTCTTCTCCGATAGCCTCTAGTATAATGGTCATAACCTTTTATAAAAAACTCTAAATGATGAATGGTTTGACTTTCTGAAAACTAGACTCCAAGTTCTATAACTTTTATTGGTTTCTCATCACATAATTCCTTATAGATTACGAGATATAAGCTTCCAAAGTCAGCCCTGTGCAACAGAGATTTCCAAACTCTTCTCGGATAGCCTCTAGTTTATCCACCATAACCTTGTGTACGCAACTGCAAATGACAAATGGTTTACCTTTCTAAAAACTAGACACAAAGTGCTACAAATTTTATTTTGGATCATCTCCAAATTCCTTATAGATTGCGAGATACCAAAAATTCATCTTTCGCCATTTCAAGCCAAATTCCTCTACAGACCTTCAAATAATTTTTCGAACACGCTCCTAAGTCCATAATCACCATACGGCGCTATTGACATCATCAAAATTTCATTCCGGAGTCGTCTTCACACAGTTCCAACTACGGTAAAAATCCTAAGACTTAAGCTTCTATTTTGGGAACCAAGTGTCCCAAATCACTCTAAATCATCCGGTAACTGAATTCAACCATGCACGTAAGTCAATACACATAATAAGAAGCTGCTCAGGGGTTTATACCGCCAGATGGGGCTTAAATTCTTAAAATGACAAGTCGAGTTGTTACAGTCTGCACACCCCCAGTGAGTGCAGTTGCTAGTAATTATTATGTTTGGGTTGGATCTGCCCTGTACAGTACTGAGTGTGCTGAGTATTGAGCATGATGAGTAAGTATACGAGACAGTGAGATTGAGTACTCTGAGAGTGTGAGTACATGAGTTCATCATTGAGATGCATTGCATTTGACATGCGTACTTGAGATAGAGGCATAGAGATGTATTTCCATTGCTACCTAGTTTTGGTGACATTCATGATTTCACCTGTATATTGACATGTAGGCATAGAGATGTATTTTGCTCACGCTATCTGAAAGTGAAACATCTTGTTTATTGTTGAAAGGTTTTCTTTTGGGAAAATCACAGCTTTCAAACTTATTCATATATTTTTTAGGTTTTCGGTGAAAGATCTATGATCTACTATTATACTTGAAAAGCATACCTATTTTCCGTAACTTTGAACCAGCTGAATCATTTTTTATACCATCTTTATCATATTATTATGAACTCTTGCTGGTTATTGGAGTTGAACCATGACCCTCATCCCAGCTCGTCACTACTTTCAACCTAAGGTTAGGTTTGTTACTTATTGAGTACATGGGGTTGGTTGTACTCATACTACACTTATGCACCTTGCGTGCAGATGTTGGATGATGATGTTGATGTGCACGGCGGGAGTTGGATTTGAATATGTACTTGTGTTCCGGTCATAGCTGCCTCTTGATCTTGGTAACTTTAGAATTTTAATCTGTCCATGTATAGTTCAAAAAGATGATGTATATTATTTCATACCAGCTTTGTAAATTCTAAATATTAGAAGCTCATGATTTGCACTACCAGTCCTTAGGGAGTTGTATAAAATTTAGCTATTTCATCTTTGATTCACATCAGTGTTATTATATTATGTTATTTTGTTAATTGGGTTACCTAGCGGGTTGGGTTAGGTGCCATCATGATGATTTGGATTTTGTGTCGTGACAAGTTGGTATCAGAGCTTTAGATTCATAGGTTCTACAAGTCATGAGCAAGTGTCTAGTAGAGTCTTGCGGATCGATATGATGATGTTCATACCTATCTTCGAGAGGCTACAGGGCATTTAGGATAAAACTTCCATCTTTCTTTCTTTATCGTGCGGTGTAGATTTAGCTTGAAGCGTAACTCTTTGAATTTCCTTCCACACATTCGTATGTGCATATGAGTGCTCAGTATCAGTTGTGCATCGATAGCTTATAGATCCCATGTATGAGGTATGAGATGTTTTCAGTGTGTTGGTGATGGGGCAGTCTGCAAGACTTGAGGCCGGATTTTGACCGTAGCTTGAGCACGGAGATTTTGGTTATGTGAGTATGTGCTTTTGGACTTATATGTCTGGTAGCATCCCTATGAGTTGAATTTGTGACTCGATGAGTGGCTAGATGGCCATATGATGAGTATGATATGAGTGATGGATGTGTTCAGATGGTTTGAATGTGACAGGAAGAGTTTGTTTGGAATGTGAAAAGGACTATTGGGTGCTTGATTGCTATCTTGATGTGACGTACAGTCTCGAGTTATGAGTGTGTTGAAAGATTTTTCATGTTGTTTAATTGTGGAACGAAGTAGATTTTCATGTCTTGTTGTGAGTTCAGACTCGGGAAGATTAAGTGATGGCGTAGTAAATGTGGTTGCGAAAGGGTATAGCAAGATGCCAATTTGAGGCTAAGCAAGTTGGTTATCTCCTGCGGAGTAATCTACGAAGGTGTGATCGTCATATATATGTATGCGAGCTTAGTAGATGATTTGAGGTACTATATGGTTTGTATTATGTGAGCTTATGGAGGATTTAGTTGAATCTCCCTACGGTATATTGGTAGTAATAGAGTATGGTTATGGTGAGTTATCAGATGTTCTATTCTATGGCATTGAGCTAAGTGAGGGAGTCTGCTATCGACGATTTGATTGTATGGTTACGTGTTGTATTAGTTTTGGTCTGAGGCATACTTGTGGATTGGATATGAATTGTAGAGGTTGAGATCGAGGATGACTCGAGTAAAGAAATTTCTGGATACAGGTTATGTCACACTTTATGATTATATGGGAATCATGGGATGATTGAGTTTTTATTCGTGAAGGATGCAATGCGCATGAAGTAGGAAATTGTTCGGTTGCCTAAAGGTGTGGATTATTTCTTTGGGTGTTGTTGTGCTAATGGGGAACGTGTCGTTTGGCCCGTTTGGGCGACACAGTTGAGAGTGGAGCATAATGGATGACTCTCGAGAAGGATCTAATGGATTCAAGATTTATATGTAGCAATTGTGAGTTTTTCCGGATTAGTATATGGCTAGGATATGAGATTTACATTGGATGGTGTCGAGACTCACGGTCTTTCTATGTCATTATGGATTTTACATTTCGGTATCAGGAAGGTAGAGGAAATGTTTTTAGATTCATAGAAGGTCTCTTCAAAATGGGTATCTCGGTTGTGGTACTTTTGGGGTACTTAAGAGGGAATACATCGTCTTATGGGCCTTAGGGCGGTGTAGTTTTATTTTAGGATCTCGAGGGGTGAGTTTTGGTTAAGGATCGTGGTATTCTGGCAATAAGAAGTGTCACCTTGAGGGTAATTCAGAAGGAACTCAGAGAAATAGTACATCTTGGTAGTAGGTTGGATCAGCAAGGCAATAAATATGACCGGTTCCTTGGGAACTTATGATGTGATGAGTCTCTACAGGTGCTCGGCGACAATACTCTTGTATTTGGCGACCTGCATGGCTTGGTTGAGTTAGAGAGATTGAGTTCTGACGGCTTAATTGTGTGTGAATGGGTTTCAAAGTGCTCTCAAGGATTTCTACCACAGTTAGAGATGTATATTTCCTATGGACGTGAGGAACATGTTGGGTCTTGTGATTTTCTCCTGGATGAGATCAAATGGAAGGTTCCTGGCCAATTCAGTATGTAGTTTGCTTGTAATTCGGAGTTGATTATGAGGTTCTCGTACCGTTCCTATGATGGCATGATAGATGTGGTGTGTTAAGTAGGATTGAGATTCGCATGTGCAAGGTC
Organism: Nicotiana tomentosiformis; assembly: GCF_000390325.3. NCBI lineage: Eukaryota > Viridiplantae > Streptophyta > Magnoliopsida > Solanales > Solanaceae > Nicotiana > Nicotiana tomentosiformis. Next base: position 112,529,659 of record NC_090816.1, on the reverse strand, counting down.
ACGGTCCGGATTTGGAAGGGAAGGTCATGAATTTTGGACAGCATAGACAGTATTATATATTTATATGAATTTTATAACTACTTGGTAATTCCTGAGAAGGGTACGTATTTCAGAAGGTGCACTGCTTTCAAACTTACGGATGCTTCATTGGTATTGCGGTACTCGCCTGGTTGATCGACGGCTGATATTTAGATTTTGCTATGTGGCACAGAAGAATTATAGAAGTATTACTCGTGGGATGATTGTGTGTGAGAAATATGTTAGACATTCAGGCGGTGGGGTTCAGAACAGATATGGTGATTCATATGTTCTATGGACTTGGAGATAATAAGTTCTCAACAGCAGATTGTTTCGTGGTTGTGGAATGTAAAGATGTGGCCAAAGCTAGTCAATTGATAGTATGTGTTATGGATCAGCCATTGTGGACTTTCGGAGGGTTATGTATCTATTTGTGGGTGACCAAAGTGGATTTGGGGTCCATTGGCAGGCCCAATGAGGATTGTATTCTACACCGGGCCGGATTGGTAGACTTTGTACTGTTATTGTCGAGGGATGTGCCATTCGGTAAAGTTGAGCTTATTCGTGTTCTGATATAATATATGTGTTACTCATCTATGCTACACGGGGTTGTGATTTGTTGGTTATAAACACATAGTGCTGTTCTGTTTGGGTCTTGTCGAGGGATTTGAGCGAGATGGTTATTGGAGTGTTGAATGGTTGATTGCTCCTTGGTTATGTTCTCTCTGGACTGTGGTATATTATGCTATTTGCTTCTTCGTGGTTATGGTCATACACTTAGTGTATTTGATGTTGAATTGCGTATAGTTGTTGATTTTGAGCATGGTGGCTTGAGGTATTTCATACGGACCCGTGTTTGGATGGGGTCACACATTGCAGCTGGGTTATGTCGGGATATGATCCTTTGTGATAGATTCGTATGTCTTAGTACTACTTTGTAAGATGGGTTTGTAGTATTGCGGTTGTGGTGGTACTTGTTGAACTTGCGGGATAGTTCTCTCGTTTGAGACATTTTCCATGATTGAGTACATTTGGGTTTTGCTTATTGGTGCACGGATTGCGTGGGTTGTGGTTTTAGGTTATATTGATGTGGCATGTCACTAAAGTGGTTGTGTGATGAGATGAGGTCATCGAACCTAGAACGGGTGCTACTGGATTTGTTTGCTGTATATTTGGAAGGATAATGTCATTGATCACCTTAGAAGTTGGCTATAGTTCTTGTCGAAGGAGAGGGACCTCCATGACTTGTTGATATGATAAGTGGTTATGAGCTTCTGTGTGTTTCTTTCATCATTGACACTGTACGAAAGGTTTTAGAATGATATTTTGTTTGATATGAGGTTTATTACCGGTAATAGGTTTGTTTTGAGTAGTTATTGTGGTCGGAAATTATTACTATGAGTATCTGAGTTGTGTGGTATATCATATGATTGCATCTTGGGCTTTGGTTATGGCTTGATACACCTTGTTCTGACTTATACAGTGTGTGCATCCGAGATTCGAGTCTTGTAGAGTATTTCGGATGTTGGAAATTGAGTTTCAAGGTTTATGGGCTAAGGTTGGATTAAGGATCTTCATTCTGGTGGTGTCGTTAGGCTTATATGAATTAGGGTGACGTGGGATCACCCCCGGGTATGTGCATAGTTAGGTTACACGATGATTTTATAGCTTTAGAACGACTCTTGGCACGTTCGAGGACAAATGTATGTTTAAGTGGGGGAGGATGTAATGACCCAACCAGTCATTTTGAGCATTTGCACTTTGCTCGGTAGTTTGGGGTCATGAAAATCTCTGTATGATGTATTATGACTTGTGTGAATCGTTATTTTTGGTTTTCAGATTACTCGGAATCAATTTGGAAGAATGCATTTCATCGTTGAAGCTTAAAGTTGGAAGAGTTTACCAAGTTTGACTTTTGTGAATTTGACCTCGAAATGGAGTTTTGATGGTTCTGTTAGGACCGGATGGTGATTTTGGACTTGGGTGTTTGCCCGAATTTGCATTTGGATGTTCCTAGAAGGATTCAGCACTAATTGACAAAAGTTAAAAATTTGAAGGTTTGGAAAGTTCATAAATTTGACCGAAAGTTGACTTTAAGGATATCGGATTCGGATTGTGGTTCCGGGAATCGGAATAGCTTCGTTATGTCATTTGGGACTTGTGTGCAAAAAATTGGGTTTATTCCGGGTGGATTTGATATGTTTCGGCGAGAGTTTTGGAAGTTGAAAATTCAAAGTTCGTCTAAGTTTGAATTGAGGTGTGATTCATTGTTTCGATGTTTTTATGTGTGATTTGAGGCCTCGAGTAAGTCCGTGTTATGTTTTGTACTTCTTGGTATATTCGGACAGTGTTCCAAGGGGGCCGGGGTGAGTTTCGAACGCGGTTCAGATCATTTTGTCTCATATTGCATTGCTAAGGAAGTGTGGTTCTATTGTTGCGCACCTGCGGTTAGTTTTGCGCAGGTGCGGTGGTCGCAGAAGTGGATATGTGATCATACCTGCGGAAAGGGTCTGAGTTTGGAGTCATCGTAGATGCGGAGCTTGGGACGCATCTACGGCCCACAGAAGATTGCGAGATATGAGCCTCTAAAATCAGACGATGAATAGCAAAATTTCCTTCTTTGTGAATGCGAAGAACAAAGTTCCAACAGCAAAATCCTTCTTTGCGAACGCGAGAGTCTCCTCGCGAATGCGAAGAACAACACCAGAACCAGCAACCAGCAACATCAAAACACCCAAACTTGGTCCGGAACCACCCCGAATCAAACCCGAGGCCCCCAGGACCCCGTCCAATCATACCTACCAGTCCCAATACATAACACGAATCTGCTCGAGGTCTCAAATCACATCAAACAACATCAAAGCCACTAATCATATCCTAATTCAAGCCTAATGAACTTTGAAATTTCAAATTCTATATCTTGTGCCGAAACACATCAAATCAATCTGGAATGACTTCAAATTTTGCACACAAGTCATAATTAACATAACGAAGCTATTCCAATTTCCAAAATCATATTTCGGCCCCGATATCAAAAATTCAACCCCCGGTCAAACTTCCCAAAAATTCATCTTTCGCCATTTCAAGCCAAATTCCTCTACAGACCTCCAAATAATTTTTTGGACACGCTCCTAAGTCCATAATCACCATACGGCGCTATTGACATCATCAAAATTTCATTCCGGAGTTGTCTTCACACAGTTCCGACTATGGTAAAAATCCTAAGACTTAAGTTTCCATTTTAGGGACCAAGTGTCCCAAATCACTCTAAATCATCTGGTAACTGAATTCAACCATGTACGTAAGTAAATACATATAATAAGAAGCTGCTAAGGGGTTTATGCCGCCAGATAGGGCTTAAATTCTTAAAACGACAAGTCGGGTTGTTACAGTCTGCACACCCCCAGTGAGTGCAGTTGCTAGTAATTATTATGTTTGGGTTGGATCTTCCCTGTACAGTACTGAGTGTGCTGAGTATTGAGCATGATGAGTAAGTATACGAGATAGTGATATTGAGTACTCTGAGAGTGTGAGTACATGAGTTCATCATTGAGATACATTGCATTTGACATGCGTACTTGAGATACAGGCATAGAGATGTATTTCCATTGCTACCCAGTTTTGGTGACATTCATGATTTCACCTGTATATTGACATGTAGGCATAGAGATGTATTTTGCTCACGCTATCTGAAAGTGAAACATCTTGTTTGTTGTTGAAATGTTTTCTTTTGGGAAAATCACAGCTTTCAAACTTATTCATATATTTTTGAGGTTTTCAGTGAAAGATCTGTGATCTACTGTTATACTTGAAAAGCATACCTATTTTTCGTAACTTTGAACCAGCTGAATCATTTCTTGTACCATCTTTATCATATTGTTATGAACTCTTGCTGGTTATTGGAGTTGAACCATGACCCTAGTCCTAGTTCATCACTACTTTCAACCTAAGGTTAGGTTTGTTACTCATTGAGTACATGGGGTCGGTTGTACTCATACTAAACTTTTGTACCTTGCGTGCAGATGTTGGATGATGATGTTGATGTGCACGGCGGGAGTTGGATTTGAAGATGTACTTGTGTTCCGGTCATAGCTGTCTCTTGATCTTGGTGGCTTTAGAATTTTAATCTGTCCAGGTATAGTTCAAACAGATGATGTACTTTATTTCATACCGGCTTTGTAAATTCTAAATCATAGAAGCTCATAATTTGTACTACCAGTCCTTGGGGAGTTGTATAAAATTCAGTTATCTCATCTTTGATTCACATCAATGTTATTATATTATGTTATTTTGTTAATTGGCTTACCTAGCGGGTTGGGTTATGTGCCATCACGATGGTTTGGATTTTGGGTCGTGACAATATAGCCGCTAGTGAAGTTGTTAAGAAAGTTGTGTGGATGAAAAAGTTCTTAACGAATTAGGTGTTGTTCCTTCAATATAAGGTGTAGTTCCATTGTTGTGTGAAAATACTGGAGCCATTTCTCAAGCAAAAGAACCAAGATCATACCAAAAATCCAAACACATTCTGCGAAGGTATCACTTCATAAGAGAAATTATTGAACGTGGAGATGTTAAGATTCAAAATGTTTATAGAAAGGAAAATGATGCAGACTCATTCACTAAAGATCTTGGCACAAAGGAGTTTAACAAGCACAAGTGAAAATTGAGAATGAAGCACAAAAGCGATTGAATCTAGTGCAAGTGGGAGATTGTTAGGGATATAGTAAATATGCCCTAGATCCAATCTCATATTTGATGATTTGAACATAATTTGTGAAATTTATTTCATATAAAATATATATATATGGCATTTGATATTCTTTTATCATTAATACTAATTGCTTGATTAATATGATAAGGTCTGCGTACACACTACCCTCCCTATACCCCACGGTGTGGGATAATACTGGGTATGTTGATGTTGATATTGTTGTTGTTGTTGTTATTGATTAATTTGATAAGGTCTTTGATTAAATTTTGAGGCTTGTCTCGTGATGGAGATCAAGATAATGAGAGTAAAGTTTCTTATAATTTAATCTAAATTTGTTCTTGATCGTAGGACTATTAATTTGGACATTAGTAATCAGGCTAGATCAATATTTATGTGACCGTCTTTATGGGATAAAGATTAGTTGATCTCATTAACTAAATTACATAGATAGATGATGTATATAGAGATATGATCAGTGTAACGACTCGGCCGGTTATTTTGAGAATTAGAGCCTTGATCCCCTAATATCTGCTTTCCCCACATTTGTTTCTACTTTTGGGATTTGTCGGAGTGATTGGTTATGGAATTCGGGGAGTTTTGGGACACTTAGTCCCTAGTTGTGAGTTTAAGCCTTAGAAATTGGACCGTAGTTGGAACTGTATGAAGACAGATCCGGAATGGAATTTCGTCAACTCCGTTAGCTCCGTTGAGTGATTTTGAGCTTAGGAGCACATCCGAAATGTGTTTTGGAGGTCTGTAGTAGATTTAGGCTTGAATTGGCGAAAGTTAGATTTTCGGCGATTTCGGCTGATAGTGGAAATTTTGATATCGAGCTCGGAATGGATTTCCGAAAGTGGTTGTAGGTTCGTAGTGTCATTTGTGACCTGTCTGTAAAATTTGAGGTAATTCGGACTAGATTTAACATGGTTCGGCGTCGTTTGTAGAATTTGGAAAATTCTAAGTTCTTAGGCTTGAATCCGTGCTTAATTCATGATTTTTGGTATTGTTCGATGTGGTTTGAAGGCTTGACTAAGTTTGTATGGTATAATAGGATTGGTTTGTAGGTTTGGTTGAATTCCTGGGGGCCTTGGGTCTGTTTCGGATGCTTAACAAAATGAAATTTGACTTAGGAAAATCTTGTGCTTTTGCTGGTTCTGCTGTAATCGCACCTGCGCAAGGCTGCCCGCAGGTGCGAGCCCGCAGGTGCGAGCAAATTGGCACAAAAGCAGGAAAATAGAGGAGTGCCAGGGGTCGCAGGTGCGAGGTGATTTCCGCATCTGTGATACCCGCAATACGTTAGGGGTCTTCGCAGGTGCGCAAGGTCCGCAGAAGCGGAAGGGAATTCCGTAGGCGCGCACGCATAGATACGGCCCTTTCATCGCAGGTGCGAAGGCAGAAGGGGTAAGTGATTTGCGCAGATGCGCACATTTTTTCCGCACAAGCGCACCCGCAGGTGCGAACCCAGGCTCCACAGGTGCGGAAATACCTGGGCAGTGGTTAAAACCGAAGGGCTTCGCAATTGTTTGTCATTTTTGGACTTTGCAACTCGGTTTAGGGCAATTTTTTAGAGCATTTTCGAGAGATTTCTTGAGGTAAGGCCCTTGTGCTTATTTTTTATCAATAATCATGCTTCCCTATGTATTTTCCCACCTAGTTAGTGTGTATTTAAGGTGGAAAGTGGAAGTTGGAGGCTAGGGAATTGGGAGTTTGAATTGTTGATTTGGAGGACATTTTGGTGTCGGATTTTAGTAAAATTTATATGGTTAGACTCGTGAATGAATAGGCTTTCGGATTTTGTGACTTTTACCCAATTCCGAGATGTCGGCCCGTGTCGACTTTTTAGGGCGAATTTCGAAATTTTTGTTAAAGTATTGATTTATTTAATTAGATGAGTCTATTATGGTTGTAATTATGATATGTAATTTATTTTGGCTAGATTTGGGCCACTCATAGCCGGATATTCGTGGAAAGGGCATTCTTACAGATTGATTGAGCTTGACTCGAGGTAAGTGGCTTGCCTAACTTTGTGTGGGGGAAATCCCCTTAAGATTTGGAACTATTGTGATGTGGGCGACGTGTGCATAAAGTGACGAGTACGTACACGGGCTAGTTGTGGTAAAACCCGATTTTTCTTACTGAGCAGCAACATGTTTTCCTGTTATTTTGAGTTATACCATTTTAATGAGTACTAATTTATTTTCATTCTTAATTGAGTTATTCCAATATGTGTAGCTATCATGTTTAGTCTAATACAACATGTCTACGTGTATTAATTGTTTATGTGAATTCTGTGCAGCATGCTTAGTGGATTTCCTACTTCTTCCCTGATTGGTACTTAGTCTAAATTGTAAGAATTTCGTGATGTAGTTGTATTTCTATCATTCGCGTTGCATATTTACTTTGGGACTATGGAACGGTATTCTGGGAGATCCCCATGTACTGCATATTTACTTTGGGACTACGGAAGGGTATTCTGGGAGATCCCTATGTACTGCATATTTACTTTGGGACTAAGGAACGGTATTCCGGGAGATCCCCCTGTACTGCATATTTACTTTGGGACTACGGAACGGTATTTCGGGATATCTCCCTGCACATTTACGTTTGGGACTATGAGACGGTATCTCGGGAGATCCCCTGTTGTGATTTCTGTGTACTGGCCTTTATTATATTGCGGTATTACATTCTATATTGTTTTTATTATATATTTGCCAGTAGGGCCCTGACCTGACCTTGTTACTACTCGACCGACGTTAGGCTTGGCACTTACTGGGTACCGATTCTGGTGTACTCATGCTATTCTCTGCAAATGTTTTTTGTGTGCAGATGTAGGTGCACCTTATCAGCCGCACTATCGGTGAGCGGGACAGCTTTGGAGACTTCATGGTATATCTGTCGCGTTCGCAGACCTCGGAGTCCCCTTCTACTCTTTCTCATGTCAATTATCTTCTGTATTTTCCTTGTTAGATTCTGATGTATAGAGATAGTAGATTTTTTCTTCTGTAGTTTGTGATTCACGATGTTTCGGGTTTTGGGATTTGATGTGTATTTTTGAATGGTTAGGTGTTAAAATTATGTTTTTTTTTCATTTTATTATTCCGCGAATGTTAGGCTTACCTAGTCGTAGAGACTAGGTGCCGTCACGATGTTATGCGGAGGGAAAATTTGGGTCGTGACAAGTTGGTATCGGAGCTCTAGGCTCGTAGGTGTCGTGAGTCACAAACCGGTTTATTAGAGTCTCGCGGATCGATATGGAGACGTATGTACTTATCTTTGGGAGGCTATGGAACTGTAAGGAAACGTTTCACTACTTTGATTCCTTGTCGTGCGAAAATTGTTAACTTCAGAGATTCTAAATTTTTGTATTCTATTCTCTCACAGATGGTGAGGACATGTACAAGCGGATCTGATTAACAGGCACCCGCACCCCTGTTAGAGCCGCGAGAGGACGGGGCCGGGGTAGAGGCCAAAGACGTCCACGTGGTGCAGCCAGAGCACCCGCATGAGCTACTATAGAGGATCCCCCAGTAGCTCAAGCTGGAGGGCAGAGACTTGAGATACATGTTGTTGCACCAGCCCTCCAAGAGACTCTAGCCCAGTTTCTGAGCATGTTCTGCACCTTAGCTTAGGCTTGATTGATTCCACTTGCTCCTGCCACATCTCAGGTCGGGGGAGGAGCACAGACTCCCATTGCCGGTACTCCAGAGCAGCGGGTTCAGGTCGACCAGGTTCAAGAGATTGTACCAATGCAGACGGTAGCTCCAGCTCAGCCTGAGGTTAGGGCAGCAGCTTCTGAGGTGGAGCAGCTCAAACTTGAGAGGTACAAGAAGTACCACCCACCTACTTTCATCGGATTGGCTACAAATGATGCTCAAGGTTTTCTGGAGGAATGTCATCATATTCTCCGTGCTATGGGAGTAGCGGAGACGAGCGGGTTTTTTTTTACCACATTCCAAATTAGAGGAGCGGCCTATCAGTGGTGGCGTGCTTATGAGTTGGGTAGTCCGACTGAGGCAGCTTCACTTACATGGACTCAGTTCTCGAACATATTTTTGATAGAGTATGTCCCTCAGAGCCTCAGGGACTCATGGCGCACGGAGTTTGAGTAGTTGCGTCAGGGTGTTATGACTGTGTTAGAGTATGCAGTTCGCTTTAGTGATTTGGCCTGACATGCACCGGCCTTAGTTGCCACAGTTTGAGAGAGGGTTCAGTGGTTTATTGAGGGTCTCCATCCCAGCATCCAGAGTAGTATGGCTAGGGAATTGGATATGGATATTTCTTATCAGCAGGTTATGGGTATTGCCAGGAGATTCGAGGGCATGTTTGCCCGGGATAGAGAGGAGAGGGATACCAAGAGGTATCGAGAGGCTGGTTATTATTTTGGAGCTTGTGCCCCAGCAGCTCACCATGATAGGGGTTATGTGAGCCGCCCCGTTCATTCAGCTCTTCCAGCCTCCAGCGGTGTTCCAGCTCCTTCTAGACCCCAGGAGCCTTATTATGCACCGCCAGTATCTAGTGTGCCTCCTGCATGGGGTGTTCCTAGTGGCCAGTCCAGTAGACCTGGCCCGAGCCAGTCACAGCAGCCACGCCCTCCCAGATCTTGTTTTGAGTGTGGCGACACTCGCCACATGGTGAGGGATTGCCCCAGGATTAGGAGGGGTGCACCTCCACAGACTTTTCATCCACAACGTGCTCCACCGGGTCCTTAGGCTATGATTATAGCACCAGTTTCCACCCCACCTGCTCAACCAGGTCGAGGTGGAGGTCGGGAAGGTAGAGTTCGCCCTAGAGGGGGAGGCCAGGCCAGATATTATGCACTTCCTGCTCGTACAGAGGCAGTTGCTTCTGATTCTATCATTATAGGTATTGTTCTGGTCTGTCATAGAGATGCGTCGGTATTATTTGACCCAGGCTCTACATATTCTTATGTGTCCTCTTATTTTACCTCATATCTGGGCATACCTCGGGATTCTTTGAGTTTCCATATTTATGTATTTACTCTTGTGGGAGATTCTCTTGTTGTGGACCGCGTGTATCGGTCGTGTTTGACTGCTCTTAGTGGTTTTAAGACCAGAACTAATTAATTATTGCTAAGCATGGTGTACTTTGATATTATTTTGGGCATGGACTGGTTGTTGCCCCATTATGATATTCTTGATTGTCACGCTAAAACCGTGACACTGGCTATGCTAGGTTTACCGCGGTTAGAGTGGAGAGGTATCTTAGAGTATACTCCCACCAGAGTTATTTCATTTCTTAAAGCTCAATGAATGGTTAAGAAGGGGTGTGACGCGTATCTAGCTTATGAGAGACGTCAGTATTGATACCCCTACAGTGGAGTCAGTTCCAGTAGTGAGGGATTTTCTAGATGTGTTTCCAGCTGATCTTCCGGGCATGCCGTCTGACAGAGATATTGATTTTGGCATTGATTTGCTGCTGGGCACTCAGCCCATCTCTATTACTCCATATAGTATGGCTCCTCCTGAATTGAAGGAGTTGAAAGAGCAGATACAAGAATTGCTTGATAAAGGCTTCATTCGGCGCAGTGTGTCACCTTGGGGTGCTCCTGTCTTATTTTTGAAGAAGAAGGATGGCTCGATGCGGATGTGTATTGATTACCGCCAGTTGAACAAAGTCACAGTGAAGAACAGGTATCCATTGCCTCGTATTGATGACTTATTTGATCAGTTACAGGGTGCCAGAGTGTTTTCCAAGATTGACTTACATTCAGGTTATCATCAGTTGAAGATTCGGGAGCCAGATATCCCGAAGACTGCTTTCAGGACCAGATATGGTCACTATGAGTTTCTTGTTATGTCTATTGGGCTGACCAATGCCCCCAACAACTTTTATGCACTTGATGCATAGTGTGTTCCGACATTATCTTGACTCATTCGTCATTGTGTTTATTGACGACATTATGGTATACTCCCGGAGTCGGGAGGATCATGAGCAGCACTTGAGGACTCCACTTCAGACCTTGAGAGAAAAGAAGTTATATGCAAAATTTTCAAAGTGTGAGTTTTGGCTAGACTCAATGGCATTCTTGGGTCATATAGTATCGAGTGAGGGGATCTAGGTGGATCCAAAGAAGATTGAAGCAGTGCAGAGTTGGCCCAGACCGTCCTCAGCAACATAGATCCAAAGTTTTATTGGTTTGGCGGGGTATTACCATCGCTTTGTAGAGGGATTCTCATCTATTGCAGCACCTATGACCAAGCTGACCCATAAGGGTGCTCCATTCAGGTGGACAGAGGAATGTGAGGAGAGCTTTCAGAAGCTCAAGATAGCTTTGACTACAGCCCAAGTATTAGTATTACCTACAGGTTCGGGGTCTTATACTGTATATTGTGATGCATCGCGTATTGGTCTAGCGCGGTGTTGATGCAGGATGGTAGGGTGATTTCATACGCGTCTATATAACTGAAGGTGCATGAAAAGAACTATCTTGTCCACGACCTTGAGTTAGCAGCTATTGTTCATGCCGTGAAGATATGGAGGCATTATTTGTACGGTGTTCCTTGTGAGATTTACACCGATCATCAGAGTTTGCAGCATTTGTTTAAGCAAAAAGATCTTAACTTACGTCAGCGGAGGTGGTAGGAGCTACTTAAGGATTATGATATCACTATTTTGTACCACCCTTGGAAGGCCAATGTGGTGGCCGATGCTTTGAGTCGCTAGGCAGAGAGTTTGGGGAGTTTAGCATATCTACCAGCAGCAGAGAGGCCATTGGCATTGGATGTTCAGGCCTTAGCCAGCCAGTTTATGAGATTGGATATTTCTAAGCCGAATCGAGTATTGGCTTGTGTGGTCTCTCGGTCCTCTCTTTATGATTGTATCAGGGAGCGTCAGTATAATGACCCCCATCTGCTTGTCCTTAAGGACACGGTCCATCACGGTAATGCTAAGGAGGTCACTATTGGAGATTATGGTGCATTGAGGATGCAGGGCATGCAATATGTGCCCAGTGTGGATGGTTTGTATGAGTTGATTCTACAGGAGGCTCACAGTTTATGGTACTCTATTCATCCGGGTGCCGCAAAGATGTATCAGGACCTGAGGCAACATTATTGGTGGAGGAGGATGAAGAAAAACATAGTAGAGTATGTGGCTAGATGTCTAAATTGCCAGCAGGTGAAGTATGAGCATCAGTGACCGGGTGGGTTACCTCTAAAGATAGAGATTCCGGAGTGGAAATGGGAGCGGATCACTATGGACTTCGTTGTTGGTCTTCCACGAACTCAACGAAAGTTTGATACAGTTTGGGTGATTGTGGACAGGCTGACCAAGTCAGCTCATTACATTCCTGTGATGACTACCTATTTTTTCGAGCAGCTAGCTCGAATCTACATCCGTGAGATCATCAGGCTTCATGGCGTACCGGTATCTATTATATCTGACTGGGGTACGCAATTTACATCACGGTTCAGGAGAGCTGTACAGCATGAGTTGGGTACTCGAGATGAGTTGAGCACATCATTTCACCCTCAGACGGACGGGCAGTCCGAGCGCACTATTCAAATATTAGAGGATATGCTTCGTGCGTGTGTGATAGATTTTGGGGGTGCTTGGGACCAGTTCTTGCCACTTGTGGAGTTTGCTTACAACAAAAATTATCAGTCCAACATTCAGATGGCACCGTATGAGGCTCTGTACGGTAGGCGGCATCGGTCCCCAGTGGGTTGGTTCGATCCCGGCGAGGCCAGATTATTGGGTACGGACTTGGTTCAGGGTGCCTTGGAGAAGGTTAAGGTGATTCAGGATAGACTTCGCACAGCCCAGTCCAGATAGAAGAGTTATGCGGACCGGAAGGTTCGTGATGTTGTAATCATGGTTGGTGAACGAGTCTTGCTTCGGGTTTCGCCTATTAAGGGCGTTATGAGGTTTGGAAAGAAGGTCAAGGTGAGCCCAAGGTTCATTGGTCCATTTGAGGTGTTGCGTCGAGTTGGGGAGGTTGCTTATGAGCTTGCCTTGCCTCCCAGTCTAGCAGGAGTTCATCCGGCATTCCATGTTTCTATGCTCCGGAAGTATCACGGTGATCCATCCCATATGTTGGATTTCAGCTCAGTTCAATTGGACAAAGATCTATCTTATCTTGAGGAGCATGTGGCTATTTTAGACAGGGAGGTCACAAAGCTAAGGTCAAAGAACATTTCTTCCGTGAAGGTTCAATGGAGGGTACAAACGGTCGAAGAGGAAACTTGGGAGACCGAGCAGGATATGCGCAGCCAGTATCCTCATCTTTTCACAGTTTCAGGTATATCTTTATACTCGTTCGAGGACGAACGATTGTTTTAAGATTGGGAGGATGTAACGACCCGACCGGTCGTTTTGAGAATTAGAGCCCTGATCCCCTAATATCTGCTTTCCCCATATTTGTTTCTACTTTTGGGATTTGTCAGAGTGATTGGTTATGGAATTCAGGGAGTTTTGGGACACTTAGTCCCTAGTTGTGAGTTTAAGCCTTAGAAATTGGACCGTAGTCAAAACTGTGAGAAGACGAATCCAGAATGGAATTTTGTCGACTCCGTTAGCTCCGTTGAGTGATTTTGAGCTTAGGAGCACATCTGAAATGTGTTTTGGAGGTCTGTAGTAGATTTAGGCTTGAATTGGCGAAAGTTAGATTTTCGGCGATTTCGGCTGATAGTGGAAATTTTGATATCGAGCTCGGAATGGATTTCCGAAAGTGGCTGTAGGTTCGTAGTGTCATTTGTGACCTGTGTGTAAAATTTGAGGTAATTCGGACTAGATTTAACATGGTTCGGCGTCGTTTGTAGAATTTGGAAAATTCTAAGTTCTTAGGCTTAAATCCATGCTTAATTCATGATTTTTGTTGTTGTTCGATGTGGTTTGAAGGCTCGACTAAGTTCGTATGGTGTTATAGGATTAGTTGGTAGGTTTGATTGAGGTCCCGGGGGCCTCAGGTGTGTTTCGTATGCTTAACAAAATGAAATTGGACTTAGGAAAATCTAGTGATTTTGTTGGTCCTACTGTAATCGCACCTACGCAAGGCTGCCCGCAGGTGCGAGCAAATTGGCGCAGAAGCGGGAAAATGGAGGAGTTCCAGGGGTCTCAGGTACGAGGTGATTTTCACATCTGCGATGCCCGCAGATGCGTTAGGGGTCTTCGCAGGTGCGTAAGGTCCGTAAAAGCGGAAGGGAATTCCACAGGCACACACGGGCAGATGCTGCCCTTTCATTGCAGGTGCGAAGGCAGAGGAGTAAGTGATTTGCGCAAATGTGAACATTTTTGCCGCACAAGCGCACCCGCAGGTGCGAGCCCAGGCTCCGCAGGTGCGGAAATACCTGGGCAGTGGTTAAAACCGAAGAGCTTCGCGATTTTTTGTCATTTTTGGACTTTGCAACTCGATTTAGGGCGTGTTTTGAGAGCATTATCGAGAGATTTCTTGAGGTAAGTCCCTTGTGCTTATTTTTTATCAATAATCATGCTTCCCCATGTTTTTCCTACCTAGTTAGTGTGTATTTAAGGTGGAAATTGGAAGTTGGAGGCTAGGGAATTGGGAGTTTGAATTGTGGATTTGGAGGACCATTTGGTGTCGGATTTTAGTAAAATTGATATGGTTAGACTCATGAGATAATAGGCTTTCGGATTTTGTGTCTTTTACCCAATTCCGAGACGTGGGCCCGTGTCGACCTTTTAGGGCGAATTTCGGAATTTTTGTTAAAGTATTGATTTAATTAAATAGATAAGTCTATTATGGTTGTAATTATGATATGTAATTGCTTTTGGCTAGATTTGGGCTATTCAGAGCCGGATATTTGTGGAAAGGGAATTCTTACAGATTGATTGAGCTTGGCTCGAGGTAAGTGGCTTGCCTAACTTTGTTGGGGGGAAATCCCCTTAAGATTTAGAATTATTGTGATGTGAGCACCGTGTACGTGAGATGACGAGTACGTACACGGGCTAGTTGTGGTAAAACCCAATTTTTCTTACTGAGCAGCAACATGTTTTCCTATTATTTTGAGTTATACCATTTTAATGAGTACTAATTTATTTTCATTCTTAATTGAGTTATTCCAATATGTGTAGCTATCATGTTTAGTCTAATACAACATGTCTACGTGTCTTAATTGTTTATGTGAATTCTGTGCAGCATGCTTAGTGAATATCTTGCTTCTTCCCTCACTGGTACTTAGTCTAAATTGTAAGAATTTCATGATGTAGTTGTATTTCTATCATTCGCGCTGCATATTTACTTTGGGACTAGGGAATGGTATTTCGGGAAATCCCCATGTACTGCATATTTACTTTGGGACTACGGAAGGGTATTCTGGGAGAGCCCTATGTACTGCATATTTACTTTGGGACTAAGGAACGGTATTCCGGGAGATCCTCCTGTACTGCATATTTACTTTGGGACTACGGAACGGTATTCCGGGATATCTCCCTAAACATTTACGTTTGGGACTACGAGACGGTATCTCGGGAGATCCCCTGTTGTGATTTCTATGTACTGGCCTGTTACCTTCTATGATTTCATTGTTGTTAAATTCCAGCCTTTATTTTATTGCGGTATTACATTCTATATTGTTTTTATTATATATTTTCCAGTAGGGCCCTGACCTGACCTCGTTACTACTCGACCGAGGTTAGGCTTGGCACTTAATGGGTACCGATTGTGGTGTACTCATGCTACTCTCTGCACATGTTTTTCGTGTGCAGATGTAGGTGCACCTTATCAGCCGCACTATCAGTGAGCGGGACAGCTTTGGAGACTTCAAGGTATATCTGCCGCGTCCGCAGATCTCGGAGTCCCCTTCTACTCTTTCTCATGTCCATTATCTTCTGTATTTTCCTTGTTAGATTCTGATGTATAGAGACACTAGATTTTTCCTTCTATAGTTTGTGATTCACGATGTTCCGTGTTTTGGGATTTGCTGTGTATTTTTGAATGGTTAGGTGTTAAAATTATGTTTTTTCATTTTATTATTCCGCAAATGTTAGGCTTACCTAGTCGTAGAGACTAGGTGCCGTCACGACATTATATGGAGGGGAAATTTGGGTCGTGACAATCATTGAACTGACTCATTGGATAATTCCTACTGGATAGAATTATCATACATTGAAAATAGGATATTCTCTTGAAGAATGTGATGTAAGAGTTTCCTTTGACGTGAGATCGTCATAGTAATTGACAAGTTATTTATTATACTTTGATACTAGACACCTATGGTCCTAGGGCGATAGTTGAAAGGATATTGGGTATGATTAAATGCTTGTAGAATTAGTGATTGATCAAGATGAAATTTGTTAGCTCTTGGTAATGGGTTTAAGCTCCATTTTGTCATGAATTATAAATGACCAATTAAGACCTTGGCCAGGGCAATTGAATGAAAAGAAGAAAAGAGTTTCTTAGGTCATTCAATGGCCGATTATATTTGACATAAACACATAGTTGGTCGCCTATTAGGATTTGACAGTTGAACCATATCCTAGGGCGACCCATAGTTATAAGGATAGAAGGAATTACTACATTATTCTTCTACGGGTTCTTGAGAGTAAATTGTATACTTCATGTTATCCGATCGTTAAGGAGTGTTGCTAGACACCACCCTTGATTAGTATATTGATATGATCTAACGAGTGTTGTGATCTTTGCTAAAGGATTAATTATTTTATTGTTTGATAATTAAATTAAAGAATTTAATAAGTCAAATAAATTTAGTTATTAGTCCAAATGAAATATTATTAAATTATTTGCTAGTACAGAGGATATAATTAATATTGTGAACAAATTGAAGTTTTTTGTTTGGAATAGAAATTAAATTATTTCTCTTGGTTGAAATATATATCTAATACTAGTATCTATGAACGTGCGTTGCACGTTAATAATGGTACATGATGATTTAAATATTTATTTATATGAAGGACTAATAAATTTTAATTAATAAGAGAAATTTTATGTATAATAATACAACAATCATCTAATGCCGAAAAATATTATTACATTAGCATAATACATGAATTTAAATAAAAGGACATCATCAAAACATACACAAATGATTAATTTTGTCATGTTAGTTAGATAATTATGTATTATAATTTAAAAGTATTTAATGTGATGGTATCTTAAAGAACAGTTCTTGGTGGATAATATTTTTTTTGTGTATGTTTCCTTCTAATGCATTGGTTGCTCTGCCTTAACCAGAACTCTTGTTGTCGATCTTGATATCCCTCTTGAAAGTGCAACATACAGTTGCTCGTGCAAGAAAACATAGTGCGGTAAATATAGTCCAATATTTAGGATGCTTGTCCTTATATTTTATTTATTATATTTGCAAAACATAAATATACTAAAAATTATTTTCACACAAATTTAAAAGGATAGTCCTTAATTTCGGAAGACAAAAGTTGAATTCAGGGATAAGAATATACTTAAAAGCACATTGACCAGTATCATAATTTTTGCACGTGTGACGTTATTGTCAAAACTTTTATATACCATCTATGTGCTATTACATAAGTTATTCGGCGTATTTAAGTTTTTCAGTAGCATGATGGGAATATTTTTCTTCAAAATAAATCTATATACAATGGAAGATCAACTTAGTCTATTATACATACGGTGACACTAACATACATCAGAAATAATAAACTTGACAACAAACATGTATGGTAGAATGCAACTAACCTATGTTCCCACAATTATTAACCACACCTATGTGCCCACAAGACCGCTAGACAAATATGTACCTGCACAATAAAATGTGCAGCAAGTGCAGCATGAGTACGAAAACAAAGTGTACCCAGTAAGTGTTAAGCCTAATCCCGAAGAGGAAGAGACGAGATGGCCGACTTTGACACTCACTAAGAGTCAATAATAATGGATAAAATAAAAATATCAATATCTAGATCGACATGATTTATCGAATTTACAATGATTTTCTTTAACCAGCAGAAATAATTAAACTTCTTCAATTTCAATAAATTTTAAATTTATCAATTAGCCTAATTTACAGGAATAACAAAAATTTCCTTAACAAGCAGAGATAATTAATTCTTTGAAATTCCAATAATTTCCAATTTATCAATTAAATTCCTTCAAATGCAACAATTCTAAAATCTAGTAATTAAATTCACAAGCTGCAATTAAAATAGCAAGGTATCGAGTAATTATTATTATTATTATTAGGTACAATTTCTATCGAGGTCGTACGGCCCTGTCACGACCCAAAATCCCACCACAGGCGTCGTGATAGCACCTAGTCTCTAAGACTAGGTAAGCCGATTTCAATTACCTTTTGAAGCCATTTTTTTTTTAAACTAACAATGGAAATAATTACAATATACAACCTCCCAAGACTGTTAGTACTGAGTCACGAACTCTAACTGAATACATAAAATGATCAGGAGGACCGAATATACAATATTATTTGATTACAAATTAACAGATTACAAATTAACAGTACAATGAAATGAAAAAACTCCAAAGGACTGCGACGACTAAGCAGCTCTACCTTGAATCCTTACAATCCCGGTTTAACTCTGCTTAAGTCTGATGTCTCCAATACCTGGCTCTGTACAAAAATGTGCAGAAGTGTAGTATGAGTACACCACGGTCGGTACCTAGTAAGTATCAAGACTAACCTCAATGGAGTAGAGACGAGGTACAGTCAAGACACTCACTAGTCTAATAACCTGTGCAATATAATATACAAAATAATAGGGAACAAATAATAATAAGGGCAGGATAAAACAACCAGTGATATGCACAACAGACAACAAGAATACCATTAATATCACTCAACAATTAATAAACACAATTACACCAAATTAAATCAAGTCCTTCAAATAAATGTCTTTCACATATAATTCTTCCAGATAACTCTCTTTCAAATATAATTTTCTCAAATAATTATTTTTCAAATATAATTCTTTCAATAAATCTTTTCAAATATAATTTCCTCAAATAAATATCTTTCAAATACAATTCTTTCATATAATACTTTCTAAGTAAAAATCCTTCCAAATAAATATTTTGAATATAATTTTTTCAATTAAAAAGTCAATATGTGACACCTCATTTCATAATCATAAAAATACGGGTCTCAGCCCATTTTTATATTTTTTGTAAATACGGGTCTCAGCCCATTTTCATATTTCCACAGCACTTCGTGCCCATAATTAAATCATCATATTTCCCCGGCACCTCGTGCCCTCATATCATATCACAACTACATGGACAATTCACGTGCCAATATCCTCATTATTTATTCACGGCACCTCGTGCCCAATTTTTATTTTATAATCTTCCTGGCAATAGCCACAGGCACTCAATTTGAACATAAATCATATTGTTATCAATTTACCAACAACAATACAAATTGCACAATGTATAAAAATAAACACAAGCAAATCACAACATCACATGAAAATTATCAACACCACAACCCCACGTCATCATATATTGTCCCTGACAATAGCCACCCTTATCGCTCCTATTGCTGCCTTTATCGCTCCTATAGCCACCCTTATCGCTCCTCCCGGACAATATCAATAGCCACCCTTATCGCTCATATTGCCACCATTATCGCTCTTATAGTCACCCTTATCGCTCCGTCCAGACAATATTCCAACAACCACAACAACAGTGAAATGCCACCCTTATACCCACATAATATCAACGGTGAAATTCCACCCTTATCTCCCCAAAATAATAATTCATACAACACAACAATTTACACGAAAAATTAACATGGCAACATAATAAAATCAATTCTTATCACAATTTGCCCAATGGCCACAACCAAATTCCAAAGATATATCAAATCAATTAATTTCACAACAAATAGCCTAAGGCTCCACACAATGTATATAACACCCAGAAACAATCAATAGAGATAGAAATTACTCAGCATAAAGCAAAGCCTTCATTAATGTAAATTTAGATAATTATATTAACACTTCTTCTTAAGCTCGCTTAAATTAATTATTTGCATAAGAAATTTCATATTGGAATTAATTTCCAAGAAATATTAAACCAACAATACTCACGAAATTTCATAAATATTTTAAGTAACAATCACATCAAATTATCATATAAAAATGAAAACAATAAGGATTTAGGCATGGCAAACATATGAGTTAATAATTTTCCACAATTTCCCAATTTATTGCACAATAATTCCTAAGACTTTAATTCAATGAATTTTGCATATATATGCCCGAGTACGTACTCGTCACCTCGCGTACACGGCTTTTCATATTTCACAAATGGCACATAAGACAGCCTAAGGGGTAATTTCTCCACTCGAGGTTAAGCAAGACACTTACATTTTTGAAGTTAGGCCGATATTCCAAAATAGCCTTATTGCTTGAATTGACCTCCGGACAACTCAAATCTATCCAAATTAATTGTATAACTTCATTAAAATTCATCGGAAACAATTCCAGATAATAATACGTCGACATAAAAATTTATTCCAAAAAGTCAACAAAAGTCAACGTGGGGCTCGCCCCACATAACTTGATTTAATTTTCATGAAATTCGAACACCCATTCTGATACGAGTTCAACCATACCAATTTTATCAAATTCCAATAACAACTCGACTTCCAAATTTTAAATTTTTGTTTTTGGAAGATTTTGTAAAAATCTTGATTTCTCCCATTTAAATCCGAATTAAACGATGAATATAAATATAGATTCATGAAATATAATCATTTTAGGATATAGAACACTTACCCAAGTCAAAGTCTTGAATAACTCCTCCAAAATCGTCCAAAAACCGAGCTCCAAAATCTCAATCGAAAAATGGTGAAATGACCATTTTTGGTCCTTAACATTCTGCCCAGTTTCGCACCTGCGGACTATTTTATCGCACCTGCGAGCTCTCTTTTGCAAGCCAAATTCTCTCTTCTGCGACGTCCACTGCCAATAAACATATCGCACATGCGGAATCCTTTCCGCTTCTGCGCATTCGCAAGTGCGATGCAACATGCGCATCTGCGCAAACAGCCGCTTCTAAGCTTTCCTATCCCGCTTCTGCGATTCCGCAGGTGCGGGATTATCTCTGCACCTGCGACCACTGCCATGACCTTCCATCTTCACTTCTGCAATGGATCCCTCGCTTCTGCGTGGTCGCACTTGCGCCCAAAATTCCGCAGGTGCGATTCCAACAGTTGCTGCCATTTTCCAGCAGCTTCTTCCAAGTCCAAATTGCTCTGTTAACCTTCCGAAATCCACCCGAGGCCCCCGGAACCTCAACCAATTATACAAACATGTCTAAAAATACAATACGAACGTAGTCGAGGCTTGAAACCACATCAAACAACGCAGAAATTATGAATCGCGCATCGAATAGAATTATAAGTTTTCAAATCCTCCAACTTCTATATTTTGCGCTGAAACGTATCAAATCAATCCGGAATGATTTCAAATTTTGCACACAAATAATAATTGATAAAATGGAGCTATTCTCATTTCCGGAATTGAAATCCGACCTCATTATCAAAATTTCATCCTTCGGTCGGACTTTCCAAAATCTTCTATTTTCTAACTTTCGGCAAAATGCGTCGAATCATCCTACGGACTTCCAAATACGAATCTGAACATACGCATGAGTCCGAAATCATCATACAAAACTATTGACATCATCAAAATTCTATTCCGGGGTCATATTCTCAAAAGTCAACTCCCCGGTCAACTCTTTTCTTTTAAGCTTCTTAAATAAGAATTGTTCTTTTAATTAAATTTCGAATATTCCAAAAACAATAGACGGAGACTTCAGAACTGCGAACGCCATCCAGTTATACCTCAAGTCTCCTCTGATAGTTGACCCCACACCACGGGTCATAATACATATTACGAAACTGCTTGAGATCTTAAGCCACTGGACGGGGCGTTAATTCTTAAAACGACAAGTCGGGTCGTTATATTCTCCGCCTCTTAAACAAACGTTCATCCTCGAAAGTTTTAAGAATCTTTCTGAGGACTTTAAATTACTAATTGTATTCTTACACACATACTTGTGGGTGATTCTACATTCCTGCAATTTAACGCGGATCCGACAACACCATTTCAATTGAGATTATTTCTTTTCTCCATTCTTATAAGCTTTAGAGCAAAATCCCTAACCCTCCAATTGTTTCCAAAATGCGTGATTTTTACTTCGACGCACGGTATTAGTCTCAACTGGCTATAGCAACTCGTGCATATGCACACATCAACTATCTTGATAATGTTAAAGTACTTCAAAATTTTTCTGGGGTGTTTCATTCTTCCCCGCTTAGGGTCATTCGCCCTCAAACACATAACATAATTTTGTCTCTTCTTTCCACGTCTCAATCTCCCAAATTTTCTTCTAACTCCCAAAAATTTTCAGAAATTTCGGCAAAGTCTCCCATGTAATTGGGTCTAACCACCTGTCAGAGTAACACCAAAACAACTCCTAACAACACATCCACAATGTATATATCAATAACATAATCTCAGCGTTACAAACGTTGCATTATCACAATGATATCAGGACATGAAGCACATCATATGTATGCTCATCACCACATCTCTGGTCTTAAAAGTCGTTCATAATTAATTCCAGCATCATCAATTAATCTCATATTAACCACCACCTCATTTTGAATTTTTACAATACTGACAACGGAATGTGAGGCATGAAGACCTCATGATTACTTATTCGGATTAATGAGTCACATTTAACGCCACCTGGGCACTCACCTCATAGGCTAAAACTCAATGTTTATAGCACGAAAATGGTTGAATATGAACAAAACAATATACAAGAATTATCAAATAAGCCTAACATGCATGACTCCCTTTTAATATTATTGTACAAATTAAATTTCACAAAGGGAGAATTTTAAACTTATACATATTTCACCACAAGGACCTCGTCCTTATATAACTTCCACCGCGGCTTGCAGCCCGATTTAAATATTTCACATCATGTAAAAATGCGAGGATCTCATCCTCAAATCCGAATCACAATTATGTTGCACATTGTGCCAACTGAAATTTTCAATTTCCTTTCTTTCTTCTTTTCAATAAATTTCGTAAACATTTTTCATAACACATAATGAACCCTCATATCGGTAGGGCATATAATTCATAAAAATTGGAATCAATTATTCCGAAACACATTAAACCCATTGTAATGAATAATAAAAATTACTTTTGGACTTATAGCCCTCAATGGTGTACAAAAATAAAATAACAGACACGGACTCACATCTTTAAATCTCCCAACAGGGATAAACATATACGTGAGTCACAATTTACGAAGCTTACCCATAAGCGGAGCATAATAGGAGGACTCACCTCAATATTCAGATCCAAACCAAATTAAGGAAAATATCCTTTTATAATAAAAATCAGGATCGTACCTGTAACGACACCATCTAGTATATTGGCATCAGCCAAATTATAGTGATTAAATCAACGGGTCGGGCCTCCACCTCTTAGGCGCCCAGTACCCGCTTGTACTCCACCTCTAGCTGACTGTGCACGTGGAGTATCAAATGGAATAAAGCTTGTGGCTGGAGTGTTCAGATGAAATCCACCATTTCCCAAGTCTGGGACAATCTCTCATGATATGCCTAGTATCACCACACTCATAACAACCACTCTGAGGTCGCGACTGCTCGTACTAAGTCTGTGCCGGATAACTGGAATAACCACTATAAGAATCTCGTGTCGGTGGTGCACTGTAAACTAGAGCACTCCGAGTATTATGATGTGCGGACTGAGCTGACCGACTGCTCGAGCCTCTGTTATAATGGGTTCTAGCTGAAGAGTAAAATCCACTAAACCCTCTAGATCTTCGAGACCTTTTGGCCTCCTTATACTCCATTTCCTCCCCTAAAACACCCTCAATCGTCCTTGCAATCTCTACTACTTGTTGAAATGGAGTATCAGTTTGCAATTCTTGAGCCATGCATATTTTAGTATCATATTCAAGCCCCTCAATGAATCTGCGGACCTACTCTCTGATTGTAGGAACCAAGATAGGTGCATGACGGGCTAACTAACTGAACCTAATAGCATATTCTGACACTGTCATAGTGCCCTGACGCAACCGTTCAACCTCTGCGCGCCATGCATTTCTGATAGTCTGGGGAACAAACTCTTTCAAGAACATTTCCAAAAATTGAGCCCAAGTTGGTGGTGTGGCATCAGCTGGTCTACCTTCTTCATAGATTTGCCACCACAGATACGCTACGCCTGACAGTTGAAATGTAGTTAAGGCAACTTCGCTCACCTCCACAATACCCATGGTGCGGATAATACGGTGACAATTTTCTAGATATTCTTAGGCATCCTTTGTAGCTGTTCCACTGAAAAGTAGGTGGACTATACCTCTTAAACCTTTCAAGTCTCTTTTGTTCTTCTTCTGATACCTCGGGCCTGACCTCAGGTCGAATCGAAATAACAGGTTGTATCGGTACTACACCCGGAACCTGACCAACGTGAACCTGCTCCTTTGGAGTCGTGGTAGGAGTCTGAGCTACTCCCCCAATCTGCGAAATATTCGGTGCAACAGAGATCAATCCCGCCTGAGTTAATGTACCAAACATACTCACGAACAGTGCTAAAGTCTCCTGAAGTCCGGGGGTAACAACAGGTGCTTCTGATACCTATCCCCCAACTGGAATTACTAGTGTCTCCTCAACTGTTGTTCTGACAGGTGCTCTAGTCGCGGCACATGCCCTTCCTCGACCTCTGCCTCGGCCTCGGCCTCTACCTCGACCCCGGCCTCTTGCAGCCCTAGCATTATGTGTGGATGCCTGCTCAGCTAACCCGGTAGCACGTGTCCTCACCATCTGTGAGAGAATAGAGATACAAAGACTCAAATTCAAAATTCAACAAATTCCTCACGACATGAATGAAAGAAGTGGAAATTTCCTAACAGTTCTGTAGCCTCTCGAAGATAAGTACAGACGTCTCCGTACCGATCCGCAAGACTCTACTAGACTCGTTCGGGACTCGTAGAACCTATGAACCTAAAGCTCTGATACAAACTTGTCACGACCCAAAATCCTACCACATGCGTCGTGATGGAACCTAGTCTCTAAGACTAGATAAGTCAATTTCAATTACCTTTTGAAGCCATTTTTTTTATTTGAAACTAACAACGAAAATAATTACAATATACGACCTCCCATGACTGGTAGTACTGAGTCACGAACTCTAACTGAATTTATGGAATGATCACGAGGACCGAATATACAATATTGTTTGATTACAAATTAACAGTACAATGAAATGAAAAGACTCCAAGGGACTGCGACGACTAAGCAGCTCTACCTTGAATCCTTACGATCCCGGTTTAACTCTACTCAAGTCCGATGTCTCCAATACCTGGCTCTGCACAAAATTGTGCAGAAGTGTAGTATGAGTACACCACAGTTAGTACCCAGTAAGTATCAAGACTAACCTCAATGGAGTAGAGACGAGGTACAGTCAAGACACTCACTAGTCTAATAACCTGTGCAATATAATATACAAAATATTAGGGTACAAATAATAATAAGGGCAGGATAAAACAACCAGTGATATGCACAACAAACAACAAGAATACCATTAATATCACTCAGCAATTAATAAACCAATTACACCCAATTAAATCAAGTCCTTTAAATAAATATCTTTCACATATAATTCTTCCAAATAACTCTCTTTCAAATATAATTTTCTCAAATAATTATTTTTCAAATATAATTCTTTAAATAAATCTTTTCAAATATAATTTCCTCAAATAAATATCTTTCAAATATAATTCTTTCATATAATACTTTCTAAGTAAAAATCCTTCCAAATAAATATTTTGAATATAATTCTTTCAATTAAAAAGTCACCATGTGACACCTCATTTCATAATCATAAAAATACGGGTCTCAGCCCATTTTCATACTTTTCGTAAACACGGGTCTCAGCCCATTTTCATATTTTCACAGCACTTCGTGCCCATAATTAAATCATCATATTTCCCCGGCACCTCATGCCCTCATCTCATATCACAACTACACGGACAATTCACGTGATAATATCCTCATTATTTACTCACGGCACCTCGTGCCCACATTTCATTTTATAATCCGCCTGGCAATAGCCATAGGCTCTCAATTTCAACATAAATCAGATTGTTATCAATTTACCAACAACAAGACAAATTGCACAAGGTATAAAAATAAAAACAAGAAAATCACAACATCACATGAAAATTATCAACACCACAACCCCACGTTATCACATATCGTCACTGACAATAGCCACCCTTATCGCTCCTATTGCCACCCTTATCGCTCCTATAGCCACCCTTATCGCTCCGCCCAGACAATATCAATAGCCACCCTTATCGCTCATATTGCCAATCTTATCGCTCCTATAGCCACCCTTATCGCTCCGCCCAGATAATATTCCAACAAACACAACAACAGTGAAATGCCACCCTTATACCCACATAATATCAACGGTGAAATGCCACCCTTATCTCCCCAAAATAATAACTCATACAACACAACAATGTACACGGAAAATTAACATGGCAACATAATAAAATCAATTCATATCACAATTTTCCTAATGGCCACAACCAAATTCCAAAGATATATCAAATCAATTAGTTTCATCACAAATAGCCTAAGGCTCGACACAATGTATATAACACCCAGAAACAATCAATAGAGATAGAAATTACTCAGTATAAATCAAAGCCTTCATTAATGCAAATTTAGATAATTATATTAACACTTCTTCTTAAGCTCACTTAAATTAATTATTTGCATAAGAAAATTCATATTGGAATTAATTTGCAAGAAATATTAAACCAACAATACTCACGAAATTTCATAAATATTTCAAGTAACAATCACATCAAATTATCATATAAAAACAAATTTAACAAAAAGGATTTAGGCAAAACAAACAGATGATTTAATAATTTTCCACAATTTCCCAATTTACTACACAATAATGCCTAAGACTTTAATTCAATGAATTTTGCATGTATAAGCCCAAGTACGTACTCGTCACCTCGTGTATACGGCTTTTTACATTTCACAAATGGCACATAAGACTCAATGCCTAAGGGGTAATTCCCTCACTCGAGGTTAAGCAAGACACTTACCTTTTTGAAGTTAGGCCGATATTCCAAAATAGCCTTCTTGCTTGAATTGACCTCCGGACAGCTCAAATCTATCCAAATTAATTGTATAACTTCATTAAAATTCTTCGAAAACAATTCCGGATAATAATACGTCGACTTAAAAATTTATTCCAAAGAGGCAACAAAAGTTAACGCGGGGCCCGCCCCACGGAACCTGACATAATTTTCATGAAATTCGAACACCCATTCCGATACGAGTTCAACCATACCAATTTTATCAAATTCCAATAACAACTCGACTTCCAAATCTTAAATTTTTATTTTTGGAAGATTTTGTAAATATCCTCATTTCTTCCATTAAAATCCGAAATAAACGATGAATATAATCATAGATTCATGAAATATAATCACTTTAGGATATAGAACATTACCCAAGTCAAAGGCTTGAAGAACTCCTCCAAAATTTCCCAAAAACCGAGCTCCAAAATCTCAATCGAAAAATGGCGAAATGACCATTTTTGGTCCTTAAAATTCTGCCCAGTTTCGCACCTGCGGACCATTTTTATAGCACCTGCGAGCTCGCTTTTGCGAGCCAAATTCTCGCTTCTTCGACGTCCACTTCCAATAAACACATCGCACCTGTGGAATACTTTCCACTTCTGCACATTCGCAGGTGCGATGAACATGCGCATCTGCGCAAACAGCCGCTTATGCGCTTTCCTATCCTGCTTCTACGGTTCCGCAGGTGCGGGATTATCTTCGCACCTGCGACCACTGCCACGCCCTTCCATCTTCGCTTATGCGATGGCTCCCTTGCTTCTGCGCCCAAAATTCCGCAGGTGCGATTCCAACAGTTGCGGCCATTTTCCAGCACCTTCTTCTAAGTCCGAATTACTCCGTTAACCTTGCGAAATCCACCCGAGGCCCCCGGGACCTCAACCAATTATACCAACATGTCCCTAAATACAATACGAACTAAGTCGAGGCTTCAAACCACATCAAACAATGCCGAAATTACGAATCGCGCATCGAATCGAATTATAAGTTTTCAAATCCTCCAACTTCAATATTTTGCGCTGAAACGTATCAAATCAATCCAGAATGACTTTCAATTTTGCACACAAATCATAATCGATGAAATGTAGCTATTCTCATTTCCGGAATCAAAATCCGACCTCGTTATCAAAATTTCACCCTTCGTTCGGACTTTCCAATATCTTCTATTTTCTAACTTTCGCCAAAATGCATATAATTCTTCCAAATAACTCTCTTTCAAATATAATTTTCTCAAATAATTATTTTTCAAATATAATTCTTTAAATAAATCTTTTCAAATATAATTTCCTCAAATAAATATCTTTCAAATATAATTCTTTCATATAATACTTTCTAAGTAAAAATCCTTCCAAATAAATATTTTGAATATAATTCTTTCAATTAAAAAGTCACCATGTGACACCTCATTTCATAATCATAAAAATACGGGTCTCAGCCCATTTTCATACTTTTCGTAAATACGGGTCTCAACCCATTTTCATATTTTCACAGCACTTCGTGCCCATAATTAAATCATCATATTTCCCCGGCACCTCATGCCCTCATCTCATATCACAACTACACGGACAATTCACGTGATAATATCCTCATTATTTACTCACGGCACCTCGTGCCCACATTTCATTTTATAATCCGCCTGGCAATAGCCATAGGCTCTCAATTTCAACATAAATCAGATTGTTATCAATTTACCAACAACAAGACAAATTGCACAAGGTATAAAAATAAAAACAAGAAAATCACAACATCACATGAAAATTATCAACACCACAACCCCACGTTATCACATATCGTCACTGACAATAGCCACCCTTATCGCTCCTATTGCCACCCTTATCGCTCCTATAGCCACCCTTATCGCTCCGCCCAGACAATATCAATAGCCACCCTTATCGCTCATATTGCCAATCTTATCGCTCCTATAGCCACCCTTATCGCTCCGCCCAGATAATATTCCAACAAACACAACAACAGTGAAATGCCACCCTTATACCCACATAATATCAACGGTGAAATGCCACCCTTATCTCCCCAAAATAATAACTCATACAACACAACAATGTACACGGAAAATTAACATGGCAACATAATAAAATCAATTCATATCACAATTTTCCTAATGGCCACAACCAAATTCCAAAGATATATCAAATCAATTAATTTCATCACAAATAGCCTAAGGCTCGACACAATGTATATAATACCCAGAAACAATCAATAGAGATAGAAATTACTCAGTATAAATCAAAGCCTTCATTAATGCAAATTTAGATAATTATATTAACACTTCTTCTTAAGCTCACTTAAATTAATTATTTGCATAAGAAAATTCATATTGGAATTAATTTGCAAGAAATATTAAACCAACAATACTCACGAAATTTCATAAATATTTCAAGTAACAATCACATCAAATTATCATATAAAAACAAATTTAACAAAAAGGATTTAGGCAAAACAAACAGATGATTTAATAATTTTCCACAATTTCCCAATTTACTACACAATAATGCCTAAGACTTTAATTCAATGAATTTTGCATGTATAAGCCCAAGTACGTACTCGTCACCTCGTGTATACGGCTTTTTACATTTCACAAATGGCACATAAGACTCAATGCCTAAGGGGTAATTCCCTCACTCGAGGTTAAGCAAGACACTTACCTTTTTGAAGTTAGGCCGATATTCCAAAATAGCCTTCTTGCTTGAATTGACCTCCGGACAGCTCAAATCTATCCAAATTAATTGTATAACTTCATTAAAATTCTTCGAAAATAATTCCGGATAATAATACGTCGACTTAAAAATTTATTCCAAAGAGGCAACAAAAGTTAACGCGGGGCCCGCCCCACGGAACCTGACATAATTTTCATGAAATTCGAACACCCATTCCGATACGAGTTCAACCATACCAAT
This sequence comes from Nicotiana tomentosiformis, assembly GCF_000390325.3. Taxonomy (NCBI): domain Eukaryota; kingdom Viridiplantae; phylum Streptophyta; class Magnoliopsida; order Solanales; family Solanaceae; genus Nicotiana; species Nicotiana tomentosiformis. Next base: position 112,499,871 of record NC_090816.1, on the reverse strand, counting down.
TTTATCAAATTCCAATAACAACTCGACTTCCAAATCTTAAATTTTTATTTTTGGAAGATTTTGTAAATATCCTCATTTCTTCCATTAAAATCCGAAATAAACGATGAATATAATCATAGATTCATGAAATATAATCACTTTAGGATATAGAACATTACCCAAGTCAAAGGCTTGAAGAACTCCTCCAAAATTTCCCAAAAACCGAGCTCCAAAATCTCAATCGAAAAATGGCGAAATGACCATTTTTGGTCCTTAAAATTCTGCCCAGTTTCGCACCTGCGGACCATTTTTATAGCACCTGCGAGCTCGCTTTTGCGAGCCAAATTCTCGCTTCTTCGACGTCCACTTCCAATAAACACATCGCACCTGTGGAATACTTTCCACTTCTGCACATTCGCAGGTGCGATGAACATGCGCATCTGCGCAAACAGCCGCTTATGCGCTTTCCTATCCTGCTTCTACGGTTCCGCAGGTGCGGGATTATCTTCGCACCTGCGACCACTGCCACGCCCTTCCATCTTCGCTTATGCGATGGCTCCCTTGCTTCTGCGCCCAAAATTCCGCAGGTGCGATTCCAACAGTTGCGGCCATTTTCCAGCACCTTCTTCTAAGTCCGAATTACTCCGTTAACCTTGCGAAATCCACCCGAGGCCCCCGGGACCTCAACCAATTATACCAACATGTCCCTAAATACAATACGAACTAAGTCGAGGCTTCAAACCACATCAAACAATGCCGAAATTACGAATCGCGCATCGAATCGAATTATAAGTTTTCAAATCCTCCAACTTCAATATTTTGCGCTGAAACGTATCAAATCAATCCAGAATGACTTTCAATTTTGCACACAAATCATAATCGATGAAATGTAGCTATTCTCATTTCCGGAATCAAAATCCGACCTCGTTATCAAAATTTCACCCTTCGTTCGGACTTTCCAATATCTTCTATTTTCTAACTTTCGCCAAAATGCATATAATTCTTCCAAATAACTCTCTTTCAAATATAATTTTCTCAAATAATTATTTTTCAAATATAATTCTTTAAATAAATCTTTTCAAATATAATTTCCTCAAATAAATATCTTTCAAATATAATTCTTTCATATAATACTTTCTAAGTAAAAATCCTTCCAAATAAATATTTTGAATATAATTCTTTCAATTAAAAAGTCACCATGTGACACCTCATTTCATAATCATAAAAATACGGGTCTCAGCCCATTTTCATACTTTTCGTAAACACGGGTCTCAACCCATTTTCATATTTTCACAGCACTTCGTGCCCATAATTAAATCATCATATTTCCCCGGCACCTCATGCCCTCATCTCATATCACAACTACACGGACAATTCACGTGATAATATCCTCATTATTTACTCACGGCACCTCGTGCCCACATTTCATTTTATAATCCGCCTGGCAATAGCCATAGGCTCTCAATTTCAACATAAATCAGATTGTTATCAATTTACCAACAACAAGACAAATTGCACAAGGTATAAAAATAAAAACAAGAAAATCACAACATCACATGAAAATTATCAACACCACAACCCCACGTTATCACATATCGTCACTGACAATAGCCACCCTTATCGCTCCTATTGCCACCCTTATCGCTCCTATAGCCACCCTTATCGCTCCGCCCAGACAATATCAATAGCCACCCTTATCGCTCATATTGCCAATCTTATCGCTCCTATAGCCACCCTTATCGCTCCGCCCAGATAATATTCCAACAAACACAACAACAGTGAAATGCCACCCTTATACCCACATAATATCAACGGTGAAATGCCACCCTTATCTCCCCAAAATAATAACTCATACAACACAACAATGTACACGGAAAATTAACATGGCAACATAATAAAATCAATTCATATCACAATTTTCCTAATGGCCACAACCAAATTCCAAAGATATATCAAATCAATTAATTTCATCACAAATAGCCTAAGGCTCGACACAATGTATATAATACCCAGAAACAATCAATAGAGATAGAAATTACTCAGTATAAATCAAAGCCTTCATTAATGCAAATTTAGATAATTATATTAACACTTCTTCTTAAGCTCACTTAAATTAATTATTTGCATAAGAAAATTCATATTGGAATTAATTTGCAAGAAATATTAAACCAACAATACTCACGAAATTTCATAAATATTTCAAGTAACAATCACATCAAATTATCATATAAAAACAAATTTAACAAAAAGGATTTAGGCAAAACAAACAGATGATTTAATAATTTTCCACAATTTCCCAATTTACTACACAATAATGCCTAAGACTTTAATTCAATGAATTTTGCATGTATAAGCCCAAGTACGTACTCGTCACCTCGTGTATACGACTTTTTACATTTCACAAATGGCACATAAGACTCAATGCCTAAGGGGTAATTCCCTCACTCGAGGTTAAGCAAGACACTTACCTTTTTGAAGTTAGGCCGATATTCCAAAATAGCCTTCTTGCTTGAATTGACCTCCGGACAGCTCAAATCTATCCAAATTAATTGTATAACTTCATTAAAATTCTTCGAAAACAATTCCGGATAATAATACGTCGACTTAAAAATTTATTCCAAAGAGGCAACAAAAGTTAACGCGGGGCCCGCCCCACGGAACCTGACATAATTTTCATGAAATTCGAACACCCATTCCGATACGAGTTCAACCATACCAATTTTATCAAATTCCAATAACAACTCGACTTCCAAATCTTAAATTTTTATTTTTGGAAGATTTTGTAAATATCCTCATTTCTTCCATTAAAATCCGAAATAAACGATGAATATAATCATAGATTCATGAAATATAATCACTTTAGGATATAGAACATTACCCAAGTCAAAGGCTTGAAGAACTCCTCCAAAATTTCCCAAAAACCGAGCTCCAAAATCTCAATCGAAAAATGGCGAAATGACCATTTTTGGTCCTTAAAATTCTGCCCAGTTTCGCACCTGCGGACCATTTTTATAGCACCTGCGAGCTCGCTTTTGCGAGCCAAATTCTCGCTTCTTCGACGTCCACTTCCAATAAACACATCGCACCTGTGGAATACTTTCCACTTCTGCACATTCGCAGGTGCGATGAACATGCGCATCTGCGCAAACAGCCGCTTATGCGCTTTCCTATCCTGCTTCTACGGTTCCGCAGGTGCGGGATTATCTTCGCACCTGCGACCACTGCCACGCCCTTCCATCTTCGCTTATGCGATGGCTCCCTTGCTTCTGCGCCCAAAATTCCGCAGGTGCGATTCCAACAGTTGCGGCCATTTTCCAGCACCTTCTTCTAAGTCCGAATTACTCCGTTAACCTTGCGAAATCCACCCGAGGCCCCCGGGACCTCAACCAATTATACCAACATGTCCCTAAATACAATACGAACTAAGTCGAGGCTTCAAACCACATCAAACAATGCCGAAATTACGAATCGCGCATCGAATCGAATTATAAGTTTTCAAATCCTCCAACTTCAATATTTTGCGCTGAAACGTATCAAATCAATCCAGAATGACTTTCAATTTTGCACACAAATCATAATCGATGAAATGTAGCTATTCTCATTTCCGGAATCAAAATCCGACCTCGTTATCAAAATTTCACCCTTCGTTCGGACTTTCCAATATCTTCTATTTTCTAACTTTCGCCAAAATGTGTCGAATTGTCCTACGAACTTCCAAATACGAGTCTGAACATACTCCTAAGTCCGAAATAATCATACGAAACTATTGACATCATCAAAATTCTATTCCGGGGTCATTTGCTCAAAAGTCAACTCCCCGATGAACTCTTTTCTTTTAAGCTTCTTAAATAAGAATTGTTCTTTTAATTAAATTGCAAATCTACCGAAAATCAAAATCGACCCCACCCTGCGGGTCATAATATATATTACAAAGCTGCTCGATATATTAAGCCACTGGACGGAGCGTTAATTGTTAAAATGACAAGTCGGGTCGTTACATGCCCGATCCAGAGTGTCGTGTACACTGCCGAGAGATGTGCGGCATGATCCATAGATGCATCTATCCTGCCGAGGCGTTCGGCCCGCTCCACAAGAAAGGAGGACATTTTCTTATGTACCTACGGAAGGAGAGTATATTCATTAAAAGATCAATTCGAGAGGATAAACAATTTCTTTTAATAATTAATTAATCTAAACATAAAAGTTTTCCCTCACAAGATTAGACAAGAGACCTACCTTGTCTCAAAGTCCACTTTCCGATCAAAATATTGTGTAAAAACCTCAACTCGATGCCGAAAAATCTGAAACTAACCAAATGTTATACAAAATAATTAATACATGTTCAATAATTCGAATTTAGGCTATTAAATAAATTACCCTAACCAAAACATTAAAATTTCTAAAATTTACCCCAGACCTACGTGCCCGGAATTTGGATATTTTTTGGATGAAAATGTTACCCATAATCTCAAGAACTCAAATATATAATTTCTATCCAATTCCATAACCAATTTCGTGGTTAAAATCTTATTTTTATAAAAATCTAGGTTTTTCATCTAAACCTTTAATTTCTAAGATTTACTAGTTATAATCTACCCATAATCTATGCATTTGACTCAAGGTGTGTAGAATTAACTTACCTCCAAATTGCTAGTTGAAATCTCCTCTAAAGAAGCTCTGAAATCGCCCATACATGAAAGAAAAGTGAACAAAAATGGACTGAGCTTCGTCTGTTTTAAGGTTTTGCCCAAACAGGTTTTTCGCACCTGCGGAGGAGTATCGCACATGCGGCTTTCGCACCTGCGGAAATTCCTTGCAGGTGTGCATTTCCTCCTTTGGTCTGGCACCGCACCAGCGGACAAATTGCTCGCTTCTGCGCAAGCACAGGTGCGCCCATTCCTTCTCATCTATGGTTGCTGGCAGCTCCTCTCCTTCGCACCTGCGGCGTATGGATTGCACCTGCGGCTGGCCCATGCACAAGTGCAATTATGATAGAAGCTGGAAGCTTCAGTTCTTATTCAAAATTTCAAAATTGATCTGAGCCTCGTCCGGTTAACACTCGGGGCCCCCGGAGCCCCGAACATACAACATGTTTGAAATCATAAAACGGACTCGCTCGAACTCACAGAATGTGTAAAACAATATCAAATCTAAGAATCATACCCCAAACCAAATTGAATCAAACTTAAGAACTTCAAGTTCTTCAATTTACTTCCAATGCGTTGGAACGTACATAAATTATCCGGAAAGATACGAAATTTTGCGTGCAAGTCTTAAATCACTATATGGAACTATTCTGAGACTCGGAATTCCAAATGGACTTCAATTACTCCAAACCTACTCCAAACCAAATTTTAAAGAACTTTAAACCTTCAAATAGTTGATTTTCACTATTAAGCGCCAAAACGCTCCCGGGTTATCCAAAACCCGATTCGAACATACACCCAAGTCCGAAATCATCATACGAACCTATTTGAATTGTCAAATCCCGATTCTGGGGTCGTTTTCTCAAAATGTTAACCGAAGTCAAACTTGGCCTTTTAAAGCCAACTTAAGGAACCAAGTGTTCCGATTCTAACCCGAACATTTTCAAATCCCGAACCAAACATCCCTGCAAGGCATAAATCATTAAAAACACATTCGGGGAGTTTTATTTAGGGGAACAGGGTTCTAAAAGTCAAAACGACTGGTTGGGACGTTACATTCTCTCCTACTTAAATATACGTTCGTCCTCGAACGTGCTAAGGACTGTTCCGGAGTTGTCTAAAATCATAGTTTAACACTTTGAGCACCTACCCATGCTACCACACCCAATTGAGCATATTAGTTCGAGTAAATTTGACGATTCTCTCTCTTATTTAGGCAATTAAGCCTTAGAGCCCAATTCTAACATCCAGAATACTCCGCCATGCATGTTTCCAACCTACGAACACCGTATCAATCACTACACGACGCCCCAATACTGGATTGCATACCTTTGTTGAATTTAGACCATGAACCGCACCATTCACATGATCATAATAACATCCTCCGATAACAATAGCTAAAATTCCATGAATCTGATGTCCACAACACACCTCATGATACATATAAGTCTTGTTCCAACTCTTGAAATGATTCCACGATGGAAGAAATGTGTAGAAATTCATAACCAACTGTCGAGTCAACAAATTATTGAGTTTCTCCTTCTGGCAAGAACCATTGCCTCATTATGGACCAAATAATGGTATTTGCTCTTTACTATACTTTATATAGTCCGATCGCACTGATCCTGGATTTAATAATCTCGTCTCCCCCAGCATGAGCTACTCAGGCAATAAGCCACCTCAGACACGGCAAAAAGTCTTATATGACGCCACAATGAGCTAATAAGCTACGGACTCGATTGCGATACATAAGGAAAACGAACTCTGGAAAGTATTAGTCAACCCACGTGACTAATTAGACAACTGAAAATGTGTCATGAACCTTCCTCGGAAAATGGGACACAAAACACACAAAATAGAACATAGGGGATTGTACTCAACATCACATTGTTGCGGCGTGCAACCCCATCCAAACAACATACCCGTGGTGTCGTGCCACCCGATCCGCACAAAAAGAATCTATAAGGAAATACTTACCGAGCTAGAATGCTCATTACTTACAAAATATCCAAATATCAGACACAAGCACGCTAAGTGCATAATACCATCCCTGGAAGGACCGACAGCGCCATACACTACAAAACTCAAGCACAACTAAAGTACGATATATGATCTGAATCTCGAGAGCCATCCTGCTCATATAATACCATCGCTACGCGAAACCTCAACACCTCAGAAATTTATCAAGCCGTTTCACAACTCACACGGCACAATATAGTATTACAGAAAATAGTCGATGACGAGACGACTTCCAACGTACGAATACTCCTCCATAAGGAGCGCTATGCTAAATTGAACACATCCAGCCTGATATAGAGCCCATATTCATATTTAAATCCATCCACAGACCTCAAGCCGATTCTGATCGCACCGTACTAGGCTAATAACCTTTCAAGGATCCATAATAACCCTTTTTCCCATAACACACAACAACATCCATCATAATCGGAACAAACTTCTACAGCCCACAACAAAATGAATCGAGTGCCCTCCAGGCATAAATTCTCGAATCAGCAATATTACCACAATCTTCATACTTGGTTTCAATCTTCACTCAATCAAGTGACTACATGCCACTCTTACACAATCTTTCTGTGGGACACGCTTCCACGACCTTTCGCACCAGGTAACAAGTCTGTACATCCATGCTACCGGTTACACTAATGCTGTAAAGCATATCAAGAATCCACAAATCGATACACAAGGTCTCTTACACCTGACACCGACCTTAAGTGTCACCGAAAACAATACCATCTAACTTTAAACATCTAAATCCTTTTCTTGCTCATCCGAGCTCATGACGTCCTTGTCAACATCGAACCGAAATCTTGAATCCTCAACTTTCGAATCCCATGCTACTTAATGCACTAAATCACGCAAATGCGCAGGAGTACAAGAATTCCATCATAACTCTCGAACCACTAATAGGGTAAACACTTCATCATATAGAAACCTTCTACTTAACTCATTTCAAGAGAACCATTGCAGCACGTGACTGAATTCCCATATCTGCAGAAATATCGGCCTCAAGTAGTGGTCTAAACCACCATAACTCTTCTGGGATCCCTCTACATATAACATGCCATAATACTTGAATTTCTCCAAATAAAATCAATTACGACGGCCGTCAAGCCTCGCATGTACCGCCATAAATCACACGCATAATTCAATGCGCTGAAGTAACTGGTCATTGCCACCATCATGCCAATTCAACCATTGTTAGCCGACCCGTCTTTTCTCAATTAATTCTCCACTTGCCTTAGAAATAATAATAGCTCCATTCATTACATCACGAACTAAAATCCGCACTCATCCCGAGTGACCTTATTTCATGAGACCACGCTATTTCAAAACCCACGAATCATCTCATACCCCTCCTTGTGCGCACTTTTACATTTTCAACTGGTACACCCATTCTGATACTTCTTTTATGAATCCGAAGTTACTTTCTTCTATTTCTCTAATGCTACACCACAACCGGAAGATAACGCAGAGTATTCCGAGCCCCATTTTATAATATGCTGCAACAGCTCGATACTCAACCATACTACGGACTCAAGGTATTTGGGCACCGTACTTTAAATTTTTGAACCCACTAAGACCGTTATTGAGAATCACTTGCTCTGACTTATTCCCAAACACGATCAACTCCAAGGCCCTACAAGCACATGGACACTATCTCAAGGAAACACCCGACTGTATTTCTTTTCTTGTGCATTACATCTACACGAAGCATAAACTCTGAGTTTTTCCAAAGCCTGAACATGAATAGATAAGGCCAAATATGGCATACATTCCCCCAAATCCTTTGCTCAAATTACCATTGATGTTTTCTTTCCTTAGTTGAAATGACCCACCAATACACCGATAACCAGAAACCTCACAAATAAACAACCATGCAATCCAATTGTAGACGGTGTGGCTCTCCCACTTAGCTTTAAGATACCGTCACATAATATTGAGCCCATAACTATTCCTCCTCCTCATTTACCATGATCTCGTGTTGTTAACCGCCAAATTCTTAAAAATCCTTTTGTTAAGCTTTCCCCGAACATTCTGAACCATTAGTCACAATCACATATTCAACCTCTTATCGGGTAAAAAGTAAAATTCTTCATAGAAGCTCCATCAGCACCACGCAACTGTTGACCCGCTCATAGGAGATATCCCACCTGTGGAGATTCTATGCTGACATCCTCCAAAAATGTTGCACCGAGTATTATTACCACGAAACCAATAAACCAACCTGAGCCCGTGCTCGTTCACCAGTTGTACCAATTTGTTCACTTCTTGTTGGACGTCAACTAAAGGTGCGACAATACATTCCAATCCAAAGTCATGTTGTATCCTTATTCATATCGAGAAACTCCCTCCTGTCACACCCAATCTTCCTCAATCTAGCAGCCAATATTCCAAATTAAGCCCGTAAACCTAGTCACTGTCCACCATGAATCCCAAATCATTTCAAACTTTCCTCAAGCCGTGTAGTTATCCTACCACGTAACCCATATGCTACCTTGCCACTCTCCCACTTTGGTCAAACCCTCTCCTTTAAGCAACTACTCGACTTATGTTTTATTACACTTGGCCTTCTCGGAACCTAACCACCACAAGACACCTTCAACATGTCATTCCTCATCCTTCGCTGCCCAGTTGTTGCCTTAACTCAAAACCTGTCTGTGTAGCACTTGAACCAATAGATCGTTACCAACGTTAAACCTTTCCGAGGATCTTCCTTCTCGAGCCATAAATACTAGGAACACTACCTTGATCCTGAACCACTACACACCGCGATCTCTAACAATTACTTCCCCTACACCAATACCTAACACCTCGCCGTGAAGGCGAGTTGAAGAAGACCATAACACCGGCGAACCTTAACGCATTTAACAAGGCGATGATATCACATCACAATTGAAAACTCTACCACGCTCAAAAATATTAAGCTTCGTTACTCCATCAACCACAAACATGAACATTCATAGTCTGATTGCCTTTTCTCCGCTGGAATTAAAACATCGAACCTCTGAATCATGTACTGAGAAAAACCTTTTTTCAAGTCGTTTACTTCCCTGATATATAGACAGGCATTTTACCATTTCATAAACATTGTGTGATAACAACGCACGAATCGTCATAACAATCAATGCCAAATCTCAAAACCTTAGGTAGTACTGATACTTAACTTGAAACGACAGAGCGGCCTTCCGCAAGGCGACGGCAATAGCCCAATTAATTACACAGGGAGAAGCATCATGCACTATATCTGTAGTACCATTAAAAATTTCCTCGATCCCCAATTTATAACAAGCGCTTCACGTCGCATAAGATTGAATAGGAAGGAAATAAGGTATGAGCCTCAAAGGAATCGAATCGCACGATGAGGAATCAAAAAGGGAAGTATTCCTAACAGCCCTGTAGCCTCTCGAAGATAAGTACAAACGTCTCTGTACCGATCCGCAAGACTCTACTATACTTGCTCATGACTCGTGAGACCTAAGTGAACCTAGTGCTCTGATACCATGTTGTCACAACCCAAAATCCATTAAAGGTCGTGATGGCGCCGGACACCGCTGTCATGCAAGCCAACAATACATACTTAGCTTAATTACCCATTTTAGTATTTTTAAAATCAAATTTTCTTCAATGAAATAATAAAGATAAAACTCATAGAGTAAATGATAAATATATTTAGCAACTAAATTTCTAAACAATTCACAACCATTCCCAAAAACCAGTGTCACAAGTGTATGAGCATTTACTAGGGAATTAAAAATAAAATACAACATCTGTCCAGAATACAAATTAGACAGAAAAATATAATAACTCTGAAGGAGACTCTGTTGGCTGCGGATCCTAATACAGAATGCAGCTCACCTATGTCCCCACAATTATTAACCACACATCTGCGCCCACAAGGCCGCTAGACATATATGTACCTGCACAATAAAATGTACAGGAAGTGCAGCATGAGTACGAAAATAACATGTACCCAATAAGTGTCAAGCCTAATCTCAAAAAGGTAGAGACGAGATGGCCGACTTTGACACTCATTAAGATTCAATAATAATGGATAAAATATAAATATCAATATCTAGATCGACATGATTTATCGAATTTACAATGATTTTCTTTAACCAGCAGAAATAATTAAACTTCTTCAATTTCAATAAATTTCTAATTTATCAATTAGCCTCATTTACAGGAATAACAATAATTTCCTTAACAAGCAGAGATAATTAATTCTTTGAAATTCCAATAATTTCCAATTTATCAATTAAATTCCTTCAAATGCAATAATTCTCAATCTATTAATTAAATTCACAAGCTGCAATTAAAATAGCAAAGTATCGGGTAATTATTATTATTAGGCACAATTTCTGCCGAGATCGTACGGCCCGATCCAGAGTATTGTGTATACTGCCGAAGGACGTGCGGCACGATCCATAGATGCATCTATCATGCCGAGGCGTTCGGCCCGCTCCACAAGAAAGGAGGACATTTTCTTATGTACCTCCGGAAGAAGAGTATATTCATTAAAAGATCAATTCGAGAGGATGAACAATTTCTTTTAATAATTAATTAATTTAAACATAAAATTAAGCATATGAGATTTTCATCTTTTAATATTTTTACCTAACAATTCACAATATATATATATATATATATATATATATATATATCAAATAATTTTAATTAAGTAAGGAATACAACTTGCACAACTAATTCTTGTTTTGAGTCCTAAACTACCCGAACTTTAGCATTAATAGTAGCTACGCACGGACTCTCGTCACCTCGTGCGTACGTATCCCCCACAATTAGCAACAATTATTTATTAAATTACCTATGGGGTAATTTCCCCCTCACAAGATTAGACAAGAGACTTACCTTGTCTTAAAGTCCACTTTCCGATCAAAATGTCGTGTAAAAACTTCAATTCGATGCCAAAAAATCCGAAACTATCCAAATGTTATACAAAATAATTAATACATGTTCAATAATTCGAATTTAGGCTATTAAATAAATTACCCTAACCAAAATAGTAAAATTTCTAAAATTCACCCCAGGCCACGCGCCCGGAATTTGGAAATTTTTGGATGAAAACATTACCCATAATCTCAAAAACTCAAATATATAATTTCTATCCAATTCCATAACCAATTTCGTGGTTAAAATCTTATTTTTATAAAAATCTAGGTTTTTCATCTAAACCTTTGATTTCTAAGATTTACTAGTTATAATCTACCCATAATCTATGTATTTAACTCTAGGTGAATAGAATTAACTTACCTCCAAATTGCTAGTTGAAATCTCCTCTCAAGAAGCTCTGAAATAGCCCATACATGGAAGAAAAACGAACAAAAATGGACTGAGTTTTGCACCTACAGATGAGTACCGCACATGCGGCTTTCGCACCTGCGGAAATTCCTTGCAGGTGCGTATTTCCTCCTTTGGTCTGACACCGCACCTGCGGACAAATTGCTCGCTTTTGCACAAGCGCAGGTGCGCCCATTCATTCGCATATGTGATTGCTGGCAGCTCCTCTCTTTCGCACCTGCGGCATATGGATCGCACCTGCGAGCTCGCACCTGCGGTTGGCCCATGCACAGGTGCAATTCTGACAGAAGATGGAACCTTCAGTTCTTCTTCAAAATTCCAAAATTGATCCGAGCCTCGTCCTGTTAACACTTGGGGGCCTCAGTGCCCCGCCCGAACATACCAACAGGTTTGAAATCATAAAATGAACTTGCTCGAACTCACGAAACATGTTAAACAACATCAAATCTAAGAATCATGCCGCAAACCAAATTGAATCAAACTTAAGAACTTCAAGTTCTTCAATTTACTTCTAATGCACCGAAACGTACTTAAATTATCCGGAAAGACACGAAATTCTACGTGCAAGTCTTAAATCACTATACGGAACTATTCTCAGACTCGAAATTCCAAACTGACTTCAATTACTCCAAAACTTACTCCGAACCAAATTTTAAAGAACTTTAAACCTTCAAATAGTTGATTTTCACTATTAAGTGCCAAAACGCTCCCGGGTTATCCAAAACCTGATTTGAACATACGCTCAAGTCATAAATCATCATACGAACCTATTTGAACCGTCAAATCCCGATTCCGGGGTCGTTTTCTCACAATATTGACCGAAGTCAAACTTGGCCTTTTAAAGCCAACTTAAGGAACCAGGTGTTCTGATTCTAACCCGAACACTTCCAAATCCCGAACCAACCATCCCCCGCAAGTCATAAATTATTAAAAACACATTCAGGGAGTTTTATTTGGTAGAACGGGATTCTAAAAGTCAAAATGACAGGTTGGGTCGTTACACATTGTATTCATGCTTATATATAATATTAATTTATTCTCCAATTTGGAATTGGAATTATAAAGTCCATAAGGACGTGAAAGTCCAATTGGACCAAGTAGCATGAGTTGTACTTCGGCACTTCAATCCCTTTGAGAATGTGATTCGAATTTTTATAAGAAAATTCCATAAAGTTTATTTTTGGTATAAACTTTTACCCTAAGTAAATCATTACTCCAACCAAATAGGAAAAGGGTTTATAGGTGATGATAGTAAGTCTTGAGAAGAAAATCACTTTGTGAAAGTGAGAGTGCAATATAAAGTCAAGAGAGAAAATACAATTACAAGAAAGATATTTCTTATTCTTCTACCTTTGAGTTGAGATTTTTGAGAAAAATTTCAACACAAGCAAGAATCAGTTTCGGTGTGGATATTCGCACTATCGAAGAATTTTGAAATGAGACTCTCCTTGCCAAGTATGTCTTAGATCTGATCTTTGACATCTAAATAAATTTAAACACAAAAAAATCTACCTAGAATTATTATTGTCTTCCGCTGTGTGTTGCGAACATCTATTTACAATCCTGGAGGAAAGTGGAAAAGAAAAGAAACATACATAAGATGAAGAGACTGCTACCAAGGATGAAGAGATTGCTACCTACTGAATAGTGTTAGTTCAAAATAGTAGTAGCACAGTTGTTTAGTTAACAATAAAATGGCTTGATACTTTTAAAAGACAGAGGAAATCTATACTTTTGAGTGTCATGTTTAGTGCATTTTAAGCACACAATTAATATAAGTGTGAAGTTGTTATGATATAAATCAACCTAGTTGTGGCGGGATTTTTATGGAAGAAAAAATCCTACCATAATATGAGAGAAGAGAAGGGACTGGACTGGGAGTTAGAGAGAGAAATATCAGGAGAAAACAAAATGAAATGACTGTCCAACCTTCTTATTCAGCACTTCTTTGTCTTTATAAATTTACACTTAGATGACTATCTATGTAATGATACAATGGCTATCTAAGTAATGTAACTTGGCTAAAGTATGAAATATAAAATGAGTTACAAGTTGGGCTTAACTACTTGGGCCTTCAACCGACTGATGGGTTGTTGCTGAATATGGTTAACACCCCTCCTCAAGCTTGAAGGTGATGCAACACCAAGCTTGTCAAGAATCAAATGGTGGAGATATCCAGGAAGAGTCGTGGTCATGATATCTGTTAGTTGAGCAAAACTTGGGACAAAATGAAGAGAGATTAAACCAGCTTGAAGGTTGTCCCGAACATAATGGAAATCTATTTCAATGTGCTTAGTACATTCATGAAACACAAGGTTTTTGGCAATATGCAATGCAGCCTGACTATCGCAAAAAAATAGGGACAGGGTTGGTGATAGATAAACCAAGATCACCCAAAATTCTGACCAACCAAGAGATCTCAGCAACAACTTTCCTTAATGCTCGATATTCTGCCTCAGCAGAAGACAAAGAAATAGTTGGTTATTTTTTGATTTTTCGGGAAATAGGACAACCACCAAGGGTAATGTAGTACCCAGAAATAAATCTCCTAGACTGAACACAAGCTGCCCAGTCAGAATCAGAGAAAATTTTGAGATCCAAATCAGAAGAACAAGGAAGAAGTATGCCCAGATCTGGAGCATTGGACAAATACCTCAAAACATGGAGTGCAGCCATCATATGAGGAATTTGAGGAGCCTCCAAGAACTGACTCAAGTGTTGGACCGAAAAAGCAATATCTGGCCTAGTATGCTAAAGAAAATTCAGCTTTCCAATAATTCTCCTATAACCATTAGGGTCAGAAAGAGCCTCTCCTATGTCAGCAGTGAGCTTCAGAGAATAATCCAGGGGTGTAGTAACAGAACTGAAGTTCTAGTAGTTGAATTCAGAGAGCAAATCAGTGGTGAACTTAGTTTGGGTGACAAGAAAGCCCTGGGAGTGTGAGAAACCTCCAAACCCAAAAAATAGTGAATGGTTCTCAAATCCTTGATCTTGAATTGATCATACAAGAAAGCCTTCACACTGTATAGCTAAGAAATATCATCCCCAGCTACGAAGATGTTATCAACATAAACATCCAATACAGTGAGTGAGTCCCCAGCAGATTTGGTGAAGAGAGAGTAGTCATTCTTGCTAGAAATGTAACCTTTGGTAGACAAGGCTTCAAACAGTTTGGAAAACCACTGTCTTGAGGCTTGCTTAAGACCATATAGAGACTTTTTAAGCTTGCAAACCAAAGGAGGAGAGGAAGAAGAACAATAGAGAAACATGCAGACCTGAGGGATCTTCATATACACTTCTTCATGGAGATCCCCATGAAGAAATACATTATTGACATCCAATTGATACACAGTCCATTGTCTTTTGGCAGCAAGGTAAAGAAGACATTTAATGGTTTTAAATTTGATAATAGGAGAAAACGTTTCTGTATAGTCTATACCCTCCTTTTGTGTGTCACCTCGAATGACCAACCTAGCCTTGTATCTCTCAATTGTTCCATCAGATTTTTGTTTTATCTTATATACCCATTTACAAGGAATGGTTTTCTTGTTAGAGGGAAGTGGAACAATATCCCAAGTATGATTGGCTTCAAGAGCCTGAAATTACTTAACCATGGCCTCTTGCCAAGCAGGAGAGGAAGTAACTTGATGATAATACTGAGGCTCATGCGAGTGCAGATCAGCAGTGGAAAGCTGTGGAATATTAGAAGCAGGGGCAGAAGGAATAACAGAAGAGCAAACATAGTCCTTAAGGTATGTAATAGGGTGACAAGTTCTGGGAGGTGAAGTAGAAGGAAGAGGTGGATGAGCAGAAGGGAGGGGGAAGGGACAGGAGATGAGACAGCATGTAAATTAGAGGGGTGGGAGAGAAAGTAGAGAGAGATAAAGAAAGGGACAGAGAAGGAGGCTGAGAGTTGGGAAGGGAGGATAAAGGAGGAGGAGAAGAAGTAGAAATAGGGACAAAATCAAAAGAGGGGGATGGAAATATAGGAGTTGAGGAGGAATGAGGAGAAGAAGAATAAGGGAAGATGTGCTCGTGAAACACAACATCCCTTGAGTAAAAAATTGAGGAATTGGACAAATTGAGCAACTTATAACCTTTCTTGCCACAAGGATACCCAAGAAATAGGCAAGAGATTGCCCTAGACTGAAATTTGTCCCTACCAACCTTTGGAGAAGTTGCATAACATAGACATCTAAAAGACTTAAGATGATCATATGATGGAGGGTGGCCATGCAATTTCTCATAGGGTGAAATGTTATTCAAAATAGTTGAAGGGAATCTATTTATAAGATAGGTGGCGGTAAGGACACAATCACCCCATAACTTTGTAGATAGATTAGATTGGAATAGCAAAGCCCTAGAAGTTTCAAGTAAATATTTGTGTTTTCTTTCAACGACACCATTTTGTTGAGGAGTATTAGGAATGGTGGTTTCGTGTAGGATACCTTGTGAAGTAAAAAAGGATTTTACTTCAGAACTATTCCCAAGTTCAAAAGCATTGTCAGATCTAAAGGATTGAACTGATGTGTGAAAGTGAGTCTTAACCATGAAGGTGAAAGCCTTAAGAATAGACAAAGCATTTCCTTTACATGAGAGTAAATGAGTTCATGTTACTCTAGTATAGTCATCTACTAAGGTTAAAAAAGTATCTGAATCCATTATATGTATTGGTGTGGTAAGGCCCCCAAATGTCAATATGTACTAACTGAAAAGGTGATGAAGAATGAGTAGAACTATCATTAAAAGGTAATTTTTGTTGCCTGGCCATAGGCCAAATGGGACACAAAAAGGATTGCTTAGAAGAAATTTTAGTAGAAAGAAAAGGAATTGATTTCATTCTGTGAAAAGGTATATGCCCCAACCTTTTGTGCCAAAACAAGTCTGTTTTGTTTATTGTAACAGATGGGATACAATAGGGACTAAGGAGAAGTGGATTGTTAACAGAAGCATAAACATTACATGTACTGTCAAAAGGTAAAGAAACATTACATGTATTTTCTGAACTAGAATTATGAGATGAATTAGTAGCTTCAGAGTGAAGAAAATATAGCCCATGTGCAGCTTTACCAATTTTCAGTCCTGTAAGAAACAACTAGAATTGGTAAGTATTGCATAACAATAGAGTTGACATATGAGTTGATAAATGGAAATCAAATTGAACTGAAAAGAGGGAACAAGCAAGACATTATGCAAAGTTATATCAGTCCTAAGATGCAAGGATCCAGTTGATATACCTTAACTTTATATCCACTAGGCAAGGTGATTAAGAATGGTTGTAAATTGTGAAGAAGATGTTTGTGGGGTGTCATATGGTTAGTGGCCCCTGAGTCTAATATCCAAGAACCAACACTTAGCTGAGTGGATGTACAGACATGATAGCCATCAGAAGAAAAAAACCCTACCATCGTATGAGAGAAGAGAAGGGACTGCGAGTTAGAGAGATAAATATCAGGAGAAAACAAAATGAAATGACTGTCCAACCTTCTTATTCAGCACTTCTTTGTCTTTATATATTTACACTTGAGATGACTATCTATGTAATGATACAATGGCTATCTAAGTAATGTAACTTGGCTAAAGTGTAAAATATAAAATGAGTTACAAGTTGGGCTTAACTACTTGGGCCTTCAACCTTCAACCGACTGATGGGTTGTTGCTCAATATAGTTAACAAAAGTAAGGGTAGAAATAGCGTGGTATAGCCACTTTTTAAATAGTATTTACTTTTTAGCCAGTATTTTTAATATTGAGAAAAAATAGCCACAACTCTATTAAAATTGATACGAAAAGTCTTTTTTACCTTAACTTCATATGTGCATTGTAAATATTAAGGACATGGTGTCCTTAACTTCATGAGTGATGTGTAAAATATTAAAGACACTATGTCATTAACATTTACATTGCACACATGAAGGTAAGGACACCATGTCCTTAACATTTACAATGCACATATGAAGTTAAGGACATGATGTCCTAAAGTTTAACAACAGAAATTACAAATACAAGTTAATGATATTATGTCCTTAATATTTACATTGCACACATGAAGTTAAGGACACCATGTCCTTAATATTTACACTGCACATATAAAGTTAAGGACACCATGTCCTTAATATTTACATTGCACATATGAAGTTAAGGACATGATGTCCTAAAGTTTAACAACAGAAGTTGCAAATACAAGTTAATGATATTATGTCTTTAACATTTACATTGCACACATGAAATTAAGGACACCATTTCCTTAACATTTACACAACACATATGAAGCTAAGGACACCATATCCTTAATATTTACACATCACTCATGAAGTTAAGGACAATATGTCCTTAACATTTACATTGCACACATGAAGTTAAGGACAGCATGTCCTTAATATTTACACTACACATATGAAGTTAATGACACCATGTCTTTAATATTTATACATCACTCATGAAATTAAGGACACTATGTATTTAATATTTACATTGCACACGTGAAGTTAAGGATACCATATCCTTAATATTTACACTATACATATGAAGTTAAGGACATGATGTCCTTAAGTTTAATAACAGAAATTGCAAATACAAGTTAATGATATTATGTCCGTAACATTTACATTGCACACATGAAGTTAAGGACACCATGTCCTTAATATTTACATTGTACATATGAAGTTAAGGACATAATGTCCTTAAGTTTAATCAGCAGAAGGTGCAAATATAGGACACTTTATCCTTAATATTTACACATCACTCATGAAGTTAAGGACACTGTGTCCTTAACATTTACAATGAACACATGAAGTTGAGGATACCACGTCCTTAACATTTACATTGCACATATGAAGTTAATGACATGATGTCCTAAAGTTTAACAACAGGATGTGCAAATACAAGTTAAGGACATTATGTCTTTTAACATTTACATTGCATACATGAAGTTAAGGACACCATGTCCTAAACATTTACATTATACATATGAAGTTAAGGACATGATGTCCTAAAGTTTAACAACCGAAGTTGCAAATACAAGTTAATGATATTATGTCCTTAACATTTACATTGCACACATGAAGTTAAGGACATCATGTCCTAAATATTTACACTGCACATATGAAGTTAAGGACATGATGTCCTAAAGTTTAGCAGCAGAAGGTGCAAATACAGGACACTTTGTCCTAAATATTTACACAACATTCATGAAGTTAAGGACACCATGTCCTTAATATTTACACAACACATATATCTAGCACATGGGTATTTTTGTCTGGCGGGTAAAAATTTATTAAGCATTAGCTAAAGAGTAAATACATTTAAAACAATGACTAAAAAGTAAAGACATCTCTAATCGGTGGCTATCTGTGCACTTCCCCGAAGTAAGGAGTGATATTAGGGTACAAATGGGGAAAATTAAGAGAGAAATGGGTGACAGTAGAGGATGAATCAAAGAAATTCAATCCTCCAAATTTGGAAAACATAATGGACAATGCAAAGAGGATAGTTATAGATTATTATGAGTCATTGATCAATAAAAAGGTCAAGAGGGAATATGAAGGAAGAAGAGTCGTGGATGATTTGGAGGGTGATGATTGGAACTACAAGAAAAGCTTATCATATGTGATGAAAATGAAAAATGATTCTTGAGGCAACATATCAGATTACATATGTGATAGTTTTCCGCCAATGAGCTTCTTATTACATACAAAACAAAGAATTTCAAGTATTACTAGTTGATAATGTGCATAATTTAATCTTTCATTTTTTTATATTATAAGTACAATTTAACTTATTACACCAGGTTATCACTTAATCTTCTAATTTATCATATCATATTTGATGTAAAGAGTCACATTACCTTTTGTTGTGGGTAGATTTTACCTAATGGTGTAAAAAGTTGAGCAACAGCACAACTTAAAGCACAAAATAAAATTTATTTTGTAGACTATAAATACCTTTTACTCTAGCATTACAATTTAACTAATTATAGCAATTTCTCACTAACTCTCCAATTTACCATATAATACTTGTTATAAAGAGTTATCCGTTATTTTATTTTAGATAACCGCGGTGTCCGGGTCAGCTTGCGCGTACCTCGACTAATTTCACGGGATACCTGTCACCTTTCGCCAAAAACAGGTACCAGGTAACTATATCCACCAAGACTTGAATAGATGGGAAGAAATCACCTAGTATTTGCCTCCGCTGAGATTTGAACCTGAGACCTCATGGTTCTCACCCACTTCATTGACCACTAGGCTACACCCTTGGGTACAAAAAAAGAGGGATGCAACACGAGGAGAGTTATCCGTTGTTGTAGGTTGAATTTACATGATTGGTGTAAAAGCTTAGCACACTAACAATGCACATAACTTAAACTCGCAAAAAAAAAATCTATTTGTCATTTATCAAACTTCTATAAGTTTTTGACAGTTAAGTCGAAACATTTTGTTGGGCTAGTGTATCAATATTACATACAAATTGCATGTTCTCAAAATTATGGAAGTTGTATCTTGTACTCTATATATTGAACATTGAGATTCTTCTTTACCAACAAAAGAAAAGCCAGTGAAAGTGGCTATTATTGACAGTAGTACTTCGGCAGAATATTTAAATTGATACTTAAACTTGCACCCAATTTTAAAACCACCTCATTATCGCTTGCTATTATTTTTCATTCTAGAACCTCTACTTGATGGGATGATTCTGAGCATTTTTTCTAACCGTTAACCGTACTTATGTGGAGCAGCATATCTAATGTGCCTAATGTGTTCCAACCACGCAAATGAGCCGAGTGAAAGTGGTGACCTCATTTTTAAAAATATACTGAAATCCAGAAAAATTACAAATGACAAAGAAAAGGCAAACAAGAAGAAAAACGAAAAGAAAAACACTACTATCCCTTCCCCCCATTTCCCCTGATACATGTGGAGACATCTAAAATTGCCACAATTTTTCATTTAGACATCTCAAGTAGGTTTTATTCCAATCGAACATTTATAATAGGCCTAAAGTGTACGAATTACACACATTTCGTTGACATAGTTGATAGCGTGAGTTGCCGTGTAAAAAAACTCTTTAGCTTGATATTCCTGTTTTACCCAAAAATAGTTTCACGACAAAACAATTAAATTTATATTTAATGAGGTCACTAGCAATTAGTTCAAATCAAAGCTTAGAAGAATGAATCGTATGATTAAATTATAAGAGTAATAAATGACTATACTTAAGCAACTAAAGTAGACAAGTAAAAGAAAGAATGATCTTATTGAGCTTCATTATGAGCCACAATGCTTGCAAAGTAAAGATGGATTGCCTAGCAAAAATACAAGCATTTTTTAGTAAAGAGTAAGTTCAGTAGTATCTGGATGAATTACCAGGGGAGTGGGCGTATCTATAGCCTAAGTCTGATGTTCACATACCTGTTCCCACTTTCGCATGTCGCTCTAGTGGTTAACAAGCGCCGAGATACTCGTTGGCTGTGGGAGAAGTATCTGACGTAGTGAATATGAGTAGATCCATAATATTTTGAAGACGGTTGACGACTAAGTCAGACCACGAACTATTGTTTCACCAATGAATTCCTAAAACCATCTTTGGAGTGCTTCACCGGGACATGACTCTCATCGCCACGGAAAGGAGCTATCGTGTCAGAACACTTCTTGTGGGGATAATCTTTGTTACTGTTTTATCCCCGGGATAAAACCTATCCCAAGCAATATCGGTTACCATGCAATCCATCCACATGTGAAAAACAGATTTAACTAATACAGTCCATGCTTGAAGTTTGCCAAAAAATGAACCACGATTAGTAAGCTTTTCTAAGTGAAAATAGAGTAATTAAGAAAGAGAAATTTATATGAGCATACATTTATACGTCGAAAATACTCCTATGACAATGAACACGAGCATTCTACAGGTGCAACTCACGGTATCAAGTATCAACCATGTCTGTAAAATATTTTTGATTGGTACACTTTTGGACATATTACAAGCATTGAATTGAAAGAACACCTACTTGAGGTGTGTAAATGAAAATTCATGACAACTTTAGTTGTCTCCATATGTTCGGCCTTTTATTGTTTGAGAATAATCAATATCTCCCTCCCACCGACAATATCCTTTCTAAGACCAATGATCCACATGCCCTTGATGGCAAAACTATCTTTGTTCAAGAGGTGATAATTGACATTCTTTCGCCGAAAAATTGTATCATATAATTAGCTGTATTTTTTTTGTATATGCTATATGTTAAAACGTCTTGACTTCTTTGTGTAATATTATTTTGTCATACTTTGCTTCCCATTAGTGCAATCTTGGCTCGCTCGCCATCCTCCGTTTTAGAGAAATAAACGAGTCCATCTCTTTTATCTCCTCAAAACGAACCAAATCGGCAATGGAAGAAATCCAAACAAGCAGCACAGATTACAATTGAGTGCAAGTTTAAGTGTCAATTTAAGCTAGCGTTTGAACATAAATTTGGTTGAAACTTGAAAAAATGAGTTTTTGAAGATGAGATTAAAAATAATTTTTGAAAGTTGAAATTGTATTTGAATATGTATTTTACTTAAAACGAATTTGAAATATTGTGAGTAGAAAACTTCAAAAACTATAGAGTTATTTTTGAAATAGCTAAGTATCATGCCTAGTATTATTAGAGTTGGTCTGATCTCACGTTCTCTTTTCCTTTTACGAGTGACATTACGTATTGTAGGTTTTGTTCAATATCTCATCTCATCTTATTGAGATCTACTCCAAATGAACAAATTTTGCGTAAGGAAAAGATAGGAACTAAACTTCTTCTCTCCAGCACATTTTTGTAGCTTCCCGACCTAACCTTGAATCAATCAATTTGATTTCATTTGAATGTTTACAATTCCGAATTATTAAACCTTTAAAATAGTGTTTTAAAAGGTGGTAGCGATGCGAGACATTTTACTTAATTTGAAGCGAGACGTAAACCCTAAGACATGGGACATAAGCCCCATAAAATCTTTAAATTTATAAATTTGTAAATTAATGAAACAACTTAACAACACAAAATATTCAAAATACATTCAAACTTAAGAAAATTAAAGACACTCAGAGAAAATAAAATATCTAACAAATTTTTGTAAGTGAAAATAATACAATGCTACAAAAGTTATTATGAAATACAAAGCAAATCTATACTATTATAAAAGTACGAAGGTCTTTAACAAAATGTCGTTCGTCTTTTATACCCTTTAAAAATTGAGTTCACGCTAGAGAAAAATAGTCATTTTATTCTTTTCTTAATATTTACAAATAGTCATTTAATTAATCCCTTGCTATTTAGGAATGGTCATTTAATTATTCTCCTAATATTTTTAAACTAGGAAAGTTTGTTATTTCCCTAATATTTAGGAATAGTCATTTAATTAATTTTCACTATCTAGGATAGTCATTTAATTATTCTCCTAATATTTATAAATTAGGAAAGTTTTTCATTCAACTCCATTTATAAGAGTACCAAGTTTCCGAGGAGGTTTTTTTAATTAATAAAATTCTGTCTGTAAATTTTAATTTTTCTTTTAGTTAATCAAGTTTTGACGTAGGAAAGTTAGAAAAGTTTCGGTGCTAACTTTTTAGGACTAATTTTTTATAAAATATATTAGATGAAAAATAAGCCTTTTGAACTTATTTGTGGATTAGGGGTCTTTATTTTATTAATAAACTTTTCTTTGTGTATTTGAACTATATATAATTTTACCTTTTATAAGTGGCCTGAGTGAGCATTAATGTCATGTCATGCATCCTCGACCTACTTTAAACTATTCATATCATGCATCCTCGACCTACTTTAATTTCATTAATGTCGTTTCTTCTCGCAACTGAAATTTTGGTTCATATTATGTATCACCAACTTAAAGTTTACCATTCAAAATTTACAAAATTCACTTTCAAGTTAAAATTTGGGTTCCTAACTTTTCAAAATTATCCGTAGTCATAAACATAACTAGGTGGGGAAATTACTACTGCAAAATACACTTGCACATCTAAATTTTATTAACCTTTGATAAGATTAAGGGCGAACGATGGGCAGAAGAATCTGTATGTTATTAAATTTTAAAGCATTGTTCATTATATCACAAATTGTAGATAATTTTGGTTCAATTGAGAGGGCTCATATCAAGTGTATTTATGGAAAAACCATCACTGTGAAGAAAACTCATATTGAAAGGAGAAACAGGATAGAACAAAGATACACAAGGGTTAATTGATAAGCTACCAACAGCTTTCCCTGAATCAAAGAAAGGGGCAACTATATCATAAACCACTTTATTATGCATCTTGCTCTACCAAGCTCCATTCAAAAACGAGAACTTCACTCTATCCTCTCTCTTTTTAATCATAGCCCTACAAATCCAGCATAAATCAAGTATTCATGAAATGTCACCTACAATTAGGAGTGGCAATCAGTATGGTTCGGGTCCAAAACAAGTAATAAAAAACAAATAAATTTTCCGACCCAATTCATATTTAATACAGATAAAAAACAGACTAACCGAATAATATGAATAACCCTATTATCCAAACACAACCCATTTTTTAGTGGATAATATGAGTGGTTAACTATTTTATTTTAAAATATTGCCACCTACAATCAGCTTTAATAATAATATAATGTTCGCATTTAAAAGAAAGCAAAGGAACAAAGATAACTAAACGAGTAAAAGTAGGATAATAAGGCCTCAGACATCCAAGGAAGGATAAAAGCAGCATATGCTCTCAAGCCCGGCGAAGGCGAAAGCACTCAGGCGGCCACTGCGAATGTTTTGAGAAACAAGCCTTAGGATTTTATCATCATGAGCCATAAAAGAATTTAACAAAGAAAAAGATAATGAAAACTAGTTTCAAGAGTTACACTAATACAAGTAACATTATTATTAGTCGCCTTAATCATAATCAAGCAAGAACAAAATGATCAACTGCTCCTAGGTATCCCTATTTATGCATTTCAAAAGCTAATGATTTAAGCATCTAAAACTAGAGACTCATCAACAACTACATTTACAATAAACAAATCAAGTGTGCATAAAACCATAATGCTGTATCAAGTTAAAATCAAAACAAATACTACAGGTTAAGATCTTGAGTGGAAATAATAAAAGGGAACACCATTTGACAAGCCTCAGACATCCAAGGAAGGAAAAAAGCAGCATGCACTCTCAAGCCTGGCGAAGGCGAAAGCACTTAGGCGGCCACTGCGAATGTTTTGAGAAACAAGCCTTAAAATGTATCATCATAGGCAAAAAGATTATTTTAACAAAGAAATAAAACATAGCAACTTATCAAATTAATCCAAAAAAAAAAAGTGTACCATCCGATAATGATCAGCAAAGCATAAAATAAAACAATGCTGACAAAGTGAAGAATGGAGTTCAATTATCAGGGACTTGTTCATCCCTAAAGCAACTTTACATTTGCTTAAGGGGAAGACATTCTAGTCCCAAATCCCCTGATTTATAAAACAAAGATCCTAATGATTCCAATAAGCTATAATCTTTAGCAACACATAATATTAAAAATTCCAAATTTGACATCAAAATGGTAGAATAAAAGGCAACAGTTACAAAATGTAATACTTGTAAGATGAAAGTGTAGTGTCTCAGACATCCAAGGAATGATAAAAGCAGCATGAACTCTCAAGCCAGGCGAAGGCGAAAGCACTTAGGCGGCCACTGCGAATGTTTTGAGAAACAAGCCTTAAAATTTATCATCATAGACACCATAAGATTCAACAAAATAAATCAATGTACAATGATACTACAAACTAGTTAGCTAATTGTATAAATTCTCTGCACATTCTGCTCTATAAAAACAATTTAACAAAACTTGTTTGGACCGCAGCAAACGTTATTGTTCCAGATCCCCTGATATCTTAAAACAAATATCATAATATTCAAAAAAGCTATACTTTAGCCACATAAAGCAATAAATCTTCCAAATTCGGCTACAAAATGACAGTTTCAACAGCACAAGCACCAAAAAATAACAAAAAGGCCAAAAATCACTAGTTGAAAAGGCAAAAGTTTTAATTTTTTTAAATAATTAAATGAGGTTGAAAAGGTGGTGTCTCAAACATCCAAGGAAGGATAAAAGCAGCATTAACTCTCAAGCCTGGCGACGGCGAAAGCTCTTAGTCGGCCACTGCGAATGTCTTGAGAAACAAGCCTTCAGATTTATCATCATAGACACCACTTCAATTGACATTCAATCAATCAATCAATCAAAACACAATGCACTTAAACTAATAAAGGTCTATTATAAGAATCGTCAGTCTAGTAATTTAATTTTAAAAACAGCAGCTAACATTCAAAATAAATACAAATAAACAAAGGCAAGATTCAAGTTTGGATTATGAAGGGGGGATCTCAGACATCCAAGGAAGGATAAAAGCAGCATTTACTCTCAAGCCTGGCGAAGGCGAAAGCACTTAGGCGGCCACTGCGAATGTTTTGAGAAACAAGCCTTCAAATTCATCATCACCGATCTCCCCAGTATGAAAAAAAATGAAAATTTTGATTCCTTATCAATAACCCTAATAGGAAAAAGTTTTGATTTTGAAAATAAAAAAGTTAAAGATAGGCAAAAGATATTTCGTCAAAAACTGCTGTGATGTGAAGTAGAAGAGGAAACGATGAATATATAGAGATTTAGGAGGTGGAATAATAGGGTTTTGGGGGGGGGGGGGGGGTTAGGGTTTTGTTGTTTCGACGACGTGGATTGGAAAATCGAACAATCTAGATCCACAGAACCATCTAGATCTTGTAGAGCCATTTGGGCCGTAACCCGGGTGGATCGGGTCCTGCTGAATCTTTTTTCTCTTCTTCTTTTTCTAAGAATTGTTTTTACTGTGGTGGTTGTTAATAAATTACTCCTATATATTTTCTTCTATTTAGTTTCCTTTTTTGAAACTATTCTACCTTATTTTTGGGGATTTTATCATTCTTATACACTATTTGAAACCTTATTACGAAAAATATTCATGTTTTGGTATTTACCCGACCTAAACACATTTTAGTTACAAAATATATACAATCCACCTTAAAAGACTCCAAAATCCATTATGTTTGCCTTCAATCAAGGAATTTAGTTACACCTTTTTCCTTTTTTTCTCTTCTTCTCTTTTCTTATTTTTCTTCCGCCTTAATATACGGTAATCATGGAAGCTATTTTTCTCCACCCTGTCATTTTGTCATGGATTGTTTTCCTAGTTTGTAAATTTGGAAGAAAGGAGCAAGCTTTTAGGAGAGCAGAAAAAAGTGGATTTGGAGGTGTTGAGAGGAAAATGGGGTTCTTTAGAGTAGGCTAAGAGAGCTTCAAAATGGTTTCCTTGTTGGATAAAAGTTTTGATTTTTTGAATTAAGCCAAACAAGAGAATGGATTGGATTCAGAGTGGAAAATTCACGGGATTTGAAGCAAAGGAAACGCATAGCATCTCATCCTCCTAAGTTCGGCAAATGTCACTGACAAACTGGAGAAGGTGGACTTGCTCCTCTGCACTTCAAGCGGAAAATATGTTTTATTTTGTTTCTTGTGTTGTAAAGATTGGTCTAAGTAAAAATAAATAAAAATAGATATGCGTGTCTAAAATGTATTCAGTCAAGTATGTATCAATCATTAAAGGAAGATGGGTCAAGTAAAAATATATTCAGTATACAACTTATCTATAACTTATTTAGAACTTTCATACATTATTTCTACACAGTTATATACAACTAGAATATCATACAACTTAAATACAATTTTTATACAATATGTCTTTTGTATATTTTGTATCTGATTTATACATAGTAAAAATAAATTTCATACAACTAATTACATATTATACAACTTATCTACAACTTTCATACATTATTTTTACCCAGTTATTTACAACTACAATATCATACCACTTAAATATAATTTTTATACAATATGTCTTTTGTATATTTTGTATCTGATTTATACATAGTAAAAATAAATTTTATACAACTAATTATATATTATACAACTTATCTACAACTTTCATACATTATTTTTACCCAGTTATATACAACTATAATATCATACCACTTAAATACAATTTTTATACAATATGTCTTTTGTATATTTTGTATCTGATTTATACATAGTAAAAACAAATTTCATACAACTAATTATATATTATACAACTTATCTACAATTTTTATACATTATTTCTACACAGTTATATATAACTACAATATCATATAACTTAAATATAATTTTTATACAATATTGTTCAACTTTCATACAATATTTAAATAAAAATATATATATAAACAACAGAATACATTTTTTCTACAATTTTACTACAACTTTACTACAATTTCGTAAGTATAATGTATGTCATGTCTTCTTCTTCTTCTTCGACGACGAGTTTCAATATGAAATTCAGCTAAATTCAAGTATAATCTTCACCAAAACACCCTCGAAATTGAGATATAAACTCCAAATAATATTCTCAATTATTTGCAACAATACCCAATCCAAACAAATAATGGTATTTGAAAATCCAAATTCGAATTCAAAGCTTCGAAGTTTTTTAATAGCTGTCAATGGTGGAATTGCTGCTCTCTTTTCCTTTGTTCTACATTACTAGAATTAGGGATTGAGAGATAGAGAGAGATGTAGAGAGAATTCTCAATTGTTTGCAACAACACCCAATTCAAACAAATAATGGTTTTTGAAAACCCAAATTCTAATTCAAAGCTTCAAAGTTTTTAAATGGTTGAATTGCTGCTCTCTTTTGCTTTGATCTACATTACTAAAATTAGGGATTGAGAGATAGAGAGAGACGTAGAGAGAGAGAGAGAGAGAGAGAGAGAGACCGAGAGAGAGAAAGAGAGCACATGAGGGAGAGAGAATAAGGATGAGAAATAATTGATTCCTAATATAAAGGGATATTCATTTAATTCCTAAAGTGTATATAATTGGTAAATTTATATATAGGATGTAATTAAATTGAAACTTGAGTAGGGAGGGTAATAAAGTTTTAAATAGTGTATAGGAATGTAAAAGTTCCTTATTTTTTAGTATAAAAGCAAATTAAAGGGAGAGTGCACAAATAGTCATTTTAGGCATACTATTTAAGGATTAACCAATACTTATTTGTCCTGAAAATTTGAACTCAAAATCGTAATTTCAGGACAATTCATGATACTTGTATCTAGGGGTGTTCATCGGTCGATACGGTACGGTATTCGGGTTCTTAAAATACTATACCAATACCATACCTAATTATATTCGGTATGGTTCGGCTTTTCTCCTTTCAGTTTTGATTTATTCGGTACGGTAACTTCGGTTTGTTCGGTTTCAATTAGGGGTGGGCGTTTGGTACTTTGGTACAATATTTATGAATTACGGTTCGGTACTTCGGTATTCGCTATATCAATTATGCATACCAAATATCGTACCAAAGTAGTTCGGTATGGTTCGATATTTTCTTGTTCGGTTCGGTACGGTTTCGGTATTGCACCGTCCCTATCTAACGTGACAAGCAGTGGCACTGGCCACTGGTGATTCTGTGAAGTAGTGGCAATTTACATACCATATTCAGTAAATAAACACAACAAATACATACGAAGCATACAAAATTAGAATGGCACATGTCCATTGGAGGTTATTCTGATTTACACGCAGACATCATTTTCTATGATAAAACTAAGGAAGCAAGACAAAACTATGTACTGGGAATGAGATATAAAAATCTTTGCACAATTGTTCTGTTTGGTAACTTCAGATTCATATTCTTTCTCAGAAATGGTTGAGAGTATGAAGAAAGTTGCAAAACTCGATGCTTTATGTTGGTTACAAGAATGTTATTGGAGCTCGAGGTGCTTCTTCGCGTATTATGTCTTCCACTGAGCAGAAAGAAGAGTCAAAAGGAAATGAGAACAATGTGAAGTTGATTAAGGGATACATGCAGAAGGTAGAAGAGGAGTTGTCTAAGAAGATTTGCCGATATTCTAGAAATTATGGACAATCATCTCATTCCATCTTCTGGTACACGATAAGCTATGTATTTTGTTACAAAATGCAAGACTAATGTTTAACAATCCATTCTAATTGTTCGGTATTTCGGTATACCGAAATATAGAAACCTCAATACCGAGGACCGTACCGAAATACCGAATAACCGAAAAATTGATACTGAATTATACCGAATAAACCGATACCAAATTAATTCGGTCCGGTTCGGAATTCGATTTTTTGAATTTTATGCCCACCCCTAGTTTCAATATTAACTAGTGCATAAAGCCATAAACTGTAATATTTTTAATTAAAGTACTCACAAATACAAAAATAAAAACGTTCTAAGCTCACATGACTATTGACAAGATTTTGTCCAAAACCAGCAAGTATCAACCCATAGAGAGAGAAAAGGTACATAAAGGAATAAATTTGATCATTGAAAATGTCTTGTTACTTACTTAGAGCTAACTGCTGAAGTTAGAGAATACAACAAGGACTAATCCAACAGATGCAATTCAATATACGAGAAAAAATACCCTAAAACCGTAAAAGTATTACGTTAAGATGCTTGGCATCCTAGAGAACAAGAGTCAAAAATTTGCACCCTACCTTGTTCTTCTATTTTTCTAAAGAAACACATGGGCTTTACTGCCACCCTCAACATGCATATCAAAGAAAAGTATTATGTAACTTAGTATGTTATAATCAATAATATGCGTATTTTTTAACTTATTATATATTTCGGTACAGTATTGGTATTTCGGTATTATTTTTGTAAATATCAAGTCCGTATCTAATACCATTTTATTTTAAATTAAATTAAATATCATACCAAATACCGAAATATCGAATACCAAATACCAAATTTTTTTATTTCGGTACGATAATTCGGTATTTACCAAATTATGCATGGCCCTACTTGTATCCCAAAAATTTCAATTGAAAACTGAAATTCACAATACATCGGCTAATTTTAAATAGCAGCTACCTAGTATTATATCTACCAAATTAAGGCTACAAATATTTTATTACAACTAGAATTAGAACTGATGTGATGTAGGTTAATTGTAAGGAAAATTAATCATAACATATTGTGATCTTGCTTTCTGAAACATTATCTAATTGGTGTAACAATATTGCGCGCAACTGTCATTATGCTTCTCTATGCAACAAAGCCAAAATCGTGAAGATTCTGAAATGTTAAATAAGTAAATCTTTATAGGATAAAAGTTTGTAAACATTCAGATTCATTCGGGGGGAGGGAGATTAACCTCATTACTTCTCACTGGGCGAGAATGATGAATTTGTGAAGAATCGAAGAACACATAACCTAGTTCTAATAATCATCGTAGAGAGAGAAATATTGTAGATGAATTTTATTGATTGTGCAAAAAAATAAAATTCTCAGTCTTTACAATATACAAAGCACTAATATATACAAAGGGGGTCGGATACATTAATTTACACTGGGTCTAAAATACAAATGATTGCACGAGGCCCATCAATTAAATATGTGTGACCTAACTAGTCTTCAGCTCCAACGCCCCCTCAAGCTGGAAGGGCTAGCCATTCCAAGTTTGGCAATGAAGCCCTGCTGCCACACACCAAGCAAAGGTTTAGAGAAGATATCAGCAGATTGATCAAAAGTGAAAATATAGTGAAGATAATTGAGACCAGTAACCAAAGTGTTGCGAACAAAGTGGCAATCCACCTCGATATGCTTGGTATGCTCATGAAAGACAGGGTTCTTAGCTATGTGAACAACAACCTGATTATCACAAAACATCTCAACTGGACAGACATTCTCAATACCAAGTTCACCCTATAATCTGATCAACCAAGTAACTTCAGCCACCAATATCTGTAAGGCCCTACATTCAGCCTCGACAGAAGATAAGGCTATGGTGGGCTGCTTATTAGATTTTCAAGAAACAGGGCAACCACCAAGCAACAAGAGAAAATCAAAAACAGACTTTCTGCTATCTGAACAGCCCAATCAGAATCAGAGTACCCTTTCAGAGAAAAATCAACATTATTGTTCAAGAATATCCCTATATTAGATGTACCAGCTAAGTATCTGAGCACATGATAACCAACTTCCAAATAAGGCACTCTAGGAGCAAACATGAATTGACTAAGATGTTGAACTGTGAATGAAATGCCAGGTCGAGTATGCTGTGAAAAATTTAGTTTACCAACTAATTTTCTGTAAATAGAGGGCTGAGGAAGCAAGTCACATGTTTCAGCTGTGAGCTTTACATGAGAATATAAGGGTGGGACAACAGGGCTGATATTAGAACACTTGTACTCATTGAGAAGATCATGAGTAAGCTTATATTGACTAACCAAGAAACCTCGAGGCTGCTTGACAATTTCAAGACCATGGAAATAATGAATTTCTCCAAGATCCTTAATTTTGAACTGAGCATCAAGAAACTGTTTAAATGTAGTAATTTCAGACATATCATCCCCAACTAACAATATATCGTCCACATAAACTGCCACAATAGTGAGACAAGGCTCTGATACTTTTCTAAACATGGAATAGTCATTTAGACTAGGCTGAAAACCTTTAGACTGCAAGGCAGATGAAAGTTTTGCATACCAATGCCTATATGTTTGTCTTAGACTATAGAGAGACTTATTTAGTTTACAAGCTAGAGAATAATCAGGAACAAAACTAGAGGATGTAACAGAAAGACCCTGGGGATTTTTATGAAAACTTTCCATCTAAGTCCCCATGTAAGAATGCATTATTCACATCGAGCTGATAAACAACCCAACCCCTCTTAACATCCACAGACAAGAGACACTTAATAGTAGTCAACTTAACCATAGGAGAAAAAGTTTTAGCGAAGTCTACATTGTCTTGTTGATTATCCCCCCTAATGACTAATATTGCTTTATACCAATAGAACTATTAGAACCCAAAGGTCAACCTCAATAGAACTATTAGCTTTATACTCAACCTTGTACACCTATTTACAGGGCATAGCCCTCTTACCAACAGGTAAAGGAACTACATCCCAAGTGTGATTAACTTCCAAGGCCTGAAATTTTTTATCATAGCCTCTTGCCAAGTAGGATTAGAGGCAACCAGATGATAGAATTGAGGCTCTTGCAAGTAACTGTCAGAAGGTACAGAAAGAATCATAAGAGCAAAAACAGAATTGCAAACATAATCACTAAGATATGCAGAGGGTGAGAAGTTCTAGTGGATTTTCTGTTGACAGGTGGAAGAGGATTTAAGACAGAAGCAGGAGAAGGAAGCACAATAGAGGAGGAAAGAGAAGCAGGAGAGGATAAACCGGGTACATGAGAAGAAACAAGAGAAGTGGGAAAGGGAACAGAAGACATATTAGGAAATAAAATAATTGGAGAAACAAAAGAAACAGAAGGAGGGAAAAGATGATTAGAGTTAGGATTAGAGTAGGGAAACATATTCTCATGAAAAATAACATTTATAGAGTAAAAGATTCTAGAACTGAACAATGTGAGAAGCTTGTACCCCTTCTTTCCTGGGTTGTAATCAATGAACAGGGAAAGAATAGTTCTAGATTTGAATTTATCCCTATGTGGCTTAGGCACAACAGCAAAACAAAGACAACCAAAAGTCTTTAAGTGAGATATACCTGGTGCAATCCCATGAAGAAGTTCAAAAGGTGATTTGGAATTTTTCAGCAAAAAGAGAAGGAAATCTATTGATCATGTAGGTGGTAGTTAAAATGTACACCCACCAATACTTAACAGGTAATTCAGACTGAAAAAAGTCCGCTTGCAGTTTCAAGAAGATGCTTATGTTTATCTTCCACAACACCATTTTGTTGAGGTGTGTGTGGACAAGATATTTGGTGTAAAATCTCGTGTGCATAAAAGAAAAATATGATTGTGGAACTAGACCCTAGTTCAAAAGCATTATTAGACCTGATCACTTGCACCAAAGAATGAAAATGTATTTTTACCATAAAAATAAAGGATTGCAAGATAGTAAAGGCATTGATATTACAGGACAAAAGGTGAGTCCAAGTTGTTGTAGATAAATTATCCACATTAGTCATGAAGTATTTAAAACCATTATAAGTATGGATATAATAAGGACTCCAAAGGTCAACATTGATAAGTTGAAAAGGGGAAGTATAATGTATATGGCTTTAAGGAAAATGGTACATTTATTGCCTAGTCATGGGATATAGAAAAGATTGTTTCTTAGGCAATTTGTCAGACAAATAGGAAATGGTTTTGATTTTACTAAAGGACATATGCCAAAGTATTAAATGCCAGGAATGATCAACAGATAAAATAGAGGAAGAACTACAGACAAGAAACTCATCAGTATGCAATGAAACTGAGGAAATAGGGCAAGACATAGAAACTGTTCTTATTCATTTCATTAGTAGAATTCTCAGCAATGGTATTTACAATTGAAGTATCGAAGATAGAATTACAAGTAAAAGTGAGTGTAGCAGGGTTGAAGATGTAGAGCCTATTATAAAGACTATCAAGAGTCATTGGCCTCTTCATAGAAGGGCTTTGCAAACACAAGCAACAGAAGAAAATAAAGCCAAACAATTAATTTGCAGAATTAGTTGAGCAAGAAAAATTAGATTATATTGAAAGGAAGGAACAAGAAGCACATTTGTCAAAGAAATTTCAGGAGTTAAGGTTAAAGTCCTAGTGCATGTGACTTTTACCTTGTAACCATTAGGTAATGTAACAAGACAAGGAAATATGAGAGGCTTAATGTTTGATAAGAAGGAGAAATGCGATTTTACGTGATTAGTTGCACCTGAGTCTATAATCCAAGGACTATTCTCTACCTCATAAAAGATACAAGCAAGGAATCTAGAATTATTGAATGTATGATTACCTACGAGACTTGCAAAATTAGCATAACCAACAGTGATTTCCTGAGGACCACCAGACACTTTGGATTGTTGAAGAATATTTATAAAATGATCAAATTGCTCCTTAGTAATGCTGGCACCCCCAGATTTTGATGACACACCCTTAATATCTCCACTAGAAGACTCAGGTTGTCCCTGGAAATGTGAGTCAAAAGTTTGAGCAAATGCTGTAGTTCTCATTAACTTAGAGGGAAAACCATATGGGAACTGTAATACCCCGGAAAAATTCGAAGTACTTAAGCGCAATTAAGAAAGTTGATGTGCGCTAATTATATTATTTTAGATAAGAACTATTATATAAATGATATTAATTGATCATGATAATATATGTATGAGGTGCATTAAGAATGGTTTATGGTCTAATGAGAGCCCCAAGATTAAGTCAAGTTTAAAATTTTATGATGGGATAAAGTTTCAAGTGAGTTCGCACAAGACCTAACTTCAAACGAGCATAACTCTCATGATATGAAGATTTATATGCTATGTGTTTAGTTTCTAATACTTCAAACCGTTTGTCATTTGGACACTCTTACAAGAAGTTATGACCAAATTACTAAAGGCTGGCAGAATGTGATTCTGCGGCCAATTCTACGATCGCAAAAGTGGTTATGCGACCGCAAAACTAGTCGCAGACCTGGCCAGCGCAGCCCAGTTCTGGGCATCGATTTTGCGGTGCATTGTGCGACCCACATACCCATTATGCGGTCCATTATGCGACCGCATACCTGATTTCGGAGGGTTAATTTTTTTATTTTTATAACCCGACCCCATTTTGATAAATAACCTTTGGAGCTTATTTTGGGGCATTTTTCTGAGGGTTTTAGAGAGAGGTGAGAGCATTTTAGAGAGAGAAGGAGGAAACCTAACATTTTAATCATCCAATCTTGCACCAATCTTCAAGAATCAAGGAAGTCAATCACAAGATCTTCATCTAAGAGGTAAGATTCAAACCCCTAGTCTTCAATTTCGAGTTTGGGGTAAAAGATGGGTGATTGGGGGTATGATTCTTGGGTGTAAGAGTATTATTTATATATTCTTGTACTAATAAGGTTTGTGAAAAGATTGTTGAGCTCAAATAAGTAAAGATTGGGTTGTGGAGTGAAGAAAATATTGTAGCTTGTAGTTAAATTTGCACACTTAGTATTTGATAAAATGCTCAAATTAGCCGAGACCATGAATATCTTCCTAATTATAGTTCAATTTTGTTATGTCTCAGAGTAGATTGGGATTGCTAGAATTTTTAGAACATTGTAGTAATTTAAGGAAAGCTCAAAGCGAGGTATGTTGGCTAAACTTTCTCTCTTAGAATTGAGTTTCATGATGTTCCTGTAAGTTCCACGTATGGTTGTCTCAAGTTCCTTATTCTATATTCCGAGTTGTTCCCAATAAATTCGATTATCCCGAATAAGCAAAGTGTCGAGAATTGTGTAACTAAACTTGTTCCGAATGTTCCTATCATATTATGTTATCCTTCGAGAATGTGTTCAAGAATGATACGTGTATTAAAATGTTATGGCTTTGAGTCGTATTTCAAACGAAAGCTAGTATGCCAAATTGTGTGAGAAAAAACTCAATATGCTTAAGACTCTTAATTGCTCATATGTATACCTAAAGTTTTGATTTGGAAATGTCTTGTTGTTGATAATCTATAATGATGCTTGAAAATGAAATAAGTGAATTGGGGATATAAAGTGTGGCCAACGTGCTAAGAATGAAGGTTATACTTATGGCTAATGGTGCCAATAAAATAATATGATATGAAAAAGATTATAAAATGAGCTTTGATTCAACTATTCCAAAATTGACTTCGAAAATAGAATTTGCCTAAAAGCTTATGTACTCAAGTCATGTCCATATGTGGCTGTTTCAACTAATGCTATGCTTTGTGAGTATTTTCAATATGTGTTTGCATTATTACATATTCGCGAATGGAAATTGTGTATTGTCCTTTTTGGGGAAAAGTATTTCAAGAATAAATGGTGTGTTACTTGTTGATGATTTTAACTTGCGCATCAATTGCCAATTATTTTACTCCATTTATCGGAAAGAAATCTATTGTGCTTAAATTGTTCATTTCTAATGAACTTAAAGTTGTGATTTCCGAAATATTCTATATGCTGATATTTGATGGTGATCTTTAAAATTGAAAGAAGTGAAAGTATGGAATGTGAAATACGACCATCATGCCAGGAATAAAGAATCTTGTGAATGGCCAAATGAGCTAAGGAAATATTGTCGTTGTGAATGACTGAAAATACTAATGAGAATCTATACAATGTGAAAGATATTGAGGTTAGTACAATTGTATTTATGTTACACCTCTGTGTGCAAATCAAATCAAAAATATTTTTGGGAGCATTATTAGCAAAATCGAGGAAGGGTGGGTCATAAGGCCCACACCTGAAACTACACGTGTTGGTGTAGGTGTGGATTGTGATTATTCCCCTTATTTGAGATAAATTTGAAATATTGGAGAAATTGTGATATTATTACCCTTAATTAGGATGAAACTGGTAACAATTGTGGATTAGAAAATTCAACCCACACGGCATATGTGGGAAGGCAACCTAGCTGATCGGGTGGAGATCGGACGTCATGTTGCGCACATGGTGGTACTACTCTTGGTAACAACTTTCTTTTGCATCACATGTCAAACCACATTATTCGTGGGGAGATGGTCTAGCCGATCGGGTGTGATCGGACTCCGTGCTAACAAAGACGGTTGTATATCGGTACTAATGATCTCCCAACCAAAATTGTATATGAAGTTCGTATTTTGAAAATTATTATGTTTTAACTGGACATTTGGATATTGTTGATTGTGACTTGCTGTTTCTATGTGTTGCCTTTTCTTATAGGGCATTCTATTTTGAAAGAGGACTTTTAGCTATACATACTAGTGCTATTCGACGGTACTAACATCCTTTTTGCCGGGGGCGCTGCATCTTTAATGGATGCAGGTGATTTTACAGCAGGCGACATTGATCAGTGATAGCAGTACACTCTTTTCAGCTGATTTGGTGAGCCCCACTTCATTTCGGGGCTATGTATCTTTTGTTTCTCATGTACTTTGTGGTTGAGGTATAGCCGGGGCCTTGTTGCCGACTTTTTCATATTTCTCTTCTATTGTACTTAGAGGTTCTGTAGACAGTTTGTGGGTGGTATTTGATGTTGGGGATTAAACTAGAAATGTTGGTATTTGGAAAATATGTTTTTCATTATATCTATAAACTTGTAATATTTTGGACATTATGAATGGAGCTGCTAATGGGAACTAAATGGAAGTTATTAATAAAATCTTTTCAGTGGTTGATTAATGGAGTACATCTCCTCTTATTTCATGAACGAGTCTGGGTAGAAGGAATATCTGACAGGCTTGCTCGGCCGGGTTCACTCGGTTGAGTGCCGGTCACGCTCCTCGATTTCGGGGCGTGACAGGAACACATGCAATTTGAAGCACTCTTTAATTGAGTGGCCGTGCTTCTTGCAATATCTACATATCAAATTGCCCTTCCTGGTGGAATCAAAGTTTACTCTTTGAGTGTAAGGCTTCTCTGTGTGTTGTGTGGCAGTAGAGAATGCCATAAAATCAGAATTGAATGATGGAATGGCAGCTTGAACTGTGGATGACTCTCATCATTCACAAGCATAGTGTAAACACTATCCACATCGGGTAATGGTTTCACTAGAAAAATACTACGCCTAATTGTGGAGTAGGAATCATTGAGTGATGAACCTTTTGATCTTCATCTAATTTCTGACACCCTTCCTTACAACCAAAAACACAGTCATGATAGAAAATATAAAAGGAAAGCTAGTCCCATAGCTTCTTAATTCTGTTAACATGTAGAAATGCTAGATGTTCCTTGAGAAATGGATAAAATCTCCTTTCTAATTTGATAGATCTTAATTCTACTCGCCTGATCAAACCTCTTCTCAATCTCATTCCATAATTTCTCTGCTGATTTAGTGTGCATAATAGTCTCTCCAATCTCTCGATCCAAACTTTTAAGAATCCAAGCAACTACCATGTCGTTACATTTAGTCTCGGGCTCAAATAAAGGAAAAGCAGGACTAGGCCCCAAAATCGTGCCTTTAATCATCCTCAATTTATTTTTACAAGACAAACCTAACAACATACTCATGCTCCAACTTTTATAACCAGTACCATCAAAGATCGTAGAAACCAACATTGTACCCGGTGAGTCGGACGACAGAAGGAACAAAGGTGAAGAAGGAGGTACAGTAGAATCGTCACCACTAACAGAACTATCTTCATAATTCGATGTCGAATCCATAGAACCCAAATTACAGGTAAAACACAACTCACAATAGGCCAAAATTAGGGTTTTAAAATGCGATACCCACACTCTAACAAGCAGGCTACATAGAGAACACGAAAGCAAAAGAACAATGCTAAAAACTTCGCCAAATACTTGAAAACAAATAGAGTTCAGTACCTCAATATCTAGTAAGAGAGAAAGTCTAAAAAAAATCGCCGTTCGAAAGCTACAGTAGACAGATAGTCAACCCACCGGAAAATAATAGAATCATCAAACAAAACCATCGTAGAATCAAGGCACTAGGTCCGATCTATCTTCAGTGGCTCTGATACGTGCAAACATTCAGATTCATGATGAATTTCTGAAGAATCGAAGAACACCTAACCCTAGTTCTGGTAATCGTCGTAAAGAGAGAAATATTGCAGAAGGATTTTATTTATTGTGTAAAAAATGAAAGTCTTAGTCTTTACAATATACAAAG
Source organism: Nicotiana tomentosiformis (assembly GCF_000390325.3). Taxonomy (NCBI): domain Eukaryota; kingdom Viridiplantae; phylum Streptophyta; class Magnoliopsida; order Solanales; family Solanaceae; genus Nicotiana; species Nicotiana tomentosiformis. Next base: position 112,460,253 of record NC_090816.1, on the reverse strand, counting down.
CACTAATATATACAAAGTGGGCCGGGTACATTGATTTACACTGGGCCTAAAATATAAATGACTACACGAGACCCATCACTTAAACATGTGTGGCCCAACTAGTCTTTAGCTCCAACAAAATTTGACTCCAACATGTATTACCTGAATTGTCATTCAGGTTTCTACTACTTGTTTAGTATAGGCGGTCTAGAAGTAAGGGAGTTCAAATAATACCCTTCCTAAAAAAATTTACTTATTTAGATATGTATATTACAAGTTAAAATAATAAAATTCATGATAAATATAAGGGTTGAATATCTTGACTTGAAATAAAAATGTGGTATAGCCTACGTCTACAAAGCTGAATTCCCAATGAAAAATCTGGCCTCGTCCCGATGGCTTAGTACTTTTTTGGTAACATAATATTCTGGATTATATGAAAAAATTTGATTCCATAATGCATGACCTGATCATGAATAGCAGTTCAGGGTGTTCTACTTGCTTACGTAGTGCTTTTGCAAATTTGATACGATGGAATTAGTCATATGGCATTTTTCAAAATTCATGGTTACACTCCAACTTATATATTGGTTTATCATATTATTCCATATGTCCTAATTTATGTGGCGCTGTTTAAATTTTGAGAGTTCAAATTTTTAATTTTGACTATGAATTCAGACATAAAACGTTAGCTTTTTTGAAAGCAAATATACACATATAAAAACTATGTAAAAGATATTGTAAGTCACAATATTATAACAATCCAGAACATATAAAAATACAACAAAAAAAAGAAGCTCATTTTGACTTTCGAAATTTGAACGACGGGATGGAAGTAGTAATAGATATTACGTGGGTGTTTGGACATAAGAATGGTAGAATTCCGGAAAAAGTGATTTTTTTTTTCAAGTGAAAATGGTATTTGAAAACTAGAGTTGTGTTTGGACATGAATATAATTTTGAGTTATTTTTGAAGTTTTGTGAGTGATCTGAGTAAAAATTTGAAAAATAGTTTTTTGGAGTTTTTTAAATTTTCGAAAAAATTTCAAAATTCATGTTCAAGTGAAAATTTAAAAATTTATGGTCAAACACTGATTTCGAAAAAAAATAAAAAAATTTCGAAAAAAATAAATTTTTTCTTATGTCCAAACGGGCTCTAAGTGTCATTTTGCACAATTCTGCACTGCATAAATACATATATTTTACTACTATTTGACCTTAAAAAAAAGGAATGAAATCATATTGAGCGACATACCTTTCTCATTTTTAAAAACCCACTAGTTCAAGAGATCAAGAGATATTACATCTCTCGTATGTTGGTTCTTCATATTTGTGTACGTTAAAGGATGTTGATTTGCACATTAATTTTTATTAATTCGTTCAAAAATAACGTATTTTTTTCGTAATAAGCTTTTATAATAACATAAATATTATAACAATTGTTTAAGATTACAAGTTTTAAACATCTTGTAATAAATAGTTGGACGAGGTTTACTGTTACTTTTACTAACCGATAATAGATTATATACTTATTGTATACGATTAAATACATATTAGACATAAATAATATAAATATTATACATTTGTCAGTTTTTTTTTTAGTTTAAGTCGTTGAGTGAGTGATTATTTAAGTTAATTTTTTACATAATTAAATATTACGACATATTTAATATTCGTAAGTTTTACTCATCTTTTTTCCCTTAAATTTCGTATCAAAACAAACTAGAACAAACAAATGACTATTACTTAACCAAAAAAGTGAAATAAAATCAGATAGAGGGACTGACCATTCTCATTTTCATCACTCCATTTTATTTATATTTTTCCTAAGGAATAGAAAAAGGCAAATTTACAATAAGCAGAAAATGGCAACAAAAAAAGGAAAAAAGAAGCGGAAAACGAAGCGGCCATGAGGACTATGAGGGGTTTAACCTGCCACTGCTCTATGAATTCTTATTACTCTTCCATAAACAAGGTCTTGAAATAGAGATCAGATATCTCCTACAAAATTTTGGAAATTGACAATACTATAACAATGAAAATTCATGGAAATATAGATTCTTATTCGCTTGTAAACAAATTCAAACATGGGTTTAAATCCCATTGGGTCACTGCTCATGGGGTTCAAGTCTCAGTTGCTGCTACTCTACTAAGTGTTGCTGGTTTCATATTTGCAATTAAAGATGGCAAACTCAGAAACTTCATGGTATCAGAGAAGCATAGTTCGAACAGTTATTATTGGACAATACCTGGATTGCAAAATCTTGGAAATAATTGCTTCCTGAATGTTGTTTTACAGGTAAAGATCAGATTTTTTAATTTATAAAATCTACCTTTTCTTGAATTTGGTTAATGGGGTTGTCTCAATTATTATAAATAAGAGGTTTTTGATGAATATACTAAATCCATCTTTTCTTGAGTTTTGTTAAATTTGTTGTTTTAGTTATTGTAAATAAGAGGGATTTTGTGAATATACTTGAATAGATGTTTATTTTTTAGCTGGCTGTCTGAGTTTTAGCAAATTTATTTCTGATTGGTTAGTCTTAATTTTTGTAAGCATGCGGTTTTTGATGAATATATTTGATAAAGGTTTGATTTTTGTTTTTGGGATCAGGCTTTAGCTAGCTGTAAGAGCTTTAGCAAATTTCTTGAGCAAGTTGTGGAAGAATGTGAGGGTTCATCAATGGAAGGAAGTGTAGACTTGCCAGTTATTGCTACTTTGGCTTCGCTCGTACAAGGTGTGTTTGAAGTTTGACATTGTAGAATTATGTTGGTTGGACTTGTATGAATAGACAACTATTTGAGTTCTACTCAAATGCAAACTTGGATACTAAATGAAAATGGAGAAAATCTTGTGCTTGTAGAACTGATAGGGAGGTAGAGTTTAAGGCATAAAAGCATGATGTTTTAGATCGGTTAATTGCATTTTAGCTAATTATGGATTGATGAAGCACAGCCGAGTATGCACAGAATGGTTATACGTCGAAGGGTGTGGCGAGCACTACCAAGAAGAGAATGGATGCTTGTAGTTATATGAAAGACCAAAAAGCTGCAAGTTGGAAATGGCGACTGTATTGTTTATATCATTCCAGCATTTTATGTTTGATTTTGTCAGGAAAAGGAGAGTTTGTGTTTTTGAAATTGGGTTGGATTCTTCTTGTATATCTTCTTATTCTGGAATAGTTATTACAACGAAGAGAGTTGTAGCCCTTAAGGGAAGGTATGAGGTATTTATCTTGATTTGTTAGTCTCTGAGATTAGGGGGAAGAAGTTGAAAGCTTCAATCTTTTGGTTAGAATACTTAATCCGCTTTTGCCCCGGATAATATCTTGGAACCATGGTTCTGTTGAATTATGTATAAATCATCTTCTTAGGAAAAGCTGCCTTGAGGTATTTTTGGGGTGGGGGGAATTGGTTAGGGATTGACCCTACATTGTGAATTGATATAAAAAAAAATTATTAGGCACATGAAGGGGGGGGGGTAGGGGGTATCGGTACTTACCTCCTCTTACCTACGGGAGAGTGAAGATGTCCACTCTTTTACGTTTGTTACTCCTAATCAGAGATACTTTTTGCTTCAAGAAGTAAACGTGAAGGGTAAGACTCCTCCCTGTCACAAGTAATGTTAAATGTTTAATGAGAAGATTGTTGTGATGTTTTGCAGAATTATGTATTGCACGACATGGAAGAGCTGTTCTAAGTCCACGGAGATTGATGCATGCCATGACTAGTTACATTCCTAATTTTAATCTAACTAGCCAGCAGGTAATTATTTTCTTCGTATTCGGACAATCATCAGTTCATCACTAGTATTAGTGTATTAACTAACATATTTTTGATTAGTGTATTAACTAACATATTTTTGAAGTGTAGGATGCAGAGGAAGCACTCTCCCATCTTTTATCTTCTTTAAGAGCCGAATTGTCAGAATCTTATGTTCATGATCACAGCTCTTTGGCGGATGTAGCTACACTTCCTAATTGTAGGATTGTAATGCAAAGGATGGAAGGAGAAAGCGAACAGGAGAGATGGCAGCAAAGTTTTCTTGGACCTTTTGATGGGATTCTTGGTAGCTTTTTAACCTGCCAAAGTTGTTCGTTTCAGGTTGAATGGTACTTGAAAGAACATTTACAATCATACAATTCAATTATCCAACTGCTGTTTCTTTCTGCACATCATGGAACATGTTTGCTATATTTACAAGGAAGATTATGTAGTTGCTTTGCACTGCTAGCTTAGGCACACATGCAATCTGAGCCTTTGGTTTCAAGTTGCTGTAAAAGGGAAGATATTATTAACTAATGGAGAAGTTATCAAGAAAACCATTAACTAATGGATATCAATAGTACGTTGTAAGTTAAAACTTAATAAAGAGTCCTATCTTACATTTTATGCCATCTTATTAGGTCTTTTTGGATGATTTTGTCTCTAGTTTTGCTGGCTTTGCTCTTTAACTTCCTTGGAGGATATGATTGTGAAAGTACTCTTATTTTCTCATCAACATGCCGCTTCAATAGTTTTTAGTCCTTCTTCCGTGCATAATATATGGCAAAATTCTACCATTTAGGTCATTATCTTGTAAGTGGAGCTAACGAGACTATATATGAGTTTCAAGGTTGGACCTTTTACTTTGTAAAGTAAGCTGTAAATTTAATGATATCATGTATTATGATCTCTTTACCTTTGGATTTGCGCTATATCTTCTGGATCTTCATTCCTTAATTGACTTATTCACGTTCTGTTGTTTTTCTTCAGATCTCTCTGGATTTTCAGTTGTTTCATAGCTTGCATCTTGTACCAGTGTTAAGCAGCAGTGGGGCTGTCGTAAGTTTAAAACTCTATTGTCATATGTTTATGTGCCTTAATTTGATTCCATATTCATGGTGATTCTTTCTGCAAATAAAATGTTAGATGCCGGGGTGTTCCGTGGAGCATTGCCTGAAGCAGTTCTTTGTTGCAGAAAAACTTGAAAACTATAAGTGCAGCCACTGTTGGCATATTGCTGCCGTAAAGTTTGTCTCTGCCATGGATGAAAATGAGGTAATCTTGGTTAACAAATCTTAGTTTAGCATACTATCTTAACCTTGAAGCTTATGGCTGTAGTCTATAGGTTGAAAAGAGCTTATATGGCCTAGGTAACATTTCTCTAATATTCCTCCATTTGGTGGGAATTTGGTCACTGGTTCCCCTCTGAGGTTTCTGTTTTTAACAAATTTGTGGTCCTTTTCTAGTATCTGTATAACTAGAAGCAATTTGTTCTCAGGCTATAGTTGAAAAACTTAAGCTGTGCAATGAGGAAGATTCATGTGATTGCAAAGAGCTAGCATGCCTTGCAAGATTACCATGGTCAAATAACTTCTCACGCACTTTCAAGCAACTCAGTATTGGCCGGAGTCCTAAGGTATGGTTGGTAGTGCCATTTTCTTCAAATAAGAACTGAAAGTGCTAAAAACAGGTTATTTACTTCATTGAAAGGATTGACCACATAGCTGTCAACAAAATCAAAAGGGAGGAAAATAAGGGTGGGCAAGCAATAACGTTGTTAAGTGCTTACATGCTACTAAATTTAGGATCAGAGGAGAATGATCTAACGAGGGACTAGTTTCTTGATATCCAAACATGATTCAATTTTAAGACTTGGTGCTTCAGCTCTTAGTCATTTAATGGTTTTGTCGTGTATTGCTATTTGTTGTCTTTTTTTTGCATGTGCTTACAGTTGTGCCACGTTGCAGGTTCTCTGTCTTCATTTACAACGCGCTTCTATAAACGTATTTGGAGAACTGGTCAAACTTCAGGTACTGATATTTTGGCATACAGTTTTTGTTCATTTGATAAGTAGATATTTATTAGAACAAGAACACCAGCACATGAGGTAAATATCACCTTTCATCAGAAAAAGAACAAAGAAAATAAGAAGGAACACCCCCAGATGAGGTTCTGGTAGACGGCATAGTGTACTTGAACATAGACTGTTTCATCCACTGTTATTGATTTTCCATTCACCTATATCCTGTCATAGTTTATGTTGCACTTCAACCTTTTTATTTCCTGCTCTTGTTGATTAATTCCCCTCTTTTTTGTTTGACACTTCATTTGTTTCAATTACCTAGCCATCTATTTTCAGTTTGCGTTACTGATTGCCCCGTCTGTCCTCATAAGATCCCCATGAGATGCCTATGAACTTTCTAAGTCCTTAAATTTCTGCTACTCTATATATGATCTAGCTGCTTTCTGCATTTCCGTTGTCTAATTGGAATCATTGGAATCCTCATCTGTAGAGTAGTCTCTGCATTACTTAGAACATCCCTCTCCAAAATCAATTAATATTCAATCTTGGTTATGCATCACGTCTCCATAATGATCTCTGTCACTGTCGTTCTCCTTTGTCAGTTTCCCGCTTTTCCCTTAATAGCTAATGTCTTCGCAAGACAGCACGAATGTGTTGTGGCCTACTCTGTTCTATATAAGACTAGAAGAAAAAGCTTACCCAATTTTAGCATATGGTATGCCTAGAATGATTCATGGCTTGCTTGCATCATGCACTTTGTTTTTTACTTCATTCAACTCTTAGCCATGTCTTATTTGTTCTTTTTTGTTTGTTGTTCTTACCATTCTCGCCCCAGGAAATGCCTTACCTCCTCTTTTATAGATTGATTTGAACCAGTTAGAAGACTCTGGTCTTTTTGATTTCTTTCATGTCGGATTCTGAAGTTTCCATTTACTGGCTGCTCCTGCCTATTGGGTTCACTGACTGATGTTACTTTCTCTTTTTTTCTTTTCCCCTTGTGTTTCAAGTTGAGCTCACCCTTGCATATACGTTACCTAACCTTGTTCTTTTTTAGATTTGCAGTTTATCTTCAGATCTTGACTCTGTATACCGTTCCTAAAGAAGTTGCTTGGATAGAGATGCTTCTAATGAGAAACGTTACCACAGTTGCCTATCCAAAATAAGGATGTTATTATAGATGCATTTTCTATGCCCTATTGCACAGTTACAGAATCCTCCAACAGAAATAGAGGACACCCCTATCTACTTTTGGCTGTCCCAAGATTATGTCCATCTCTTTAGAAGATCATTCCTTTCTTTCGTATGTTTGAATGCTATATCAGCTTTCTAGTTGCGTAGGACCAACTTCAAACTTTCAGAACTACACCATTTGGCTTCTAAATCTTGACTGTAGCCTTGGACCTACTGACTTCAATTACTACGTAATTTCTATCGTCACCCAGATGTTCATCTCTGAACCTAGGGGACAACCTAAATATGGAGTTGTTCTTTGATGTTGAAATCTTATTCTATGCTTTGGTGCATTTTGCTGCGTTTTAAATCTTCGATGTTTGAATTTTGTGTTCAGGGACATATTTCGTTTCCATTGATTTTGGACTTGGCTCCCTTTGTGAAGAATGGAGTGGGGACAAAGAATTGGGAAGAGAAACTGCAAATAGGGAAAATAAAGCATCAGCAGCAGTCTTTCCCTTTGTTTAATTACTTAAATCTGCAGGATAATAACGAGATGTTAAATTGCAGTACCCAGAGTGAAAGAAAGTATTCTACAGAAGTAGAAGATACGGCTGATTTGTGTATCTCAAATAAATGTGGTGTTAACACACCAAAGTCAATATCAACTTTGCTCGAGACAGAAGGCTACAAGGAGACGAGCTTAAATCAGCTGCCTCCACATTCTGAAAATCAGGTTGGTTGGTTGCTCGCCTTAGGTAGATAATCTCAATGATTGGGCTACATGGTTTTACTGTGTATTTGAATCTTCATGCTTAAAGTTTGATATGCATAATGATTCTATCCATTCCATGACCACCTACTCTCGAAGTGAATTTGCGCTGTGTAGCTTTAAGTTGGTAGTGGGATCTCTATCGCTGGAGGGAAACTTTCAAGTAGTACTTTTCCTGAGTAAAGTACTCATATCTCATGCTTGCCGTCCAGAAAATCTCAACTCAGGATGTGAGGCTTGTTGCTAATTAATCACTGTGTTTATACTCCAATCTTGTGATAGTCTGAGGAATACAACAACTACGCTTCAATCCGTTGCAAGTTGGGGTTGGCTATTTGAATCCTCATTGTCCATGTCGCTCCATTTAAACTTTGTGATATTCTGAGGAACTAATGGAGAAACTATGTAGATAATTTAAGGAGCGACATGGACAGTGAGGATTCAAATAGCTAACCCCAACTTGCTAGATATTGAGGCATAGAAGAGAGCATTAGACAAAAAGATACCATCCTTGTCATTGGACTAACGTTTGTGAATCTCTTGATTCACGATTAGGCATAAAAAGCTTTTCAAAAGGAAACTAGTAGACGGTTATTGATCACTTCTTCCCATCTGATCCCGGAGTTTCTTAACTTCGTTTGAAGCTAACAGTCATATTTTAAGGATCAAACCAGAATTTAACTATGTCTAATTACAGTACTAGCTTCTTAGGGACGGACGGAGACTAACTTAGAAGTAGGGAAACATTGTTTTCCTTGTTATGCTCTGCTGTTTCGTGTTCATTTTATTCGTCCACTCCCTCCATAACAGTTCCGCACCCCTTGTTGAACCAAACATAGTCACATTGTAAGGATCAAACAGAATACCATGATGTCTCCTTATGGCTTATAGTACTAACCTCGTGCGAACAGATAGAGACTAATGTTGGAGCCTTTTAACATTTACAGATTACTCAGCGTTTTGTGTTTGTACAGTTTTTACTGTGGTCTATTATTGTGCATTTAATTCTCTATCCTGAAATGAGCTTTGGATTACATTACTATTTGCTTTCAGGATTTGAGCTTCATGATGAACAAATATGTACATAAAAACCTCCCAGCAATCTAGTTTCATGTTTATCTAGCTTAGTTACATCCACTCAGTATGAATCTCACTCGATGTTGCTCCTCTATCTTTTGCGTTGCAGCGTGAAGCTTCCCCAATAACACTAACCGGACATCACATGTACCGACTAGCCTCTGTGGTGCAGCACTTTGGAAGAGTTGGTAGCGGGCATTACACTGTTTACAGACGAGTGACAGCAAAAATAATCGAAGACTATCCTGCAGGACTACTGGGATCTGCTGTTGATCAGTGGTCTTGCATCTCAGACACCGACGTGCATAGTGTTTCTGAGAAAGATGTTCTAGATGCTGAGGCAACCTTACTATTCTATGAAAAAGTTTCTGATTGTTAAAAATTTTGCTGAGTTGTAGTAGCTGTTTGTGGTAAGCTTGAATAATTTGTGTTAGCAACTCAGAAGCTGGCAAACCTATTGAATTTAATCAGATTTTACATTTTAGTGTACTTTTTATTGTTTTCTTTATTGGCTTATGATTTCAGACGTATGGCCATCCCCCCCCCCCCCCTAATATTAATATTATTTTGTTAGAGATTTTATATGCCAGTAAAAAATATAGAGATTTATAGTGCAGATAAACATTTTCTTTTTGTCGAGTTTTATTTTATATAATATTGGACTAAGAAGAGTTTAAATGAATTGAGGCGTAACTACTATTATTTTCTTCTTAAAAATGGAAATAACAAATTAGCAACTTTTGAATATAATAAACTAAAGTAGTTGCACGAGCCTCTCAATTTTCTCTTTTATTGTAACGACCCGACCGGTCGTTTTGGGCATTTATGCTCCTTTCTACTATTTGAAGTTTTGAATATCTTCATACGATGTATTATGACTTGTGTGAATTGTCGGTTTAGGTTTTCAGGTATTTCGGAGTTAGTTTGGAAGAATGAAATCCAAGGATTAAAGCTTAGGTTAAAATAGTGACTGGATGCCAACTTATGTGTAAACGACCCCGTAATAGAGTTTTGATGATTCCAATAGCTCTGTATGGTGATTTTTGATTTAGGAGTGTGTCCGGAAAATTATTTGGAAGCCCGTAGCTAAATTAGTTTTGAAATGACTAAAATAGAAATTTAAGTTTGGAAGTTTGACCGGGGGATTGACTTTTTGATATCGGGAGCGAAATACGATTCTGAAAATTAGAATACCTCCATTATGTCATTTATGACTTGTGTGCAACATTTGAGGTCAATCGGACTTGATTTGATAGGTTTCGGCATTGAAGGTAGAAGTTGGAAATTGTTAGTTTTTCATTAGGCTTGAATTGGAGTGACGATTTATGTTTTTGATGTTGTTTGATGTGATTTGACAGCTCGAGACTAAGTTCGAATCATGTTTTAGGACTTGTTGGTGTATCTGGTTGAGGTCACGGGGGCCTCGGGTGAGTTTCAGACGGCTAACAAATCAATTTTGGACTTTGCATTCGAGCTGAAGAATCTGGTTTTCTGTCACTGGTTTCCTTCTACGCGATCGCGTAGAGTTAATTTTGGGCAATGAAAATTTGTGCTTCGCGATCACGTGAGTTGGTCCGCGAGCGCATAGAAGAAGTGACTTGGTAGAGAGTTTAAGTTCTGAATATCCATTTTTACCGATTTGGAGCTCGAGAATAGGCGATTTTTGGGAGATTTTCAAGAAAAGTAACGGGGTAAGTGTTCTTAACTCAATATTGGTCAAATTACTCGAATCCACGGTTGTTTTTAACTATTTAATTGGTGAATTAAGTTGGAAAATTGTGAAAATTCTCTTGGTTTAATTTGAAGATTTGAGGGTCGAGTTGATGTCGGATTTGAGTAAAATTTGTATGGTTGGACTCGTGGTTGAAGGGCCGTTTTTATTTTGTAACTTTTGTCGGGTTCCGAGATGTGGGTCCCATGGGCGATTTTTGAGTTAATTTCGGCTTTTTATTGGAAAATTAGTATTTTCTTATGGAATTAATTATAATAATTTTTATTGACTGAATCAAATTAATTGTGACTAGATTCGAGCCGTTTGGAAGTTGATACGCGCATAATGGAATTTCTGGAGCATTGTTTAGCTTGCTCGACATTGAATCTGGCTTGTTCAAAGTAAGTAACTCTTCTAATCTTGGAGCTGAGGGTATGAACCCTGAATATACGTATTATGTGAATTGTTTGGAGGTGTCGCACATGCTAGGTGACGGGCATGTGGGCGTGCACTATAGAAATTGTGACGTAATTGTTCCGTAGAATTTTGTAGTCAAATAATCTTGGCATTTTCCATGCAGTTTTATGTGTTGAAAAAATTTAGCTGAGAATTATATTAAAAATCATGTTGAGGCTATGTGCCAGTATTATTGGGACCCACAGATGTCATATTGCTGTGAATTATTTGTTTTAAATTGAAAATTCATACTCAGTCATATTTATTTCATTGCATATCATATCTTAGTCTTTGTTGTTATTTATTGATACATCATATTATCATTTTCGGGCTATTTTCATGACATTGTGAGCCCGAGAGATTGGAAAGATTGATGACTGAGTGAGGCCGAGGGCCTGATTGTGAGGATAATTATGGGATCGGGTTGCACGACGCAGCATGCCATATTGACTTTATATACTTTATTATTATGGGATCGGGCTACCCGCCGCAGCAGGCCAGATTGGCTTATTATAACACGTGAATTGTCCGTGCGGATACAGATATTGATACTATAGCACATGAGTTGTCAGTGCAACACGTGAGTTGTCCGTGCAGATTATAGCGCTTGGGCTGAAGGAGCCCCTCCGGAGTCTGTACACACCCCCAGTGAGCGCAGGTACCTACTGAGTGCAAGTGCCGAGTGCCGAGCGATTGGAAGGACTGAGTGACTGTGAGGACTGAGTGACCTTTGAGAACTGAGTGACTGGGAGGACTGAGTGACTGGAGGGACTGAGTGAAATGATACTCTGAGAGTATGCATATGATCTTTATCACTGATTTGCATCGCATTTTCCTCATGCTGTACGATATCACGTTATTCATGACTTATTACACCTACTGGCCTATGGGCATAATGATGCATTTTTCACTGGCTATCTGGAAAGAAAATGAAACATCTTATTTATTGTGGAAATGATTTTTGGGAAAATTACTGTTTTCAACTTACTTATATTTTTGGTAAACGATTTGGATTTTCACTGATACACCGGAAAGGCAGAATTATTTTCAAAAATCATGATATAGCTGAGCATTTATTCTTTGAGTTACTTCTTTTATTACTTGGTTTATGTTGTTATGAACTGTTGTTGGTTATTGGAGATGGACTCTGACCTTGGTACAAGCTCGTCACTACTTTCAACCTAAGGTTATGTTTGTTACTTATTGAGTACATGTGGTCAGTTGTGCTCATACTACACTTCTGCACCTTGCGTGCAGATGTAATTGGTTGCTAATGTTGCTGTGTTCGTTGGGAGCTAGATCTGAAGGTGTACCTGCGTTCCGGTTGTAGGTGCCTCTTGTTCATGGTAGCCTTAAATTCATAAAATTCTGTTTATGTACTTTTCAAACATATTATGTATTTATTTCATACCAGCTTTGTAAACTCTATTCTTAGAAGCTCATGATTTGTACTACCAGTTCTCAGGGAAATGTATTGGTTTCATATATTTTCTTTTAATTAATTGCCTTATTAAATTCATTGAAATTGGATAGTTGATAATTGGCTTACCTAGCGGGTTGAGTTAGGTACCATCACGACTAGTCGAATTTTGGGTCGTGACATTTATCCACTTAGCCCCCTTAAGATTACAGTTTTTCATCGGTGAGATATCTGTTCCTTTGAAAAAATAAAGCCTTCCACATTTATATTTCGACCCCTATAAATGCACTATAATTGGAATAGTAACATTATATTTAACTCTGAACAATTGTGTCCTTGTCCAATTGAAGCTGTTTGAAGTTTTATAGCTGTCTCTTTAATCGTTCATGAGTTTGTTTTCAGTTTTTACTTTCCTCTTATTTTACCTCTCTCTATTCCAAACAAAAGAATAATAAGAGTTCATAAACAGTCAACCATCCAATTATCTAGTTGCTAAGTAAAAAATGTAATGTAAGTATGCAACAAAGGAGAAAATACATCTGAGATAGTCAAATAAAATGCAGTCATTGTTCATAACATAGATACCAAATTCAGAGGAGTATTTAATAAATCTGAATTCGTGAAACTATCAAATAGTAATAAATAAACATCTCTCAATATTATTATTTGAAGCTTCGTGTATCTTCATAAAAACTTCATAAATCCATATGAATGTAAAAGCCTGTAAATAATCCATCAAAAGATGTATATATATATATATATGTACATAATCTCTTCGACATTCATTCTATATTCATCTTACTCCCAAAGAAAATTTCTCAAAAACCTTGACAGAAATTCACTGAGTCTAGCTCGGACTATATATGTGCAAGAAAAAATGACACATATAAAAACAGAATCAAAAGACTTCAAATTCGGGATTCGTCTCGGGATATAACTTCCAAGTTTGTAAACTTTTTCCATCCTAATTATGAATTGGAGGTTTCTTTCCGGCTGGAGTGTAATCTACGTCTATTGCTACCGAGTCTCTATAGTTTGATTGCTCTTCATTCTTTACAAGGATTTCTTGGTCACTCTTTTGAACTTCATAACGATCTATTCGTAAATTCCTAGCTGCAAAAATAGAAATAAAACAAAAGAATATGAAGAATAATTTAAAAACCTTAGATTAGATTAATGACAAGATCTTTGCACATATTTTCTAGAAAAAATGGATTATTTCTCCATTCAAGGAGAGATAACTAGAAATAAATAAATAGATTTTATTTACCTTGACAAGTGATCAAGAAGAAGCAGAACAAGAAGGAAACGACCAAGAACCAATGCGTTTTTTGGTTACAAACAACCATTTTTGACGTTCTAAAATTTTGATTATAGAGATATATCTGCATGTTTTGTGGGTTTTATACAAATTCTTTCATTATTTATAGATAGACAACATAGATTGGAAAAATTGGGCAATCAATTTAGAGATGTCAAATCATGTAGCTAATTTATGTACCTGGAGAATAGCATGAGGGCCCTTATGAGGGGTGACAATAGATTCAATATCAGCATTTTGCATGAGAAATCTTTGCATGGTTGTATTCACTATTTGTGTATATAGCTCTTGTACGAATGACTATACTGAGGTTAGAAACAATATTTCTTAAAACAACAACCATATGCCATGTCTGCTGTTTGTACGATTCTTGTTTTTTTTTTCTTCTTCTTTTAAATCATGAAACTACCGAGAGTCATAGCATGTTTGGCCAAGCTTCAAAAATACTATAACTATTTTGAGAAGTGCAAAAATGCTATAACTACTCAAAATTAGCTTATTTTGAGAAGTGTTTTTTTCTCATAAGTGTTTTCTCAAAAGTATTTTTGGTGAGAAGCAGTTTGTGCTTGACTAATTAATTTGAAAAATACTTCTGAGTAGCAATTAATGTTTGACCAAACTTTTACTAGGGGGGAAGTGCACAGTTAGCCACTAACTAGAGCTGTATTTATTATTTAGCCACTATTTAAAATGTATTTACTCTTTAGCCAGTGCTTTAATAAAATTTTACCCGTCCAGACAAAAATACCCCTGTGCTAGACATGGTGTCATTAACTTTATGAGTGTTGTGTAAATATTAAGGACAGAGTATCCTGAGTTAACACCTTATGTTTTAAACTTTAGGACATCATGCCCTTAACTTCATATGTACAGTGTAAATGTTAAGGACACGGTGTCCTTAACTTCATGAGTGCTGTGTAAATATTAAGGACATAGTATCCTTAACTTCATGAGTGCTGTGTAAATATTAAGGACAAAGTGTCATGTATTTGCACCTTCTGTTGTTAAACTTTAGGACATCATGTCCTTAACTTCATATGTACAGTGTAAATGTTAAGGATATGGTGTCCTTAACTTCATGTGTGCAGTGTAGATGTTAAGGACATAGTGTCCTTAACTTCATGAGTGTTGTGTAAATATTAAGGACATGGTTCACTTAATATCCAGAAGTTAAGGACATTTCAGAAACTTTTGTCCTCAATATTAGATTCCTAGTTCAATATTTCAGGACGTTTAGAAAATTATGTCCTAATATTTACTTGTTTCGCTTAATGTCCAGAAGTTAAGGACATTTCAGAAATGTTTGTCCTCAATATTAGATTCCTAGTTTAATATTTCAGGACGTTTAGAAAATTATGTCCTAGCATTTACTTGTTTCGCTTAAAGTCCAGAAGTTAAGGACATTTCAGAAACTGAATTTGATTCTCGTTTAATCCCCACAAAACAAACTCAAGTAAGGAATACAGCTTCCCAATAGCAGTACAAACAAATCCCAGTAGCTAATTTGATTCAATTTTCACGAAATCAACAAAGCCCGGGAGATCGTCTTCTCCAAAATCGGCTTCGTAAATTTTTGACAAACCCTAGCAAATTAGATCAAAAATGGTCCAAATCTGTAGAATCAACTCACAAAGGTGTTTCCCAACAAATATTTGGAACACACAATTGATTTTAAATACACAAATTTTCAGAGAAGAAACGAGAGCTTAAGTGCTGGAGAGAAGCGAGGGTTTAAAAGAAAAGAGATGAAGAAATGGTAAAAACATCTATTCATATTAATTATAACAAAGTACTGGCTATATATGCTCAACATTGAAATTACTGGCCAAATACTAAATAACATTTTAAAAACTGGCCACCCACGCCATTTCTACCTTTTACTGCTTCTAAATGTATTTTTCTTAAAAGTGCTTTTCAAAAAAGTACTTTTGGAGAGAAACTACTTTTTTCTACTTCTCCCAAACTGTTTCTGCTTCTCTTCAAAAATACTTTTTTTTTCTTCCAAAAGTTTGGCCAAATACTTCAACTTTGAAAAAAAAGCACTTTAAAAAAAAGTATTTTTAAGAATGAAAAAGCTTGGCCAAATAGGCTATTAGTGGCGGATGATTCGAAACTCAGATTATAATAAACTCGCTGATCTAGTACCCTTAATCATATTGCATATTATATAACGTCATAAACGGGAATGACTATGAAACCATAGAAAAGGTATGGAAGGAAGGATTAATTTTATTGGTCATTACCAGTGTTATTTTAGTTATATGATCCTTAAGTTTTATACATTACCAAAAAAAAAAAAAAAAAAAACTAAAATTAACTACGAATATCTTCGCTAATTAAATCGCTCGTGGCTAACAGAAATTTTTAATAATCTGTCGTTAGTCCTTCACTAAGCAAGAATATTAGCAGTGAATTTTATTTTTTAGCTACAGAATTGTACTGTCGTTTGTTCCTGTTTTTTTAGTGTTGAAAGGTTAATATCGGAGATCTATAAATAAAACATAACTTTTTGTATAGACTTAAAAGTGTGAGTGAGCACAGAAGATCTATCTCAAACAATAAGCAAGGCGAGATTCTAAATTGGACAAAAGGGACACCCTCTATTATTTTGAGATAAGGCAATTGAAAAGGAAGTATAAAATTTCACGTGGCAAACAATCAGTTGATGTGCACAATTTTTCTTGGAGGGCTTAAAAATCAGAACAGTTTGTTCCCAACTAAGGTGACCTAAGACTACATGCATTTCAATTGGAAAATGGTAAGAAATCTCCTTTAATTTCTTCTTGTTAATTTGCAATATTTTATAAGAGTTTAAGCTAATAAGTAATAAAAACATGTTACATCTCTCCTTTTCGATCAATGGAGACATAGACACACAGGAACATGTGAATCAAATCCATGTCAAGGTCGTTATCGAATAAAATCCCAAATTAATAGTATTTTTTTTTATATGCCTTTTAATAAAATATTAATTAGGAAAGATTTTTTTGATAATTTTATCCTTATTTATGTCTTAACATATAATCTCTTCGTTGAATATTAATTCTATTTATATATTATCTCTATCTTCTAGAACAATTACCACAAAGGGTAAAATGGGAAAAATAACTAATTTTGTCTTGAACTTCTAAAATGATAAATAATTTGAAACAACTATTTTTAGAAATCACGATAAATAATTTAAGACATGAGGTATAGAGATATTTTGAAAGTGATTTTAGAGAATACGCTAAATATAAGTGGGAAGTTCAAAGGTAAAAGGTGGTCAAAAACTAATTTTGAAAAGGACTTGCTTAAATTACTTATGATTACAATTTTGCATTGAAGATCAATTACTAGTTGACTCTCGGAGATAAATGTATTCTTCTTTTTAATAGAATATAAGTTTTATCTTGGAGATCAATTACTTGCATGGTAAGTTTGATCGAGAGTGAATTTTGTAGTTAACGGGCTCGGATTGGGGTTCTGGGAGTTAGAGTAAGTCCGCGGTGTTATTTGTGACTTGTGTGCAAAATTTGAGGTCAATCGGACGTGATTTGATAGGTTTCAGCATCGTTTGTAGAATTTAAATTTTCTTAGTTCCATTAGGCTTGAATTGGAGGCGCGATTCGTGTTTTTGATATTGTTTGATGTGATTTGAAGGCTCAACTAAGTTCATATCGTATTTTAGGACTTGTTGGTATAATTGGTTGAGGTCCCGGGAGCCTCGGGTTGATTTTGGATGGTTAACGGATCAAAACAAGACTTAGTGCATTGTTGAAGGAAGGAGTCTGCTGGTGCAATCGCACCTACGGATTTTTGATCGCAGGTGCGAGGTCGTAGAAGCGAGCATGGCAGCGCATAAGCGGAAAAAGGGAGAGTGGGGCAGTGGCCGCAGGTGCGAGGGAAATTCCGCACCTGCATGATCGCAGATGCCGACGAGGGTCACAGATGCGTTGGTGTCCGTAGAAGCGGAGGCAGTGTAGCCTTGGCAAAACCGCAAAAGCGGTGGGTTTTCCGCAAAAGCGAAACCGCAGATGCGGTTAAGTGTCCGCATGAGTGAAAAGGCTGGACAGAACATTTAAATTCAAGGGTTCACGATTTTTCTTCATTTGGAACATTTCAAGCTCGGGATTGGGTGATTTTTGAGAGGAATTTCGAGGGGTTTCTTGAGGTAAGTCACTTGTATTCATTTTTAATTAATAATTTTATTTCCCCATTGAATTTCTCACCTAGTTTGTGTGTATTTAAGGTGGAATTTGGGAATTTGAAGAGTTTGATTTGGGGTTTTGGGTGGCGATTTTGTGTCGGATTTTGGTAAATTTGGTATGGTTGGACTCGTGGTTGGATGAACGTTCGAATTTTGTGACTTTTATATGATTTTGAGACATGGGCCCAGAGGGCCGGCTTTTGAGTTGACTTTTGACTTTTGATTAATAACTTAGTATTTTTCTTATGGAATTAAATCCTTTAGCTCGTGTTGACTGTATCGAACTCTTTGTGGCTAGATTTGAGGCATTTGGAGGCTGATTCACGAGGCAAGAGCGTGTTAGTATAGGGATTTACACGGTTTAAGGTAAGTAACAGTTCTAAATTTGGTTATGAGGGTACGAAACCCCATAATACGTGTCATGTGATTGGTTTTGAGGTGGCACACATGCTAGGTGATGGGCGTGTGTGCATGCACCGTAGGAATTATGACTTGGTTAATTCCATAGAACTGAATAGTTAAAAAATCTGTTGTTATCCATATATTCTCCATGTGTTATAGAAATTAAACTGCAAATCATGTTAGAAATCATGTTTAGACTATGTGTTGGCACTGTAGGGACCCACAGAGGTCGTGTACATGTTGAATTATCTGCTAAATCGCTGTTTTATATTCAGTCACAGTTTTACTTGCATATTACATTTCAGTCTCTATTGTTCATTATTGATACATTATATCATTGCTGTTTGGGCTGATTATTATGATTACTGAGAGACCGAGAGACTGGAGAGGTTGATGACTGAGTGAGGCCGAGAGCTTGATTTTGTGAAGATATTATGGGATCGGGCTGCACGCCGCAGCATGTTTTATTAATTTATGCCATGATTGGCTTATTATGGCGCTTGGGCTGAAGGAGCCCCTCCGGAGTCTACACACCCACAATGAGCGTAGTTGATTATATTGAAGGATGGATCTTCCCTGGGCATGAATTTTGCCCGAATTATTTATATTTAGGGATGGATTTTTCCTGGGCTGGATTGGCCTTATACAATATTGAGTGACTGACTGTCAGTTGATATATATATATATATATATATATATATATATATATATATATATATATATGGGATGGATCTTCCCTAGGCTGGAATGGTCATATACGGTACTGAGTGATTGAGTATTCCGAAAGTGTGAGTGCACGAAGCTTCTAGTGTGGTGTATTACATACAACATGTACATTGGCATCTAGGTATAGAGGGGTCGTATTCCTCATACCATTCAGAATTGATCTATCTTACTTGCACTGAGTTTAACTGTTGAACTTGAAAGCATGCCTATCTTTCTATGTTGTAATTTCTGTAATTTAACTATATCCGTGAAGCTCGTCACTACTTTCAGTCCATTATTTAGTCTTGTTACTTACTGAGTTGGTTGTACTCATGCTACACCCTGCACTTCGTATGCAGATCCAGGTGTTTTCGGACACGGTGGGTGTTGATCTCTTTGCACAGCTTGATCGTTTAGAGATTCCAAGGTAGCTGTCGGCGTTCGCAGACCTTGTCTGTCATGACCCAAAATCCTAACCTGTCGTGATGGCGCCTATCTCAATACTAGGCAAGCCGACAACCTCAATAAACCATAACTTCTTTTAAGTTTGAAAACATAATATTTGAATTCCATAGAAAATCTCACAAATTACTAACATAACATACATTTCCAAAACCCGATGTCACTGAGTACATGAGCATCTAAATGATAACAATGTCTGACTGATAAAACACTATTTTAAAATATAGAACAATACAAAACCTAAAAGGAAAGAGAGTCAAGGTCTACGCACGTCAAGCAGCTACCTCAATAGTCTCTAACAGATAAAGCTTCGAAAAACTAGTAATCGCCGTGTCCGAAAGTACCTGGATCTGCACACGAGGTGCAGGGTGTAGTATGAGTACAACCAATTCAGCAAGTAACAATACTAAATAAAGAACTGAAAGTAGTGACGAGCTTCACAGCTAAGTCCAATTACAGTAATTTCCAACATAAGAAAGTAGGCATGCTTACAAGTTCAACAGTTTAGGGTCCAAACAGTAATTTCATATCAGGTTTGACTGAAACAAGAGATAATATCTTTCAGAAATTTGCCAAAACAGGGATATATGACAACTGTAGTGCAATGAGAATGAAATCAAATGCATCCTCTCAGGACCACAATCACTCAGCCATTCTATTCACTCAGCACTCACACCCAGTAGGTACCGGCGCTCACTGGGGGTGTGTACAGACTCCGGAGGGGCTCATACAGCCCAAGCACTATAATCCGTACGGACAACTCACGTGCTATAGTCACAGACAATTCACGTGCTATAGTATAATATATGGATCCGTACGGATAACTCATGTGCTGCACGGACAACTCACGTACTATAATATAATATCTCACAATCAGGTCCTCGGCCTCACTCAGTCATAAATCTCTCCAGTCTCTCGGGCTCTCAATAATCATGAAATTAGCCCAAACAACAATGATATGGTGCATCAATAATGAACAATAGAGACTGAGATAAAATAAACAATTAAACTATGACTAAGTACAAAACAATAATTAAGCAGATATTTCAACATGTACACGACCTAGGTGGGTCCCTACAGTGCCAACACATAATCTAAACATGATTTGTGGTTCAATTTCTCTACTACATGGAGAATGTATAGATAACAACAGATTATTCAACTACACAGTTCCATGGAATTTGACCAAGTCACAATTTCTACGGTGCACGCCCACACGCCCGTCACCTAGCATGTGTGTCACCTCAAAATCAATCACATAACACATAATCTGGGGTTTCATACCCTCAGGCCAACTTTAGAACTGTTACTTACCTCAATTCGAGCAATTCTTTATTCCAATAAGTCTTTGCCTCGCGAATCGACCTCTGAACGCCTCGAATTTAGTCATAATTAATTCGATTCAATCAATTCAAATTATAGGAATTAATTTCATATGAAAATATTAATTTTTCAACAAAATCCGAAATTGCACTCAAAAATTTTCTGTGGGGCCCACGTCTCAGAACACGACAAAACTTACAAACTATGAACATCAATCCAACCACGAGTCCAACAATACAAATTTCACCAAATTCCGACATCAACTCGACCCTCAAACCTTCAATTAAAGTCTTTGAAGATTTCTACCATGTTCAACCCAATCTTTACCCATTTGAACTCAACAATCTTTCCACAAACCTTATTGGTACGTGTATATATAAATAATACTCTTACACTCAAGAATCATACTTCCAATCACCCATCTTTACCCAAACTCAAAATTGAAGACTAGGGTTAGAAATTCTTACCTCTTTGAAGCCCTAGCAAGATCCTTGTGAAATCTTCATACCTTGAACAAGAATTGATGGACAAATGACTAGGTCTTTACTTTCTCTCTCTAAGATGCTCTCACCTCTCTCTAAAATATCAGATGAAACCCTTCAAAATGACCCCTAATAGTGTTTTATAAGAATGGGGTCGAATTTATAAAACCAGAAAAATGAAGCTTTGAAACACACTCTGCAGTATCATATGCGACCGCATAATACTTCTGCGGCCCACATAATGGGTCGCAAAAAGGCTCTCCGGAACTGGGCAACACTGCTTCAGTCTACGGTCATTATGTGGCCAGCATACTTGTTTTGCAGTCGCATAATGCACCGCAGAACTGGTCTGCGGTCGCACAATGCGCCTCAAACCTGATCTCCAAACTTGGCCTAACCTGCTTCACTCTGCGACCATTATGCGGTCCACAGAGTGATTCTGCGGTTGCATAGTAGGCCGCATAAATGTATTTTTTTTCCAAAATTTTCCTTTACTTACCAGCGCGATTGTCATTAGTCAATAGCTGTAGATTTTAGATTATTAATTATATAAACCTCAACTGTTGATCCTCCTGAATATCAATCTAGTTACAAACTACGATAATACTATTTAAATCCAATCCCTGTGGACACGATATTATACTATACTATCTTTGACTAGCGAGCACAATTTAAGTGTGTGTTTTGCGCTTGTCACTTCCCGACAGGGATATTGACTTTGGTATTGACGTGGTGCCGGGCACTCAACCCATTTCTATTCCTCCGTATCGTATGTCACCAGCTTAGTTGAAGGAATTGAAAGAGCAGCTTCAGGAACTTTTTGATAAGGGGTTTATTAGGCCTAGTGTGTCGCCTTGGGGTGTACCGGTTCTGTTTGTGAAGAAGAAGGATGGTACTATGCGGATGTACATCGACTATAGGCAGTTGAACAAAGTTACAATCAAGAACAAGTATCCTTTGCCGCGCATTGATGATCTATTTGACCAGCTTCAGGGAGCGAGAGTGTTCTCTAAGATTGATTTGAGGTCTGGGTATCACCAGTTGAAAATTTGGGACTCGGATATTTTAAAGACGACATTCAGGACCTGTTATGGTCATTATGAGTTCCTTGTGATGTCTTTCGTGCTGACCAACGCCCTAGTAGCATTCATGTATCTGATGAACAATGTATTTCAACCTTATCTCGACTCGTTTGTCATAGTGTTCATTGATAATATCCTGTATACTCACGTAGCCAGGAGGAGCATGCCCAACATTTGAGGATTGTGTTGCAGCGGTTGAGGGAGGAGAAGCTTTATGCCAAGTTCTCCAAGTGTGAGTTTTGGCTTAGTTCAGTGGTGTTCTTGGGGCACGTGGTGTCCAGTGAGGGGATTTAGGTGGATCCGAAGAAGATTGAGATGGTTCAAAGTTGGCCCAGACCGTCCTCAGCTACGGAGATTCGGAGATTTCTCGGCTTAGCCGGTTATTATCGTCGCTTCGTGGAGGGTTTCTCGTCTACTGCATCGCCCTTGACCAAATTGACCCAAAATGGTACTCATTTCAGGTGGTCGGATGAGTGTGAGGAGAGCTTTCAGAAGCTCAAGACTGCCTTAATCACAGCTCCAGTTCTAGTTTTGCCTTCAGCTTCAGGTTCTTATATAGTGTATTGTGATGCTTCTTGGATCGGTATTGGGTGTGTCTTGATACAGGGAGGTAGAGTGATTGCTTATACTTCGCGTCAGTTGAAACCCCATAAGAAGAACTACACTGTTCATGGTTTGGAGTTGGCTGCCATCGTTCATGCATTGAATATTTGAAGATATTATCTCTACGGTATGTCTTGTGAGGTATTTGCGGATCATCGGAGCCTTAACACTTGTTCAAACAAAAGGATCTAAATTTGAGGCAGCGGAGATGGTTGGAGCTGCTAAAAGACTATGATATCACTATTCTGTATCATCCCGGGAAGGCCAATATGGTGGCCGATGCCTTGAGTAGAAAGTCAGTGAGTATGGGTAGCCTTGCATTCATTCCTGTTGGTGAGAGACCGCTTGCAGTTGATGTTCAGGCCTTGGCCAACCAGTTCGTGAGATTAGATGTTTCGGAGCCCACCCGGGTTCTAGCTTGTGTGGTTTCTCGGTCTTCCATATATGATCGCATCAAAGAGCGCTAGTTGATGATCCCCATTTGCTTATCCTTAAGGACACAGTTCAGCACAGTGTTGCCAGAGATGTTACTATTGGGGATGATGGGGTGTTGAGGATGCAAGGTCGTTACTACTATGCCTTAGTAACATGCGGTCTTGATTATGACACATGAGGAAAGTAAGAATAGTTTTTAAAACAAATTAAATGGGAAGACCAGCATGATTAACCCTTTAAATACTCATAAGCTAACATATTTGGGCAACTAATTAATTACTCCCTCCATCCCAGTTTATGTGTCATAGTTCGAATTTCAAGAGATAAACTTCTTTATTTTGATGGTGAATTAAGAAATATAATATTTAAGTTTAAATTACATATTTAGAAAGTACATAAAAAGTAGTGTAAGTCACAATTATTAGTAGCGAATAAATCGCGGTCAAAGTTCGTATTTGACGCTCTAAAAGTGTGAGATAAACTGGGATAAAAGAAGTAAATGCTTTACTAAAATGATTTGAAGCCTTTGGTTACTATAATTAGGGGTGTACATAGGTCAGATTGGTTCGGATTTTTCAATTACCAAACCAAACTAATGGTGTTGGCTTTTTAAATCTATAAACCAAACCAAACCAAACCAACAAAACCAGGTTTTTCAATCTCGATTTTTCTCGGATTTTTCGGTTTTTTTTTCCGGAGGTTTGGATTTTTTTCCGACAAAATCTTTATAGCACAAAATATGTAACTTGTGCTCCAAATATTTCTTTAGTCCTAGTAAGATACAACTATACAATATATTTTCCAAGAAAATAACACAATAATATGAGATAAGTCATAACATTATACTAAAATATTCAATAATAAAGATAATAAAATTGCATAAAGCAAGTATTTCTAATTAATAAGTCATAATAAAAATTAACATAATCCAAAAATACTATATAGATTATGCTAAAATAAGTACTATTAATTATATAACTAAATACTAAAGAAAAAGATAAATTAAGTTATGCATTTTCATTATAAACCAATGTAAAACTAAAAAATAGATATCCAACACTATCATCATTTCGAGTGTTGAATTAAATTTGTTTTGTTAGCATTAATATTGATTTGAACTTTGATTGAGTTACTACATTTATGGATTATAAAATTTACTTACCGCTCAAGAATGTTAAGTAAATTTGAAATAATACGTTAAAAGATAAAATTGTAAAAAAGTTTAAGAAATATTTATAAATTATATTATAATAGATATTTATATGCATAAAATATATTTAAAAATTGTATAAATATATTATGGGGTTGGTTTGATTTCGGTTTGACTTTTTTAGTTAAAATCAAACCATACCAATTATGACCGGATTCTTTTTTCTAATACCAAACCAAATCAAATCAAACCGCAATCAGATTTTTTTTCCCGTTTAATTCGAATTATCGATTTGATGTAATTTATCGGTTTTATTTGTACACCCATACTATAATAAACATATACCTATGGCTAATAAGTAACTACCCATGTGACTTCACGTGATGGGCGTTTAAGATTTAAGGGGACATGAACATGAACAAAGTACATTTAATTTCATCATTATTTTAGGACGACCAGCACCTACTTCGTATTGCTTCCTTTGAAGATGCTGCTGTACTGAACCATCTTCGACAAGGATTTCGATTTCCATAGAATACAAGTTAGTAAAAAATGACTCCACCTTTTCGTTGATTTTTATTTGGTTTGGACAAAGGTGCTTATAGATACAGCAACAAGCAAACATATAGTATACCATTTGAAAACTCGTAAGGGTTGAAGTCTCTCACTCCCGCTCCCAATTAGAGGTGGCAAACGGGCGAGTCAGATCGGATATTGGAGGGTCAAAACGGATAATGCAAAAACAGATAAATTATCCGGTCCGACTCATATTTAATACGGACAAAAAACAGGTTAACCATCGGATAATATGGATATCCATATTATCCATGACTCCTTGAATATGATCACTTTTGGTAGATTTCTTAGTCTCCCAAACTTGAGGAACCCTCAATTTGAAACTTTACAAATGTAAAAGTCAAACTCATAAGTTTTCTATTTTCTAAGTGGATAATATGATTGTTATCCATATTTGATCCGTTTTTGAAAAAATTCATTATCCAACCCATTTTTTAATAAATAATATGAGTGAATAACTGTTTTCTTTTAACTATTTTGCCACTACTACTACCAATGTTTCCAGCCTTGAATCTGAAGATCAAACTTCCAAGAATTTAGCAAATGGATTATTAGTAATCTGAAGTCTGTCATCAGCTATGGACCATATAGGACAAGTCATTTGGAAACCATTTAAAGAAAAGGAAATGGTGCTTTTGACAAGGCATATAGGTAAACTGTTTATTTTAGTTTATTAATTGTATTGGTTGATTAGAAAGACCCTCTTATAATTGAATATTATTAAGATAGCTCATGTTGCCACAAGATATAATAATTATAATGTTACATCATATCTACTCTACTAACTAAAAATTATATATCTAGCTGAGACTTGTTTATCATATATCACATTGAAAATGAGGATTTGAACAGCCCTTATCTCATCTGAAAAGTGAAAACAGCCGCATCGACCCTCTCTTACTAAGATAAGTCAAAATATAAATAAGTAAATATATGAAAAAATGCCAATTGATTTGATATATATATATATATATATATATATATATATATATATATATATATATATATATATATATATATATATATATATATTTACCGATTATACTACACGGCCACCCCAGCGCTATACACGGCTTTGGCCTAGGAGCATTAAATAAGCCATCACCTTGAGCTGTCTCTTCAAACATAGTTAAGGCCAAAATCACAGCATAATAACAATTATAATTAAGGCAGAGAGATTCAATTATCAGACTGTATCAACTTGGAGTGACCAAAAGGAAAAAACGAGGGTCTGGATTTATAAAATGTCTCAATATAGCATTGCAAGAAAGAGAGGGGCCATGCTCTTGTCACGTGCCCAGCATCCCCCTTGATGTGAACTATTCATGTTGGTGAACTTAGTCAAAATCACATTAATTTCAAGTCGATTTTTGGGGTCTATTATCAAATTTTCAAATGTACATTGTTTATTGAAGGACAATTTCACTGATTCCTTATCATTTCTGATAATATTGTACGGATATATATTACATTTCTCTGCACTTACAGTGTTTAGTAATTTTACACTATCACATAAAACTGACTTTATATATATATATATATATATATATATATAACTTTTCATGTTAAGCATAATACAGTAATTACCTCTAAATTATAGTGAAAACATGCATCTATAAGAAGTTAATTACGCTGATAGTGTCAAAATACTTTAGTCGAATAATTTAAATCCTAAGTGTAAAACATATTACTACCACTTAAGCCATTGACATATAGAACTATCTTTTTTTTTAAAAAAATATCACTAAGTTAGCGATATATATGAGCAAACCTCGTTGAATAATTATTCAAGCTTCGGTTCATTTACTTTACTAACTAAACCGAAATAAACTTTCAGTAATTGTGATACTTCTTAGGTATTCACTAATTGAGATGATGAACACAAAAAAAAAATTACGTTTAGCAATTTTACACTTAATGATTAGATGTAACTTCTCCAGATACTACTAATATCCTAATATTATTACTCTAATAAAAGCAAATTTGGTGTCATTTTCACATTTTTTGGCATATTATATAATTAAATAAGAGTCTGGAAGTTTAAGTAGCCATCTTAATGAAAACTCAAGACATTAAACTGGGGCCAAAATGCAATCTCACATGGTTATGTTGGGGATGTACAACACTTTCTCTTGACAAAGCATGGCCAAGAAAACAGAAGCTAAGACACATATTATGATGGGTGATATGGATTTTGTCTTTCTTGGAGATGATATATACCCCTCAATGATGAGTCATGTCTGCTAAGTTTAGAGAAGGTCTTCTTCCTTCATTAGTTAGGTGCTAAATGCTAATCATCCTCCCGGATAAGCTATTGATTATCGTCTTAGTAAGACATTGTCTCACTAACTAACTAATTAGACACGAGCCCGGCCCCTTCTCGAGCGAATTCCGATCCACCTTTTACTCCTTAGCCAACATGGTATAAGCAGTCGTTTTCAACTATTGTTTCCCTCCCAAAGGCAAGTTAATTCTTACACGTTACTTATCCGTCCGCCACTAAAAATATCACTTCCCGTCCTACTTGTATGTGTTAAGCATGTCACCACCATTTTGTTGGAATTATTGGTGTTGGTTTTTCTGATCCTCATGCTCTCACAAGAATGATTTACAGAGCACAGGAAGAAGAAAAGAAGATGAAGGTTTCAATGGTCTCAATAGAAATAATGAGAAGCTTCCGAAAAACAGTAAAGTACAGGAGACTAGGGATTTAGTCTCTACTTCTACTATACACACTCATCAGACTGTGGAGCAGCCAGAACCATTGGATCAAATTTAAAGGATAATAATCAGAACTATTAGATTGTGTTGGGTCCAAAATGCAAGACTTCAAGCAAGACACGTGACACTGTTATTGCCAAAGGATCAGGCATTGCTGGAGTATTTCAACCGTCTGATCCTTATTCACAAACCAACAAATATTTCTGAATATTGTACACATGGTACAATAGCCGTATAAGGACTGTATAGGATACATAACAGCTGTATATAATTTGGACTATAGTATATATCCAATAGGAGATGTACAAATATATGATACAATTTTTTATTTTTTTTGGTCAGAATACTTGTATAAATACATGTCTTTACACTAATGGAAACACACAAGAAAGATTTTTCAAATCCAATCTCTGATTTCTACATGGTATCAGAGCACTAAAATCTTTCATCCTCTTGTTGATTCGTTCTCCATTATCTTATTTTCTCATTCCAAATCTGAAAAATGGTTGGATCATCTGAAGTCACTTCTGGAAGCACTGGAAATACTGTAGCCGCTGCAACAAATGCAACACCAGATCACAATCATCCCTTCTTCCTTCATGCTTCAGATTCACCAGGAATGAATCTGGTAAACTCATCCTTCAATGGAAAGGGCTATGGAGGTTGGAGGAGATCCATCTTGATTGCTCTTTCTGCAAAGAACAAAGTGGGATTCATAGATGGATCTCACAAAGCACCAGATTCAAACTCAACAGACTTCAAATTATGGAGCAGATGCAAGACACGGTCATTTCATGGCTGCTAAACTCATTGCCTAAAGAGATAGCTGATAATGTGATTTATTCAAAGACAGCTAGGGACTTATGAAATGAACTTGAGGACAAGTTTGGACAGTCCAATGGAGCAAAACTTTACCATTTTCATAAGGAACTGAGTGATTTGGAGCAAGGAATAAATGACATAGCTGGGTACTTCGCCAAAATCAAGGGTTTATGTGATGAACTTGATGCCCTAAACACTAATGTGAGCTGTTATTGTGCATGACAATGTGGAGGTATGATAAAAATGTGTAAGTCTCTCTAAGATGAAAGGCTGATCCAGTTTTTGATGGGTTTAAATGATACCTATGGTCTAGTCAAGAGTAATATTTTGATGATGTCCCCTCTTCCAAGTGTGAATCATGATTATGCACTCTTAATGCAATACAAAAAATATAGAGAGGTCTATGTGAACTCACAATACCCTGGAGATCCAGCATCTTTCTTGGCTGCAAATCACAACAACAGTTTCAGTCAGAAATTTGGAAACTATGAGGCAAAAGGAAGGAAAAACAATATGATATGTTCTAACTATAAAAATCCAGGACACTCAGTTGATAAATGTTACAGGATAATAGGGTTTCCAACTGACTTAAAGTTTACCAAAGTAAAAAAATTTTAAGGAAATATGAGAAGCGATGCAGTCTTCACAGGAGAAGGAGAGCAGAGATAGGGGCCAAACACCTTTGATGGTGGAAATGGGGGCCATCGGATTATTTAGGAACAGTATGCACAGCTCATACAACTTTTACAGAATGTTAATGCCAGCCAGCCAAATGCTTCTGCCCCTAGGCAGCAGTAAATGTTGCAAATTGCGCTGGTAATTTATTCAAAAATTTAATTTCTAGACTCATTCATTTCAAACAAAGGACTTGGATTTTGGATATAGGTGCAATGGAACAAATGTGTTTTGATTCAAAAATTTTTCTACATCTGAAACCTCTAATCTCTCATAAATATGTCAATCTTCCTAACTCTTTCAAGGTTAGGGTAACAAAAGCTGGTAGTGTCATTCTTAATCCTCATATCACTCTAAAGAATGTTCTGTTTGTTCCTAGCTTCAAATATAATTTTATTTCAGTTCAAAGATTATGTCAATAAGTAAGATGTCTGCTATTTGTTTTCTTCTATTGGTTGTTTGTTGCAGGGCCCTTTAATGAAGAGGCCTCTGGAGTTTGGTGAAGCTAAGACATGCCTTTATCTTCTAGAGTCTTTTATCCAGCACCCTAAGAAGTTCCATTCAGATTTTGTTACTTTATTATGTAGTCAAGAACAATCTAGTTGTCTTTCAGTTTCTAGTCCTTTTAAAATTACTGTAAGGAATGATTCTGATGTAAGGTTATGGAACCTTAGATTGGGGCACATGCCATTTTCAGCAATGAAGAATATTTGTTCAAAACCTTTTTGTCCTTTTCATTTTGATTCTACTTGCAATATTTGTCCAGTAGCAAGGCAATCTAGATTACCATTTACATCCAGAGAAATCAGGTCTAAGAATATTTTTGAATTAATACATATTGACACTTAGGGACCTTATAAGGCATCAACATACAATGGATAAAGATATTTCTTAACTATAGTTGATGATTATAGTAGAGGCACATGAAGTTATCTTCTGAAAACTAAAAGCAATGCATTTTTTCTTCTAAAGTATTTTCTGGCAATGGTAGAATGACAGTTCAATACAAGAGTCAAGGTAATCAGGTTTGATAATGCTTTGGATCTTGGAGGAAGTGCAGAATCCTCTGATTTCTTTGCTTCTCAAGGAATAATTCATCAAACATCATGTGTTCACACTCCATAATAAAATGGAGTTATGGAGAGAAAGCATAGACATCTACTAGAGGTTTCTAGAGTTCTGTTGCATCAATCTAAGGTACCCATATCATATTGAGGGGAATGTTTGCTGACTGCCACCTTCCTAATTAACAGATATCCATCTAGGATTCTCAGAAACAGGACACCTTATAAAATATTATTTGGCAAGGCTCCTTCTTATTCCTTCTTAAGGAGATTTGGTTGTTTATGTTATGCTTCAACAATTTCACACAACAGAGGGAAGTTTGAATCTAGAGCAAGTGCATGTGTTTTCGTAGGGTACCCTTATGGGAAAAATGGTATAAATTACTAGATTTGAAAAGCAAGAAGATGATAATTTCAAGAGATGTGCGATTCTATGAATCAATTTATCCCTTTTCAGGTTCATTCTCACATTCACAAAACTTGTCTACACCTTTCATCTTCAATCAAGAAAGTCCAGCAGATACACAAGTTGAGATCCCTCAAGCTTCAGATGTCATAGATAGTGAGCTTGATAACTTAGTTCCAGACCTGAATAATCCTGTTGCAGATGAATCCTCATCAACTAGTTTTGAATCCACATTATCTCATGTGTCACCATTTAGGGAAACTAATGATCAGATCCCTAAAATCAATTTGAAAAGATCAGATAGACATCATAACAAGCCAGGATATTTAAAGGATTACATATGTAATTATGTGTATTTGATGAATTGACTAATTCATGTTTTAGTCAACCTATTAGTACTTCAACCTATTCTTTTGCTGCATTATCAATTACAAATCAACAGGTTCTGAACTCTATTTTTAATGTGACTGAACCAACTAGTTTTTCTCAAGCAACTTTACACCCAGGATGGAAGCAAGCAATGAAGTCTGAAATTCAAGCACTGATTGACAATCAGACTTGGGAAGTTGTAAAGCTACCAGAAGGAAGGAAAGTTTTGCCATCTAAATGGGTGTATAAGGTGAAGCATAGATCAGACGGAAGTATTAAAAGACTAAAGGTAAGACTAGTCATCGGAGGAGATATTCAAAGGGAAGGAGTCGACTTCAACGAGACTTTCACCCCTGTGGTGAAAATAACTACAATAAGATGTATCTTGACAATTGCAGTCAAAAAGGGTTGGAAGATCTCCCAACTAGATATCAAATGGTAATAAATTTCTCAAAAGTCAAATCCCGCTCACATAAATATCCTTCAAATCCCGATCCCCGGGGTCGTTTACTCAAAAGTCAAACCTTGTTCATCTTTTTCAACTTAAAGCTTCCGAATTGAGAATTTCTCTTAAGAATCAACTCTGAACTTCACGAAATTTAATTCTAACCATACGTACAAGTCATAATTTTTTTAAAGTAAAGCTACTCACGGAATCAAACCGTTGAACGACGCGCTAGAGATCAATATGATCGACCGGGTCGTTACATTGTCCCCCACTCAAACTTACGTTCATCCTCGAACGTGCAAAGAACTACTCCAAAATTGCCCAAAATCACTGTTTGGCACCACACACGCCTACCCGTGGCACCACAACCCATATAAATACATTAGCTCAAGCCAGACTGAAGATCCTTCCTGTTACCTTAGCCCACAAGCCTTAGAACAAATTCTAAAATCTAAAATTATCTACGAGACCTGATTCTAACATACGAACACCGTATCAATCTCAACACACTGTACCAAATATGATCATGCACCCATGCTGAAACCACACAATGCACCATATAATTCATATGCCCATAATAACATCCTCCAGCCGTAGAAGCTATAAATTCACTAACCCGATGGCCATTGTATATCTCATCAAGCGTATAAGCCCTGATCCAACCCTCATAATATTGCAACGATGACAACGACACGTGGAAGCTCATATCCACTTACCAAATCAATACATCATGGAGTCTCTCCGCTTGCAAGAACCATTTCCTCACTCTAAACCGATTTTTGACATTTTCCTCCTAATATACATTATATAAATCCGTTTGCACTAATCTCAGGCCCGACAACCTCGTCTCACCCAGTACAAGCTGCTCGACCAAGAAGCCACATAAAAAACCATCTAAAATCTCATACGACGATAACAATGCATCAACAAACCACAACTCGAATATTACCAATTAAGGAAAAATAAACTCGGGTAAAAAACTATCCAGCCCGCATAACAAATAAAATGGCCCAACAGATGCTATGAACCTATCTCAGAGATGAGAAACAAGGCACACAAAATAAGTATAAGGAACCGTACTCAACATCTCACAGTTGCGGCGTGCAACCCGATCCACACATGATACATTGTGGCGTGCAACCCGATCCAAACATGACACCGTTGTATCATGCAACCCGATCCAAACATCATACCCGTGGCGGCGTGCCACCCGATCCACACATAATAATCAATAAGGAAATACCTATCAAGCCATAATGCGCATGCCTATGAAATGCCCGAATATCGACTACAAGCATGCCAAGGGCACAAATACAACCATGGGGAAATGGATAGCGCTACTACACTCAAGTAAGACTAAGGTGCAATAAATAACCTGCATCTCGAGAGCCATCTTGCTCATATAACACCATAAGCTATACGGAATCACAACACATGTGCGAATAATCAAGCCGCCTCGCAACCCATATGGTATAATAGAGTATTACGTAGAATAGCTGACGACAAGAATAACATCCAACGTGCGAACACTCCTCTATAAGCAATGCTATGTTGAATGAACACATCCAACCTGATGTAGAGCATACATTCACATTATATCTACCAACGGACCTCAAGACGATTCCGATCATCCCATACTGGGCCAATAACCTTTCAAGGATTCACAATGACCCTATTCATGGCACATACAAGCAGTCGTCCAATCCACAACAAACTCCCACAGTCTACAACCAAAGGAATATAGCGCCTCTCAGTCATAACCTCTCCCATGGGCGATAATATCAAAATCTTCATACTTGATTTCAATCTCTAACAATCAAATGACTAACACATCACACTTATACGATATTCCGATTGGGTGTACTCCCATAACCTTATGCACTAGGTAGTAAAATCTAAATATCAATGGACATCAACCATGCTATTTCTATAGTAATAGTCAAGCATCCGTATTTCAATACCCAACACTTCTTCCACAAAACAGACCATTCTCATCCTGCCAAAAATAGTGCCAGCATACTCTGAACATCTGAAATCCTCTCCCGCTCCTCCGAGCTCATGACATTCTTATCAAAACCGAACCACAACCTTGATCCTTAACATTTAATTTCCATACCACTCATTGCACCTATCATGTCGCTATGCGAGAGTACAAGAATTTCATCATAACCCTTGAACCACCAGTAGACAAACACTTCATTAGCTAGAACCTCTTTCACTCTACTTATTTTAGAAAAACAATTGCAACACACTATTGAATTCCCATAAACCGCAAAAATGCCAACCTTAAGTCGTGGTGTAAATCGCCATAACACTTTCGGGATCCATTTACACATAATAAGGCCACCATAATCAAATACCTCCAAATCAATCAAATTACAGTGGCTGTCAGGCCCGCACATACAACCATGAATCACCTGTATAGCCTTAACACACCAAA
The DNA here is from genome assembly GCF_000390325.3 of Nicotiana tomentosiformis. NCBI lineage: Eukaryota > Viridiplantae > Streptophyta > Magnoliopsida > Solanales > Solanaceae > Nicotiana > Nicotiana tomentosiformis. Next base: position 112,426,205 of record NC_090816.1, on the reverse strand, counting down.
GGAACTGGTCATTTCAATAACTATGCTGATTCAAACCATTACTAACTAACTCAACTTCTTCCAATTTACTTTCGACTTGCCTTTGAAATAATAGTTCTATTCAAACACACAACAGACCTCAAACAACTCTCATCCCAAGTGCTCCAAATCACAAGACCACATCATCTCAATACCCATCATCTATTTCATACCCTCCTCATGCACTCAATAGTATCCCCAACTGATACACCCATTCTGAAAGGCCTCATGCGAATCTGAAGCTGTTTCTCCATTTCTCCAACTGTCACAACCCAAAATAGAGCCTGTCATGATGGAGCCTAATGTGGTACTAGGAAAGCCAACAACTCAATAAATTCCAACACTTTTAAATAAAAAATGAACTAAAACAAGTTTGAATAATTAAGGCTTTCATAAACTGGATAAAAGGTCAAGACTCAACTCAAAAATTCCCAAAACCAAGGTGCCACTGAGTAGATGAGCATCTATACAACACATGTCTGAAAATATTATCTATGAAAAGCTGAAACTAAATACATAAAGCTAAAAAATAGGGAGGGAGAGTCTAGGTCTGCGGACGCCGGGCAGCTACCTCGAAATCTCTGAATGAATAAGCTGCTCAGATAATCAGCACCCACCATGTCCGGAAACACCTGGATCTACACACAAAGTGCAGGGTTTAACGTGAGTACAACCAACTCAGTAAGTAACAAGACTATCTATTGGACTGAAAGTAGTGACGAGCTTCACGGGTGCAGTTCAATTACAGAAATACAGCACAGGAAAGTAGGCATGCTCTCAAGTTCGACATTTAAGGCCAAAATAGTTAAATCATGTCAAGTTCAATTGAAATAGGATATAGTACATCTCAGTAACTACATGACAATTATATATGCCAGCTGAAGTACAACAATAATGAAATAAGGTACAAACTCTCAGAGTAACAGTCACTTAGTCCTCCCATTCACTCCAACCTCACAATCACTCATTCCTCACAATCCCTCAATCCTCTCAGTCGCTTGGCACTTGCACTCGCACTCGCTCTCAGTAGGTACTTGCACTCACTGTGGATGTGGAGACTCAGGAGGGGCATTTCTAGCCCAAATGCTATAATAAGCCAATCATGGCATAAATCAAAATAACATGCTTCGGCGTGCAGCCCGCTCACATAAATATTCTCACAATCAGGCCCTCGGCCTCACTTAGTCATTAATCTCTACAATCTCTCGGGCTCTCAAGAATCATGATAATCAGCCCAAACAATGAAGATATAATGAATCAATAAAGGACAACAGAAATTGAGATGGAATATGTAGTAAAAGCTATGACCGAGTACAACATGATAGTTTAGCAAATAACTCAACATATAACACGACTTCTGTGGGTCCCTAAAGTACCAACACATAGCCTAAGCATGATTTATAACATGGCTGGCAGCTCAATTTCTTTAACACATGATGAAAATACGAATAACGACAAGATATATCAGCTATGTAGTTCCATGGAATCGACCAAGTCACAATTCTTATGGTGCACGCCCATACGCCCGTCACCTAGCATGTGCGTCACTCAACACCAATCACATAACATATAATTCGGGGTTTTGTACCCTCAGAACCAAGTTTAGAAGTGTTACTTACCTCAAACTGTGCAAATTCTTACTCCAACACGCCATTGCCTCGCAAAACGGCCTCCGAATGCCTTGAATCTAGCCACAAACAGTTCGATTCAATCAACACGATCTAAAGGAATCAATTCCATAAGAAAAATACTAAGTTCTTAATCAAAAGTCAAAAAGTCAACTCAAAAGACGTCCCCGAGCACACATCTCGAAATCTGATAAAAGTCACAAAATCCGAAAGCCCAACCAAATTTATCCAAATCTGACACCAATTCGATACCCAAATCCCCAATTTAAATTCTCCAAATTCCTAGCCTAAACTCCCAAAATTACACCTCAAAACCATACAATCTAGGTGGGAAATTCAATGAGAAAACATAATTATTGAATAAATTTAACCACAAGTGACTTACCTCAAGAATCCCTTCGAAATCCCTCTCAAAAATCGCCTAATCCTGTGCTTGGAATGTTCAAAATGAAGAAAATCACGGAACCCTCGATTTTAATACTTTGCCCAGGCTTTCCGCACCCGTGACAACTTAACCGTAGAAGCGACAATCCTTGCGCTTCTGCAGTGAACCACTGGAACAAGCCTTCACACCTGCGGAAAATACTCCGCTTCTGCGCAAACGTAGGTGCGGCCTTCCCCTCGCTTCTGCGCTGACCCCTCGCTTCTATGCTCAACCTCTCCGCATCTGCGACCATGCATGTGAGAAAAATCCTTCGCATCTGCGACCACAACCTTCCTCACTCCTAGCCGTACCTGCGCTTCCCAGCTTGCACTGCGACCAAAGCTCCGCAAGTGTAATTGCACCAGATGACTCTATCTACAACACCCCTTTTAACTCCAAACTTGATCCGATAATCATCCGAACTTCACCCGAGGTCCCCGAGACCTCAACCAAATATACCAACAAGTCCTAAAATACGATACGAACTTAGTCGAGCCTTCAAATCATATCAAACAACCCTAAAACCATGAATCGCGCATCAATTCACGCCTAATGAATTTTTGAACTTCTAAGTTCCACATCCGATGCCGAAACCTATCAAATCACGTCTGATTGACCCCAAAGTTTGCACATAAGTCACAAATGACACAACGGACCTACTCCAACTCCCGAAACCCAATCCGAGCCTAGTAACCACAAAGTCCACTCTCAATCAAACTTCTAAATTTCCAACTTTCATCATTTTAAGCCTAATTCAACTACGGACCTCCAAATCATAATACAGACACACTCCTAAGTCCAAAATCACCCAACGGAGCCAACAAAACCATCGAAACTCCATTCTGGAGCCATTTATAGATAAGTCAATATTCGGTCAACCTTTTTAACTTAAGCTTCCAACCTTGAGACTGTATCTCAATTCATTTTGAAACCTTCCCGGACCCGAACCAACTACCCCGGCAAGTCACATAACAATAATTAAGCAGGGAATGAGCAGTAAATGGGGGAATGGGGATACAACTCTCAAAATGACCGGCCGGATTGTTACACCAACACTGCACCACAGACCCGGTGATAACATAAAAATTACCCAAGTATCCTTCACACTCTAATGCAAAACCAAGTCCTCAGCCACATAACGAACCCAAAATTCTTAGACACCTCGCTTTAATTCTTGAACCCACTAGAACAATTGTTGAGAGTTACCCACTCTAACCTGGTCTCGAATATATAAATAAACTCTAGTACTCTGTTAGCATATGAACACTCCCAAAGAAGCAATCGAATGAGTTCTTTTCCTTGTACATCACCTACAAGAAGCATAAACTCTGATTCATCCCAAAATTTGCACATGAATCGATAAGGCAAAATGTAGCATACATTCATCAAGTCCTTTTCCCGAATTACCCTTGATGTTTTCTTACCTTAGTCATAACTAATCTACCAATATACCGATAACCCGATGCTGCCAAGGCACACAACCACATGACCCAATCGTAGATGGTGGGCTCCTCCACTTAGTTTTAAACCACAATCACATAAATTCAGAGCCAACAATGACTCCTCCTCCCAAGTTACCATGATCTCTCACTGTTAACCCACCAAATTTCTCGCTATCTCTTATTAAACTTTTCATAAAACATTTTGAGTTATCAGCCGAAATCGCACATTCGACATGTTGCTGGGTAGTAAGTAGAACTCTTCGTAGGAATTTCATCAAAATCACGCAACTGCTAACCTGCTCATAGGAGATAGCCCACATGTGGAATTCCATATCGACATCTTAAAATGGCGTTACCCCGGATTTGCCCTAGGTACAACTACCACGAAATTAGTAAACCCTCCTGAGCCCATGCTCGTCCACCAGCTATACAAGTCAGTTCATTCTCCATTAGTATCAACTGAAGGTCCAACTATACTTTCCAAAACTCGAAGACATATTGTATCCCAAAATGATAACCCATCTTTCACACCCCTCTTCATTACCAGCAAACTCCTTTCCGTCATATTTAAACTTTCTCAGTATAGAATCCACCATCCCAAACAAAATTCATAGACTTAGTCCCTTGTTCACGATGACCATAATCACACCATGCTTTCTCAAAACATGTGGCTATATCACCATAAAAATCCATACGATATGCTAACATTCTCACTTTGAATTAACCATCTTCCGAAGAGAACTACTCGACCTCGTACTCGACCTACTAACCATTCAACCACCGCGACACACCTCCCACCATGTCTTTCCTCCTCCTTCCCTACCAAAATGCTGCCTCAAATCATAATCCATCTATGTTGCACCCGAATGGATAAATTGCCACTAACTCTGAGCCTCCATAAAGATCATCTCTCTCGAGCCATCAATATTAGAAACACCGATTCGACTCTAAAGCTTCCATACACCTCCATCTCTGATAACTGCTTCTTAGGTACCATTCCATAGCACTCTGTACCAAAGGCAATTCAAATGAGACCATAATCCTCATTTCGAGTCATTCACTGCCGCGACACATAAATAAGCACCCTACCATTACACTAACACTCCATGATAACAATGCATGAACATTATAATACACTGTGCGTAGCCTCTAACCGTAGACAACACTACCTTTGAAATGAGACGATAGGGCACCCTTCCAAAAGGCGACGATGATAGCTCGCCTGAATGCGTAGGGAAAAACTTCCTAGACTATATCTGTAGCGTCTTCATAACTCGTTGGTACCCAACTGATAACAAATGACCAACGTCGCGTACGAATGAGTAGGAAGGAACCGAAAGCATAAGATTCAATGAAATCATATCGCACGATGAGGAATTAAGGAAAGGGATTTCTCCTAACAGCCATGTAGCCTCTCCAAGATAATTACAGACGTCTCCGTACCGATCCACAAGACTCGCTCATGACCCATGAGACCTAAGTGAACCTAGTGCTCTGATACAATACTGTCACGGTCCAATTTCTGCTATAGGCCGTGATGGCACCCAACGTCGCCGTTAGGCAAGCCAACGGTGAACTACCAACTTAATTATTCATTCTATTATTTTTGAAATCATGAATTTTATTATATAAAGAAATTGATGCATTAAAAATTATAGATACATACAATTTAAATAAAATATAAAGTGTGTCAATATTATGCAAAAACCACAAAAAAACTTTGGAACATCCCAAAATCCGGTGTCACAAGTGCATGAGCATCTACTAGGAAGTGCAATAATAATACAACACCTATATGGAATACAAGATAGACATGATAAAGTAAATAATTATGATGGAGGCTCTGTGTGCTGCGAATCGTAGCATGAAATATAACTCACCATAAAATCCCCTCAGCAGCTGGGCCTACGCGCCCAAATAACCACCAAATGAACATGTCAGATCCTGCACATTTAGGGCACAAGTGCAGCATGAGTACGTAATTCAATGCGTACCCAGTAAGTATCTAGCCTAACCCTGGAGAAGTGGTGATGAGGGGTCGACATCGACACTTACTAGTAGTCCAATAAAATAATATAATAAATTATAAACAAATATGAAACATAACAACATCCATGAGGTAAAACTGAAACTCACATAATTCTCCAACATTTCTTTTGACAATATAAACCTCTTGAATCTCGTATTCTATATCCACAGATCAGAAATATCAAGTGCAATCTCAAACGAATAAAGAATACTATATAAATGCCGAGTCTTAATCAAATGGGGGTCTTATGAATATTCAGACTCCTAGCGGTATCATGCATGATTATGTCGAGGTCGTACGATCCGATCCAGAGTGGTGTGTACACTGCCGAGGGTCGACCATCGCGAACTAGAGATGCATCTCAATATACTGCCGAGACGTTCGGCCCGATCCACAGGAAATGAAGAAACTTATCGAATTACGGCCATTATTAACAACATAGGTATCAAGGCATGAGGTAAGCATGACTTGCATAAAGTAAATATGACTTTTACTGTCTATCAAATATCTCGCCAAACAGCTCAAGGCGATAAGGCTCAGCCTAATATATTTCCAAATCAATTTTAATCATAAGTTCAAGTATCTAAACTAGCAAATTGAGTTCAAGTAAGTCAATTACTACATGATAAAGTCCTAAGTCTACCCGAACATAAAAATGCTTTTAGCTACGTACAGACTCTCGTTACCTTATGCATACGTAGCACCCACAACTAATAGCATATAACAATGTGATACCTACGGGATAGTTTCCCCTTCACAAGGTTAGACAAGAGACTTACCTTGCTCCAAAGTTGAATAACTGTCTCTAAGACCTCTCTAACACCTCAAACCAATGCCAAATGATTTGACACTAATCAAACAATGTACGAATCAATCAAAATATACTCCAATACTCATAATTTAACAATTTATAACAATTCTCAACTCTACTCGAAAAGTCAACAAAGTCAACCATCGGGGCCACGTGCCTAGATTCTTAATATTTCAAAACTAAACATTACTCATAGCACCACAAACTCAAACATATAATTTATTCTAAATTTCATGTCCAATTTCGTGGTCAAAATCCAAAATTACCAATTCTAGGTTTTCTTCCAAAATCTCACAATTTCTACAATATCTCATGTTTAAATTCATATATAAACCGTGTATTTAACTTACAATAAGTGAAAATCACTTACCTCATTATAGATGATGAATGTGGCACTCCAAAATCGCTCCCAAGGTCGGCTCCAATGAGAAAAATGAGATGAAATAAACCAAAACCCAATTTTTAAGAAGTGTTCTGCCCAACGACCCTTCTTCCTTATCGTGAAATTATCCTCACGATCGCGAAGGCCAGCCAGCCTCGCCTAAGAAATTACTCCACGCGAACGCAAGCCCACTAAAGCGAACACGAAGGCCAAACATAGCCTTAACATACTCCTCTTTACGGTTGCATGATCACATCCGCGATCACATAGAACAACTATCCCCAAACAGGCCAGTCTCAACAACCCATCACGTTAGCCATTGCTCCCACACGAACGCGAAAAATAGCCTGCTCCAGCTCTGCAATCGTGATACCCTTTTCGCGATCGTGATATCCTTTTCGTGGTTGCAATGAACAAAATTCCACCAGTCCAGTTAACCTTTCGCAATTTCGACCCTACTTCTGCGATCGCGATGAACACCAAACACACCAGAAACTAGCAGTTGCAAAGCATAGAGAAATGATCTCAAACCATCCTGAAACACACCCGAGACCCTCAGGACCCCGTGCAAACACACAAACAAGTCCCAATACCTTATCAAAACTTATTCAAAGGTTCAAAATGCCATGAATAACATCAAAACTAGGAATCGATGGTCAAAACTTTCTTTCAACTTTTAAACTTTCAAACTTCGGCGAACGCGTCCGTATCATACTTAAACATTTTGGAATGACGCCAACTTTTGCGTACAAATCACAAATCATAATACAAACCTATTTCAAGGCTCAGAATCTTAAACGCTGGGTTGTGCATCGGTCGGATCGAATTTAGCATATTTCGGATTGAAAGTTCGGATTTCAAATTCTACAAAAATGCAATCCGAATCCAATTCGAATTAGCATCGGATCAGATCGAATTTTAATGTTTAGATCGAGTAAATATTTCAGACTTTTCGAATTGGATTGTACACATTATTAAGACTTATTGCTAATCTAATAAGCTACTGCACTTTGTAGTTAATGTATCCCGTGGACTTAGAAGCTATTGCTAATCTAAGATTCTAATAAGCATTCTTAGTTATTTCCAGGTAGTAAATCTTGGAAACCAATTTTTGTCATTTAGAAAGTTCAGATATTACCTTCTTTTTCATAGATATTACTACTAATAGTAACATATGAATTTCCAAAGACCAGGCAACAACGTTTCAAATGTTGCTTAATCATTCCACCAGTAAGATTGCTGTTTAGGAGAAATTCAATTGCTCTTTAAAAAGAGTATGGCAGTTGTTCAGTGAGATATTATCTGAAGCATCGCCTAAAGAATGCTCGATTGGAATAGAGTGATAAACTACTTTATACTTAAAAGTTAAAAGACCTGAAACAGGATACAACACAAGAAGGCATTAAAATTTAAAAGCATTAGAAACTTTCTGTGCAGTGACGGCTTAAGCCAAATCATGTCTTCAGTTATTCTCATATGATTGATTCCCAAGGGGAAAAATATTCAGTGAATATGATGAAAACACAATCTGAATTAACAAAAAATATTAAATGAATATGATGAAAACTCCATTCTTCTCCTTCAACAGTTCAACGACTTCTTCTTGGAATAAACAAAACACAATATGAATTATATTAAAAGGAAACAATTATCTTTCATTGTAATAAATAAAACACAATCTTCATAGCAAAATAAAACAAATCAAATCCCCAACAGTTATCTAATAAACTGAATCATCAACACGAATTCTTTAACAAATTACACAAAAGAGTTTCAAGTTTCACAAAAGAGTTCTTCACCCAAATATTTACACAAAAGAGTTCCTCAACATCTTCACCCAAATATTTATCTAACTCTATTTTAGAGTCAACTCCTCCATACTTCTTATGCTTCTTTAAATCTAGCATGAATTTTGAGAGCGATGATGAAGAAGTAGATGAAGATGGAGAGATAGACATGAACCAAGAGAAGATGGACATGAACCAAAAGATGGAGAAGATTGAAATAAAGCAGAACCACCATTTTTCTTTGCATACACATTGAACAAAGATTCCATATATGTTTTCACCTCCTCTTGTATTTTCACACCTATTGTTTCTCCAAACATAGTAGCAAGCGCAAATGAAAGAGTATGAAACTTGTGGCATGGATCCAACAAACATGAAATAAAAATTATTTTGTTCATCTTTTGTGGATCCCCCCAATACTTGTCAAATTTTTCTTTCATATTCTTTGCCATTTCTCTCAAGAAAGCATCTTCATTTTGCATCAACTCTTTCAAAGAAGAATCAACAACACATATTTTAAGAAAGTTCACATTAGATGTAATATAAAGTGTACCTGATACTTTCAAGGTGAGTTCATAAAAAATTTTCAGAAACTTCAAAATACGTCTTACACTATCCCAATCACTACTTAAAAGTGGACCTGCAGGTTGTCCATCCTCACAAAGGCAGTTAGAAATACATGACATCAAACCATAACCAATACCACAATATTTTGTAAAGGCTTCCTCATAAACTGTAGCAACCTTCAACATCAAGTATGCGGAGTTCCACCTAGTAGGAACATCCAAGCACAATAATTTTTTAGAAGTTATCTTATCATGACCACAACATTCTTTAAACTTATTCCATCTTGCGGGAGATTGTCTTATGTACCTAACATCTTGTCTTATTCGTTCAACAGACACACTCCCTTCTCTCAACCCATCTTGAACAACTAGATTGATGGTGTGAGCCATACATCTCACATGAACATGCTTACCTTCCATCAAGTTAGTGTTCCATCTAGTAAATTATTTGAATAATTCTTTAACCATCACATCGTTAGAACTCACATTATCAACTATCACAATAAATACTTTATCTACTCCCATTTCAAGTAAACACTTAGCAATACCATTGCTAAATCTTGACCTTTATGACTAGTAATTAAACAAAAAATTAATATCTTTTTATGCAATTTCTAATTCTGGTCAATTTAATGTGATGTAACACACATATAGTTAAATCTTTGAATTGAAGTCCATATCAGGTTTAATACAAATTCTCTATTTTGATTCTTTAAGAATTGACTTCAAAGCAAGTCTCTCTTCATGGTGCATCTCAAGACAATCCCTAGTCATAGTAGTACGAGATAGAATATGAAATAAAGGCTGAAGAGTTCTCACAAAGTCTCAAAATCCATCTTTTACAACAGAAATAAAAGGTTGTTCATCTTCAATTATCATATGAGCTAAAGCCCTCCTACGTGCCTCTTGATCAAATTTCTAAGAGATAAGTGAAACATCACCAGTTTGACCTTTCTGTTGAAAAGCTAATGTTGTCTGGCTTGTTTCCGCCTTGTTGGGATTGTTCGGACACTTGAGAATATGCGATAACAAATTGCTTGTGCCGTTATTTTTTTATCAGCTACATATTTTTCGGGACAATACTTGCATTTCACTTTTTTCACACCATTGACATTAGTGAACTTGTTGAAGTGGCGCCAAGCAACTGATCTTTCTTTAACGATTTTTTATTTCTTCGAACCAGATTGAGATTCATTGTTGGTTGCGTAATCATTTGAAGCACCACTTTTACCATATTTTTCAATAATTTGAAGTTCATTCCCCGTCTTTGCCTCGTTTTCCATCTACAAAAACAAAAAAATTCAAAGTAAAATCAGACGTGGAAGAACAGAACATGAAAGTGACATAAAAGTGTAACGACCCGGCTGGTCGTTTTGAGAGTAGTAGCCCCGTTCCCTAGTTTACTGTTCATTCCTTGCTTAATTATTGTTATGGGACTTACCGGGGTTATTGGTTCGGGTCCGAAAAGGTTTCAGAATGAATTGAGACACTTAGACTCAAGGTTGGAAGCTTAAGTTGAAAAGGTTGATCGGATATTGACTTATATGTAGATGATTCCGGAATGGAGTTTTGATGGTTTATTTAGTTCCGTTGGGTGATTTTGGACTTAGGAGTGTGTCCGGATTGTGAATTAGAGATTCGTAATTGTATTAGGCTTGAAGTGGCAAAAGTTGGAAATTTAGAAGTTTGACCGAGAGTGGACTTTATCGTTACCGGGATCAGATTGGGGTTTCAGGAGTTGGAGTAGGTCCGCGGTGTCATTTGTGACTAGTGTGCAAATTTTGAGGTCAATCGGACGTGATTTGATAGGTTTCGGCGTCGAATGTGAAAATTAGAAGTTCAAAAGTTCATTAGGTTTGAATCGATGCGCGATTCATGGTTTTAGGGTTATTTGATGTGATGTGAAGGCTCAACTAAGTTCATATCGTGTGTTAGAACTTGTTGGTATTTTTAGTTGAGGTTCCGGGGGCCTCGGGTGGAGTTCGGATGATTTTCGGATCAAGTTTGGAGTTAAAAGGGGTGTTGTACCTGAAGTCTTCTGGTGCAATCGAACCTGCAGAGCTTTGGTCGCAGGTGCGTGCTGGGAAATGCAGGTGCGACCTGGAAGGGATTGGGCAGTGGCCGCAGGAGCGGCAGAAGCGGAAAGGGGCAGGCTGTGTTGGAGTTGTAGAAGCGGAAGAGGTCTCGCAGGAGTGCACCCATAGATGCGGAAGTTTGGCCGCAGGTGCGCGAGGTCGGGAGTGGAGTGTTCTTCCGCATAAGTGGAGTATTGACCGCAAAAGCGGTACCGTATAAGCAGATTTTTGAACCGCAGAAGCGGGATAGCTGGGCAGTGTTTAAATCCGAAGGGTTTCGTGATTTCTCTCATTTTAGACTTTGCAAACTCGGTCTAAGGCGATATTTGAGAGAATTTCAAGGGGTTTCTTGAGGTAAGTCACTTGTGGTTATTTTTATTCAATAATTATGTTTCCCCATTGAATTTACCACCTAGTTGGTATGTTTTTGAGGTGTAAGTTTTGGGAGTTGAGACTAGGGATTTGGAGAGTTAAATTGGGGATTTGGTTATCGAATTGGTGTCGGATTTTGATAAATTTAGTATGGTTAGAATCGTGGTTGGATGGGCTTTTGAATTTTGTGTCTTTTATCGGATTTCGAAACGTGGGTCTGGGGGCCAACTTTTGAATTGACTTTTGATTAATAACTTTGTGTTTTCTTATGGAAAATTGATTCCTTTATCTCATGTTGATTGTACCGAATTGTTTGTGGCTATATTTGAGGCGTTCAAAGACCGATTCACGAGGCAAGGGCTTATTGGAGTAGGGACTTACACAGTTTGAGGTAAGTAATACTTCTAAACTTGGTTATGAGGGTAGGAAACCACGAATTTTGTGCTAGGTGGCGGGCATGTAGGCATGCGCCATAAGAATTGTGACTTGGTTGATTCTACGAAACTGAATAGTTGATTAATCTTGCTTATACCCATATTTTTACCGTGTGTTAGAGCTATTGAGCTGTCAATCATGTTAGAAATACTGCTTAGGCTATATGTTGGTACTGTTGGGCCCTCAGAGGTCGTGTTACATGTTGAATTATTTGCGCTAATTGCCATTTGTACTCGGTCACAATTATTATTTGCATATTCTATCTCGGTCTCTGTTGTCCTTTATTTGATACATCATATCATCATTGTTTGGGATGAATAACATGACTCTGGTGAGCCCGAGAGACTGAGGAGATTAGTGTCTGAGTGAGACTGAGGGTCTATTGTGAGTGATGTTTATGGGATCGGGCTGAACGCCGCAACAGAGATTTATTGACTCATGCCAGGATTTGGCTTATTATAGCGCTTGGGCTGGATCGATCCCTCCGTAGTCTGCACATCCACAGTGGGCACAATTGCTAGCTGTTATTTACATTTGGGCTGGATATGCACTGGTTTACTTGCATTTGGGATGGATCTGCCCTGTTTTACTTGCATTTGGGCTGGATCTGCCCTGTTCGGTGTGAAGTTTTATTGCAAATATGAAAGCATGTCTAAATTCACTTACCTCTACTTGTTAAATTATGAATTTCTGAGTTATCGCTGTCATATTTTCTGTAACTTTTCGTACTGTTAAATGTTGAAAGTGGGATGTAATATTTGACTCGTCACTACTTTTAGTCCAAAGATTAGATTTGTTACTTATTGAGTTGGTTGTACTCACACTACACCATGCACCTCGTATGCAGATCTAAGTATTTCGGTCACGACAGTTACTGATTTACTGAGTCCAGACCTTCGGAGATCATCAAGGTAGCTGCTTGGTGTCTGCAGACCTTGACTCTCCTATCTTTCTGTTCACTTGTTCAGATTTACTTTCTAATCAGTGTACTGGACTATGTCATTATGTAGATACTCATGTACTCAGTGACACCTCGATTTTGGGAAGACTTTATGTATTGAGTATTGATATTCTATCCTGTTTTTATGAGATTTTTCCTTTATTTAGACTGGTTTAGCGTATTTCAAAAATTAAAGTGTTGGAAATATATGAGCAGTCGGCTTGCCTAGTACTATGATAGGCGATATCACAACAAGTTGGGTTTTGGATCGTGACAAAAAGAAAGAACATAAAACCAAATTGATGCATTCACCCAAAAATTAGAAAAAGACAACATGAAAGTTCAAAAAAAAAAGACACAAAAACAAAAGAGAACTAAGTTCTTGGAGTATACTTATGTTTTGATCTTGGGTAAACGGTGAGTTAGTCAATGGTGGGCTAAGCACTGATCCTGTAATCTCTCTCTAACTCACACACAAAAAAAGACACAAAAAATACACACAAAAATACCTCTGTTTTGATTTCTTTTGTGAAATAAAAGGAGAAAAACACCACCTTTAAGCTGTAAGAAAGAAGGAGAAAGCAACCATAGAACCAATAATAATTAATAGTTAGAGAGAGACGACAGTCTTACCGTCGATTAGGGTTGTGCGTCGTCTGGTCGTGACTGAGAATGGAAATCGAATAGAGAGTTAGAGTCTTGGAGAAGAGAGGCAAAACAGAGATGTGTGTGAGAGAGTATCGATATAACCTAAGTGGCTAAGTCTAAAAAATGAAATAAGAAAGAAGACCTAACCCTAAAATTTTAGTCTATTATTTATATAGGTCCATATAATTTTAGATTTCGTGTCGGATTGGATTAAAACTATACCAATCCGGATATCCGAACTTTTAAAATACATAATCCATATCCAATCCAAAAATTCGAAATCCGAAATCCAAAAATCCAAATAAAATGGATCGGTTCGGATTTTTGAATATCCGATCCAGATGCACAGCCCTACCCAAACGGACATCAATAATACCAAATTTCACTCCAAATCAAACTTAGTAAATTATAAAACCTTCAAAATGCCAATTTTTCACAATAAGTGCCGAAATGCTTCCGAACCATCCGATACTCAATCCGAGCATACGCTCAAGTCCGAAATCATCATACGAACCTATTGGAACTTTCAAATCTCGATTCCGAGGTCATTTACTTAAAAGCCAAACCTTGGTAAACTTTTCCAACTTAAAGCTTCTGAATTGAGAATTTCTCTTCCGAATCAACTCCGAACTTTTCGAAATTCAATTCCGACCACACGTACAAGTCATAAAATATGAAGTGAAGCTACTCAAAGTCTCAAACCATCGAACGACATGCTAGGACTCAAAACGACCGGTCAAGTCGTTACAACAAAAGAAAATTAACGATAACTAATGAGAAAACGGTATTTTCATAGAAGGTAGTTTTTTATTGTTTAATTTGTGTAATAATTATTAAGATCATGAGACTGCTTTCCAATCAGGCCTTTTGGTTGAGTTTATAGAAGATGAACATAATGTATATGATAAAGTATTTCTTGAGAAAGTGTTTTGATGAATGCATTACCATTTACCAGTTTAAAATATGCTAATAAAGAGGCTTAGACTAAAGGATGTGACATGTAATTAATAATTTTGCTAATACGTGGTATAATTTGATCATAAATAGTAAACAATTCACAGAATCAATGAACTTTTTGAGCTTATATGTGTATTTAATGTGGTTTATTTGGTTAGCAAGAAATAGTTGGCCCTTTAATAGCATGGAATGCTTCTAATGTTGTGTCAAAAGCGTAATTTGATTGTTTGAGTTTGATGAACTTGGTTTTCCTATTGCTTCTGAAAATGATATATCTGTTGTTGCGGAGAAACTAACCTTTTGCCAAGATGATTTTTTCTTCTACTGATACAAGTGTGCAAAAGGAAAATGAGAAGGCAAGTATTGATGTGGTGGCAATTGATGCTCGTGGGTACAGTGCTTCATGTTTTTGTCTCTCCAATCTAGTCGATTGAAAAGCCAAGCAAGATGTGGTTCGCTTCTCCGTTATTAGAAGGAATAAGAGCTCGTTTGGCCAAATTGACAAAAAATGTTTATTTTGAAAAGTGATTTTCGAAAAGATTTTTTTTTCAAAAGTGTAAAATAACGGTTGGCCAATTCATTTGAGTAGTGCTTTTTTGCAAGCTCATTATGTTTGACCAATTTTTACAAAAAAATACTTTTAAGTATCAAATTACGAATAAGGACATTAAATGTTCAGTTTGCAATAACATTGAATATCTAGTATTAGTACTTATTATTTATATCAAGATATATTATTTAATATAATTTAAAATCTACTCATAGGAATAGGAGAAAGAGAATAAAAATATGATTGAGGTAAAAAAGAGAAGAAAGGTATGGTAGAAATAAAACGGAAAAGGGAACGAAAAATGTTAAATTGATGAGGAATAATTTAAAAAATATAAATTTATTGTAAGGTTATTTTTGTTTTGAACAAATTAATTTTCTGCTTCTACTTCTAGGAAGAAGCTAGAATTTGTAGCTTCTCCCAAAAAGCAGAAAAACTGCTTCTATTGTTGTATGTTGCTCAAAAGTATTATTTTTATCTTGGCCAAACACTTCAAATTTTTTAAAAAGTACTTTTTTGACAAAAAATTAGTTTTGACCACCCAGAAGCTCGACCAAACATGCTCTAAAAATAGTGTTGTTACCTTCTATATTATCAGTTAAAGAAAAGAGAGAACTACAAAAAAAAAGCCAAGAATAGACATTACTTACCAATAATTAGTCATTAATTTATACTACACATGGAAAGCCAAAAATTGGAAGCTGTTCAGGAATACAAATATAAATACAAGTTTTGTCATGGTAATTAGTACAGATTCAGAAAGAGATAAGAGAAAAGCTAGGTTTACTACAATACTCAAAAAAGCTAGTAGGTGTCAATGTTTTGTTCAAAAGTTATGTAACTAGTTTGGATATTTCTTTGATAGTTTGAGGTCTGGATGTTAATAGCACCCTTCCTAGAAGGTGGCTATGATACTAGATGCTCTTGAGATTGTATAATTTTTTTTGTTAATGGTAATTTCACAGCTTATTACCAAAAAACGTTATACTACCAAAAATAGTCTAAAAAGCTACCAATGATTTATGACATTCAAAAAATTTAGGTAATTATTTTTTCAATGGGTATAATTAAATTGAAAACGCATAGATGAGGCAGTATACAATATTCGAGAAAGATTTGAGGTGTTTGGAGTTAAATTAGATTTTTATTCCTCTCACGTTGCATCCACTATTTTCTTTTAACCGGGAAAGTTTAACTTATCTTCTCTATTTGATAGAGAGCTTTTGCATTGCTCCTTAAATTGCTGGAACAATGGACTCGAAGAAGGGACAAGCAAATTATCACATCCCCGTCTAGAGAATTGTTTCACGATTGCAGGAAATAATATAGAATTCGAGAATCACAACATTGCTTCAGGAATAAGCTCGCGAAAGCAGTTGACAGAGAGAATTGCAGAAGAAAAAGAAGAGGAGGAGATTTAGGATAGAATTATATGTATTGACAGATGAATCGAAAATGTAGCTTACAATCCTATTTGTACTGATTACATTGTATCAAAATGCTAATGCTACAACAGATTCTCTTCTAACTGAATTCTGTTATTCTAACTACTTTAACTAACTCTCCAACTGTGTAACTAACTTTTGAACTTCACGACTTCTTCCTCTATTACTTGAGCTGCTCGATCCTTCCTTCTATAATTGTGTATCAGTACTCCTCCCAATCGAAGATCCTTGCCCACAAGGATCAAATAAAGAAAATCTAATTTGCAAGACTGTAACAAAACTCTCAAGTAGCAGCATCAACAGGTAGTCCTTGCCACTTAACTAAGACTTATGCAATAACTTTATTTCCTTTCTTCACCATTCGTCTTTGCAAGACTAGTCCAGGATCAGGGCAATAGGGACTGGCTAAATCAATCACAGGAGGATAAGAAATTTGAGATGAAACTTCATAACACTTTTTCAATAATGAAACGTGAATTGTGGGATGAATCTTAACTCTAGCAGGAAGTAAGAGTGTATATGCAACTGGACCCACTCGTTTAGTAATCTGAAAAAGGTCCATAGTACTTAACAGCCAATTTGTGTGAGGAGTGATTTGAAATGGTCACTTGTTGATAAGGTTGGACCTTCAAATAGCTATATAGACACAATCAACTACAGCAAAGTGCCTATCACTTCTATGTGAGTTTGCCTGTTGGTCCATTCTGAGTTGAGCTCTTCTTAAATGATGTTTAAGAACCTATAGATTCATCTCCCTATTGATCAACGAGTTATCAACTTTAGCTGAAGCTGATTCTCCTGGCATGCAAGGA
Source organism: Nicotiana tomentosiformis (assembly GCF_000390325.3). Lineage (NCBI taxonomy): Eukaryota > Viridiplantae > Streptophyta > Magnoliopsida > Solanales > Solanaceae > Nicotiana > Nicotiana tomentosiformis. Next base: position 112,408,884 of record NC_090816.1, on the reverse strand, counting down.
AGATGTAAGGGTGGTGGTCGACTGTAAGCTTCATAAGAAGTGGTCTGTATGGCCGAGTGAAATGAGGAGGTTATACCAGTACTCAGCCATAGGCAAGCATGAGTTCCGGTTACCAACATCTTTATTGCAGTAGCATCTGAGTAGGTCTCAAGGCTTCTATTCAATACCTCAATATGTCCATCAGATTGAGGATGGTATGCAGAAGAAGAGTTTAATTGAACTCCTTGTAGTGAAAACAATTCTTTCCAGAAGGTGCTCAGGAAGACAGAATCTCTGTCACTAGTAATAGTATCAGGTAGACCATATAGTCCAACTACAGTGTCTAATAATACATTGGCAACTGATTGAGCAGTGTAAGGATGCTTCAATGGAATAAAATAGCCATACTTTCTCAGCTTGTTTACCACTACTAGTATCACCTCCCAACCATTAGATTTAGTGAGATTATTAATGAAGTCCATATTGAATTGAGGCCATACAACATCTGGTATAGGTAGTGGTTGTAATAACCTAGGGTAGGCAGCTAAGTCAGATTTGTTCTTTTGGTACTCATCACACTTCTGAACAAATTACCTTACCTCCTTTCTCATGTTTTTTTAACAGAACAGTGTTAGTAATCTCTTTAGTGTAGCTTCAACACCTGAATGGCCACCCTGAGGAGTTGCATGCCATAGAGTCATAATTGCTTTTCTTAATTCTGGTACTTTGCCTATCACTAATCTGCCCCTTCTTCTTAGTTGACCTTGAACCCATGTAAACTACTTGTGAGTATGTGGATCAACTTTGAGTTCTTCAATGAGGTGTTTCAGTTCCTGGTCAGAATTCCAACTATCAATTATGTCTTAGAAAAGATCAGTGTCAGTAGTTCTTCAATGAGGTGCATCAACTACTTTGTTCTCCACTCCGTTTTGTACTCTATGGAATAGTCAAATGGCATCAGTTTGGTTAGCCATAACAGCTGAGAGGTAGTATGTAGATTTTTCTCCATAAGAAATTTTAAAGCATTCTGATCAGTCCTGATGATAAATTTCTGCCCCAATAGATATTGTGACCATTTTGTTACTGCATGTACAATGGCTAGTAGCTCTCTATCATAGACAAATAATGTTGCATGTCTAGGTGATAGAGCTTTGTTAATAAAAGCTATTGGATGTCCTTCATACATAAGTATTGCTTCTATACCATAGCCACATGCATCAATTTCTACAATGAATGTTTTGTTAGCATCTTGTAAAGCTAGCACAGGAGCTTGAGTGCGTCCTTCTTTCAAATCTACAAATGTTGCATTAGCTGATGGTGACCATTTGAAATTATCTTTCTTGGTCCGATCAGTTGAAGGTTTGCAAATCACTCTAAAGCCTTTGATAAACCTCCTGTAATAACCAGCTAGGTCGAGGAATCCTCTAAGCTGTTTGAGTGTTGTTAGAGTGGGCCAGTTCCTTATAGTTTCTATCTTTTGAGAATCAGTGGACACACCTTTAGCTGTGATGAAATATACTAAGTACTCAATCCTTTGAACACCAAATAAGAATTTACCCTTTTTAGCAAAGAGCTTATGCTTCCTCATCTCCACAAAAATAGACTTAAATGAATTAATGATCCATCATAGTGCTGTTGTAGATGAGGATATCATCAAAGAAGACTAATTCATGCTTTCTGAGAAACTTCTGAAAAACAAAGTCCATCAATCCTTGAAAGGTTGCAGGAGCGTTGGACATGCCAAATGGCAATAGTCCACAAAAAGTCTCATGTGCCATATTTCTTTCCTACTAGAACAACTGGTGAAGCAAATGGACTGCAGCTAGGTTGGATAATTCCTTGGTCCAACATTTACTACAGAAGACACTCAATAATATCTTTCTTAACTGAAGGATACCTATAAGGCCTTTTATTCATAAGCTCAGTTCTATTTTGCAATACAATTGTGTGATCAAAAACACCTCTAGAAGGAGGTAATTCAACAGGTTATTCAAATAGTCTAGAGTACTCAGCTAGTAATTGTACCAATCTAGCATCTGTCTCATGCTCCTCTTTAGCTTTAATTGCATGCCATTGCTCCCCTGCACTTCCCATGGGTACTACTTGTATCATGCATAATTGAGACAAATCACCTGCATATTTGACTAATTTTCTCCTTGAACTTTAACCTGACTGCCAACACCCCTGAGAAGGTGCTTCCTCCCTTTGTACCAAAATTCTATAGTTAGCTTTTTGAAGTTCATCTTAATGTCTCCAAGTGTTTGCAGCTATTGCACTCCTAAAACCACCTCACATGAACCTAAAAGCATAAGTAAAAACAATGCTGAAAATTTAGCACCCTGTAACAGCCAAGTAATTGTGCACACCTTGTCTACCATCATGTTCCCATTAGCAGCAACCACTAATTAGGGATTTGTAGATCTAATCTTGCACCCTAAATGCTTAACCAATTCAGGGTCTATGAAATTATGAGAGATCTTAGTGTCAATCAATATACTAAAAGCCTTCTTTGCATGATAACCAGTAACCTTTAAGATTCTATATCGCAATGAACCATCCAGAGCATGGATAGAAATTTTCATCTACTCCATTCATTGAGATGTTTCCTGCTGATCAAATCCTTTTTTTTTTGTATTACTAACTCCTGTTCTTCATCTGTATTTGTCACTTCTTTTATTTCTTCCAATTCCAGCAGATATTTTTTTTTGAATTTTTACACCTATGTCATGGTATATATTTCAAATTACAGAAATGATACAACTCTTTTGCCCTTCTTTTCATTCTTCTCGTCTAAACTCAATGTTCTTTTAGTGAACCCTCTAGTATAAGAAGAACTACCAGAATTAGGGGTTAGTAGTAAGGGTTTACCATTGATGCCTTGTCCTGCATATCTTTTAGTTGAAGGGTTAGCTGTGTAAGAAGGTTGTTTAGTTGCAGCTAGGTATGCTTATTGCAACCTTGCAGTCTTGTATACTTGTGATAAAGTTCTTGGATTGGTGAGCTTGACAGCAATGTTCATCTCATGCTTCAGACCTCCCAGAAAGTAGCTGATTGCATTCTTTTGAGATAGCCTTACTCTATTCAAATTCCTCTCAAAGATGGCTTGATACTCCTTCACACTTCTAGTTTGTTTATTCTTTTTGATTTCTTCCATTGGATCATCGAAATCAGCCCCAAACCTTTCAACTAATGCTATCACATATTCATTTCAAGTAGCTGGTTGGAGGTACTGTCTATATCTCATAAATGATAGATGCCATTGAATAGCTTTCCCTTCCAACTGTATAGTAGTTTCTTCCACCTTTTTCTCAGCAACAACCTTCTCCATGGCAAAGAATTTTTTAATTTTGAACAACCACAGCCTCAAATCTTCTCCTGTAAATCTCAAAAATTCCATCCTTGACCCCTAGAAAAATTAGAATTGTGCTGATGATAACTACCCGGGCTTCTTTCTCATTGAGATCTTCCTTCAGATGGTTCATACTCGTTTTGCAGTGATGATTTATCTTTATGAAGATCCCTAGAATTTTTCATTTGTTTCTTCAATTCGTGGATTGTTTGATCCAGATGTTTCAAATTGGAAACTTCCCCAGACAAAGCTCCCACGTCTACTATTAGTTTATACATTAACTCATGTTAGTCCACTGATTCTTCAATTTAATTTTTATTTGATCGAGTACCCTTCACCGTGATTCTAAGGATTGTAGGCTCTGATACCAATGTTACACGATTTCAGGAATTCAGATTGAATTCAAGGATCGCAACACTGCTTTAGGAATAAGTTCGAGAAAGCAGTTGACAGAGAGAATTGCAAAAGAAGAAGATGAGGAGATTTAGGATAGAATTATATGTATTGATAGATGATTCGAAAATGTAGCTTACAATCCTATTTATATTGATTACATTGTATCAAAATGCTAATGCTACACCAGATTCTCTTCTAACTGAATTCTGTTATTCTAATTACCTCAACTAACTTTAACTAACTCTCCAACTATGTAACTAACTTTTGAACTTCACGACTTCTTCCTCTATTACTTGAGCTACTCGATCCTTCCTTCTATAATTATGTATCAAGAATAAACTGGTTAACTCAATGAGCTTCTTCGTAACTTAACCTCCATAGAGCTCCACCTATACTTTGATGTTTTGAGGGGGTTTATCAAACTTCTCGAGTCCGATTCGAGACAGGAATTTCACTGCTTATACATCTAGAACTTGTTTAAGTGTAATGAAGTTTAAACAAACTTGAGAGCTCCGAAAAAGGCTAAACTGGACTTTACCTTATATTCAATTATATATACCATTTTAAAAACCAAGACAAAAAAAGCTTTTTATTCAATGAGCATGGTTGGAATTTGTTGAAATATATGAGGTAATATACAAAATTAAGGGGATTTGGACACCCACTGCCACTAAATCACCACCCCCCAAGTTAAACTAGTACTTGTTGTTGCACCAGGAACCGTTGGTTTGGAGTCAAAATTCAGAGTTGACATTGAGTTTACAAATTTCTCCGGGACATATATATGTAGCATGTATCTCATATGTATATCATACACATATGTATACATGAATATATATGGGATACATATTTGATACATGTGGGATATACAAATATTACACGGGGATACAAACAAGTTATACATCTCATTTTCTTCCATGTTCATCTTCTACTTCGAATTTAGCTTAAATTTCAATTCAAACCATTTCAAATCTCTATTAAATAGTCCCAAAATTGAGATTTAAATTTTTTAACATGTAAACAATCTATTCCAATAACACTTATTTGAGACAAATTTCAATTTAGAAAACTCGAATTTACAAACTCAAGTTTAAGCGAGCTTCAATAACTTTAAATGAAGTTTTAGCTATTAATGTAAAGAATTTGTAGATATGTCAATGTAAAATAATAATTTATTCTCAGCAATTGTGAAGATTGCTTGATTGAGATTAGGGTCCACATAAATTGAGAGGAATTAGGGATTCTACAAGTAGAGAAGAGATAGGAAATTTATAATATTTTTTTCTTATTTCATTCACACGTGTGGGTCTCTCTCTCTCTCTCTCTCTCTCTATATATATATATATATATATATATATATATATATATATATACCTCGCATGTAAATCTTTAGTCAATTATTTTCATATGAAAAGGCAAAAATTAAAAAGTTTAGTTATATATGAAAGAACAAGGAATTAAATTTATTTAAAATTATCTACAGGAAGGAAAAATTATTAAAAAATTGTCTTGGTAAAATTACAACAATCTTTTAAATGTTGAAAGCCAATGATATTAGGAACATAATAGTTGAATTTAAAAAGAACAGACATCATATTAAAAGCATGCTTTAAAAATCAATCATACCTTTTTTAGGAATAAGGTATAAAAAACTATGCAAATCCCGACGATGCTCATTCGACTAAGGGTTTGATATATGAAAAGAAAAGAGTTTGGAAAAGTTTTAGCTTACATACTACTCCATCCGTTCCAATTTATGTGAACTTGTTTGACAAGGCATGAAGTTTAAGAAAAAATGAAAACTTTTGGAATTTGTGGTCCTAAACAAGTCAAAAATGGGCCTAGAGTATTTGTGTGGTTGTAAAAGCTTCTCATTAAGGGTAGAATTGTAAGTTTAAGCTAAATTATTACCAAATTTAGAAATGGGTCATTCTTTTTTGAACCGACTAAAAAGAAAATAGGTTCACATAAACTGGAACAGAGAAAGTAATATACTTACTAATTCACTTATTAATTCACATCTGATCGTAATATGTGTAATATAATTTGTTGCTTTTTATTCTTTAATAAGTTCGCCCTGTTTCTAAAAAAGCCTTCCAACAATTGCCGATAACACAAACTTTTTATTGCTCATATTGATTATTTCTCCTTGTGTATCATAGTAAAAGAATAGTTTAGTCTCTACGTGTTAGATGACCATCGTATCTCCTAGATATATCATATAAGATTTAGATGTGTATCTTTTAAATATATTAGATAAGGATTCAGATTATATTGTAAATTCAAATTCCTTGTGCATAGGTCATAAGCCAGTTAGGCTACTGTTGTACATTTATTGCTATATATAATCTATCTACAACCTTGGTGAAAACTCAACTAAAAGGCTTTACATTTCCACTTCCTCTTCAATCTTAATTTGGTATCAAGAACCAAATTATTTTTTCTTTTTCTGGCACCATGACTATCTCCAACCAGTCCACTGCTAATTCCGCTACAGTTCATCTATCTTCTTCCACATCAACAGACCTTTCCATTATTGATTCCTGCTCTTAAACTGTAAGTCATCCCAGTTTACCAATAAAACTTGATTGGGACAACTATTACCCTTTGGCAATCCACTATTTACTCTGTGTTTGAAGCCTTCGATTTGGAGGCTCATCTAGATGGATCTGACATTCCTTCTCCCACCATTGCTACTTCAAATGCAACCACTTTCAAACTCACAACTAATCTGGCTTTCAAAGCATGGAAGAAAAGATACAAAATTCTCCTCCTTTGTCTCAAAACCACCATTACCCAATTCATCCTACCACATATCATGCACATCCGCACCACTTATGAGGCTTGGTCCTACCTTTCCAACCTTTATCAATCCCAATCTCTTTCCCGAGTTATGCAACTTTGCCATCAACTTCAAACCATGACTAAGGGATCTTCCTCTATCATGGAATATGTTGACAAGAAACGCACCATTTCCCATAGCCTAGCCCTTGCTGCACGTCCTATCATGGACGAAGAACTCATGAGCTCTATTTTGTTCGGTATAGACTCTTCATCTGGCCCTTGTAACGACCCAACCGGTCATTTTGAGCATTTACACCCCTTTCAACTATTGTAAGTTTTGAATAGCTTCATATATTATATTATGACATGTATGAATCGTCGATTTTCTTTTCAGGTGTTTCGAAATAGGTTCGGAAGAATGAATTCCATGTTGGAAGCTTTAAGTTGAAAGAGTTGACCAAATTTGACTTTTTAATATTCGACCTCAGATCGAAATTTTGATGATTCCGTTAGGTCCGGATGGTGATTTTGTACTTGGGCGTATGCCTGAAATTTATTTTGGATATTTTTAGAATGTTTCGACGTCGTTCCTTCAAGCACAAATGGTACCATATTAGGCAAATGAACTCCAAATTCAGATTTGATTGAAGCATTAGATCCATATTGAAAATACGGGGCCACATCAAAGAATCGTCGAATTCAGACATCGTATGAGAGAGTTATGCTTATTTCCGTGTTGGAAAATATTGTTGTTATCTGGGGCAGAAGCAAATCGCAGGTATCAAATGCGATTTATAAGTCTCAGGTGTCAAATGCGACTTGCCTGGACAGATTTTAAAACGGGAGTTTCGGCCATTTCTAACACATTTGGAGCTAGGGAGCTCGGATTGAAATATTTTTTGAGACGATTTTCACCATATGGATTGAGGTAAGTGATTCTAATTCGGTTTTGGTTAAATTACACGAATCTATTGTTATTTTTATCAACAAATTAGTGTTTTGGGTTGAAAATAGTAGAAAATTTCATAGACTTTAATTGAGGATTTAAAGGCCGACTTGTGGTCAAATTTGAGTAATTTTGGTATGGTTGGACTCGTGGTTGAATGGAGGTTCGGATTTTATAATTTTTGTCGGATTCCGAGACGTGGGCCCCACTGTCAATTTTTGGGTGGATTTTCGGATTAATGGAAAAATTTAGTACTTTTATATGGAATTGATTCCTATAATTTGTGTTGACTGTATCGAATTAATTGTGACTAGATTCGAGGCGTTCGGAGGCCGATTCGCGAGGCAAGGGCATATTGGAATAGAGAATTACACAGTTTGAGGTAAGTAATATTTCTAAACTTGGAGCTTAGGGTATGAACCCTGAATATACGTGTTATGTGATTTGTTTGGAGGTGATGCACATGCTAGGTGACGAGCATGTGGGCGTGCACCGTAGAAATTATGACGTAATTGATTCCGTGAAATTGTGTAGTTAAATAATCTTGGAATTTTCCATGTACTTTCATGTGTTAGAGAAATTGAGCTGAGAATTATGTTAAAAATCATGTTAAGGCTATATGCCGGTATTTTTGTGACCCACAGAGGTCGTATTGTTGTTGAATTATTTGTTTAAATTGTAATTTCATACTCATTCATGTTCATTCATTTCATGTCATCTCTCAGTCTCTGTTGCTATTTATTGATTCATCATATCATCATTTTGGGCTAGTTTCATGACATTGTGAGCCCGAGAGACTAGAGAGATTGGTGACTGAGTGAGGCTGGGGGTCTGATTGTGAGGATATTTTTGGGATCGGGCTGCACGCCGCAGAAGACCATATTGGATTTATATATGTTATTATTATATGGATCGGGGCTGCACGCTGCAACAAACCTTATAGGTTTTATTATTATGGGATTGGGTTGTACGCCACAGCAGGCCAGATTGGCTTATTATAGTGCTTGGGCTGAAGGAGACCCTCCGGAGTCTGCACCCCCCCACAGTGCACAGTGAGCGCATATGATATTATATTTGGCATGGATTTCCTAGGGCATGGAGTTGCCTTATTTATTTATATTTGGGATGGAATTCCCAGGGCATGGAGTTGCCTTATTTATTTATTTAAATTTTTATTTATTTATATTAGGGATGGATCTTCCCTGGGTATGGATCTTGCCCGAATCATTTATATTTTTGGGATGGATTTTCCCCTAGCATGGATCTTTCCTAATTATCTATATTAAGGGATGAATCTTCCCTGGGTTGGATTGGCCCTATACAGTACTAAGTGACTGAATGTCAGTTATTATGTATATATATTTGGGATGGATCTTCCCTGGGCTAGATTGGCCATATACAATACTGAGTGACTATGCGCGAGTTGTTATTATATTTGGGTTGGATCTGCCCGGTACATTGCCGAGTGACTGAGTGTGCTGAATAGTAAGCGTGATGGGTGGAAATGCGAGACAATGAGATTGAGTACTCTGAGAGTGTGAGTACATGAGTTCATCATTGTGCTGCATTGCATTAGACATGCATACTTGATATATATGCATAAAGAAGTATTTTTTCTCATACCATCTGATAATAAAATTTCTTATCTATCGTTAAAGTTTTTTTTGAAAAAACAAAAATTACAGATTTCAGACTTACTCATATTTTTGGTGATTTTCGGCAAAGGATTTGAGTTTTACTGTTATACTTGAAAAGAAAATATTTTTTTCTGGAATTGTGTACGAGCTGAGCATTTTATTGTTGAGTTATTACTTGTGCTGCTTTAAATTGTATTATTATGAGATGTTATTGGTTATTGGCGTAAACTCTAACCTTGGTACAAGCTCGTCATTACTTTTAACCTAAGGTTAGGGTTGTTACTTATTGAGTACATGGGGTCGGTTATACTCATACTATACTTCTGCACCTTGTGTGCAGATTTTGGATGCTGATGTTCCTGTGTATGGCGGGAGCTGGCATTGGAGATGTACCTGTATTCCGGTCATATCTACTTCTTGATCTTGGTAGCTTTAGATTTAAAAATCTGTTCATGTATTTTCAAACAGATGATGTATTTTATTTCACACCAACTTTGTAAATTCTGAATCTTAGAAGCTCATGATTTGTACTACCAGTCCTTGGGGAGTGTATTGGAGTAAGTTAAATATTAATTGAATCAGATATTTGTAAATTGGCTTACCTAACGGGTTGGGTTAGGTGCCATCACGGCTAATTGGATTTTGGGTCGTGACAAGTTGGTATCAGAGCTCTAGGTTCATAGGTTCTACAAGTCATGAGCAAGTGTCTAGTAGAGTCTTGCGGATCGGTATGATGACGTCGATACTTATCTTCGAGAGGCTACAGGGCATTTAGGATAATTTTTCATCTTTCTTTCCTTATCGTGCGAAATTAGTTCAGCTTGAAATATAACTCTTTGAATTCCTTCCACGCATTCATGTGAGCGCTCGGTATCAGCTGTGCATCGCCGACTTGTGATTCCATGAACGAGGTTCAAGATGAGTATTCTGTGTTTTGGTGATGGTCCAGTCTGGAGGACTTGAGGCCAGGGTTAGACCGCAGCTTAAGCTCGGTAGTTTCGATTGTGAGAACTTGTGCATTTAGACTCATGTGTCCGGTAGTGTCCCTATGAGTGGAATTTATGGCTCGATGAGCGGTGGAATGGCTATATGATGAGTATGATATGACTGCAGGATGTGTTCAGATGGTTTGAATGTGATGAAAAGAGTTTGCTTGAGAGGTAAAAAGGGCTATTGGGTGCTTGATGTCTGTCTCGATTTGACGTATAGTCTCGAGTTATGAGTGTATTGAAAGATTTTTCACGTTGTCAAATTGTAGGACAAATTAAATTCTCATGTCTTGTTAATGAGTTTGGACTCAGAAAGATTAAGTGATTGCATAGTAATTGTTGTTGCTAAAGGGTATATCAAGATGCCAATTTTAGGCTAAGCAGGTGGGTTATCTCATGCGGAGTAATCTACGGAGGTGTGCTCCTTATAATGTTGAGTGGAGAGTTTCTTTTCTACCGGCGGGCTGTATGTGTTGAGATTTAAATTTGAATCTGGTTGAGAAAGTTGACTTGACTATCAAGAGAATAAATGCGAGCTTAGTGGATGATTGAGGTATTTTATGGTTGTTGTTGCATGAGCTTAAGAAGAATTTTTGTTGAACTGACTGAGATATTATGGTAGTAATAGAGTAGGAGTATTGTGAATTACCGAATGTTTTGATCTATGGCTTTGAGCCAAGTGGGGGAGTCTGCTACCTACGATTTGATTGCGCGGTTATGTGTTGTATTGGTTTTGGTCTGAGGCATACTTATGGATCAGTTATGACTTGCAGAGTTTGAGATCGAGGATGACTCGAGTAAGGAAATTCTTGGACACAAGTTATATTGCACTTTATGAGTATATGAAAATCATTAGATGGGCGAGTTGTTATTTGCGAAGTATGTAGTGTGCACGGAGTATGAACTTGATCGGTGGTGTTAAAGTAGAGTTAATTCTTTGAGTGTTGTTGCGCTAATGAGGCACGTGTCTTTCGGCTCGTTTGGGCAGTGCAATTTAGATTTAGCAGAGTGGATGACTTTCGAAAGAGTTCTAATAGATTCAAAATGTATATGTGTCAATTGAATTTTTTTTGGATTTTTTATATTGTGAGAATCGGTTAATTACACTGGATGGTGCCGGGACTTGCGGTAATTCTATATGACTATGAATTCTACATTTTAGTATAAGAAAGGTAAAAGGAACAATTTTAAATTCACATAAGGTCTTTTTAGAGTGGGTGTCTCGGTTGTGGTACTTTTGTGGTGCTTAAGAGGGAATACATTAGCTTATGGGCCTTAGGGCGATGTGGTTTATGCTAGGATCTCTGGTGGTGAACTTTGAGTAAGGATCGTGGTGTTCTGACAAGGAGAAGTGTCAACTTGAGGGTAATTCAGAAGAAACTCGGAGAAAATAGGACAAATAGGTAACATGCTAGATCAGTATGGTAATGGTATGCTCGGTTCTTATGATGAGGTGAGGCTTTACGGGTGTTTTGTGGCAATACTCTTGGATTTGGCAACCTGTATGGCTTGGTCAAGTTAGAGGAATTCAGTCCTGATAGCTTGGTTATGTGCAAATGGGTTTCAAAGAGTTCTCGATGGTTTCTATAACGGTTTGAGATGGATATGTCCTACCGGCATGGGGAACATGTTGTGTATTGTGATTTCCTCTTATATGGGAGAAAATGGAAGGTTTCTAACTAACCAGGTATGTATTTTGCTTGTGACTCAAAATGTTAATAAGGTTCTCGTACTTTCATACGATGGCCTAATAGAGGCGGTGCGTGGAGTGAGATTGGGATTTACATGTTCAAGTATACGATTCAGTTTCAAAAGGAAGGTCATGAGTTTATGGAGCACAAACGATTTCAGATATTGGCACTAGTGGTATTACCTGAGAAGAGTGTACATTCAAAAGGGCACAATGTGTTTTGACTTACGGATATTTCGTTGGTATTGCGGTATTCGCTTGGTTGATCGACCACTGATATTCAGATTTTTGCTATGTGGCACGGGAGAATTATAGAAATATTTCTCGTGGGATGATCGTGCATGAAATATGTGTTAGTCATTCTAGTGCTAGAGTTGGTATCAGTTACGGTGATTCATGTGTTCGATGAATTTGGAGACTGGGAGTTCTCACAAGCATATTGTTTCAGGTTGCGACCTGTTTGGGGTGAGTATCTTGTTTAAACTCGGTTGAGGCACTAGTTGCGTGAATTATTTGTGATAGCTACGCATTAGGAGTGCTCATAGGTGTGGGGTTTGAGCCCATGTGCGAGCACCAGGGCAATTATTCATGCTCGGGAAAATGCTTAGGCTATGATATGCCAAGAGTTGATGGTTAAGCATAAAGTTATAGCGTTCTCGTATTCGTACCTTTTTTGAGAACTATCTGGTACGAAGAAGCTAATTCCCTGAAAAAACTTGGTAGTTACTATTTCTGCGATAACTTGCCGATTTGAGCTGTGTAGCACACTTTGCATGCCTACACTATAGCGTGTTATTTATACCAGTCCAGGAGCATGAGAATCTTATTTCATTTATCATATACATGTGTACTTGTTTAATTGATCCTGTATAATATGCTTGGACTGGAGGCCTGTAACCATGCCAGACGGATTATATTATTGGCACGTGAGTTATCCGTGCGGATCCATATACTGATATTATTGGCACGTGAGTTATCCGCGCGGTTGATGTTAATGTGAGCTATAGGAGAGATGGTTACCGTCTTTTTTTTTGTGTGTCTTGGTTCTACTATGTATGACGAGCTTATAGCATTACGGTTATGGTGGTGCTAGTTGAACTTGCGAAATGGTTCTCTTCTTTGAGATATTTTTCATTTTTGGGTGCACGGATTGCGCAGTTTGTGGCATGAGTTATATTGGTGTGGCGTGAATGTGGAATAGTTGTGTTTGATAATATAAGGTCACTGGACCTAGAAAGGGTACTATCAGATTTGATTACGGTATATTTGGGAGGATGATATCGAAAGTCGGCTTAGACAGTTCCGGTTGGGGCGAGAGAGCTCCATGACTAGTTGATCTTATGAGTGGTTATGATTTTTTGAGTGTTTCTTTCATCATCAGCAGTGCACAATGGTTTTGAATGAGGTTTTATCTAATATGGGGTTTAATACCAGTGCCTGGATGGTTTTGAGTAGTTACTGTGATCGAGAATGGTGTTGCGAGTATGCGAGTTGTGTAGTATGTTATGTGATTATATATGGGGTTATGGCTAAGGCTTGATACAGCTTGATCAAACTTATACAGTGTGTAGATGTGAGACTCGGGTCTTGTAAAAATTCTGGGTGTTGGAAATTGGGTTCTAAGTTTTACAGACTAAGGTTAAGGTAATGAACTTCAATTATGTTGTGTTGTCACGACTATATGGAATAGGGTGCGTGGGATCACACCCAGGTACGTGCGTGGTAAGATGGCATAGTAATTTGAAGGCTTAGTAACAACTCCTGGCACGTTCGAGGACGAACGTATGTTTAAGTGGGGGAGAATGTAACGACCCAACTGGTCGTTTTGAGCATTTACGCCCCTTTCAATTATTTGAAGTCTTGAATAGCTTCATATGATGTATTATGACGTGTATGAATCATCGGTTTTGTTTTCAGGTGTTTTGGAATATGTTCGGAAGAATGAATTCCATGTTGGAAGCCTTAAGTTGAAAGAGTTGACCAAATTTGACTTTTTAGTATTCGACCTTGGATCGGAGTTTTGATGATTCAGTGGGCTGAAACATCGCCATATTGTCCGAAGGCATCATAGTCTGAGGGCATCATCCTCATAGCCCGAAGACATCATGCCATGGCCTGAGGATCTCTCAAAATTGCATATCATTATTCAAAGGCGTGATAGTCTAGAGGCACCATCCTCATGGCCCGAGGACACCATTCCATGGCTGGCGAATCCCTTATCATATACTTCATGGCCTAAGACATCATAGCCTAAGGACAGCATCCTCATAGCCCAAGGACAACTCTCATGGTCTGAAGGGAATCTGCATCATGTTTAAATTACGCAATAACCCCATATATTCGCGCACATCATGTTTTAAGTTTTGAAGGTAACCCGGGAGGTAACCGTTATACAAACATGAGAAATTCTCACTCCGGTTTCCGTTCACAACGTTCACAACCTTTAAATGTAACCTATGATCAGCAGTTGATTACCTTTTAACCGTTCAAATATCTGCCTCATACATCAGTAACGTCCAATTTGCATTCATGGGCCCACCTAAAATTATCCGTCACTTACGACACTACCCTATTCAAAAGATACTTTTGAAACATACGACCACTCTTATAATATCTCCATCGGTTTCGTTCACCATTGGATCCAGAACTACACATGGCCCATTTGCATCCACATATGTTCCGTGATATTTTACCTTACTTTATATAATTATATTTGTGGTCAAAGCTACTTTGCACAATTTTGCAATAATAGCCTATATTCTATACATAATTATATTTATTATATTATTCATACTAAAATAGCATTTCTCATATTTTTATAATGTTAAGATATTACTTCCAAATATTTTACTACATGAACAATATTTTTTATTTATTTATTAGTCATTTTTATAATTTATTTTTAATGAATTTCGTGTATTTAAATTCCAGCCCAACACAGGGCTGATTTTAGGACCAAAAATCTTTGCTCAATACCCTTTAACCCTGCACCAGCAGCCCATTATCCAATACCCATCTCCTGATCCACCCTACTTCTCTTTAATCATGGCCGTTAATCTCAGATGATCAACGACCCACAATAGCTTTCTCCCTTTCCTTATATCCCCTTCACCCCAAACCCTAGAGACCATTTCCCCCTACCCAGCCGCATTTATATTCTCTCATCTCTCCACTCTCACACTAAACCCTAGCCGACCATGGAGATCCTTTCTTATTCTTTCCTTATACGCATTCATACGCGAGTTATACTTACCTTTCCTGCTACTACCACTCATTTATGGTAACTTTCGTTACCATTGCACTAATGGAAAGTTCGATTCTCACGAATCCGGCTTTGATTCTATGGTTCTGGGTGCGATTGTGGCTTTATACACTAGAGAAGAGAAAAATATCTCTTATGTATGGTATATCTCCGTTGATTCCACCGGGATTAGGGCTTCTGAACGATTTGCCCTAAGTTCGATTCCAACTAGGGTTTGGATTCTGATTCTTCTTTTAATGGTTCTATTATTGATTGCATGCGATATTTTCTTTACTTATTTGTGCTTGATTGATTGTTTTCTATGTTTGTTTATTCAATTTCTACCACTATATAACCCCTCCCCAATTTTCCCTTTGGACGGACCTCATTACTGCTATTACTCTCACTGTTCTCCTCCTTCACTTATTCACTTACTCTGTTACACTCGAATATTTTCTGAAACTGTTGAAATCTTGGTCGGCTGAAAGACAAGGCCACAATACCATTAAACGACCTCCTCTGGTGCAAGCACTACGCGTAGCCCTTCTCGAGGCTCTTGTGAACTCTGAAGCACTGGGATTTGGGGTTCCACTATCTTCCTTCAATTGCTGCTACTGAATCACTACTGATATTCTAAGTTCCTCACTCTTTTGCTCGTTTAACTTTGCAACTGACTTGTGTTCTCTCCATTTACAATTCAACTTACTTCCCTCTTGTATGATGGTGCCTATGTGAATTGTGTGTGCCACTATTGTTTGACTCAGTTTCCTTGTTGTTTATGAATTTCTAATGTTGTATGATTACACATGTTCTACTGACTGTTAGTCTCGATGATGTTTCTTCTACAATTCTGTGTGTTCTGATATTACCTAAGTACAAAGCTTCTAGATGGGTATCTTGTTCTTTTCTAGGTGCAGTAAAGTTCTGGCCCTCTTAAATGTTACTTGAACTTCTGTGATCCTTCTATTGTGCTACTTTTGTTTTCAATCCGGTTCTCCTTAATGTCTTTCTGCAGTTTTAATGTCCCAATTCTATTTAGCTTCTAATCTTAGAATCGTGAGTAGTTAACTAAGGTTATTCCTGCTCTTTGTATATTTGCCTAATTCGAATGTTAAACCTAATCAATGCCTGGTGTGAGTGTATCTTCATACTCTATTTTGGATTCTTGTGTTAAAACTTACTAGTAATTCATATTTGCTGAGAAATTATTCCAAATTATACTTCCCTCTTCATGCTAAGTCACTCATATATACAACATTCCACCTGCTCACTTTCTTAAAAATGATCATGCCTATGTGAATCCTGAACATTTTAGAATGCATATTTCTATGCTACTTGCAAACCTCAACACTATACTATAGTTGCATATCTTACTACCATTTTGGTTGCCACAATACTGTCCTATTGGCCATGCTTGCTAGTGCTAGTTTGCTCAGTTTCATGCCTAGTGTTATCCTTGGTATGTATGACCCTGCTTGCTTTGAACTCTCATGCTTAACTCCTTTGTTTTGCAGATTCTTGTATGCTAGATTTCTGCAATCAAATCATGTGTATCCCAAGAAACTTGTTACCTGGAACTTGTTTTCTAATCTGAAAACCCATGTATATGTCCAATCTATGTATTCTACATACTCTCTACATCTTATGTGTGCTTATGTTATATTCAAGTGTGTGACCTATCCCTGAGATGTTTAGAATTCTTTCTTTTGTTAGTTGTGGTATTAGGGTTCAAATGAGCATATGCTACACCTTAGAATTTGAGTTATCTTAAATGATTTGGGGTTTGTATGAGTTGCCATTCGCGCTTTAATTATCTATAAATGGTAATGGATGGGCAAGAGAATTATTTTATTATTGGGCCTGGACTGCTGAATCTGGTTCTTGGTACTGTAGTTTTGAGCACACCATCTACGCCTGGGATATGGGCCTGCCTGAATTTTAAAGCCATTTGAAGGCCCAGATGCATCGCTGGGTTGTTTTACATTTATTAATAAGCATGTATTTATTCTATATGGGCATTAATAATTTGTATAATGAATGATTGGGAATTAATACAAAGGGGGCTGGGGTATTCTAATACTTGCATGAAAGGGTAGAAAGCATGTCTATAGGGTCTACATGCTTTGTTTGCTATTTTTGTTTGACATGCTCTATTTTTACACACTCATAGAAAGCATGCTTATAGGAAATCGCACACACTTCACTCAATTTTCTAAAACATGTTTGAGTATTTGCTATACTTGTTTCTAGGTCTACTATTGTGCACACTTAGACAACACGCCTATAGGATACAATAACGCATGTTTTGCTTTGTCAACCTAGAAATCATGCCTATAGGACTTCAAATAATCAATCGGTCTATTATTTCTATTATATTTAGTGGACTGCCCATCTAGATATCATGACTATAGGACCCTAATCTTTTTATCAACTACTTCTGTCTTCATTACACTGCCCCGCCTAGATGACATGCCTATAGGAGTAAATTGTTATAAAATCAAGAATAGTTATCAACTATTCGAAATCCTGTCTATAGGATACCGTCACCTTCTCGAGACACATGTCTATAAAATCAGCACTGATGATTTGGAATTCTGAGATCGTTTCACTGTCTTAAACCATATAGATATCATGCATATAGGTTTGTAATACCTTTAATATGCAAATTTATTAGTTTAAAGCTGCAATGTTGCCTATACAACGCTGGACATCAGAATCACATAGAAACTATGCCTATAGGACTTAATGACTCTAATGTGTCTGAAATCGTCTGCTGCCTAACTGACCGCATGCATTTGTTGTTTATGTGGGGAGGTTAACTTGAGCCTTTTATTGTACTTATGTGTAGTCCTATATTTTTTTTGAATGTGCGCTAATTTTATCATTTTGAGCATCCTAAGAAAAGTCTAGAACCACCCAAATTGAGGTCCAAAGCCTCTTGGGCCATAGGTATGGGACGGGTAGTGCACGCATAGGGTACGACCTTGAATTGAATTAGAGCGCCTTTAAGTAAAGAACTATAACATAGTAATCGGTTGGCTGGAGATGATAGTCTGTGCCCGCTGAATAATACGAGCAACCCCCACCTTAAGGGAGTTACAAAGTATTATTTATGTTGCACGGGGTGATCCTTTAGGCTAAATAACTTAGGACCCCTCCCTCCTTTCTTTATGAACTCGTTATTTAACATAGATAAATGTAGTTGTATCCTTGTAGTCATTAAGATTTTGCATCAATTCTCATGAGTTATAATAAGACTCTCTGACTTCTAATTTTCCTTTTATTTATTTGATCATCTAGTCTAATTACATAATCCACATAGTTTAAAGTTCGACCGGGACCCACAGTTGTGGACCTCGAAGAGTGCCTAACACATTCTCTTTGAGGTAATTTGAGTTCTTACCTGATCTTTGGTGACATAGACTAGTCAAATAGAATTATTTGCAATTAGGTGCCCTAACATACCTCAAAAATCGTTAGGTGGCGACTTTTCTCTTTTAATACCCATTTAAAAGAGTTGTCACACGTCGAAACCCTCTTTCGCGAGAAAATGGGGCGCGATAACATAGCGACTCTGCTGGGAATATACTTAGGCTTTTACCATAATGAACTTGACTTATGTGGATTACTTTCTTTGTCTTAAACTGCTATTACATGCACACCCCTTTCCTTGTTTCTCCCTACTTGTCTTAAACTACTATTACATGCACATCCCCTTCCCTATTCGCCTTTATTTGTTTTAAAATGCTACTACATGCACCTCCCCTTCCTCATTCACCTTTATTTTGCTATGACATGCACATCCCTTCCCTTATTCTCCTTTATTTACTGTGACATGTACGACCTATCTTCATCTCCTTCATCTTGTCTAAGACTGCTATATTATGACTCTTGCACTATTTCCCTACCTGCTTCATTATGTTCTCGCACATTTTTTTATGAGCTAAACTAACTTCTCTCTTTTGTCTTTCTTCTCTTTTCTCTTCATGTTCACTTTGCTATTTTATTTACTGCTTTTACGTACTTTTATCATGCAAATACTTGGCAATGTGTTATTATTTTGCATAAAGCATGCTCCGTATCATACTCCACTCATTCCAATTATCAACATAGCGGCGCTTGATGAGTGTCCGCACTTTCCTGAAATCACCCTTTTTAAATCGAAAAGGCTTATTTGTGGTAGACTAATCGATCAGCGGTGCAGTCGACGGTCTCGTGCCTTTCCCTCACAAGTTGTCCACTTGGGAGTACCAGTCTAGACCCTTCTAGAAACCCTACTCCAATTTGAAATGTACATGCATCATGCAAAACCTAGTATGGGTTGAAGCGTTGTTAATGTAACAACCCGCTAAGATAAGCCTTGGCCAAAGTCCGACGGGATTTCCACAGTCCCAATGGACACTATTATATTATGTGCATTACTTGGAGAAAATGTGCCAACGTGTTGATCAATATTGCGTAAGTAGTCAAATATGGAGGGGAAAAGGACTAACCTTTGTTTGTTTGTAGAAAATGAAGCATGAAATCCCCAGGTTCGGTATGGTCTAGGATATCCCGCCTTTGCTACTTGACTAGTGGAAATACCTTGCGCCTTGTGACAAGAATCATGTGAGGAGAGTACTTGGTAAACTGCCATCTTTGTTGAATATTCAACCAAACAGGGAGCTGATCGAGGCTGCCACCATGTTTTGGGACGAGAAAAGAGCTGTTTTTCGATTTGGCAATATAGAAATGACTCCTCTCCTAGAAGAAATAGGAGGTTTTGCCAAGTTTCTATGGGATAGTCCAGGATTACTGGTACGAGAGAATCGTACTCCCCGTGGTTTTCTAAAAATGTTGGGTTTTAAGAAGAATGACGAACTACTCTGTCTAAAGAAATCATACATCCCTTTTGAGTTTCTCTACGAGCGATATGGGCATAGCAAGTCATATCGTCTTCACCATGACGAACTAGCCATTACTTCCTTAAGATGGGTGCACTGCCGGGTTTATGTGTTCATTGTCTGCTTCTTGGGGTTGTTGATATTTCAAATGAAAGGAGGAAGTATTCATACTCTATTATCCATGGTTGCCAGGACCTTAATGGATGGAATGAAAGGACAAACTAATACTATCATCCCAATGATCCTAGCTGAAATGTATCGCGCTCTAGATCGGTGCAAGTAGGGATTCGGACACTTTGAGGGTTGTAATCTATTGCTACAAGTCTGGCTGCTGGAATATTTTCAGAGGGGCGAGTATCGTCAACAGCTTATACGAAGGCCACTAAATGACTACATAGCCAACCATCACCCAAAGAAAATGACGTTTATTCCAGACAGGTTTGCAAATCCTGGAAATGCTGTAAGTTAGGTGCGTTTCTTCAGCAATCTGACAAACGAGCAGGTGTATTGGATGTTTGAATGGTTTCCTAGTAGTGAGTTTATCATCAGATCAAAGGGGACTACTCACTTGGTGTTGATCGGGCTGCGAGGTATCTACCCTTACGCTCCAATAAGGGTAATGAGACAAGCTGGAAGAAAATAAGTCATACCTCGGATTTCCAATATGGTCCAGTACAAGGCAGATTTCAAGGGAGATGTCATTCCGTTCAAGTTCAAAGCGCAACACATGTGGAACCAAAAGATCATTGTGGAAGGGGAAACTATTGAGCCAGACAGGTATCACGTCGGTCATGTATACTACTATCTGTCATGGCTATAAGATGATGTAGCGGGGGACATCAAGCCAGGAGTCAATCTGAAAGATAGGGTCATAGATGAAGTGGTTGAGGCACAAGTTAAGTACAAGAGGCTACACAAAAGTGTGTTCGAGTCCAAAGCTAAACATCTGCAGCAACACAAAGGAAACATGGAAAGAATAAGGGAATGGAAGGAGATTGCCACTAAGTCAACAGAAAGATTGGAATACCTGGAACAAGGACTGATAGAGCTAGAAGGGAAGATGAGAAAGAGACTCTCGGATTGTCAAGGCATGGACGACGATGAAGGAGGAAATTTGGCAAAAGCTTACTTACTGTTGGATATACGCGATCTGGAAAATCTAATTGATGGGGTCAAAAGAGCCAAGCATAAAGAAGGTCCTTCAGGGACCCAGTAGATTAGGAGATGATGTTCTTTACTGCTTTCTAGCTTAGAATAGATTTCGATGTAATAAGGCTAAATTCCATTAGTAACATTATTATATTATCGTCGATTTAGTAAAAGTTTGTTTTGACTCATTTTCGCATTAATGAAATGAAGCAAATGCTGGCACTAATTTTCTCCAAGTCTATGTGTCGCTTAAGCTTACCTCAGGCGCAATGATGCCCCTAAATTAGGATGTGAATTATTGCATGACTTTGTGAGACATGTTTAAATATTGCGAACACTCTTTCATTTCACCTTACTGACTTGGTTACCTTTTGCTTTTTCTTTCTTTTTGAATACTCCCGTTCCCAAAGGTTGATTCGTGCATACTGGCATCATCATCATACCATACTAGATCCAGAGGTCCTCCACCTCCTCCACCACCTAGCGACCTGAAAAGTAAAAGTAAGGGCAAAGAGAAAATGGATGATTTAAGCGGTATCAGGAAAGACAATGTTGTTGTGGCAGCAAACGTTGAAACTTCAGATAGCAGAAGTACACCGGGGTAAAATAAGTTGGTCTTACGTTAGAGCAGAAAATCCTGGAACTATAGGGCGAGCTTGAGCAGGTCCGAAATCTGGCAAATCTCTCTCTTACTCTCATTGTTACCGACATCAACCAGCAAAACCCGACTACCCAGAACCAAACACCACCACAAAATGCACAAAATTAGAATCCACCACCCATAGTTCCGAATCCTCCCGCACAACACCAGTATCATAATCCCACACCTCCCCAGAACCTTAACCTGCCTCCAGTGCCGACCCCTCAATAACACCACCATCATCCAACTCAATACCCGCAAACCTCTACTTATCACACTCCCCAAAACGCACCACAACCTACTCCCGATCCCCAAAACTAGACCAACGACCACTCGTATACCCAAGTTCTAGGAACTCATCAAAGCAATCCGATATATGTTGAAACCTTACCCCATACCATGTAGCAAACCCTATACATACCCGAACCAACTGAGAATGACCTGCTCATTAGAAACATGGCAGAGGAACTCAAGAAGCTCACAGGAAAAGTCCAGAGTATTGAAGGTGGGAAAGGCGTTGAAAGTGTAAACTATGAGGACCTGTGTATTTAGCTGGATGTGGAACTTCCGGAGGGTTACAAACCTCCCAAGTTCAAAATGTTCGATGGTACTGGTGATTCAAAGGTACATCTGATAACATACTGCGACAAGCTTGTAGCAGTGGGTAAGAATGAACAAATCCGCATGAAACTATTCATGCAAAGCCTTACAGGAGATGTTTTGTCTTGGTATATCAGTCAAAACCCAAAGAAGTGGGTTAATTGGGTGAATATGGCATCAGATTTCATGGATAGGTTCAGGTTCAACACAGATTATGCGCTGGACATTTTCAACATTTAGAACCTAAAGAAGAAGCCGATAGAAACCTTCCGCGAGTATGCTACTTGTTGGATATCAGAGGCCGCAAAGGTAAGGTCAGCACTTGAATAAGAACAAATGAACAAGTTCTTTGTTAGGGCTCAAGATCCGCAGTATTACAAAAGGTTGATGGTCATCGATCACAAGTTCTCCGACATCATCAAGTTAGGAGGAAGACTAGAAGAAGGAATCAAGAGCGGGATGGTAACTAATTTCGAGGTGCTGCAAGCCACGAATAAAGCCTTGCAATCAGGAGGTATTTCAAAGAAGAAAGAAGTGGGTACCGTGATGGTAGCCCAGGTCCCTAAGTCTCCCATCACATACCAAAAACCTTCACCCACATATCAGCCCTCACCACCAAAATAACAATACCCCACCACCACCTACCATACCTATAACACTAAACCTGCATATTACCATTCACCTCCACCCGCCCACCAAAACTACCCAAAGCCAAGTCCAAATTTTGACTACAGACCATCTAGACAATACACCCCAATTACTGAACCCATAGCCCAACTATATGCGAGACTGAAGGCCGCTGGTTACGTCACCCCTATTCCTGCTGTTGTTGTGGAAAATCCCTCCCAATGGATCAACCCCAACAAAACATGTACTTATCATTCAGGCATGAAGGATCATACCATTGAGAAGTGTCGCACATTGAAAGACAAGATTCAGACGTTGATTGACACTAAGGTTATACAAGCAAAGGAAGCTGCACCAAATGTTCGCAATAACCCTCTCCCGGATCACAGAGGTGAGGGAGTGAACGTGATAGAAACTGATGAAGAGTGGGATCAGGAAGGGTCCATTGGACTCATTCGAGAGGGAGACGCTTCTAAAACATCTCCAATCACCCTCACGCCAGTTGTTGTACAAAACCAGGCGCCATTTGAAGTTGACATAGCTACGCCCTTCCCTGTAATGGTAGTTCCCACACCATCTTACGAGTCTGATTCCATCCCGTGGGATTATGTTGCGGAAGCAAGGAGAAAGGGAAAAGCCAAAATGGAAGAAATAGTGTCGCGCAAGGTACGACTAGGACTGGCAGGGTTTACACACCTGAGAATTTGGGAGGAACAAGCAAGGAAGTTGCACCTAAGCCGCATATTATTGAGACTGGCACTGACGATCTCTGGAGGAAGATACAAGCAGGGGAGTACTCTGTTGTTGATCACCTGAACAAGACTCCTGCTCAGATATCCATCTTATCACTGTTGCAAAACTCAGACGCGCACAAGAATGCTTTGATGAAGGTGTTAAGTGAAGCTTATGTACCCGCCGACAGCACTAGTGGAGAGATGGATAACATGGTCGGACACGTACTGGAGAGCCACAAAATCATTTTCCACAATGATGAGTTACCACCAGAAGGACTGAGTCACAACAGGTCGTTGCACATCACAGTTCAATTCGAGGATAAGTTCATCGCCAGAGATTAGGTAAAGGCTTGCATGAGATACGAATAGGAAGCATGAATGTGAAGGCATTCGATAGATCTCAAAGAGCCACTATCGGAGAGATCAACCTCGATCTACAGATGGGTCCAACTTGGTTTGATGTTGAGTTCCCAGTGCTAGATATATCTGCTACTTACAATCTACTATTGGGACGGCCATAGATATATGCAGCCGGGGCAGTGGCTTCAACTCTGCACCAGGCTGTGATGTTTGAGTGGAATCATCAGGAGGTAATCACTCATGGAGATGGAAGCAACCCCATCTACACTAATTAGACCGTTCTAGTCATCGAAAACAAGAGAAAGTTGGGCGGAGAAACATATCACTGCATTGAACGGGTGAACGCAATTGAAAATGAGCGATGGTAGAGCAAGAAGATAGAAAGCATATTATTGTGGATGAGATATAAACTAGGCAAGGGTCTTGGCAAAAGGCTTTAGGGGATCATCAAACTCGTGCAACCACAATACAATGGCACGACCTTTGGACTCGGATATGAATATACATAACAAGAATATCAGGATTGGAAACCACTATGGCGTGCCCCTTATTATCCACTGGAACAACCCGTACCACCGTTGCACCAGACATTCCATCAGGCTCACATGATGTGGGGATCTGAGGAAGATGAGGTTTTGGCCTGCATGAGGAAGTTGTTTCTAGATGAAGAAGGCATGAACTACAGTGCAATCGTTAAGGAGGAGGAGGAGGAGGAAGACCTTACCATTCAGACAAAGGAAGAGGGAGTTGTTCTAAAAAATTGGACCGCTGCACCGTCCCGGGCTCGCCGAGTTCCTGGGTAGCCTGGCAAATTAGGATGAATTACTTTCAAATAGTTTTGGGCATTTAAGACATTTTCAGTATTTTGTTTTGAAATAATTACTCGAGCCATCGATTCGTATTTGTTGACATTTTAAAATTTTACTGCTTTTCATATTTATTATTATCTTTCAACATTCTTTTCAGCATAATTATTACATATCCCGATGAACCTACAACTGTGACATGTAATGAGACAACGCGACATAAGGACACTGATTCGGAAGGTCTGGAAGATGATATAATACCTAAGAAAATCATCAAAGAAGTAGAGAATTTTGAAAATAAATTGAAGTCTAATTTGGAAGAAAATGTGGTCGTTAACTTAGGGGATTCTGAAACAGTCAAGGAAACTCATATAAGCATTCATCTATCACCGTCAGAGAAAGAAGGGTATATCAGGTTCCTAAAGAAGTATAAGGATATCTTTGCATGGTCCTACGACGATATGACTGGTTTGAGCACATCCATAGTAGCTCACAAGCTACCCATCAATCCCATGTGTCCACCGGTAAAGTAGAAGCTCAAAAGGTTCAAACCAGATATGAGTTTGAAGATAAAAGAGGAGGTCACCAAGCAAATCAAAGCCAAGGTTCTCCGAGTGGTCGAATACCCGACATGATTAGCCAACATTGTGCCGGTTCCAAAGAAAGATGGGAAGGTTAGGGTATGTGTCGATTATCGAGATCTAAACAGAGCAAGTCCTAAGGATGATTTCTCGTTGCCCAACATACACATACTGATTGACAACTGCACCAAGCATGAACTCCGATCCTTTCTAGATTGTTTCGCAGGGTACCACCAGATTTGGATGGATGAAAAGGATGCCGAAAAGACCCTTTTATCACACCATGGGGAATATGTTGCTATAAAATAATGCTGTTTGGTTTGAAGAATGCTGGGGCCACCTATATGAGGGCCATGATGACTATCTTCCACAACATGATACACAAGGAAATAGAGGTGTACGTAGATGATGTTATCATCAAATCTAAAAGGAGTTCGGATCACATAGCAGACCTGAAGAAATTTTACGATCAGCTTTGAAAGTACAACTTGAAATTGAACCCTACAAAATGTGCCTACGGAGTCCCTGCTGGAAAATTATTAGGTTTCATCGTCAGTCACCGAGGTATCGAGTTAGACCTGTCAAAAATCAAAGCTATCCAGGACTTGTCGCCGCCAAAGAATAAAAAAGATGTGATGAGTTTTCTAGGGCGCCTCAATTATATCAGCCGTTTTATAGCACAATCGACGGTGATATGTGAGCCAATCTTCAGAATACTGAGGAAAGATGCTTCAACAAGCTGGACTAAAGAATTCCAAAAAGCCATCGACAAAATCAAAGAGTATTTATCCAAACCGCCTGTGTTGGTACCACTAGAACCAGGAAGACCCCTGCTGCTTTATCTGTCTATGTTGGATGGGGCCTTTGGGCCTGTGTTGGTACCACTAGAACCAGGAAGACCCCTGCTGCTTTATCTGTCTATGTTGGATGGGGCCTTTGGTTGAGTTCTAGGACAACATGATGAAACTGGAAGGAAGGAGCAGGCGATATATTATCTGAGCAAGAAGTTCACGCCTTATGAAGCCCGATATTCTTTATTGGAACGCACCTGCTGTGCTCTGACATGGATATATTATCTGAGGCATTATTTATGTGCACACACTACATATCTCATATCGAGTATGGATCCGCTAAAATACATCTTTCAGAAACCCATGCCTACGGGCAAACTAGCAAAGTGGCAGATATTACTGAGTGAGTTCGATATCATCTATGTAACCTAGAAGGTAGTCAAAGGGCAAGCATTGGCGGATCACTTGGCACAAAATCCTGTAGACGAAGAATACGAACCATTGAAAACGTATTTTCCCGACGAGGAGGTATCGTTTGTAGGAGAAGAAATTACCGAGACATACGATGGTTGGAGGATGTTCTTTGACGAAGCAGAAAACTTCAAAGGAGTGGGTATCGGAGCTGTCTTAGTGTTAGAAACCGGTCAACACTATCCGGTATCCGCAAACCTCAGGTTTCCATGCACCAACAATATGGAGAAATATGAGGCATGCATCCTGGGACTCAAGTTGGCCATTTACATGAACGTTCAGGAGTTGTTGGTAATCAGAGATTTAGATCTATTGGTGTACCAGGTTCTAGGAGAATGGGCTATGAAGAACACCAAAATATTTCCATACTTGCATTGTGTACAAGAGCTGATCAAGAGGTTCACAAAGATAGAGTTCAAACATGTTCCAAGGATTCAGAATGAGTTTGCAGATGCATTAGCCACTTTGTCTTCCATGATATAACACCCAGACAAGAATTTCATCGATCCTATCCCAATAGTAATTTAGAAGCAGCCAGCTTATTGTGCTCATGTTAAAGAAGAGATTGACGGAAATCCATGGTTCCATGACATCAAGGAATACTTGGAAAAGGGAGAATATCCAGATCACGCTACACACACTCAAAAGCGCACGCTTCGAAGATTGGCCAACAATTTCTTTCAAAGCGGAGGAATTCTGTATAGAAGGACTCCTGACTTGGGATTGTTGCGATGCGTCGATACCAAAGAGGTGTCTGGATTGATCGAGGAAATACATGTCGGAACTTGCAGACCCCACATGAATGGTTTCATTCTGGCCAAGAAGATATTAAGAGCAGGATATTTCTGGATGACTATAGAAACATACTGCATCAAATATATTCAAAAGTGTCACCAATGCCAGATATATGCTGATATGATACGAGTGTCGCCCAACGAACTCAATGCAACGAGTTTGCCCTGGCCTTTCTCTGCTTAGGGTATGGATGTCATCGGACCAATTGAACACGCCGCTTCAAACGAGTATAGGTTCATTCTCGTGGCTATAGACTACTTCACAAAATGGGTTGAAGTCGCATCCTATAAGGCTGTAACTAAGTAGGTCGTAGCAGATTTTGTTTGGGACTGCATCATTTGTCGATTTGGAGTACCTGAGTCAATCATTACTGACAATGCCTCCAATCTCAACAGTGACTTAATAAAAGCCATGTGTGAAACATTCAAGATCAAGCATCAGAACTCTACAGCATACAGGCCGCAAATGAATGGAGCCATAGAAGCCGCCAACAAGAACATCAAGAAGATATTGAGGAAAATGGTAGACAATTACAAACAATGGTACGAGAAGATACCGTTTGATGTGCTCGAGTATCGCATCACAGTTCGTGCATCCACTAGGGCAACCCCCTATGTATTGGTTTACGGTACTGAAGCTGTTATTCCCGCCAAAGTAGAAATCCCTTCCTTAAGAATCATACAGGAAGCCGAGCTCAGCGAAGCAGAATAGATACGGAGCCGGTATGAACAACTAGCTCTCATTGATGAAAAAATAATGAACGCAGTATGTAACGGTCAACTCTACCATAATATAATGGCAAGGGATTTTAATAAAAAGGTCAGGTCAAGACAATTCACACCACAACAATTGGTGTTGAAACGGATCTTCCCATATCAGGATGAAGCAAAGCGGAAATTCTCACCCAACTGGAAAGGCCCTTACATGGTTCACCGAGTATTAACAGGAGGAGCACTTATACTTGCAAAAATTGATGGAGAGATTTGGCCAAAACTCATCAATTCGGATGCAGTCAAGAGATACTATGTTTAAGATAATGTTTGCACTTTATATTTGATGTAACCGAACTACGCTTGACCCGATTCCCGTTTAAGAGGGGATATGTAGGCAGCCCTGTGGGTTCGGTCACATCATAATAAAATTTTCATTCCCCCTATGGTC
Organism: Nicotiana tomentosiformis; assembly: GCF_000390325.3. Classification (NCBI taxonomy): domain Eukaryota; kingdom Viridiplantae; phylum Streptophyta; class Magnoliopsida; order Solanales; family Solanaceae; genus Nicotiana; species Nicotiana tomentosiformis. Next base: position 112,380,275 of record NC_090816.1, on the reverse strand, counting down.
AAAAATAGGGGCAAGAATTCGAGTTTTCCCGATTTCATCATGTTTGAAACTGCCAAGGAATGTACCGCCAGACGTATGCATTTAAACTGGGGAAGAATTTTGAGGAAGATCCTCAAAATTCCGAGATAAGGAGGTTGCAATGTCTCAAAAGCGTGTCACAGTCATAAATTCAACAAATTATTTGCTCTCGTGCATTATCACATATTTCAAACAACTACATTTTCATAAATAATTGATCAAACACATGTTTTTCAAACTTTATTTTTTTCTATAGCAGCCAGACGTTACTCGGGGTAACTCAAGCAGGGACTTCAGATAAAAGCAAAGGCAAAGCAAGAAATCGAGAGCATGAACCAACCTTTCCCCCGCAAAACTCACGATTTTTCTTTGGATGCTGCCACAATGAACATAACAGGAACGTCCGCAAATACATACACACAGCAAGATCACTATCTTCACACCGATAAAGGTCACCAGACGCAAACACATCAAGCTAAGAAATGCTTTATTCTCTGGCATTCAATCATTGCTTTTCTTGCATAGGGCTAATCACTGCCCTCATCATTTCATAAGGCTAAGCACTGCCTTCTTTTGCATGATACTAAATATTGTCTCTACTCCTTGCATAGGGCTAAATGCTGCCTTCACATTTCATGAGGCTAAGAACTGCCTCCACGCTGCATAAGGCTAAGCACTGCCTTTCCTTGCACGAGACTAAGCACTGTCTCCATTCTTTGCATAAGACTAAGCATTGTCTCTGCATTGCATAAGGCTAAGCATTGCCTTTCTTTGCATGAGACTAAACATTGTCTTTATTTCTTGCATGAGGCTAAGCATTGCCTCCATTATTGCATAAGGCTAAGCATTGTCTTTCCTTGCCAGAGACTAAGCAATGTCTCCTTTCCTTGCATGAGACTAAGCACTGTCTCCATTCCTTGCACGAGGCTAAGCATTGCCTCCATTGTTACATAAGGCTAGGAATTGCCTTTCCTTGCATGAGACTAAATATTATCTCCGCTCTTTGCATCGGGCTAAGCATTGCCCCCATCTCATACAAGACTAAACCTTGTCTGTCTCATTCTCACATATGACTAAGCATTATCTGTTTCCTCTATCGCATCTTTGCATCTCATAGGCTGAAACATCGCCATATTGTCCGAAGGCGTCATAGTTTGAGGGCATCATCCTAATAGCCCGAAGACATCATGCCATGGCCTAAGGATCTCTCGAAATTGCATATCATTATTCAAAGGCATCATAGTCCGGAGGTACCATCCTCATGGCCCGAGGACACCATTCCATGGCCGGCGAATCCACTATCATATACTTCATTGCCCAAGACATCATAGTCTAAGGACATCATCATCATAATCCAAGGACAACTCTCATGGTCCGAAGGGAATCTGCATCATGTTTAAATTATGCAATAACCCCATATATTAGTGCGTATTGTGTTTTAAGTTTTGCAGGTAACCTGGGAGGTAACCGTTCTACAAACAGGAACAATTCTTGCTCCGGTTTCCGTTCACAACGTTCACATCCTTTAAACGTAACCGATGATCAACAGTTGATTACCTTTTAACCGTTCAAATATCTGCCTCATACATCAGTAACGTCCAATTTGCATTCATGACCCCACCTAAAATCATCCATCACTTACGACACTACCCTACCCAAAAGATCCTTTTGAAACATACGACCACTCTTATAACATCTCCATCGGCTTCGTTCGTCGTTGGATCCAGAACTACATACGGCCTGATTCCCGTAACACCATGGATATGTAGGCAACTCAAGAACCAGGGTTCGCCCCCCCATTTTTTCAAATACATCATTCCTCACTCACTTCGGACAAAATTGGTCATCATTTTCTTTACCCGACAACTCTTTCATCATTCCCAGGTAAAGAGGGGCAGCTATTGATACCCAATTTTGCCCTCATATTTTTAAAATAGTATATATACTTTCAAAATATCATTTTTTGCATCATTACTTAATTGAAAATAGTTATACAAATATTTTCTATAATTTTTAAAGTTTTAAAATTGATTTTTCTTGCATTTTAATCACCTAAATATGTATTAATTACCCCTTTTAAATTATTTTGTGATGACTTAATAGTCCAAACTTATTATTTGCATCCACATATGTTCCATGATATTTTACCTTACTTTATATAATTATATTTGTGGTCAAAGCTATTTTGCATAATTTTTCAATAATAGCCTATATTTTATACATAATTGTATTTATTATATTATTCATACTAAAATAGCATTTCTCTTATTTTATAATGTTAAGATATTACTTTGAAACATTTTACTACAGGAACAATAATTTTTTTATTTATTTATTAGTCATTTTTATAATTTATTTTTAATGAATTTCGTGTATTTAAATTCCAGCCCAACACGAGGCTGATTTTCGGACCAAAAATCTTGGCCCAATACCCTTTAACCAAGCACCAACAACCCACTATCCTATACCCATCTCCTGATCCACCCCATTCCCTTTAATCATGGTCATTGATCTCAGATGATCAACGACCCACAATAACATTCCCGTTTTCCTTATATCCCCTTCACCCCAAACCCTAAAGACCATTTCCCCCCACCCAGCCGCCTCTGTATTCTCTCATCTCTTAACTGTCACACTAAACCTTAGCCGACCATGGAGATCCTTTCTTATTCTTTCCTTATACGCGTTCATACGTGGGTTATACTTATCGTTCCTTCTACTACCACTCATTTATGGTAACTTCAGTTACCATTGCACTTGTGGCAAATTCGATTCTCACGAATCCGGCTTTGATTCCATGACTCTTGGTGTGATTGTGGCTTTATACACTAGAGAAGAGAAAAATCTCTCTTGTATATGGTATATCTCTATTGATTCCACCATGATTAGGGCTTCTGAACGATTTGCCCTGAGTTCGATTCCAACTAGGGTTTGGATTCTGATTCTTCTTTTACTGGTTTTATTATTGATTGCATGCGATATTTTCTTTCTTTATTTGTGCTTGATTGATTGTTTTCCATGTTTGTTTGTTCAATTTCTACCACTATATAACCCCTCCGCAATTTTCCCTTTGGACGAACCTCATTACTGTTATTACTCTCACTGTTCTCCTCCTTCACTCATTAAATTACTCTGTTACACTCAAATATTTTCTGAAACTGTTGAATTCTTGGCCGGCTGAAAGCCAAGGCCACAATACCATTAAACGACCTCCTCTGATGCAAGCACTGCTCGGAGCCCTTCTCGAGGCTCTTGTGCACTCTGAAGCACTAGGGATTTGGGGTTCCACTATCTTCCTTCAATTGCTGCTACTGAAACACTACTGATATTCTAAGTTCATCACTCTTTTGCTAGTTTAACTTTGCAACTGGTTAGTATTCTCTAACTTTATAATTCAACTTACTTCCCTCTTGTATGATGGTGCCTATGTGAATTGTGTGTGCCACTATTGTTTGACTCAGTTTCCCTGTTGTTTATAAATTTCTAATGTTGTATGATTATCACATGTTATACTGACTGTCGGTCTCGATGATGTTTCTTCTATAATTCTGTGTGTTCTGATATTACATAAGTATAAAGCTTCTAGATTGGCAGCTTGTTCTTTTCTAGGTGCAGTAAAGTTCTGGCCCTCTTAAATGTTACTTGAACTTCTGTGATCCTTCTACTGTGCTACTTTTATTTTCAATCATGTTTGCCTTAATGTCTTTTTACAGTTTTAATACCCCAATTCTATTTAGGTTCTAATCTTAGAATCATGAGTAGTTACCTAAGGTTATTCCTGCCCTTTGTATATTTGCCTGATTCGAATGTTAAACCTGATCAATGCCTGGTGTGAGTGTCTCTTCATACTCTGTTTTGGATTCTTGTGTTAAAACTTACTAGTAATTCATATTTGCTCAAAAATTATTCCAAATTATTCTTCCCTCTTCATGCTAAGTCACTCTTATATACAACATTCTGCCTGCTCACTTTCTTAAAAATGATCATGCTTATGTGAATCCTGAACCTTTCAGAATGCATATTTCTATGCTACTTGCAAAACTCAATACTATACTATAGTTGCATATCTTACTACCATTATGGTTGCCACAACACTGTTCTATAGACCATGCTTGCTAGTGCTAGTTTGCTCAGTTTCATGCCTAGTGTTATCCTTAGTATATATAATGGAACTTGTTATAGACTTACATTCCCATAATTAGATACATGCCTTCTAATTAGCCGTTCAGCTGAGTTTTCAATATTGTTGACCTTTAATTTCTTAATAGGTTTTCTTATAAATACTTTCTGCTTGTCACAAACTGACTTACAAATCTTAGTTATGCTTTACCCCCATATGCTTATGTTAAGATTTTCTTGTGAAGTTCACTGTCGGTCCTTGTCTCTCGAGTATGTCATTGCTACTTGTTAACCTTCTGGAAACTAATTCATGACCCAGCTTGCTTTGAACTCTCATGCTTAACTCCTTTGTTTTGTAGATTCTTGTATGCTAGATTTCTGCAATCAAATCATGTGTATCCCAAGAAATCTGTTACCTGGAACTTGTTTGCTAATCTGAAAACCCATGTATATGTCTAATCTATGTATTCTACATACTCTCTACATCTTATGTGTGCTTATGTGATGTTCAAGTGTGTGACCTATCCCTGGGACGTTTAGAATTCTTTCTTTTGTTAGTTGTGGTATTAGGGTTCAAATGAGCATATGCTACACCTTAGAATTTGAGTTATCTTAAATGATTTGGGGCTTGCATGAATTGCCATTCGCGCTTTAATTATCTATAACTGGTAATGGATGGGCAAGAGTATTTTTTTGTTGTTGGGCCTAGACTGTTGAATCTGGTTCTTGGTACTGTGGTTTTGAGCACACCATCTACGCCTGGGATATGAGCCTACCTGAATTTTAAAGCCATTTGAAGGCCCAGATGCATCGCTGGGTTGGTTTACATTTATGGTTAGGCATGTATTTATTCCATTTGGGCTGTAATAATTTGTATAATAAATGATTGGGAATTAATACAAAGGGGGTCAGGGTATTCTAATACTTTCATGTAAGGGTAGAAAACATGTTTATAGGGTCTACATGCTTTGTTTGCTATTTTTGTTTGACATGCTCTATTTTTACACACTCATAAAAAGCATGCTTATAGGAAATCGCACACACTTCACTCAATTGTCCAAAGCATGTTTGAGTATTTGCTATACTTGTTTCCAGGTCTACTATTGTGCACACTTTGACAACACACCTATAGAATACAATAACGCATGTTTTGCTTTGTCAACCTAGAAACCATGCCTATATGACTTCAAATAATCAATCGGTCTATTGCTTCTATTATTTTTAGTGGACTGCCCATCTAGATATCATGACTATAGGACCCTAATATTTTAATCAACTACTTCTGTCTTCATTACACTGCCCTGCCTATATGACATGACTATAAGAGTAAAGTGTTATAAAATCAAGAATAGTTATCAACTATTAGAAATCCTGTCTATAGGATACTGTCACCTTCTAGAGACATATGTCTATAAACCAGCACTGATAATTCGGAATTCTGAGATTGTTTCACTGTCTTAAACCATATAGATGTCATGCCTATAGGTTTGTAATACCTTTAATCTGCAAAATCGTTAGTTTAAAGTTGCAATGTTGCCTATACAACGCTGGAGATCATAATCACATAGAAACTATGCCTATAGGACTTAATGACTCTAATGCTTCTGAAATCGTCTACTGCCTAACTGCCCGTATGCATTTGTTGTTTATGTGGGGAGGTTAACTTGATCATTTAATTGTACTTATGTATAGTCCTAAATATTTTTTGAATGTGCACTAGTTTTATTATTTTGAGCATCCTAAGAAGAGTCTAGAACTACCCAAATAGAGGTCCAAAGCCTCCTGGGCCATAGGTATGGGACGGGTAGTGCACGCATAGGGTACGACCTTGAATTAAATTAGAGCGCCTTTAAGTAAACTACTTTAACATAGTAATCGGGTAGTAGGAGATGATAGTCTGTGCCCGCTGAATAATATGAGCAACCCCCACCTTAAGGGAGTTATGAAGTATTATTTGTGTTGCACGGGGTGATCCTTTAGGCTAAAAAACTTAGGACCCCTCCCTCATTTCTTTTTGAACTCGTTATTTAACATAGATCAATGTAGTTGTATCCTTGTAGTCCTTAAGATTTTGTATCAATTCTCATGAGTTATAATAAGATTCTCCGACTTCTAAATTTCCTTTTATTTATTTGATCATCTAGTCTAATTACATAATTCACATAGTTTAAAGTTCGGCTAGGACCCACAGTTGTGGACCTCGAAGAGTGCCTAACACCTTCTCTTTGAGGTAATTTGAGCCCTAACACGATCTTTGGTGACATGGACTAGTCAAACAGAATTATTTGCAAATAGGTGCCCTAACGCACCTCAAAAATCGTTAGGTGGCGACTCTTCTCTTTTAATACCCATTTAAAAGAGTTGTTATACGTTGAAACCCACTTTCGCAAGAAAATAGGGCGCGACAGCATGTCCGAAATTTAATTTGGATATTTCTAGAATGTTTTGATGTCGTTTCTTAAGAATAAATGGTAGAACATTAAGAAAATGAGCTCCAAATTCAGTTTTGATTGAATCATTAGATCCGTATATCAATTATGGAGCCACAACAAAATAAATCGTTGAATTCGGACATCGTATGAGAGATTTATGTCCATTTTCATGTCGGCAAAGATTGTTGTTTTTCTGGGGCAGAGGCAAATCGCAGATATCAAATGTGATTTATAAGTCTTAGGTGTCAAATGCGACTTGCCTGGACAGATTTTAAAACGGGGTTTCGGTCATTTTAACACATTTGGAGCTAGGGAGCTCGGATTTAAGCGATGTTTTAGGCCATTTTCACTATATAGATTGGGATAAGTGATTTAAACTCGGTTTTGGTTAAATTACACGAATCTATTGTTGTTTTTATCAACAAATTAATGTTTTGGGTTGAAAATGGTAGAAAATTTCATAGTCTTTAATTGAGGATTTGAAGGCCGAGTTGTGGTCGAATTTGAGTAATTTTGGTATGGTTGGACTTGTGATTGAATGGGGGTTCGAATTTTGTAATTTTGTTGGATTCCGAGACGTGGGCCACACTGTCGATTTTTGGGTGGATTTTCGGATTTAATGGAAAAATTTTGTATTTTCATATGGAATTTATTCCTATAATTTGTGTTGACTGTATCGAATTAATTGTGACTAGATTCGAGGCATTCTGAGGCCGATTTGCGAGGCAAGGGCATATTGGAATAGAGAATTGCACGGTTTGAGGTAAGTAATATTTCTAAACTTTGAACTGAGGGTGTGAACCCTGAATATATGTGTTATTTGATTTGTTTGGAGGTGACGCACATGCTAGGTGACGAGAGTGTGGGCATGCACCGTAGAAATTGTGGCGTAATTGATTCTGTGAAATTGTGTAGTCAAATAATCTTGGCATTTTCCATGTACTTTCATGTGTTAGAGAAATTGAGCTGAGAATCATGTTAAAAATTATGCTGAGGCTATATGCCGGTATTATTGAGACCCACAGTGGTCGTATTGTTGTTGAATTATTTGTTTAAATTATAATTTCATACTTAGTCATGTTCATTCATTTGATATCATCTCTCAGTCTCTGTTGCTATTTATTAATTCATCATATCATCATTTTGGGCTAGTTTCATGACATTGTGAGCCCGAGAGACTAGAGATATTGGTGACTAAGTGAGGCCAAGGGTCTGATTGTGAGGATTTTTATGGGATCAGGTTGCACGCCGCAGCAGGCCATATTGGCTTTATATATGTTATTATTATATAGATCGGGGTTGCACGCCGTAACAGACCTTATAGGCTTTATTATTATGGGATCGGGTTGCACGCCGCAGCAGGCCAGATTGGTTTATTATAGCGCTTGGGCTGAAGGAGCCCCTCTGGAGTCTGCACCCCCCACAGTGAGCGCAGATGATGTTATATTTGGGATGGATTTCTTAGGGCATGGAGTTGCCTTATTTATTTATGTTTGGGATGGACTTCCCAGGGCATGGAGTTGCCTTATTTATTTATTTATTTATTTATATTAGGGATGGATCTTCCCTGGGTATGGATCTTACCCGAATCATTTATATTTGTGTGATGGATTTTCCCCTAGCATGGATCTTGCCTAATTATCTATATTGAGGGATGGATCTTCCCTGGGATGGATTAGTCCCATACAGTACTAAGTGGCTGAACGTTAGTTATTATGTATATATATATATTTGGGATGAATCTTTCCTGGGCTGGATTGACCATATACAGTACTGAGTGACTATGCACGAGTTGTTATTATATTTGGGCTGGATCTGCCCGGTACAGTGTCGAGTGACTGAGTGTGCTGAATAGTGAGCGTGATGGGGTGGAAATGCGAGACAGTGAGATTGAGTACTCTCAGAGTGTGAGTACATGAGTTCATCATTGTGTTGCATTGCATTAGACATGCATACTTGATATGTAGGCATAGAGAAGTATTTTTCCTCATGCCATCTGATAATGAAATTTCTTATTTGTCGTTAATGTTTTTTTGAAAAAAAAAAAATCACAGATTTCAGACTTACTCATATTTTCAGTGATTTTCGGCAAAGGAATTGAGTTTTACTGTTATACTTGAAAAGAAAATATTTATTTTTCGGAATTGTATACGAGCTGAGCATTTTATTGTTGAGTTATTACTTGTGCTGCTTTAAATTGTATTTTTATGAGATGTTATTGGTTATTGGCGTGGACTCTGACCTTGGTACAAACTCGTCACTACTTTCAACCTAAGGTTAGGGTTGTTACTTGTTGAGTACATGAGGTCGGTTGTACTCATACTATCTTCTGCACCTTGCGTGGAGATTTTAGATGCTGATATTGTTGTGTATGGCCGGATATGGTATTGGAGATGTACTTGCGTTCCGGTCATAGATGCCTCTTGATCTTGGTAGCTTTAGATTTAAAAATTTGTTCAGGTATTTTCAAACATATGATATATTTTATTTCACACCAGCTTTGTAAATTCTGAATCATAGAAGCTCATGATTTGTACTACCAGTCCTTGAGGAGTGTATTAGAGTCAGTTAAATATTAATTGAATAGGATATTTGTAAATTGGTTTACCTAACGGGTTGGGTTAGGTTTCATCACGGCTAGTTGGATTTGGGATTGTGACAGCACCTTTCGCTCAGCTATTAATGCTCAACTTGAAATCCTCACAACTGATTCTCTTCTTGGTTTACTTCTCAGGAAGAAGAAAAACTTGCAGAGGAACACAAAGCTTTTAAACTTCAGGCCAATGTCCTCTCTCGCCAATATCCTAGTCCTCCTCTATCCACCGGACAATCCAACCAGTAGCCGCGACCAAACAATGCATAAAGATCCTTTACTCGGCCAAATAACAACCCTTCTAGTCCTAATAGTCGTTTCTCTCCTCGCATTATCTGTCAGATTGGTGAGAAGCCTAACCACCATGCCCGAAATTGCTACAATAGTAGCAACACTGATGCTTATCCTCCAAACAGATCCTCTAACCGCCCATAAGCCAATATGGTCACTCCCTCAGCTAATATGGTCTCTCCTTCTGCTATTGTTTACAATTCATGGTTTATTGATTCCGGTGCAACTAATCATGCTATGTCAGATTTGTCTCAACTCTCTATTCACACGCGCTATGATGGTGACGAGCAATTTGCTGTAGGTAATGGTCATAATGGCATTCTCCATTTTCTTTCCATCACCAAAAGTTTATTAAGTGTCTCTCACTTTACTAGAGATAATAATGTTATTTTGGAATTTCACCCTTTTTGTTGTCTTGTGAAGGATCTTCAGGGCAAAATATTGCTTTGATGGACAATTGATCATGGCTTATACCGCTTGAATGGTGGGGTTCCTGTTGTCTCCTCCAAGTCCTCCTCACCAAATAAAATGTCCAGTGTATGTGGATCATGTCAATTAGGAAAGAGTCATAGGCTCCCTTTGTCTTCTTCGTCATGTCGTAGTTCATCTCCCTTTGATTTGGTGTACTCTGATGTGTGGGGACCTTCTCTGCATCTCTCAATTAATGGAAATACGTATTTTGTTCAATTTCTTGATGACACCACAAAATTCGTTTGGATATTTTTCCTGGCAACTAAATCTCAAGTTCTTGATGTCTTCAAATACTTTCATAAAATGGTTGAAACTCAATTTGGTAATAAAATCAAAAATTTGCAAACTGATTGGGGTGGGAAGTATCGCAATGTGTCTTCCTATACTCAATCTATTGTCATTACTCATCGTCTCTATTGTCCCCATACACATGAACAAAACGGGGCTCCTGAAAGACGCAATCGCACCATTGTTGAAAAAGGGCTTACTTTGCTTGCTCATTCATGTCTTCCCTGCCAGTACTGGGAACATGCTTTTGCCACTGCTACATACTTAAATAACAGAACAATCACTCCCACATGATTCTTCAAGTCTCCCTACCAAGCTTTATACCACCGTCCTCCAGACTACCTCCTTCTCCGAAAATTTGGTTGTCTGTGCCATCCTTTTCTTCGTCTTTATAATAATCATAAACTTGACTTTCGGTCTCTTCCATGCGTTTTCTTAGGTTACAGTTCGAAGCACAAAGGTTACTTGTGTCACTATCCCCCACCAATCGAACATACATTGCTCGCCATATAATATTTGACGATAACAAATTTCCTTATCCTCACTACAACACCTCCACTTCCAGTTCCAGTGAAGATTCACAGCTACCATCCTTAACAATTTTACAGTCCATTTCAAATTCCATTGACTCAAATGTCAACACACCATCTCAGATCCTTCCTCCACACCCTCCCTCCTATCTCACACTACCTACTGAAGCATTGCCTACAACTTCTCTACCAGTAGCTTCCCCAACAGCTTCTCCCGTGCCAAGCACCTCTACTGCTATCTCAACTCACCTTCCTCTACCGAACCCTCCTCTCACGTATTTCCGGCCAGCAACCTCTTCTACTCACCATATGACTACATGAGCTCAAACAAATTCACTCAAACCTAAAGCTCTTGATGCATCTCGTCACCCTATTCCAGCCTCATATTCCCTCCCCAATGACCCAAAAACTTACAAGCAAGTTGTTTTCTCCCCTAAGTGGCTTCGTGCCATGGATACAGAATATCAAGCATCATTCCATAACCGCAACTGGACACTCACTCCTTGCCCTCCCCCCCCCTCCCCAATATTTTAAAAGGCATTTTCGGGGAGAGCCCTGGGGCGAGGCGCACCAAAAACTCCCTGAGGCGATGGTATGGGGCGAAAGTCTCAAGAGGCGTACGCCCAGCAATTCGGGGCATACGCCCGGGCATTCGAGGAGCATTTGTTTAGTGAGGCGTATGCCCCAAAGACTTTTTCAAATTAAAATAAAATTTGTTGAATAAGTTCTTCATATAATACCCAAATTCTCAAAATTCAGCTTGGTAATTACTCAAAAGTTTTAAAAAGGAACTGAAATGTATTAAATTTAAAAGTCAAGACCTTTTTTATTGATTGAAGCCCTAATTCATAGTCTTTCCCAATGCTTTATCGTGTCCATTAGTCTGCTAATATCTCCTAAAAGCAATGAATATTCAATTTTTTTTACAAATACAAAGAGAATTACATTCTCCTTCATAGCAGCAAGTTCAAAGTTCAAATTGTAGGTTAGTCATCATTTTTGTTCCTCCATATAGAAAACTTTATTCTTTTCAACTCAAGTTACTTATGCTTCTGAGTAGCGTATGATAGATTATTTTGACTAGTTTTTTATGGGTATGGAGCAAATCTCTCTCTCTCTCTCTTTCTCTCTCTCTCTCTCTCTCTCTCTCTCTCTATATATATATATATATATATATATATATATATATATATATATATTTCACATATTTATAGTTTTCTTTAATTTTTATGCAATTTTACCTGTTTATAAATATTTACTATAACCAGAGGGTACAAATGGGTTTGTAATATATTGTAATGCTTCGAGAATCGGATTTGGGTGTGTATTAATGCAACATGGCAAGGTGATAGCTTATGCTTCTAGGCAACTCAAGAATCATGAAAAGAATTATCCAACATATAATTTAGAACTTGCGGCGGTGGAATTTGCATTGAAAATTTGGCGTCATTATTTATATGGGGTCCATGTGGATATATTCACGGACCATAAGAGCCTTCAATATATTTTCAAGCAGAAGGAATTGAATCTGAGGCAGAGAAGATGGCTTGAGTTACTCAAGGACTATGACATTGATATTTTATATCATCTAGGGAAGGCTAATGTTGTGGCGGATGCTCTTAGCCGAAAATCTATGGGTAGTTTAGCACACTTGGAGGCATATCAAAGGCCATTGGCCAAGAAAGTTCACTGATTGGCTAGTTTGTGAGTTCGTCTTACGGACTCTAGTGAAGGAGGGGTAATTGTGTAAAATAGGGCTGAATCATCACTTGTTGTGGAAGTTAAGGAGAAGCAATACAACGATCCATTGTTGGCACAATTGAAAGAGGGGATTCATAAACACAAGACCATGGCCTTTTCTCTTGGCATGGGTGATGGTACACTAAGGTACCAAGGGCGTCTATGTGTTCCAAATATAGATGGTCTCCGGGAGAGAATCATGACCGAGTCTCACACCTCTAAGTATTTTGTACACCTGGGCTCTACAAAAATGTATCATGATCTTAAGGAAGTCTATTGGTGGAATGATATGAAGAGGAATGTAGCGGACTCAATAACATATTTTCTCCCGTGCTTTCTCACAATTCTGTTACGGCGTGTAACCCGATCCAACAATATAAATTATATCTATTGCGGCGCGCAACCCGATCCTCAAGCAACACAAATTAAGCAATCAATATACAACCAACTACGGTATACCACAAAATCAAAAGGAATAATGAGGCTACACAAAGGTGTCACAACTAATGAAAAAGGTTACACGATAGCTCACGAAATCAAATAGCAAGGAAATGACAATCCATAAGTCAAGGCACAATTTATGAGCATCAATTGACAATTAAGACATGTAGCAGGTAAAGCATGAGTTCAACAAGTGGTTACAATCAACAATTGGCATATAAGGTGATCTTGACAACGAAGATGGAACATGTGCTAACAATTTCAAGTAAAGCACATACAAACAATTCTATCACAAAATATGTAGTCATGAAATGATAGTTACATGAAGGGAGCCTAACAGTCCAAACCGGTCAAATACTAAATATAGGTCGTGTATCCACTCGTCACCTCGTGTACACGACCTTCACGTAACACGAACGACACAATCATCTCAAATCCTAAGGGGTAGTTCCCCCCCCCCTTGGCTTCCCCCACACAAAGTTAGACAAGATACTTACCTTAACGGAGTTAGGCCGATATTTCAAAATGATCTTCTCTCGTGAAATGACCTCCGGACGGCTCAAATCTGAAATTTTCCCCTTAATAATACTACAATGATCCACCACACTAAACAAATTTCAATCTACAACAATGCAACACAATTGTACCAATATTAGTAAACAAATTTCTAGATTTTTGGTCATTTAGGCATTTTATCAAACACCTAGAGTACATAGCATTTTACTACCTCTAGTAATGGTGTTTCTTCATCCATCAATCCCTCCTTCCCCCCAACAAGAGATACTAAACCATCATTTGTCTACAAACAGCCTTCTTTAGCACCATTACAATCATCAATGAACTCACACCCACCCAATTATTGCTAATTAATTCATTACAAAATCTCTACAACACCCAATAATCTAGTTTAAGTATTTATGGCTTCCAAGCACCATCCAATAAGTGTTAATACTTATTCTTGCTCACATACTCATAATAAATCCATGCATATATCTCTAAGGGTGTAGGATTACTTTTTGGAAGAAATCTTGCCAAAACCCTCTTTTGAATTCTTGAAGAAATTTCTTGAAGATCTAAGGATTTTATGGTGGATTGAGTTAGTTTTATAGTGGAAATGATAGAATGAAATACCAAATTAGTAGGGATTACTCACCTTGGAGATGGGGGGAATTGGAGGTCTTGAGAGAGTGGAGAAAATCCCCAAAATTCGGCCAAGAGGAATGGGAAAAAATAAACCCCAAAATGAGTATATAACATTTTGGGCGCAACAGGTGGCGTTGGGGCGCTACAGGTGGCCCAATTTTCAGAACCTCAAAAATCCCAGCGCCAGGGTTAGCGCTGGCGATGGAAAATTTGAAGCTCATTTACTAATGTGATACAACTTATGCTTGAAGAAACGACGTTGAAACATTCTAGAAATATCCAAATTCTACATTTGATGCCGAAACCTATCAAATCAAGTCCAATTGACCTCGAATTTTGTACACAAGTCATAAATGACATAACAGACTTATCAAAAATTTTATAACTGGATTCCGACCCCGATATCAATAAAGTCAACTCCCAATCAAACTTCCAAACCTTCCATTTCCAACTTTTGCCATTTCAAGTCAAAATCAACTACGAACTTCCAAATAAATATCCGGACACACTCCTAAGTCCAAAATTACCATCGGAGCTATTGGAATCATAAAAATTCCATTTCGGAGTCGTTTTCTCAAAAGTCGACTCTCCGGTCAACTCGTTTCTTTTAAGCTTCTTAAATAAGAATTGTTCTCTCAATTTGATCCCGAATCGTCCGAAAACCAAACCCAACCACACACGCAAGTTATAATATCTATTACGAGGTTGCTCGAGATCTTAAGCCGCTGAACGGGACACTAATTCTTAAAACGACAAGTCGAATCGTTATAGTCTCATTTATCCTCGTCCAAGGTTTGCAACTATTAGCTTCTACATGATGCCTTGCTATTTTCGATCCCAACAGTTTATTCTATCATTCCTTTTTTCGATTGGTAAAACGTAAGCCATCCTTTTCAAATTGGAACTCCTTCATGTGAGCCATTAAATAAAAATCGAGAATACTGATTACTTATCAATTTAAATTTTGAAACAGTGTTTGATTACCATACTAAAAAATATGATAGATATTCAATTATTTTTGTTGAATGTTTAAAAAGTTGATTCGGTTATATGGATAACTAAATAGATTTTTGGTTTAACGTTCAAACATGAAAAAGGAAAAGGGTATCAGTTGAACGTCAGCAAGAAAGCCAAATCGGCACTGAGGACAAGTAGTTATTTAATACTCTAGCAATTTTGGTGGAGTAATATTTTCACTTTCAGCAGGATCTCAATGCTTCCTTCTCTATTTTTTTTTGGGGTGCTGACTATCTGAGTTTAAATTATCTTATTTTTTGAATCGAGTATATGTAAATATAAACTTATGTAACTATTGATTGGAGAAGTGCAGTTAATTATGGAAGTAGAGTAATTGTGAAGACTATATATGGCTATTGATTATGTATTATTTTGTGTATATTTTGCGTGCAAAACTTTAGATGTGACAATTATTGATTGTTTATTTTAATCGAGTGTATGTAAATATAAACTTATATGACTACTTATGTATTGGGTGTATGTGAAGATAAACATGTATTGCTACTAATTATGTGTTGCTTTGTGTATGTTTTATGTGCAATACTTTAGAAGAGTTTATTATTTAGTTAAAAGACAACACATGATCATTTATTTGTTCAAAGAGATGATTATCTATTGGACAAAATTTTTAGCTTTTAAAACTTCTTTTTATTTAGAATCTGAATGGAATTCTAACACTAATCAGGTCTCCTGCATATTGTTGAAGTTACAAACTTATATCAACTCCACATAAATAAGAGAACTTTGACCTTTCTTAGGTCTTTCCACTATATAAGGGCTTCAATTTTTTTTCTCTTTCTACTTTAAATTTTTTATTTGGACTTATATTGTTTGTGTAAAAGTTCTTGAAGTTATTGTGGTGTTAGGGTGTCTTGGTTCTTTGCTTAAATTCCTCAATAGCAATAGCTGAAGACACTTAGAAGATATTGGGTTGATCAATTTATTTATAGAAAGAAATCTTATACTTATACATGTAAATAATAAGACATAATATTGCCAACATCAATATCTATTTGTATTTTTATATTACTTATAAAAGTAATTTTATCACGAGTTTCATACCCAATTAAGATTGAAGCGAAAGTGAAAATGTAAAGCCTTTTGGTTGAGTTTTCACCAAGACTGTAGATAGATTATATATAGCAACAAATGTACAACAGTAGCCTAACTGACTTATGACCTATGCAGAAGGAATTTGAATTTACAATGTAATCCGAATCCTTATCTAATATATTTAAAAGATACACATCTAAACCTTATCTGATATATCCAGAAGATACAATGGTCATCTAATACCCCCGGCAAGCTCATGTCGAGTTTAGAGACATTGAGCTTGGACTGTAACTGAGAAAATTGAGAGGAGCTTAGAACCTTGGTAAATACAGTCGATCATCTTTGTTCGAATGAGTAGGTCACGAATGTAATTATCTTGAGAAAGGTGTATCCTAGAGCCTGTACGATTAACTTCAACACCCAAGCAAAAAGAGAGATGTCCCAGATCTTTAAGGGAGAATTGAAGGTCAAGTGCTTTGGTGAATGAGGATAAATATGAGGGGTCACTACCCGTTATTATAATATCATCAACATAGACCAAGAGGTAGGTAGTAGAAGATATAGTATGACGAACAAAGAGGGATGAATCTGAATAACAAGACGTATACCCATGTGATATGAGAAAGGTTTTGAGCTTGAGAAACCAAGTACGAGGGGCTTGTTTGAGACCATATAAAGCTTTAGACAGAAGACATACAAAATGTGGTCGAGACTTATCAATAAAGCCCGGCGGTTGAGTCATATAAACAACCTCCGAAAAATCACCATTTAGGAATGCATTATTGACATCCAATTATTTGAGAACCCACCCTTTAGATATAGCATGAGAGAGGACAAGCTGAATAGTAGAATGTTTCACAACAGGGCTAAAAGTATGTTGAAATTCAACATCTTCTTCTTGATGAAAGCCTTTTGCAACTAGGCTAGCTTTGTACCTTTCAATGCAACCATCGGCTCGACGCTTAATACGATACACCCATTTGTAACCCAACACATTTACATTGGGGGGACCAATGTTTTAAAAGGCGTGGGCATAAGGCGAGGCATTTTACATATGCCTCAGCGAGGCGTAAGCCCCATATGTATTTAATTTTTAATATTTTATAAAATAAACTACACATAACTAACACTCCCCCTCAAGCCGGTAAATACACATCATATGTACCCAGATTTTTACACATGTAACTAATACAAGAATCAATAACAGACTTAGTGAAAATATCTGCTAGTTGATCATTCGACTTTACAAACTTTGTAACAATATCTCCTGAAAGTATTTTTTTCTCTGACAAAGTGACAGTCGATTTCAATGTGTTTAGCCCTCTCATGGAACATCAGATTTGACTCAATATGAAGAGCAGCTTGGTTATCACACACCAGTTCCATCTTGCTGATTTCTCCGAACTAACTCCTTGAGCAACTGCTTGGCCCAAACTAACTCACACGTTGCCATAGTCATAGCCCGATATTCGGCTTCGGCGCTAGATCGAGCAACTACATTCTGTTTCTTGCTCTTCCACGAGACCAAATTACCTCCTACTAGAACACAATATCTAGACGTAGAACGTCTATCAAAAGGTGATCCTGCCCAATCAGCATATGTGTACCCCAACAATCTGCACGTGGCCTTGATCCTCGAATAGTAATCCTTTGCCTGGAGCTGACTTTATATACCGAAGAATGTGAACAACTACATCCCAGCGACTATCACAGGGAGAATCCATAAACTGACTTACAACACTTACCGAAAAAGAAATATGAGGTCTAGTCACTGTGAGGTAATTCAATTTGCCAACCAACCTCCTATATCTCGTAGGGTCTCTAAGAGGCTCACCCTGTCCAGGCAAAAGCTTAGCATTCAGATCCATAGGAGAGTCAATAGGTCTGCAACCCATCATTTTAGTCTCCTCAAGAATGTCTAAGGCATACTTCCGCTATGAAATAACAATACCTGAGCTAGACTGAGCGACCTCAATACCTAGAAAATACTTCAATCTTCCCAGATCTTTAGTCTGGAAGTGCTGAAAGAGATGCTGCTTCAGATTAGTAATATCATCCTGATCATTGCCAATAATAACAATATCATCAACATAAACCACTAGATAAATACACAGATTAGGAGCAGAATGCCGATAAAATACCGAGTGATCAGCCTCACTACGAGTCATTCCGAACTCCTGAATAATTGTGCTGAACTTACCAAATCAAGCTCGAGGGGACTGTTTCAAACCATATAGTGACCTGCGCAATCTGCACACACAACCATTAAACTCCCCCTGAGCAACAAAACCAGATGGTTGCTCCATATAAACTTCTTCCTCAAGCTCACCGTGGAGAAAAGCATTCTAAATGTCTAACTGATAAAGAGGCCAATGACATATAGCAGCCATGGACAAAAAGAGACGAACAGATGCTACTTTAGCCACGGGATAGAAAGTATCACTATAATCAAGCCCAAAAATCTGAGTATATTCTTTTGCAAGAAGACGAGCCTTAAGCTGATCAACCTGGCCATCCGGGCCGACTTTGACTGCATAAACCCAACGACAACCAACAGTAGACTTACCTGCAGGAAGAGGAACAAGCTCCCAAGTGTCACTCGCATGTAAAGCAAACATCTCGTCAGTCATAGCCTGTTGCCATCCTTGATGATATAGTGCCTCACCTGTAGACTTAGGGATAGAAACAGTGGACAAAGAAGATATAAAAGCATAATGAGGTGATGACATACGATGATAACTTAAACCGACATAGTGGGGATTAGGATTAAGTGTGGATCGTACACCTTTGCGGAGTGCAATTAGTTGACTAAGAGGAGACAAGTTCGCAGTAGGTGCAAAATATGATGTAGGGCGTGAATCACCTGGGCCTGATACTAGATGTGGACGACGATGATAAGTCAAGAGTGGTGGAGATGCAGAAGGTTGAATTGGATTATGTGGAGTAACTGGAGCTATAGGTGGTGGAGCTTCAACTGGAGCTGTAGGTGGTGGAACTGGAGCTATAGGTGGTGGAGATACAACTGGAGCTATAGGTGGTGGAGCTGGAGATGTAGAGGAAGATGAATGGGAGATAGTGATTGAATATCCAAAAGATGAAACTGGTAGTACCTTAGAAATATCTAAGTGATGACCTGAACCTGTGAAGTATGATTTGGTTTCAAAGAAAGTAACATCAGCGGATATAAGGTACCACTGGAGGTCAGAAGAGTAACATCGATACCCCTTTGGTGTTCTCGAGTAACCCAAAAATACGCACTTAAGAGCACGAGGAGCTAATTTATCTGTTCCTGGAGTAAGGTTATGGACAAAACAAGTGCTTCCAAAGATACGGGGTGAAAGAGAGAACAAAGGTAAGTGGGAAAACATGACAGAGAATGGAACTTGGTTCTGGATAGATGAAGATGGCATACGATTAATAAGATAGCAAGATGTAAGAACTACATCCCCCTAAAAATGCAACGGAGCATGAGATTGTATGAGTAGGGTACGAGCAGTTTCAATAAGATGTCTATTCTTTCTTTCAGCTACCCCATTTTGTTGAGATGTGTACAGACAAGATGTTTGATGAATAATCCCATGAGATTTCATAAACTGTTGAAATGGGAAAGACAAATACTCTCGGGCATTATCACTGTAAAATGTGCTAATAGAAACCCCAAATTGATTTTGAATTTCACCGTGGAAGGTCTAAAAAAATAGAAAACCGCCCAGATCAATTTTTTATCAAAAATATCCAAGTGCACCTGGAATAATCATCAATGAACTGACAAAGTAGTGGAATCCCAAGGTGGAACTAACTTGACTAGGACCCCAAACATCTTAATGGACTAAAGTAAAAGGTGAGTCTGCTCCATTATCAAGACGCCGAGGTAAATGGGAGCGAGTATGCTTACCGAGCTGACATGACTCACACTCTAGAGCTGACAAGTGAGATAAACCAGATACCATTTTCTGAAGTTTTGACAAACTGGGATGTCCCAACCGTTTATGTAATAAATCTGGTGAATTAGTAACAGGACAAGTTGTTGAAGGAAGACAAGATGTGAGTCCATGTGATTTAGCAAGGATAAGGTAATAAAGTCTGTTTGATTCACGCCCGGTACCAATGATCCACCCCGTACTGCGTTCCTGTATAAAAACATAGTGATCAAGAAATAAAACAGCGCATTTAAGTGATTTGGCTAAGCGACTAATAGCTATGAGATTAAAAGGACTATTGGGAACATAAAGGACTGAATCTAAAGGTAAGGAAGGAAGTGGGCTTGCTTGACCTATTGCAGTTGCCATGGTTTGAGACCCATTGGCCATTGTGACTCTTGGAAGAGATTGAGAATACGAAATAGTAGTGAAAAGAGATTTGTTACCAGAAATATGATCTAATGCACCTAAATCAATGACCCAAAACTCAGAGGATGAAGATTGGGAGAAACAAGTCACGCTATTACCTATTTGAACAACAGAAGCTATCTCAGAAGATGTCTGCTTACATGCTTTGTACTGAAGGAACTCATTATAATCTGCTAAAGAAACCATCCGACTATTCAAAGTATCGGTTCCCATGTCGCTACAATTTGTAGTAGTAGGGTTAACTTGAAATAGTGGAAATAAGTAACTCCTATGGAAAAACTAAAGAAATAGTTGGGAAACAATGTTTACAGCAGAAAATCGAAAACTATTTTACGCCGGAAAATACTGTAGCTCACCGAAAAATTATAAAGTTGCCGGAATTTGTTGTAACCAGGATGGATAGACTCGGAATTCCCTTGCGATCAAGCTGTCCTGAAGAAATATTTTCAAAAAATGGCCGGAAAGTTCACTGTTCATGCCGGAAAAATATAAAAGTGGTCGGAATCTGATTTGAATTAGATGGGTAGGCTCGGAATTGTGAGAAGAGCAGATCGTCCTGAATAAGTTTCGTGAAAAAATGGCCGAAAAGTGGCCGAAACCCTCGCCGGAAAATTTGTTGTTTTCGGCGCATGGATACGCGTGGCAGCGTTTCTACCGGATAAATTTTCAGGGGTTGGTCGTCGGAGGGTGATCTACCTCGTGGTGGTGTTGGTTTTCTCACAACACCTACAGAAAGTGACTTTCACGTAGACAGGCCTTAGGTCACCGAAAAAATTATACGATGACTAAGTTCTTTCTTCCCGGTTAACGCTGGAATGACGCACAACGATGTTTTCTCACTAATGCTCTGATACCATGATAAATGGACCTTGGGCCTAACTCAAACCCAAAACTAACTTATGAGGTGAGGATTGCCCAAGACCATATAAGGAGACCAAGGACCTCAAATTTTACCGATATGGGACAACTCAATACCCCCCTCACGCCCAGACGTGCAAACTGGAGCGTGGGCAACATAAATAGGGGCCCAACATAAATGGGAGCGTAGACTGCATGGACGCAACAGAATTTATTTGAATGATTATATTGTTGGATCGGGTTGCACGCCACAACGAAATTTAATTGAAAGATTATATTGTTGGATCGGGTTGCACGCCGCAACGGAATTTAATTAAAAGATATTATATTGTTAGATCTGGTTGCATGCCGCAATAAAATTTAATTAAAAGATTATATTGTTGGATCGGGTTGCACGCCGCAACGGAATTTATTTGAAAGATTATATTGTTGGATCGGGTTGCACGCCGCAACAAATGTACAATTATGAAATTATTATGAAATTAAGGTTAATTCCCATTTGTGATTCTCATGATGCATTTCATGCTAAGACGGTTACTTTGATTTCAAAAAATCACTTCATTGTATTTGATCATAATTAATTAACTGTCAATATATTAAAAATAAAATAATATGGACTTCTTGTGTGAGTCATACATTCTATGTGTTATGTTAAGTTGCTGAGAATTTAGTTGAGGTAAATGAAAGAATTATTTTTAAGTTGTTCCACTTGTGTGTCTTTCAAAAAAATAAAACTCATATTTTATTCGAAGATTTACTAAATTAATTGGTGATTATATTTTTACTCTAATTGATACCTTACTTTCTCATTATCTTATCGTCATGTAATTTGTGTGAACAATTGTTAATTCATTTTACTTTAATAAATCTTATATTTATCTCGTTAAAATTTGATTGAATGTCTTATTTTGTATACATGCAATATTTTTATTGGATCTCATATACTTCTAAACTAAACTAAATTGATATTCTATTTGCACAACCTCTCTACTATTTTACCTTATTTGAATCCTAAATTGGCTCAATAACTCATTTGACGCTTCACTGTTAAAAATTGTATTTAAGTATGTTTAAATTATTCATTGGTCATCTTGGTTGATATTGATACTGAAACTATACATATGGTAGCACGAGGATTTTGCCGTGCAAAAGTGATTCGGAAAGATGTGGGCACAAGATGCCACATGTGTAAGAATTGAAAGTTGTGAATCATGATTTGAGGTTTCGAAGAGTGATATCTCGAGTAATTATGTTGAAATGCATGCATCATAAATAATTTAATTGATTGATTTGTCATATGATTCCTTACTTGAATCCATTCATATGTCATTTGTGCTCTGACTATGTTGTTGTTTAATTGCTTGATTGTTTTCTCGTTGTCATTCGTGTTCTCATTGTTCTCATTGTTGATTTGAATTGGATAGTCTTCTGTTATTGGCCTTACAATGATATCCTTTCCTTGTTAGCTTTATGTAATATTTTGTACAGGTTTATATGTCTGGTAGGTGTTTTGACCTGTCCTCGTCACTACTCTACCGAGGTTAGGCTTGATACTTACTGGGTACCGTTGTGATGTACTCATGCTACTCTTCTACACATTTTTGTGTAGATCTAGGTAACTCGGAGTTGTTGATATTCCTCTTATTTGATCGGGCATTTTGGTGGAGACTCAAGGTATACCTGGTGTAGCGTTCGCAAGCCTCAGAGTCACCTTCTGATATTTTCCTTGCACTGTTTGATTCTTTTCTGGAACAGTTGTATTTAGAGATTTTTTAATAAATTCTGTAGAGCTTAAGACTTGTACTACCGATTTTGGGATTGTAGGAAATTTCTATTTCAGATTATTCTATATGATTGGTTTCTATATTACCATTTAAATTGAATTGTTAATAATGACTAAAATTATTCTAACGTTGGCTTGCCTAGCAAGTAAAATGTTAGGCACCATCATGGTCCTGAAGGTAGGAATTTCAGGTCGTGACAGAGACACAAAGATTTTGTAGCTTGTGTACAGGAGACTGGGAATTTCGGGTCCCAAAGTGAAAGGAACTTTGACTGAAAAATCTGTAGAGTTAGCGAAGTTTCTAGAGAAAAGGAAGATCAATATAGCTTGTGTACAAGAGACTAGGTGGGTAGGAGATAAGGCGCGGGATGTGGGCAGTTTCAAACTTTTGTATTCTGGGAGGGTGGGGCAGGAACAGGGTAGGTATCTTGGTTGATAAGGATCTCCGGGAACTAGTGGTGGAGGTTAGGAGGGTGAATGACAGGCTGATGACTATTAAGCTAGTTGTTGGAGGTTTTACTTTGAACATAATCAGTGGCATTTCTGGGAGGATTTGGATGAGATGGTGCGTGGTATCCCGCATTCCGAGAAGCTTTTAATAGGAGAAGATTCCAACAGATACATTGGAGCGATGTCTGGGGGGTATGATGATGTACATGATAGCTTCGGTTTTGGAGATAGAAACGGAGGGGGAACGTCTCTTCTGAACTTTTCTAGAGCATTTAATTTGTTGATAGCAAACTCGAGTTTCCCGAAGAAGAGGGAACACTTGGTCACCTTCCGGAGTTCGGTGGTCGAGACTCAGATTGATTATTTACTCTGTAGGAAGTCCAATAGAGGTCTTTGCACGGATTGCAAGGTCATCACGAGTGCGAACCTCTCGACCCTTGATAGGCTCATAGTCATAGACCTTGATATCATGAGGAAGAGGAGGAAGAGGGCAACGTATAGCCAACATAGGATCAAGTGGGGAGCCTTGACAGAAGCTAAAGCGCAGGAGTTGGGTGTCAAGCTGGTGACTATGGGAGCTTGGAGGAGTAGTGGGGACGCAAGCGCTATGTAGACCACGACTCTGCAGTGCATTAAGGAAGCCGCGAGTGAGGTTTTAGGGGTCTCAAAGGGTTACTCTGGTGATCACAAGGGATACTGGTGATGGACTGAAGAGGTACAAGGAAAAGAGGACATCAAGAAAGCAACGTATCTGAAGCTAGTGAAAAGTGTAGACGGGGAGGAGAAGAGGGCGAATAGGGAGCATTATAAGTTGGCTAAGAAAGAGGCAAAATTAGCAGTTACGGAGGCCAAGACTGCAGCTTTTAGTCATTTGTATGAGGAACTTGAGGGCCGAGGTGGGGATAAGAGGTTGTTCAGGTAAGGCAAGGCGCGAGAATGAAAGGCGCGTGACTTGGACCAAGTGAAGTGCATCAAGGACGAAGAAGGTTGAGTTTTGTTAGATGAGGGGCTTATCCGTCGGAGATGGCAGACTTACTTCCATGGTCTCTTGAATGAGGAGGGGGACATGAGCATTGTTCTAGGTGATTTGGAACTCTCCGGGAGTCGTTGTGACTATGGGTATTGTAGGCGGATTAGAGTTGATGAAGTTGAGGGGGCTATGTGTAAGATGAGTAGGGGCAAAGCGATGGGGCCGGATAAAATCCCGATGGAGTTTTGGAAGAGTGCGGGCAAGGCAGACTTGGAGTGGCTCACTAGGTTTTATAATGTCATTTTTCGAATGAAGAAGATGCCCGAAGAGTGGAGGTGGAGCACGATGGTTCCTGTATACAAGAACAAGGGTGATATCCAAAATTGTAATAGCTATCGGGGTATCAAGTTGCTTAGCCATACTATGAAAGTCTGGAAGAGAGTGGTAGAGCTAAGGGTGAGGAATAGGGTGTCTATTTCCAAGAACCAGTTTGGGTTTATTCCAGGGTGTTCGACTACAGACGTCATCCACCTTGTTAGGAGATTGATGGAGCAGTATAGGGAGAGAAAGAAGGACTTGCATATGGTGTTCATCGACTTAGAAAAGGCGTATAATAAAGTTCCGAGGGAGGTTTTGTGGAGATGTTTGGAGGCAAGAGGTGTACATGTTGCCTACGTCAGGTTGATTAAGGACATGTATGATGGAGTAAAGACCCGAGTGAGGACAGTGGGTGGGGACTCAGAGCATTTTTTGATTATTATGGGGTTGCATCAGGGGTCGGCACTCAGCCCTTTTTTGTTTGCTTGGTCTCGTACATTACTGACACGCCACATCCAATAGGAGGTGTCGTGGTGCATGATATTTGCAGATGATATTATATTGATTGACGAGATGCGAGATGGTGTGAACGCGCAATTAGAGGTATGGAGGCAGACCTTGGAATCTAAAGGTTTTAAGTTGAGCAGGATCAAGACAGAATACTTGGAGTACAAGTTCAGTGGCGAGACTCAAAGGGGGGAAGGGGAGGTGAGGCTGGACTCGCAGGTCATCCCTAGGAGAGGGAGTTAAGTACCTTGAATCTATTATTCAGGGGGATTGAGAGATTGATGAAGATGTCACACATCGTATTGGGACGGGATGGATGAAATGGAGACTCGCTTCCGGTGTTTTATGTGACAAGAAAGTGCTATCGAAACTTAAGGGTAAGTTCTACAGAGTGGTGGTCAAACCAACGATGTTGTATGGGCTTGAGTGTTGGCCAGTCAAGATCGCTCATGTCCAGAATATGAAGGTAGCAAAGATGAGGATGTTGAGATAGATGTGCGGGTACACCAGGTTAGATAGGATCATAAATGAGGTTATTCGCGACAAGGTGGGTGTGACACCTATTGAGGACAAGATGTAGGAAGCGCAACTTAGGTGGTTTGGTCATGTGAGGAGGAGGAGCACAGACACCCCGGTGAGGAGGTGTGAGAGGTTGACATTGGAGGGCCTACAGAGAGGTAGAGGTAGGTCAAAGAAGAGGTGGGGAGAGGTGATTAGGCAAGACATGGCGCAACTATAGCTAATTAAGGACATGACCCTAGATAGGAAGGTATAGAGGTCGATGGTTAGGGTAGTAGAGTAGGTAGTCTAGAATGTTCATAACAGTAGTATTGGCATGCAGTCTCGCTTTCTGTGGGCAGTAGATTTTTATGACTAACCATTATTTTCTTTCATTGTTGATTACCTTAATATCTTGTTGTTTTTATTCTGATTTTATACGGCTTTTTGGTGATGTCCCTTCTTGTCTATATTTTCATTAATGTGGTGCTTATACTTTCCTGAGCCAACGGTCTATTGGAAATAGCTTCTCCATCCTCACAAGGTAGGGATAAGATCTGCGTACACACTACCCTCCCCAGATCTCACGGTGTGGGATAAAACTGGGTATGTTGTTGTTATTGTTGTTGACAGAGACACAAAGAAAAGTATACTAAAATATGTATGAAAATATGATTTGGCCAATTGGCCTACATATGAGAAGAAAATATAAGATCATATTGAGAGAAAATTCTCCCTTAAACAAAACTCTTTAAACGACTATATTGTGGAGCTTGGTTGTGGGAAGAATGTCTTCAATTTATTAATGTCCAAAAGTTTTTCCCCAAGGCAAGGAATAACCAAATATGGGGAAGAGAAAAGTAAAAGTAATTATGGTAATACTTTGACTTTCCTTTAAGAGAAAAGTAAAACCCAAATAATGTAAGAAAATCAGGGGGGAAATCCTAACATAAATTGTATATAGATTTTCTTTAAGTTGACATAGCTGCAAAGGTAAGTGTAACAAGAGAACGCTGAATTTGCTGCAGTTTCACGTTTTTTTGCTACAACACTCTTTTTCCCATCAAATATCGGTAAAGAGATATCCTATTTGAAGTTATCTTGAATAGAAGAATTTGAATCCTTGTGAGTATCCACGGTAAATTTTAAATATTACCTTTTTATCCAATATGGAATAATCTCTTTTAAAGAAATAATTTAATTTTAAGGGTATAAAAATCTATCAATATTTTAGGTATATTTTTGTTTTAACATTTAGCGTGAACATTCGTGCTTTTATAATAATATAGATATAGATACAGATATAGATATAGATATATACCAAGTATAAGAAAATATCACAATCAATGAACTGGTACAATCAACTAAGCTCAATATATAAGAACTAATAAGGTCTACGACATGGCAAATTAAAAAACAGCCAGTTGGGGAGTGTAACTCAAAAAGATGAGACCTTGCATCAAATTTTGTAATAAAAGAGGGATTTAAGCTAATATTGATAGTATTTTGTGAATTAATTAATATTGGTAGCATCTTTAGTTTGAAAGGCAAAACTAGATAGTTTTCTCTAACAGCTTATTTGGATGGTTGTTACCTGTTGTATTGTATCGTGTTGTTACTTTAAATACAATATTTGTTTTGATTGTTACTTAAATTTTAATGTATCGTATCGTTAAATCCGTCGTTACGTAATGACGAAAAGTGTCACTTTATGGAACGACATTTAATTTAGTGTGGTCGCGTCGTTACTTTTTCTTTTTTCTCATCTTACCCTTTCTTATTATTAAATAATCTTCTTTTATCTTTTATCTTACCTTTTTATATAATAATTATATCTCGTACATTACTTTTTTATTATAATATTTTAAGTTTTTTTAAAAATATTTTTGTGCATGATATCACGAAACAACGATAAACAATACAATCTATCCAATCATTGTATACATCAAAATGATATAATATAATATAATAAAATACTATACGATACATTATGAAACGATACATAACAACCATCCAAACAAGCTGTAAAGGAGAAAGAGAATCCCAAAGGCGAAAAAACACAAATAGAAAAAAATTAAGAAATTTTTTCAAAACCCTAGCAACAATAGATATTTTACTAACATGGCAGCTAAATAAATACATATCTTATCAAAAAGCTATAAACATGGATCAATAATCACGTTTAAGAAAAATATTCAAAGCATTTCATTACTAAAAAAGCGACAAAGTGATTCAGTTTTCTAAGAATGAGCAATAGTCCTAAAAATAATCAAATATGACTGGAAACGTATTGGTAGGATAATTTCCATCCAAAAGCAACTCCTTCCTCCCCGTAGGCATTAGTATACCATTTTTTGAGCGAAAATCTTGTCACGAAAAGAACTTAATTCAACAAAAAAGTTATTTTAATATT
The DNA here is from genome assembly GCF_000390325.3 of Nicotiana tomentosiformis. Taxonomy (NCBI): domain Eukaryota; kingdom Viridiplantae; phylum Streptophyta; class Magnoliopsida; order Solanales; family Solanaceae; genus Nicotiana; species Nicotiana tomentosiformis. Next base: position 112,351,993 of record NC_090816.1, on the reverse strand, counting down.
ATTTACAGTATATTGTATTTTAAAATTTATTTATGTATATTTATACATAAGGAGTAACAATGGTATACATAAGCATATAAATATTAAATTTGTTACTATTTATACAATTAATGTATATTGAATAATAAATAACATATATCTCATATATACAAATATATATTTTATATGTCAAATATACATAAAATATATTTGAATTTTGTTAAATATACATAAATTATCCATTAAATATATAATATATACATCAAATATATAATATATACAACGTATATGTATAGAATTATAATATATACACCATATATGTACAGAATTATTTAATATATAATATATACATTAAATATATACTATATAAATAAAAAGATATGCATATATATTTTTGTTTGAGAGAATAACGGAAATGTGCAGAGCAACTATTTATTTGAAGAAAAAATTCATAGACAAACGGTAAGTTTAGAAAGTTCAAATTAATGATGAGAGAGGATTGTGGTTAGATTAATACGGCTCAAACTAATCCCTTAAATTGTGGGTTAGTGTTTAAATGTTTATATTTAAGAAACTGATAGCCATAAAATAAGGTAAGGAATCTTAAAAAATGCTATAAATGTAAATTGAATGTTTTTTTTTAATAAAGCAAAAATACTATTATTTGTATAAATAATTTTGAAGAGGAGTCCTACTATGTAAAAATCTCAAGGCCGGGCGGCCAAAGTCATTAAAACTTGAAAACTTTACATAATTGTCACAGTTTAAAAGAAATATACCAAATTCTTAGCATGAAACCCAATATTACCGTTGTGATAGAAAAATATTTATATTTGTAGCACACAGTTCCATTAAAATAGGAATATTAATTATTAATCCCTAAATATAAGCAATTTGAATAGAAAGTCAATAATTCTTTGTACAAAAATCATGCATTTTTTTCTCTTTATCTATTAGCTTTCCTTCTTTTTCTTCATCATCTTAATTTTGTTTTCTGCCGAAACCAATATATTTTCTAAATTTTTTCCATTCATTTTCTTTTTAATTATCTTTCTTAAGTTTTTCTCTTCCTTCTTTCTTCCTTTCTTAACATAAAGATCTTACTTCGATAATAATATATGTTAATATATACAAAACGTATATATAAAAAAATATACATTGAATTAATACATATAAAATATAAAAAAAATACATAAAAAATACATCTTCAATTAAGATGACACTTAGACATGTAAAATATACATAAACATATATCTTAAATTTAATTAAGATGGCATATAAATATACAAAAAAAATATACATAAAAAATACACCCTGAATTAAAATGGCACTTCACATATAAAATATATTTGAAATATACATTAAAAATACGTCTTAAAATAAGATGGCACTTCATAAATAAATATATAACAATTATATACATATAAATATATTTTGAATTAAAGTGATACTTGATATACAAAGTATAAAAGACGTATAAATCAATACATCTTGAATTTAGGTGGCATTCACATATGCATCAGATTTTTAAAAATGAAGTGAAGAAGATGAATGTTCGAACGGGAGAATAGAGATGGACAAAAAAAGTACTTCCTATAATTAGTGAGTCAGTTAACTTATTAAATGTTGAGCTTAATTTTTATAATATGCTAATAATGAAAAATAAGTGCACTTTATGTAATAAACAATAAATGATGCTATTTTTTTTTAAATAATAGTTAAAAAGAATCAAGCGTATAAGAAAGCCTTAAAACTTGGCCAAATTCTACAATAAGTAGTCTTTTGGGCCACTGTAAAGCCTAGTCACAGGGTCTGGGCTTTGTACCACTACGCACAAAGGAGAAGAAATGGGAAGAAATAGCGTGGGATAACCACTTTTTTAATATGGTATTTAGTTTTTATCTAGTATTTTTAATGCTGAGCACAAATAACCACGACTTTATTAAAATTAATACGAAAAGACGTTGTTACCCTTTCTTCATGAGTGTTGTATAAATATTAAGGACATAGTGTCCTTAACATTTACACTACACATATGAAGTTAAGGACATCATGCCCTTAATATTTATACAACACTCATAAAGCTAAGGACACTATGTCCTTAACATTTACACTATACATATGAAGTTAAGAACATCAGATCCTAAAGTTTAACAACAGAAGGTGCAAATACAAGTTAAGAACATTATGTCCTTAACATTTACACTGCACACATGAAGTTAAGGACGTCGTGTCCTTAACATTTACACTAAACATATGAAGTTAAGGACATGATGTCCTAAAGTTTAACAGCGGAAGGTGCAATTACAAGACACGTTGTCCTTAATATTTACACAGTATTTATGAAGTTAAGGACATCATGCCCTTAATATTTACACAACACTCATAAAGTTAAGGACACTATGTCCTTAACATTTACACTATACATATGAAGTTAAGGATATGAGATCCTAAAGTTTAATAACAGAAGGTGCAAATACAAATTAAGGACATTATGTCCTTAACATTTACACTGCACACATAAAGTTAAGGACGTCGTGTCCTTAACATTTACATTGAACATATGAAGTTAAGGACATGATGTCCTAAAGTTTAACAACGGAATGTGCAAATACAAGACACTTTGTCCTTAATATTTACACAGTATTTATGAAGTTAAGGACATCATGTCCTTAATATTTACACAACACTCATAAAGTTAAGGACACTATGTCCTTAATATTTATACTGCACACATAAAATTAAGGACACCATGTCCTTAATATTTACACTACACATATGAAGTTAAGGACATGAGATCCTAAAGTTTAACAACAGAAGGTGCAAATACAAGTTAAGGACATTATGTCCTTAACATTTACACTATACACATGAAGTTAAGAACATTGTGTCCTTAATATTTACATTGAACATATGAAGTTAAGGACATGATGTCCTTAATTTTAGCATAAGGGTATTTTTGTCCGGGCGAATAAAAAATTATTAAATACTAACTAAAAAAAATATTTTAAATGATGGCTAAAGAGTAAAAGACATCTTTAATTAGTGGTTAACCGTAAGTTTTTTTTCCCCACAAAGGAAGGCCAGCTAAACATGCAACTGGATAATTGAAAAGCGCCAAAAAAAAAAAAAAACTTATAAAAATGCACATATAAATAAGTGACGGTAAAAGGAAAAACAGATTCAAATTCCAAAACCCAACGCGGTGACTGGTGAGTTTGTTTTTGTTTCTCAAAATCTCTCATTCCCGCCCACTATTCGTATTTCCAGGCAAGCTTGAATTCTTCTCTTTCATCTTTTTATTTTGTTTAATTTTATTATTGAATCCGCTCAGATTTTGAATCTATTGAATGAATTGTAATTCGAAGATCTGAATTTGAATTTTCTTCAATCGGAATTTTTATGTGTATATCTGCGTTGTTAATTTGTTTGTATCTATTGATGCTTAATCGAAGAACAAAAAACCCTAGTTTTTCATTCGAATTTGAACCTGCCCTTCGCAATTGGAAGAATTTCAATTGGAATCGACATGAGAATGTCTCTGTTGGTTCAACCGATAGATTTAATTCAGTCTCTATTTATTTATGACTGGTGGTGTCCGGACCAGCTTGCACACACCTCGAATTGGTCAAAATATGCGGACTTTTTTACTTTTCGTGGAGGATTAGATCCAGTAACTGGGGGTCTGTGGCTGACTGATATTGCCCATCACCATTTAGCTATTGCAATTCTTTTCCTGATAGCTATTTTGCTTCAATTTCTTCTTTACAAATAAGAAATTGAAGATTTAGTTACGATTAGAAATCAACTTTCTAGTTGTGCTTCTTCGTTTTCTTTGAATCTCAATTTGCCGCTTTAGAATTGAAAGATTTTCAATTGGAATTTGGTATGAGAATATCTCTCTTGTTTCATTCCATTGATGTGATTCAGTTTTGTTATAACTTGCTTCTTAAAGAAAACACTAATTTGGTAATTTTTTGCCCTTTAGCTGGAAGATGTTAAAAATAAGGACAGAGGAGAAGGAAAATGTTGTCTGCTAGTGAGAAGAAATACTCAATTGCGCTGTCTATTTAACAGTGTTTAATTGGACCCTGACTTAAATGTTACAGTGGTTGAGAAATTAGTTTGATAGAGAAAAGCATCACTTCAAAGTTCAAAATTTGAATTCTTGAAAGTTGTAAAATGATTTAGAATAAAATTATCTGCAAAATAATGTCAGATGTTTTAGGACATTTTAAAATAAAAAGACTATCACATTAATTAGGACGATGAGAGTAGTTGTTAATCAACCCCTCCTGAATTTGGCACTTTAAAAACCAGAAATCTATGCTACAGTTGGGAACAAAGACAGGAATGGTTTAGGATTGATCTTGAATTTAGATTTTTGAGGAAGTCTGTGAAGTACTTTAACTTGAATCTGCCCAAGCTTTGACTTAACCCTTTTCCTCCCCCCTGTGACAATTGATAGAGAGCGTGAGTCGCTTTCTTGACCTTCAGTCTAATTACAAACCTTACTTTGTAATGTATTCGATGTGAGATTCTTACAGCTGAATTAACTTTTGCATCTTGACTTTACAAGGTTTCAGATAGTAATGGTTATCGCATTCCAGGCATCAGATAGGGGGTACATTTCGAGTTTAACCTAGTTGATTTTGAGGCAGTTATGAAAGAAGCTATTTGTTAGGACAACTTTTAACAGTTTGTGATCCATAGCTGTAAAAATGAAACGGGAGAATTATTTTGGAAACTGAAATCAAAGGATATTTCAATGAGAAGAAGTGTGCTATTTGGTGTAATATGAAAGAGAATTTTATAATTAGTTAGAATATAAATGAGATAAAAACTGCTTCGCCTAGGCTTGAGTAGAAGAAGAGTTACTTGAACAAGGTTCATGGAAGTCGGTTTTGCATGAGATTCACTAGATATTTCTCTCTGTTGCAATTTAAAGCTTTAGTTTCATCCTCTAAATTAGAAGGGGAGCCTTGGCGTAACTGGTAGAGTTGCTGCCATGTGACAAGGAGGTCACGGGTTCAAGCCGCAGAAACAACCTCTTGTAGAAATGTAGGGTAAGGCTGCGTACAATAAACCTTTGTGGTCCGGCCCTTCTCCGAACCCCGCGCATAGCGGGAGCTTAATGCACCGGGCTGCCCTTTTTAGTTTCATCCTCTAAATTGAAAAGTTTTAGTCAGAAGACCGTGGGGCTTGAAAGTGTTCTAGATACAAGTATCGAAATTGATCCACAGTTTATTGTTTAATATTCAGCTAGTATTTAGTGGAGAAAGTATTGGGTTATGAGAACTTGGAAAGGTGAGATAAATAATGCTAGGACTATATGCTTCATTTGCAGGTTTGGGGCACAAGGTCTATGAAGTATTTACCACCCATTATATATGTTCTTATTTTTTTATTGCTGTTTACGTATTGCTACAGTTTGTCTTTGAAAATCAGATGAGAGGAATCATCGCTAGACTTGCTGCTGGTGGAACTTGCTTGACTGAAAACACACTGCTTATTGTTGACTTTGCTTTTCCTTAATATTGTTTGAATTATTGACATTACAAGAAGAAGATGTTGATTTAATTCATTTGGTGCTTATATAGGAACTGAATTTTTCAAATCTGTTGTTGTCAAAGATTTGATAAATGCCATGTAATATAAAATAAGAAGATTCTTGAATGACATGTGATTTCTGAAGTAAAAATAAATGGAAATACTGAGTTTTTAAACTTCTTTTGCAGCAGAGCAAGAAATTTAGCCGATCGATGAAGAGAAAGAAAAGTGAGGTTCATGAAAAATACAGTGACAAGGAGAATGTTGGATCAAAGAAAGCAACACGTAGGATTGGTCGGCAACATCTGAATGCAGCAGGTTAGGCAGCTGACATGAATCTGTAGACAATTGCTGATTGAGTTCCATTTTGTTTGGCTTATCTCTCAACTGGGCATATGACTTTTCTTGTGTACTTCCCAGGGGAATGTAGAAATGTTTCAGCTGGGGAAAATGATGGGATTTTGCCCGAACAGGCTGCTAAAGTATCTAGCCAAATACTCCCCAGAAGGGTGACTTGTTCCCCTGTAACAAAAGGAGATGATGCAGCAGGGACTGGGAGTCAACAACTTGATTCCCATAAGAAGATTAAGCTACAGCTTTTTCCAATAAATAAAAGTATCCGACAAAGATTGGAGAAGGTATAACTCATGCATTAAATGAATAGGACTATGCGTAACGTGCACCAATTGAATCTTGATAGTTTTGGTATTTCTGGTAGGATGGCTGCAATCCATTCCAGGAACTTACTTTAAGTACTCACAAGAAGATATCATCAGTGATTAAGCACCTTAATACGAAGTGGAATTCTTCGAGTGTGAGGTTGGGGGAGCTCTTTCTATTCCCCTATAATATTAATACAGAAAACTTGGCATCAGAGAAGCGATGGAGCTCAAAAGATACCAACGTTTATGCAGGACAAGTGTATGCAGCAATAGAAAGTCCTGCCATTTTTCGCTTAAGGTTTTAGACTGGTCTGATTCCATTTTTTCGCTTATAGCTCTTCAATCGAAAGGTTTTAATTTTGCTTCCAATTTTCTAGGTATGGCTGGTTTTCTGATGTTAAGCTCAAGGCCTCTGAGGTACCTGATATATCCCCTCCCTCTGGCACTCATTCACAATCAAGGGGTATTAAGAGAATTTTTGCTGCTGCAATGGACATTGGAAATGACAAAGTAGAAGGAGCTAAATTGAAAAATGAAGAGCTTAGTAAACCAATCTGCATGAATGAGCAGAAGATGCCTCTGAACATACCTGTTGATAATATGGTAAGTAATTATGTCATTCTGGTTCTTTTGTTTAATATCTTGTTCTGTAAATCTTCTCAGTCAATCAATCTAATGCCATTTATAAATGAGATCCCAGTGCATTAGAAATACCCCACTACAGATATTTCTTTTTATGCTAATTAAAACTGATGTATAGTGGCTTGGGGAGAAAGAACTTGCAGGAAAGTAAAAAAATGTCCAGATTTAGTATGTTGTCAATGTATGAATAAATATATGTAGGCATACCCTGTTAAATGCTGATAGGTTGGTAGCTAGGCACATCATTTGCTGGGGATGTCAAGTTTATTTCAAGTTTTACTGCAGTTCAAGGAAGTACGGGCTCAGGTGCCCGGTAAACTTCTCAAATTCCTATTTAAAATCCAATGTTAAAAAAATTTGACAAACTCGATAAAAGATGTACCTTTGCTCCTCTACCTCTGCATTCAGGCATTCCAAAGTGAGTTTTTTTTTAAGCAGGCTTATCAAAGTGGATTCTGATACCTGTTTCCTTGGGATATCTAACCCTCTCAATTGGACAGTTTGTTTCCGAAAATACTCTATGGTGATTTGGATATTCTGAATCTGAAATTGATATGCTTGTCCTGCAAGATGTATACAACCCGCATGCACCATAAACTGACAACAGAAACAACCTAGGATATGTCATGTTTATGTAACCTGTAGGCTGTGGCTAGGTCAAGCAAACCACTGTCACAATAATTGGGAAAAACTCGATGCTCGAGATGTGTGCTTAAACAAAATTGACATGGTTTTTTTTATAGGATGAAAACACAGATTAATTAATTGTTGAAATTGCCACAAAAATTGGAGGTCCTTTACTGCATGTGTAAGATCAATTGTTAACGACTACCCTACCCTCTATGATTGTATTTTCATGTGTTCTAGAATCTAGTCTCTAGGACTGGTCTAACTAGATGATTTTTACTATCGGAAATGGCTATATATGTCTTAAATTTGGTCCTTGATACTCCTTTCTAGGTTGATGGAGCAAGAAAGCAAAATGTCCCTGCAAAGATGGTAAGTCCATGGGATGATATTTTCACCAACTTAAGCATTGGCGGATTGCTGTCTGAGGCATCTTTGCAAGGAAAGATCAGCAACTCGGAAACTAAAATGGATTTGCAGCCAATCCAGTTAGTTTCTGATATTAGTGTTGGAGGCTTGCTGTCTGAAGTGTCTTTGCAGGGTAAGATGTCTACTGGAATGAAACAAGAGAACAGAGTGGGATTGCAGCCATCTTCATTTGCTTCTTTTATTAGCTCAGGAAGCTTCTTTTCTGAAGCATCTTCTCAAGGAAAGGTTAGTGATTGCAATTTAGCTTCAAAAGGAAGCAAATCTGGATTGAAGGAAACGTCAGAGTATGGCCAGCACAGTGAGTCAAAATTTTCATGGGATTTTAATCTCACTAATTTGAGCATTGGAGGATTGCTATCTGAGGTGTCTCTGCTGGAAAAAGTAAAAAATCATGACCAAGGAACTGAGGGCAAACCAAGCTCACAACCTACGTCATCTTTTCCTGATTCACTCGATGCTTTTATAGCTGCCCGCCTAAATTCACACCCTGAAATTTCAAAGTCATCATCTCATGAATTGCACTCGTCTATCTTGGATGCTGAAGAGACATGCCATGCATTTCCAGTGCGTAAAATTTCACCAGGAAACGAAAATGCAACTACTTCGTGTGGAACAGCTGGTCCTGGCAATTGTCACGAGTATACAAGTTCGAAATCTTTCAGAATTCCATCATCCTCTAGCGCTCCTGAGGTTTGTTGCTCTATAATCTTTTCTGGTTTTCAGGCTAAAAAAGCTTCATTTTAGCCATCATTAGTTTTTGGCTTTTGATAATATTGCTTCCATGTGATCAATTCTCAATGTGGAGCTTCCTAATCTTGCTTCCTTCATTATTACATAACTTCTTGATGTTCTTATGGAAGGATTGACGATTTCTTACATTCTGGTGTTGTTACAGCGCACAACTCAAAGTGTGATTGCACAAGATCAGTCATCTCAGCAACCAAGGACACCCCTCATTTCCTGTCCAAGGGGGATTTCTGATGAAGACAACAGCGTTGGGCTAAAGGGCATCAAATGGGTGCTTTTCGCTCTTTAACTAATCTTGTGTCCATTTGAAATTTTGCTTCTTGTCAAGGAACAGGAGAAGTTAACATATTCCTTTCCTATGTTTGTTTGCAGGAAGACTCTTTAGGACCATTTGATCTTGGAATGCCTATCTTGCGATCGGTTAGTGGTGGCGACAGTGTTAGCCTCAGCGAGTTCATTAAATAACATATTTATGTAGCCTTGAACTGATACCATAGACACTAGGAAAATTTTCCTCAGCTCGAGGATCAAATTCTTGAACAGTTGAAACTCGAAAGTAAAAATGATGCTGTGAATTGTCCATAAAAATAGCTAAAAGAACGATACTGTGATTATCAAAGACAGTTGTATTTTTATGTAATATTAGCCTTAAGTTGGGCTTTTCATTTTCTTCAACACCTAAGACAAGGACTTTGTAGTATCTTTCATATGGAAGCTAAGATATGTTAAGTCACTGAACATGGTCGTGTTTGGATTGATACGGATAACTGATCACGTTCAACTCTAGTCCTAAAAAGGATAAGCGGTCGCTGCAAATATAATCCGGTCTAAGAGTTCGGAGTTGAATTTCACAGAGAACTAAGGTTTAGCTACAATTATTCATTATCACCAAGAAGAGAAGCTCGAACAATTCCTAAGTTGTAAATATAAAGATCTTTATGTCTAACTAATTAACTAACAAATTAAAGGAGTGAATTAACAACTAAAGATACTAAGGGTTGGAGACAAGATTAAGGAGGCCTAGAGTTATGATTTTTCCAATTGTCGGAATCTTTCCCGCTACATCTCCTATAATATCGCCCAAGTATTCTCTACCGATACTTCGGGTGTTGTAATTCTCTTCCGAATAACTACCACAGTTTACTAGGTGTATTCTTCTGAACTACGCTAGCTGGCATTAGTTTACCGCTCACTAAGATCACAGCAAGGTTTCGTTATTCCTAATGCAACCTTTAAACATTCCGTATTGATTCCTCACGTACGTTAGGAGTGATGTTGTTCAACAACTACCTAAATGTGTACCCTTTTCCAAGCAATACACACTAAATAGGCACAGTCAATTGATGGCCATTCAATCAGCAACAATAAATACGTAGTTGAACAAGTAGAAAAATCAAACGGCTCAATTATATAAAAACATAACAAGAATCTATCCTACAAAAGGTTCCATCAAAACCCTAGATAACAAATTAGCTATTCATAATAGTATGTAAAACTATAACACTAAAATTCATAACCAATAATGGAAAATTGGAAGAAGAAATGGAAAAACTCGTAGAAGAATTCTCCACCTTGCTTCTAGCTATAACTGTTTATTATCACCAAGAATACAAGTTCGAACAATTCCTAAGTTGTAAATATAAAGATCTTTATGTCTAACTAATTAACTAACAAATTAAAGGAGTATATTAACAACTAAAGATACTAAGGGTTGGAGATAAGATTAAGGAGGCCTAGAGTTATGATTTTTTCAATTGTCGAAATCCTTCCGGCTACGTCTCCTATAATATCGCCCAAGTATTCTCTACCGATAGTGAGTACTTCGGGTGTTGTAATTCTTTTTCGAGCAAGTACCATAATTTACTAGGTGTATTCTTCTGAACTACGCTAGCTGGCACTAGTTTATCGCTCACTAAGATCACAACAAGGTTTCGTTATTCCTAATCCCACCTTTAAACCTTCCGTATTGATTCCTCATGTATGTTAGGAGTGATGTTGTTCAAGAAATGTGTGCCTTTTTTCAAGCAAGGAGAATCACACTAAATAGGTACAGTCAATTGATGGTCATTCAATCAACAACAATAAACACGTAGTTGAACAAGTAGAGAAATTCAACGACTCAATTATATAAAAACATAATAAGAATTTATCGTACAAAAGGTTCCATCAAAACCCTAGATAACAAATTAGCTATTCATAATAGTATGTAAAACTACAATACTAAAATTCATAACCAATAATGAAAAATTGGAAGAAGAAAAGAAAAAACTCGTAGAAGAATTCTCCGCCTTGCTCCTAGTGTGTTCTTGCCTCCTCAGGTCGAATCCTCTCTCAAAAACTTTCATTCCCTTTCTCAACTTGTTTAAGGAGTATTTATATATTAGGGTCAAGGTCCTTGAGTCCAAATCCGGATTGGAGTCTTTTAATTCGCGAACTTTTGACCATCGGGCTACAGACCTCACGAGGCCAGGCTTATAGCGCGGCCAACCTGGCTACAGAACTGGCTACGCCGGGCGTGTAGCGTGGTCAAGCTGGCTACAAAGCTGGCTACGCTTGGCTTGTAGCGCGATCAAACTGGCTACAGAGCTGGCTATGCTTGGTCTGTATCCAGGCTTGGGTACTTTTTTTTTTGTGCTCTTTTCTTGCATTTTCGTCCTCTGTTCATGCAACTTTCATTTGACTCTTTCTTCTGATACTCCTTGTTAGGACCGGGTTACCGGGTAGTGTAAAATTTAGCCAAACAATGTTATAACGACAATAACAAAGACAATGCAAGTTGATAATAACGGCAATTAAAGAAGATAAAGAAAACACAAATTTAACATGGTTCGGTCAAGGTAACCTACGTCCACAAGCGGAGAGGAGCAATTTTACTATACCAACAAGAGTACAAAAGAGAGTACAAAATTAGAGTAAATACTCTAATTAGTCCCAAATACCCAAAGAGAATAACCTCACAAGATCACTCCAAAGAAAGGGTTCACACAAGCATTTCCCAACACTCACTCTCTTACAAAATACTCTATAATGAAATAAAGGAGGAGAAAGAAAGACAAGAGTAAAAAGTTCTTGAATTGGTGTGTTTTCAAATGAGGAGAAACTCCTCTATTTATAGCAAGAAATCCTTGGCCTAATAGTAGATATTATGTCATGGCAAATGTCATGATCCACAAATTTGTTATAGTGGATAGTATGTCATAGCAAATGTCATGAAAATTTGGCCCCCACTTGAGAAGAAGCCAAATTAATGTCCATATTACAAATCTCCACCTTGGCCTAATTTTGGCTTATATAGTAAATTTTCTCCACCTTCTCCGCAAAAACCCCAATGGGCAAAATCATTCTTCATAAATGCCAATCAAGTTCAGGCAAAGCTTGAACTTGGACACTAGAAGAGGTTTTGTGAACATGTCAGCAAGATTGTCTCTAGTGTTGATCTTCTGAACAGAGGCTTTTCCTTCAGCAATGGTTTCTCGGATGAAATGATACTTTATATCAATGTGCTTCGTCCTTTCATGGTACATCTGATCTTTAATCAAGTGAATGGCACTTTGACTATCACAGAAAATGGTAAGACCACATTGGTGTGAATTGAGTTCCGCAAATAGACCCTTCAACCATAAGGCTTCTTTGATTGCCTCGGTCACTGCCATATATTCTGCTTCAGTAGTAGATAAAGCTATTACATGTTGTAATGTAGCTTTCCAACTAATAGCGCAACCACCAATGCAAAATACATAGCCTGGTAATGATCTTCTTTTGTCAAGATCACCTGCATAATCTGAGTCTACAAAACCAACCAAAGTGTTAGTATTTCTCCCAAACTCCAAACATGTGCTTGAAGTACCTCGCAAGTATCTGAGAAACCATTTCACAACCTGCCAATGTGCTTTACCAGGGCAAGCCATATATCGGCTTACCACGCTCACTGCTTGTGAAATGTCTGGCCGTGTACAAACCATTGCATACATAATACTGCCGACTGCACTAGAATAAGGAACCTGTGCCATGTACCTCTCTTCTTCCTATGACTGCGGGGATTGAGCAACTGATGACTTAAAATGAGCAACAAGAGGGGTACTAACTGGTTTAGCATCTTTCATGCCAAACCTCTCCAAGACTTTCTCCAAGTACTTCTTCTGGGTCAGAAATAGCCTGTTGGCTTTTCAATCTCTTTTGATCTCCATGCCAAGGATTTTCTTAGCTGCTCTCAAACCTTTCATCTCAAATTCACTTTTCAGCTGACCTTTCAAATTGTGAATTTCTATTAAATCCTTAGCAGCAATGAGCATGTCATCAACATATAATAATAGGTACATAAATGAACCATCATTTAACTTCCAGAAGTAAACACAACTATCATACATGCTCCTCGAATAACCATGATCCAACATAAAGGAATCAAACCTTTTATACCATTGTCTTGGAGACTGCTTTAATCCATACAAGGATTTCTTCAACAAGCAAATATAATCTTCTTTTCCTTCAATTTTAAATCCTTCCGGTTGATGCATGTATATTTGTTCCTCAAGTTCGCCATGCAAGAAAGCTGTCTTAACATCAAGTTGTTCTAATTCCAAATCATACATGGCAACGAAGGCAAGCAAGATACGAATAGAGCTATGTTTAACAACAGGCGAGAAAATATCATTAAAATCAACTCTTTGTACCTGGCTATAGCCCTTTGCAACTAATCGTACCTTATACCTCGCATCTTCAACCCCTGGAATGCCATCCTTTTTCTTGAAGACCTATTTGCAACCAACAATTCTTTTTCCTGATGGCGGCTTCAGAAGAGACCAAGTACCGTTCTTGTAGAGAGACTCAATTTCTTCATTCATTGCAATCAGCCATTTGGCTGAGTCAGCACCAGAAACTGCTTCTGAATATTTTGATGGTTCTCCAATTTCTTCAGTTTCCTGTGCAACTGAAAAAGCAGATGCAACATAATCTCCAAACCTTAATGGTTGTTTACCTTCTCTTCTTGGTCTATGTTTGGCTATCGAATACTCTTCTTCTTCTGGTTCAACTTCAGGAGTCTCAACGTCAGAAATTTTAGCTTTTGTCTCAACTTCAAGAGTTTCAACTGTATTTTGCTCCAAAGTTGATGAGCTTGGCTCAGAAGGAATGCCAATCTCAATCTCCACCTGGTTCTGTGTACTCTTTCCTTTATCTGTATTACAAGAACTAGAAGACTCTTTTCTAGAATGTAACATAGAAGATTCATCAAAGGTTACATATCTGCTAATTATAAAGTTTGGTGCCATGGGATCAGGATACCATAGTCGGTATCCTTTCACCCCAGATGCATACCCAAGGAAAATGCACTTTATAGCCCTTGTCTCTAATTTTTCATCATTTACATGAATGTATGCAGGGCAACCAAATATCTTTAAATCAGAATAATTAGCAGGAGTACCTGACCACATTTCCTCTGGAGTCTTAAAGTTCAAAGGTGCAGAAGGAGCTCGGTTGACAATATAACAAGCTGTAGAGATAGCTTCTGCCCAAAAGGCATTTGTTAACCTAGCATTTGAAATCATGCAACGAGCCCTTTCCAAAAGAGTTCTATTCATCCTTTCTGCCACACTATTTTGCTGAGGTGTCATTCTCACAGTATGATGTCGAGCAATTCCTTCATTCTTGCAAAATTCGTTGAATTCATCATTACAAAATTCCAAGCCATTATCTGTTCTAAGCCGCTTAACATGTTTTCCTGTTTTCTTCTCAATCAAAACTTTCCATTGTTTGAAATTTAAGAAAACATCACTTTTATTTTTCATAAAATAAACCCAAACTTTCTTTGAATAATCATCAATGAAAGTTAACATATACTTGGCACCACCTTTTGATGGGGTACATGAAGGACCCCAAAGATCTGAATGAATGTAATCCAAAGTACCTTTTGTTCTATGAATCGCTGGAGATTTGAAGCTGACTCTTTTCTGCTTCTCGAAAATACAATGTTCACAGAACTCCATATTTTCGGTACTTTGGCCACATAAGAGACCTCTTTTGCTGAGGATGGAAAGACCTTTTTCACTCATATGCCCCAATCGCATATGCCCCAATTTGGTGATGTCAGAATCTGATTTATCTGATATTAAAACTGCAGCAGCACCTGTAACAGTAGATCCCAAAAGAGTATACAATATACCAGATCTGCGTGCTTTCATGATCACAAGAGCACCATGAGAAATTTTCAGAACTCCGCTTTCACCTGTGTACTTGCACCCAAGAGATTCTAGAGTGCCCAAAGAGATGAGATTTTTCTTCAAGTCAGGAACATGTCTAACATCGGTGAGAGTTCTCACCACACTATCGGGCATTTTAATTCGGACTGTACCTTTTCCAATAACTTTGCAGGCATCATTGTTGCCTATCAAGACAACTCCACCTTCAATAGATTCATATGTGGTAAATAAATCCCGACTGGGACACATATGATAAGAACAACCCGAATCTAAAATCCACTCATTGTTAGATTTGAAACTATTATTAGTTGCTAAAAAAATAGTTCTCTCAGTCTCATCAGCAGCTATACTTGCTTCGGCAGTGTCAGTATTTTTGTGCTCATTTTTTTTTCTGTATGCTTTTCTTTGTTTTTCAATTTAAAGCATTCACAAATAATGTGACTTTTCTTATGACAATATTTGCATATGACATTTCTGTATCTGGATTTTGACCTTGATTTAGGTTTCTCACTACTTGAATCTTTCTTATTGGATCTACATCTTATGAATAAGTCTTTCCCTTGGTTCCCACTAGTTTCCCCAGTAATATCTCTATCTATTTATTCTTTTGATTTCAAAATAGATTTGATATCTTTATAAGAGATATTATCCTTCTCATAAAGCATAGTATCTTTTATATGTTTAAACGACTGGGGTAAGGAAACAAGCAATAACACAACTTGATCCTCATCTTTGATTTCAGCATCTATGTTACTTAAATCCATAAGAAGAGAATCAAAAGTATCAAGATGTGTAAGTATATAGGTACCTTCAGCCATACGAAAAGTATAGAGTTTTTGCTTTAGGTAAAGCATGTTTTCTACTGCTCTTTTTATATATAGGGTTTTAAGCTTTTCTCATATGCCTTTGGCTGAGCTTTTTGCTGCAACTTCACGCAAAACCTCATTTGAAAGATTTAAAATAATACATGCTTTTACCTTTTTATCTATGACGGCAAACTCCTCGTCCGTCATTTTATCCGACATCTTCTCCTTTCCTTGCAGTGCCAAATCTAAGCCATCCTGAATTAGGATAGCTTCCATTTTTAATTGCCACATTCTGAAGTTTGTACTTCGGTCAAATTTCTCAACATAAGACTTTGTTAGAGTCATTTTGGCTATTTAAACTAACCCGGTTAGATCTGGCTCTGATACCAAATTATTAGGATCGGGTTATCGGGTAGTGCGGAATTTAGTCAAACAACGTTATAACGACAATAACAAAGACAATGCAAGTTGATAATAACGGCAATTAAAGAAGATAAAGAAAACACAAATTTAACGTGGTTCTGTCAAGGTAACTTACGTCCACAAGCGGAGAGGAGCAATTTTACTATACCAATATGAGTACAAAAGAGAGTAAAAAATTAGAGTAAATACTCTAATTAGTCCCAAATACCCCAAGAGAATAACCTCACAAGATCACTCCAAAGAAAGGGTTCACACAAGTATTTCCCAACACTCACTCTCTTACAAAATACTCTATAATGAAATAAAGGAGGAGAAAGAAAGACAAGAGTGAAATGCTCTTGAATTGGTGTGTTTTCAAATGAGGAGAAACTCCTCTATTTATAGCAAGAAATCCTTGGCCTAATAGTGGATATTATGTTATGGCAAATGTCATGATCCACAAATTTGTTATAATGAAAATTATGTCACGGCAAATGTCATGAAAATTTGGCCCCCACTTGAGAAGAAGCCAAATTCCGGCTTCCAGTGTCCAAGTTCAAGCTTTGTCTGAACTTGATTGGCATTTATGAAGAATGATTTTGCCCATCGGGGTTTTTGCGGAGAAGGTGGAGCAAATTTACTATATAACCGAAATTAGGCCAAGGTGGAGATTTGTAATATGGCCATTAATTTTGTTTTTTCTCAAGTTGGGGCCAAATTTTCATGACATTTGCCATGACATAATATCCATTATAACAAATTTGTGGATCATGACATTTGCCATGACATAATATCCACTATTAGGCCAAGGATTTCTTGCTATAAATAGAGGAGTTTCTCCTCATTTGAAAACACACCAATTCAAGAGCTTTTCTCTCTTGTCATACTTTCTCCTCCTTTATTTCATTATAGAGTATTTTTTAAGAGAGTGAGTGTTGGGAAACACTTGTGTGAACCCTTTCTTTGGAGTGATCTTGTGAGGTTATTCTCTTGGCTTATTTGAAAATTAGAGTATTTACTCTAATTTTATACTCTCTTTTGTACTCTTATTGGTATAGTGAAATTGCTCTTCTCCGCTTGTGGACGTAGGTCACTTTGACCGAACCACGTTAAATTTATGTCTTCTTTATCTGTTTTAATTTCCGTTGTTATCAACTTTCATTGTCTTTGTTATTGTCATTATACCGTTATTTAGCTAAATTCTGCACTACCCGGTTCCCGATCATAACACTCCTACACATAAAACAATACAATTTAGATCAAATATCGCATAATTAACCACTAAACCAACCAAATATAGGGTGAGTAATGTACTAAAAGTATAGCATTTTGGCCGAACATCAATAACACAAAAAAAACTTAATTTTCATTTGACATTAATCTACGAGTTTGCAATGTCATAATAAGAAACTACTGTCGCTGCGATCTGGTATTATGAAATCTTTGTTGAAAGGGATTGTTCTTCTTTTGTTGTCAATTTTAATTCAGTTTGATGTAGATTATCTAATCTGATTCAATTGGAATTTCCTCTAACATAGTTTTAAACTTTTATAATCGAAGTATATAAATCACCTTTTGAGCAGATAATTTACATTATCTTAATGAAATTGAGTAAGTTATGGTCAACTAATCTTACTGATCATTTAAAGTATGAAAACTATTTGGAAAATACCTAGATAACCCTCTCAAACTTGTTAGCTAGTAATCACATAAATATCTCAACTCGATGAAAATGTTTAGTAGAGTTACCTCGGTAGATTTACCTTTTGGCTACATATTCACATATAACAACTAAGACTGTATACTTAGTAAACCATTGATAGTCTAAATGTCTTGATTTCTTTTCTTGTAATTTCAAATCGAAGTTAATTCTCACAAATGAAAGACTCTTTCACCTGCTTTTAGCTCTACTTACAAGTTATCCTTTAATAAACTCATACTTGAAGTAAAACTAATTAATTAGAAATTTATACCAACACAAAGAGTATTAACAGAAAAATCGTTTCGCCCAACTCATTTTTGGAGTCAAATAAAGAAAAAAAGGATATGTGAGTAATCTAGCATGACCAAACACTCTTCGAAGGCATGGACTGTCTAGATTATGTGGTCGAAATTAGGGAAAGGTCAATTCAATTCTGGATGGAAACGAAATTTTGTGAATTTCCTACTAACTAAAAGATCGTTTCGATATTTCAAACATATTGGAGGGTTCAATGTTACATGTCATTTCTTGTGATTCATCCATTTGGAAAGCTAATAGGAAAAGGAATTATGTAGCATTTATGCATACGTGGAACGCAAAAGAATACTCTATTGCCGGGTACGAACTCTTCTATAATTCCCATCATGGAGGAGTCGGCAAGAAATATCATATGCTTTGTATTATATTTATAAGTGATAATGGTGGAATTTTAGGTTTTCCTGACGCATAAGATAATAACACGTGGCGTATCCTAACTGCAGGCCTAAAGAAAAGTCTCGTTATTATTTACTAGTATTCATACTTGCACATTGCGCGGAAATATTAGATATACAACAACAACAACAACAACAACCCAATAGGATCCCACAAGTGGGGTATGGAGAGGGTAGAGTGTACGCAAACCTTACCCCTACCCCGGAGGGATAGAGAGGCTGTTTCCGGGAGACACTCGGCTCAAAGACAATAGATCCGTAACAACAATAGAAACATGAAATAAATAGAAAGGCCAAAATGTGAAAGACATCAAAAATGTGAAACACAACAAAAATCACTAGCACTCCTAGACAAAACACTATCATCCTAGCATGCACAACGAGGATACACGCTCGCTACCCCTAACCTACAACCCTAATGCTCGACCTCCACACCTTCCTATCAAGGGACATGTCCTCGGAAATCTGAAGCTGCGTCATGTCTTGCCTGATCACCTCGCCCCAATACTTCTTAGGCCGCCTTCTACCTCTTTTCGTACCTGCCAGAGCCAACCGCTCACACCTCCTAACCGGAGCATGAAGGCTCCTACTTGCCCGAACCATCTAAGTCTCGCTTCCCGCATCTTGTCATCCAAAGGAGCCACGCCCACCCTCTCCCGAATGTCCTCATTCCTAATCTTATCCATCCTAGTGTGCCCGCACATCCACCTCATTCCCTATTTACAATTCTTTCCTTAGAAAATCAAAAACAAAATACTAAATCCAAAAATATTTTTTTTATAGTCCCACAGTTTAGCTTTTATTTATTTATTTATTTATATTCTTTTATAGAGTCAAAACCCGAGAAATCAGAATTTTTGTGTGTCAATAATATGTTTGATCAAAGCCTAACCCCGTATCTGGGTAGACAGGTATACCATGAGTGGGGAAAGAGGTAAGTCTGAAAAGAGGCCCAGATCAGAAGGGATACCAGATTTTCTCATTGTCAATCAGATACCACAGTTGTTGTGGGATTGGTGGAGAGACTTTAAGGAATATGAGCGAAACCAGATAAAGAAATACTTGGGACATTTGGTTCACATGACTACGATAAAGCCTAGGAGGGATGTGATTGAAGTTTTGATTCCGCACTAGGATCCTGAAAATAATGTGTTCCATTTTACCGACTGTGAAATAACTCCGACCTTGGAGGAAATCACCCATTTCCAGGGGTGGGGCCGCAATCTTCGCCGCCAAAAGCCTATAGTACCAAAAATGTGAACGAGGGTAGGTTTCTGAAGCTTTTGAACATAAATTACGGACAATATGAAGGTCTGGGAGGCAAATGGGTTAAGTTGGGCTTTTTGTTTCAGTTGTATGGCCTAGAATGCAATTTCGAAAGGAATGTGGGAAAATTGAAATCAAAGGAAGATAAGGAAACATGGAAGGTACATAGAAGGTTTGCATTTATGGTCACTTTTTTGGGGCGTGTAGTTTTCTCGGAAAGAGAGGGACGCATTGACATCCGCTTGGCAGGTGTAGTTGAGGCTCTGACCTCAGAAGGGGGTGATTATACTTTGGTCCCTATGATTCTTTCTTGCATTTTCCGTGCTTTAACTAGATGCAAAATGGGCGTGCGAAACTTTGATGGTTACAACATTTTGTTACAGATATGGTTTTTGGAGCATTTCTATCGTCATCCTACAATCACTAATTTTAGTGATCTATGGCCCAATCATACTTATGATCACCAGAAAAGAATTGATGAATGTGACTTACCAGAGGGGATTGGCGCCTGGAAAGAACTACTTCTTACTCTGTCTGCCAAACAGATTACTTGGAACTATGATTGGTTCTCCTCTAAAGAGGTCATTTGTGAGTCTGCATACCATTCTTATTGGTACTCATAGGATTGGATAGCGTTCAGTCTTATGCTCCACTTCGGGTAATGCGCCAATTTGCACGACTACAGGAGGTGCCACCAATATGAGATATGAGCAAGTTCTGTTATGATTTTGGTAAAGATCAACCTCATGACGAAGAAGAAATTATGAAAATTTGGTATGCAAGTAAAGTCTCGGAGTTGAATGATATGGTAGAAGACCGAGATCATGGAGAGGTGATCCCTGAATATATTACCTGGTTTCATGACCCTTCGTCGCTTAGAGATAGGCCTGAAGGATCCAACAGGAGGAGAAATGATCAAAGAGCTATAGAAAGGTTAAAAGAGGAATTAGAGCATTCTCGGATGACCATATCTAAACAACAAACCCAACTGCAAGCCGGAGTCGCTCAGATTCGTTTAAATATTGAGAAAGATTATCAATCGGCCTTATGGGGCATGGATAAAGATCTAAAGCATGCTAAAATGAGGCGTCCCGCTTAGAAGAAGAATTGGCAAGCACTATTGGTTTAGTTAGAAGAGTTGAGGCAAATAACAATGTTGAAATGCATAAGCTGCAAGAAGACTTGAGTATCATTGAAGAGGATGCGCACCAACAACAATTGGAGTTTGATCAGCAGAGAGAGCAGTTTGAAAGAGAAAGGGCCCATTGGATACGCTCAAAGGGTCAATTTCTTGCACAATTAAAAGAAATAAGGGCATAAGGGAGGTCATCAACATGCAGATTTTGAGGTAGAGCGACGTCAGTGGATGATTGAGAGAGCTGTGCTAAACCGTCGTATTGAAGAATACGAGGGACGCGAGACTGAGATGGGTAACGCCCTCAACACTACCCAGATATGGTTGCAGAATTGTCACGTGAATATGGGGCAAGCTAGAGAGCAAGTACTTCAATTGGCAGAGAAAGCGGCATATATTCATGACGATCATCGTCATCTAAACAATGAGAAAGTTGGTCAACAGGCACGTGCCCTCGTTCCACAATTGCCGGGAGTGTTTCAGAATTTGTACGAGATGTTGGGGGGAGAGTGGAGGCCAAGGGATGCAGACCATTGATGATATCAGTTTAAGAAAGAATGCCATTGAAGATTAAAGTTTTAGTGTAGTCAATTAGTTTTTAGTTTCATTTTGCATTTGTCGTATTTTTAATTTTATATTTGTCGCATTTTCAGTCATATTTATGTCTTTAGAGTCAATTTGGAAAAAAAAATCAAAATTATTATTATTTCCCCCTGAGCTAAGTAATGATCTGATTCATGCAGCGACATGATACGTAGGCAACCCACAAAAGGTTCGATCAAAATATTTTTCAATGGTTCTAAGATGAGAATCAAAATAAGGCGTGAGTAAAAAAAATGAGAAGAAAATAAGAGCGTCAATAAGAAGCAACCTCATAAGCCGGAATGAAACATGAAGCCTCCAAAAGCATGCTAGAAATAGTAACAATGATAGGAGCATGGCACATTATGTGTGATTCATATCTATAAAATGCTTAACCCTGACACGTTTGCTGTCTCTTACGTAGTAAGCTTAAGTTGGTTGGTTTGTGGTAAAACTGGCAACACACCATTACTTCACTAGATCTAAGGGAGTAGTAGTAATGGCCAACGATGATGAGATTGAGCTGATCACTGACGACCCCCAGGGTCAATCAGTTGAACAAGAGTCGGAGGAAATAAGAAAATTGAGATAGCAATTGTCTGATGTATATCAAGCTTAGGTGTCTGGTCAGCCTCCACCTTGTGGTCCCTCAGAGGGAACTTCCACCGTATCCCTGGCTACTCAACCACCGCTCCATACAACGAGCGACCACATCCTACCACCAGGGTATGTGCCAAACTACAGCCTCCACGTTGCTCAGGGTACCTCTAATGTGTGACCTCCAGTCGCACCGGTCAGGAACACTCCTCTAGTCGTGTCTGGCGCACTGGCATACACAATCCCGCCTCCACCTCATGTGATGAGGCCAATCAACGAGCCACCATCTCATGCTTATGATGGCCAATACTACTCTCCAAATATGGCTTTCGGGGTCTCGGCTCCATATTATCAGACTCCTCAGTATGAGTCACCAGTGGAAAATGAAAAGCTTGCCAAGACGGTTGAGCTGGATGAGATGGCCAGGAAAATGAAAATCCTTGAACAGAACATAAAGAACATACAGGGACTAGGGGGTCACAAAAGTGTTTCATTCAGTGACCTATGCATGTTCCCTCACATCCATTTGCCACCAGGGTTCAAGACCCCAAAATTCGAGAAGTATGATGTACATGGCGACCCTATCGCCCATTTGAAAAGGTACTGCAACCAGCTAAGGGGTGCGGGTGGAAAAGAAGAATTATTGATGGCTTATTTTGGGGAAAGTCTTGTGGGGGTAGCCTCCGAATGGTTCATTGACCAGGATATCTCTTACTGGCATGTCTGGGATGACACGGCCCAAGCCTTGGTCAAACAATTTCAATACAACATAGATATTGTGCCGGATCACAATTCCCTATCCAATATGAAGAAAAAGTCGACTAAAAGCTTTAGGGAGTATGCAATCAAGTGGAGGGAGCAAGCAACTAGAGTTAAGCCACCCATGGATAACCACGAGTTGATCACTATTTTTCTGGAGGCCCAAGAGCCTGATTACTTTCAGAACATGATGTCCGCAATGGGTAGACCTTTTGCGAAAGCGATCAAAATAGGAGAAATGGTCGAAAATTGCCTCAAGACTGGCAAAATTATAAGTCAAGCCGCTCTCAAAGCCACCACCCAAGCTATCCAAAATGGGTCAGGAAGTTTGGAAAATAGAAAGAAGAGAGATGAAGGGTCCATGATGACTTCGGGATCCAGGGAAGTTCAAAGAGGGGCATCGCACCCTTATGTGCAAGTTCAGCAGGGGCAATCCAGCTACCCTCAACATTACTATCCCCCGCCAATTCCTTAGTACTCTGTGGGACCGCCATAATATACAGTGTTTAATGCTCAATCATATTCTCATCCTCCCAATCAATAGGTACGGGCACCAGCTCCAAGATTCCCCTGACCTCAGCAGCAAAATTTTTGGGCACCCTACAATGCTCGTCCTAGGCAGGATTATGGTCGAGAGCAGAGGCCGGTGGAAAAATTTACTCAATTGGCTGAATCATACTCTAGTTTATTCCAGAAGTTAAAGCAGATGGGCGTGATTGGACCCATCGCTCCCCACCATATGCATCCCGATTCACACGGATTTCAAACAAAAATGCTAGATATGAATATCATTCAGGTGCTCCGGGGCATAGCACTGATGACTGTTGGACCCTGAAAAGAGCCATAGAAAGACTCATTATTGAAAAATTGATTGTAGTCACGAATGGCGAGGAACCTCCTAATGTGACCAATAACCCATTGCCAGTACACAATGATGTTCATTTTATGGGAATGATTGGCCGAGATCATGAATACAAGCTGGTTGGTCGAGCAGAAATGACAGTGGTAACGATTCAAGAGGGAACCAAACTGGAAGTAAGTCCAAGCCTAGATGCACTGTTGATTGTGAAAGGCGCCCAAAGCTCAAAGAGGGCAACTTTATCTGTTCCAAAAATCTCGAGGTTGGAAGTTCGCTCCAATGTTCCAAACCCAAAGTCATACGTCCTTGGAGGTCACACCATCACAAAGCAGAATCAGGGCGATACGACGGGTATAATAGAACCGATCATAATCAAGCCTGCCACACAACCCCGTGTAACAAATACGAAAACCATCCCTTAGAACTACAACAAAAATTGTAGTAACCTACAAAGGCAAGGAAATCATAGAAGAAGCGGGGGAAACTGGAGGTTTGACTCGATCAGGGAGGTGTTACTCTCCAGAAGAGTTGAGAAAGGCTAAGCAAATCAGAGAAGGTCAAATGCCAATAAAAAAACCGGTCACTGAAGAAGAAGCGGAGGAGTTTTTGAAAAAGATGAAAGTTCAGGATTACTCAATCATTGACTAGCTGAGAAAGACTCTTGCCCAAATCTATCTGTTATCTCTGCTCATACACTCAGGAGAGCATGCCCGTGTACTAATCAAAATCCTAAATGAGGCACATGTCTCAGAGAATACCACCGTGAATCAGTTAGAGAAGATGGCCAATAGATTTTTTGAGGTGAACAAAATTTCCTTTACTGATGATGAACTTCCTGAGGAGGGATCCGGTAATAATAGGGCTTTGCACTTGATTGTCAAATGTGAGGGGCATTATGTGAAGCGAGTCATGGTTGATGGAGGCTCGAGTGTAGATGTATGCCCCATCTCTACCTTGCAAAGTATGAAGACCAATACAGACAGGATCCGACCTAGCAATGTTCGCATCCGGGATTTTGATGGCTCAGCGAGAGATACCATTGGGGAGATCAACCTCACCATGACGATTGGGCCTGTTGATTTTGAAATTGTCTTCCAGGTACTAGACATGGAAACTTCTTATAACTTTCTTCTTGGAAGGCCATGGATCCATACGGCCCGAGCTGTGCCATCCACCTTGCATCAGATGCTCAAATTCGAGCACGACATGCAAGAAATTATTGTTCACGGAGAAGACGAGTCATCCATTTATAAAGACCCATTAATCCCATGTATTGAGGCCAAGGAAGGATGTGAGTCTATTGTCTATCAGGCTTTCAAAGTGGTTGTTGTGGACCATGTTGAGGAAGAAAAACCCATTCTACATCCGCGTCTCTCCGCCACATCTGTAATGGTGGCTGCACTTATGATGAGACAAGGTTATGAGCCAGGAAAAGGTTTGGGGGCATCATTGCAAGGAATTTCAGAACCCATTTCTCCGTTCAGTAACAGAGGTACTTTTGGTTTAGGATTCAAGCCAACACAAGCAGACGAAGACAAAGCCAAGCACCGCAAAAATCACGGTTGGTTCTTGCAGCAACCTATCCCTCACATTTTCTACACTTTTGTCGAGCCACGATTCAAACATGGTCAAAATTCCTCGGCGCATGCCAACATTGATGAAATTTGCCATGGCCTCAGCCAGATATTTTCTGAAGTGAATATGATCCAGGCTGGTGAAGGCACTAGTCGTGCCGATATGCAACTAATTGGCCCAGAAACCATGATCAATAACCGGGAAGCAACTCCTCTCCCCATAAGGAAGGAGTCTTGGTAGTTGACTTTTCGCAGCTTCTTTATTTTGTACTTTGGGTTACTTTCAGGGTTGTAATCCAAATATCTTAGTATGATTGTTTTATTTTGATGTTAACCCTTCTATCCTTTCAAATTCAATGAAATGCAGTTCAGTTTCGTATTTTGTATCTTTTTCTTTTCCTAATTCCTGCTATTTTATTTCCATTTCAGTTTTGTTAATGCCGATTTTAATAACATGACATGCATGCAGAATTCACCCCCAGATCTCAAAAAGCTGTCTAATTTCGAAATAATGCATCAAGAGGTCGAATATGATGAAGATAAGGTTTTTGATGAAATAAAAAGAGAGTTTGAACAATTTGAAAACAAGCCTAGGCCCAACCTCAATGAAACTGAGCCAATTAATATCGGAGGTCATGAAGAAGTCAGAGAAACAAAGATAAGCATTCACACTAAACAAAAAACCAGAGATGCCTTGATTCAACTTTTATTTGAGTATAGAGATGTGTTTTCCTGGTCTTATGATGATATGCCTGGTTTAAGCGTCGATTTAGTGGTTCATAAGCTTCCTACATATCCTGATTTTCCACCAGTCCAACAGAAGCAGCAAAAATTTAAAACGGACATGAGTGATAAAATCAAAGAGGAAATAATGAATCAATTGAGCGCCAATGTTGTCAGAGCCATACGATACACCACCTGGGTGGCAAATGTTATGCCCGTGCCAAAGAAAGATGGAAAAACTAGAGTCTGTGTTGACTACAGAGACCTGAACAAAGCAAGTCCGAAGGATAATTTTCCTTTGCCGAACATCCATATTCTTGTAGATAATTGTGCAAAGCATGGGTACCTATTGTTACAGGGTCATGCCATTCGGTTTAAAGAATGCAGGGGCAACTTACATGAGGGCCATGACCACCATTTTTCACGACATGATGCACAAAGAGATTGAAGTATATGTCGATGATGTCATCATAAAATCAAAGACACAGGCTGACCACGTGAATGATTTGAAAAAGTTCTTCGAACGGCTTCGAAGGTATGACCTTAAGCTCAATACAACCAAATGTGCGTTTGGGGTTCCATCTGGAAAACTCCTCAATTTTATAGTCAGTCGGAGAGGCATCGAATTGGATCCATCTAAGATAAAGTCCATTCGAGATCTGCCAGCCCCGAAGAACAAAAAGGAGGTCATGAGTTTTCTTGGAAGGTTGAACTACATCAGTAGGTTCATTGCTCAGCTCACAACTACGTGCGAGCCCATCTTTAAGTTGCTGAAAAAGGATGCTGCAATCAAGTGGACAGACGATTGCCAAAATGCTTTTGACATGATCAAAGATTATCTATCAAAACCCCCTGTACTGGTCCCACCTGAACCTGGTAGGCCTTTGTTTTTATATCTATCGGTGATGGATAATTCCTTTGGATGCGTTCTGGGGCAACATGATGCGACAAGCAAAAAGGAACAAGCAATATATTATTTGAGCAAGAAGTTCACCAATTATGAGGTTAAGTACACCCTTTTAGAAAGGACATGTTGTGCTTTGACTTGGGTCGCTCAGAAGTTGAGACATTATCTTTTGGCCTATACTACTTACCTCATATCCAGAATGGATCCTCTGAAGTATATTTTGCAAAAGCCAATGCCCATCGGCAGGCTCGCAAAATGGCAAATCCTGCTCACAGAGTTCGACATCGTCTATGTCACTCACACCGCGATGAAAGCACAGTCTTTGGCCGATCATTTGGAAGAGAATCCAGTTGATGATGAGTACAAGCCACTTACCACATACTTCCCAATCGAAGAGGTCAACTCAATAGAAGAAGTAGTTCCAGACGACAACCCTCTATGGAAAATGTATTTTGATGGAGCTGTCAATATCAACGGAGTTGGGATCGGGGCAATCCTCATCTCACATATTGGACAGTATTACCCTACAACAACCCGGCTTCGGTTCTTATATACCAATAATACGGCAGAATACGAAGCCTGTATCATGGGTTTGAAAATGGCCCTCGATCTAGATGTGCATGAACTATTGGTTATGGGAGATTCTGACTTGCTTATCCGGCAAGCCCAAGGTGAATGGGAGACTCGAGACATCAAGCTTATTCCATACAGACAATGTGTACAAGATTTGAGCAAAAGATTCAAATCCATCGAGTTCAAGTATATTCCCAGGTTTCACAACTAGCTAGCCGATGCTTTGGCTACTTTAGCCTCGATGCTCCCTTATCTGGGAAACACCCATATCGATCCACTAGAAATCCAAGTTCGGAATCAACACGGTTACTGCAATACAATTGAGACAGAACCAGATGGTAAACCATGGTATCATGACATAAAACAATTCCTGAAAATGAGAGAATACCCAGAGCACTCCAAGGGAGATAAAAAAAAGAACTATAAGGAGGCTCGCCAGCGGTTTCTTCCTGAATGGGGAAATTTTGTACAAAAGGACCCCAGATTTGAACTTGTTGAGATGCGTAGATGCCACAGAAGCTGAGCGGATCATGAGTGAAGTACATTCGGGGGAATGCGGATCGCACATGAATGGATATGTTTTGGCGAAGAAGATTATGTGGGCAGGGTATTATTGGCTTACAATGGAGCGAGATTGCTTCAGTTTTGTTCGCAAGTGTCACCAATGCCAGATTCATGGTGACCTAATTCACTCGCCACCTTTGGAGTTGCATCTTATGTCCTCTCCTTGGCCTTTCGTTGCTTGGGGAATGGATGTTATTGGGCCAATTGAGCCAAAGGCTTCAAATGGGCATAGATTCATTTTGGTTGCAATTGATTACTTCACCAAGTGGGTGGAGGCCGTCACTTTCAAAGCAGTCACCAAGAAAGCAGTGGTAGACTTTGTTCATTCCAACATCATCTGCCGCTTTGGTATCCCAAATACCATTATCACTGACAATACAGCCAATCTCAATAGTCATTTGATGAAGGAGGTATGCGAGCGATTTAAAATTATGCATCGCCATTCTACCCCTTACCGGCCAAAAGCAAATGGAGCCGTTGAGGCAACGAACAAGAACATCAAGAAGATTCTTAGGAAAATGATGCAAGGTTCGAGACAACGGCATGAAAAGTTGCCTTTTGCTCTTTTGGGATACCGCACGACTGCTCGCACATCTGTTGGTGCAACTCCTTATTTGTTGGTATATGGGACGGACACTGTAATACCGGCTGAAGTCGAAATTCCCTCTCTTCGGATCATTGTGGAGTCGGAGATTGAAGATACAGAATGGGTAAAGACTCGATTAGAACAACTAATGTTGATTGATGAAAAATGGCTAGCAGCAGTGTGCTTTGGCCAGTTATACCAACAAAGAATGGCACGCACTTACAACAAGAAAGTGCGTCCAAGGCATTTTGAGGTAGGCCAACTCGTTCTGAAACGCGTTCTTCCACACCAAGTAGAAGCTAAAGGAAAGTTCGCCCCAAACTGGAAAGGACCCTACATCATCAAGAAAGTGTTACCAAAAGGGGCCTAGCACTTGGTAGATGAAGAAGGACGGGTACCAGACATGACTATTAATGCAAATGCAGTCAAAAGATATTATGTTTGATATATACCCACTGTGGAACTTTCATGCATGATTTTCTTAGATCGAGATGACGAAGGCTACCATTGCTCGCTATTCCAAGCAAGTTTCACCCTTTTGTTATCCCTTTTAAGCTGTATTTTTCTTCCTTGTTTTCCATTTTTTGGAAACTGTGTACTCAAAAAAAAATAAAAAAAAGAAGAAGAAGAAGTCAAACAATAAATTATTTTTTTTGAGTCATTGAACTACGTCCGACCTGATTCCGAAAGGATACGTAGTTAGCCTTATCTTGGGTTCGGTCCCATCGCAACAAAAATCCATATTCCCAATACTCCAAAATTGGGAAGAAGTTTGTTTTTATCTTACGGTTTTCCCGTAGAAACAGTTCCAAAAGTTGTAATTCACTTCAAGGTTCTTTTCGCCTTTTTCTGTTAAGAATTTCTGATCGATCTTTGAGAATACTTGAATTTCCCATGCCAGGGGCATTGGCCAACCTTCCGCAAAATAATAATAATAATAACAATAAAAATAAAAAATAAAAATAAAAAAAGGAAAAAAAGAAATGAGAGAGTCTTATCGGTGAAAACACGTATGAGCACTGTAAGGCGACAGTGAGCAGAGAGATGCAAGAGTCTTATTGGTGAAAACCAGATGGGCACCATAAGGCAACAGTGATTAGAGAAATGAGAGAGGTCAGTTAGCGAAAACCCGCAAAGGGCGCTACTAGCCGAATGAGGGTCTTCGATGCTTCAGCATGAGCACAACCAAGACAGTTTCAAGGTGAACATTTGCGATGTATTTTGAGAATTAGACAGCTTAGACAGATCAGGCGTCCAGTCCAAAATGCATGTCATGATTCATTGAAGTCGGCACATATCTCCAGATAAGTCTCCTTATTTCTTGCCCCGAAAGGGACACCTTTTATTTAGACATAATTCCTTTTTCACGTCCAATTGCTCTTCTATTATTTTTCATAATTTTTCTTAGATTCCCTTTCAGTCCAATCTTGCATCAAAAGCAAAGCAAAAATGGCTGCAAAACTGTCTACAGTTTTCCCGTAATACCGAGCACAATTTGGAGCATATACGGCATTGACGAAGGCAGGAATCCATCTGTGATCTCTTTTGATAAGGCAGACAAAGTGTCTCAAAGAAACTGAAAAGGTCGCCTAAGCAAGACTTGCTTCATGGGAAAAGTTGATAAGCACTACAGACACAAATTAGTTCTGAGTGCAAGACAACTAAGTTTGATTTTAAAGAAAAATTGCTTTGCTTAGATACAAGGGTTAACGGTACCATGGACATCCGGGTATGAAACAGCCAGGGGAGACGTCATAAAGACAAAGTCTCCAGAAAACGATACAAAGTATCCGAGCATCTCGGTACCACTCTGATAGAATCAGTGCATCAAGGCCACAAACCGACCACCACTTTAAAAACTCACAAATTTTCTTTGTTTGAAGCAGGAACAAAGTAGTGCAGAATGGCAGTTCTCAAAGGACGAATGTCACCAAATGTAAGCTCCTTAAAATCTTCAGCATGCATCACTACTGTCCATACCTCCTATTTTCGTAGCTTAACCCATGTAGAACCTTTTCGCTTAGGAGGATCCAGCTCATAGTTCCGGGTAGAAGTATTTTTCGCTCAGGTTATTTTACATAGCTTAACCCAGGTAGATCTTTTCGCCTTGGGGGATCCAACTCAAAGTTTCGGGTAGAATTACTCTTCGCCCATGCTGTTTTTCATAGCTTAACCCGGGTAGAACCTTTTTTGCCTTGGGGGATGCAGCTCATAGTTCTGGGTAGAAGTACTCTTCGCTCAGGTTTTTATACATAGCTTAACCAAGGTAGAACCATTTCGCCTAGGGGGATCCAGCTCATATTTGCGGGTAGAAGTACTCTTCGCTCAGGTTTTTAATCATAGCTTAACCCAGGTAGATCTTTTCGCCAAGGGGGATCCAGCTCATAGTTCCGGGTAGAAGTACTCTTCGCTCAGGTTATTTTACATAGCTTAGCCCAGGTAGAACCATTTCGCCTAGGGGGATCCAGCTCATATTTGCGGGTAGAAGTACTCTTCGCTCAGGTTTTTAATCATAGCTTAACCCAGGTAGAACCTTTTCGCCAAGGGGGATCCAGCTCATAGTTCCGGGTAGAAGTACTCTTCGCCCAGGCTATTTTACGTAGCTTAACCCAGGTAGAACATTTTCACCTAGGGGGATCCAGCTCATAGTTCCGGGTAGAAGTACTTTTCGCTCAGGTTGTTTTACGTAGCTTAACCCAGGTAGATCTTTTTGCCTGGGGGGATCCAGCTAATATTTTCGGGTAGAAGTACTTTTTGCTCAGGCTGTCTTTCGTAGCTTGACCCAGGTAGAACATTTTCACCTAGGGGGATCCAGCTCATAGTTCCGGGTAGAAGTACTCTTCGCCCAGGCTGTTTTACGTAGCTTAACCCAGGTAGAACCTTTTTCGCCTAGGGGGATCCAACTCATAGTTTCGGGTAGAAGTACTCTTCGCTCATGTTGTTTTACGTAGTTTAACCTGGGTAGAAACTTTTCGCCTAGGGGGATACAGCTCATATTCCGAGTAGAAGTACTCTTCGCCCGGGTTTGCTTTTCATAGTTTAACCCAGGTAGACCATTTTCGCCCCGGGGATTCAACATTTTTTTAGTAATACAGGGCGTCAACCCCTGGTTATATTTCCTTTTCAGTAACACAGGGCGCAAACCCCTGGTTACATTTCCTTTTCAGTAATACAGGGCGCCAACCCCTTGTTACATTTTCCTTTTCAGTAATACAGGGCGCCAGCCCCTGGTTACATTTTTTTTTCAGTAATACAGGGCACCAACCCCTTGTTACATTTCTTTCTCAGTAATACAGGGCGCCAACCCCTGGTTACGTTTCCTTTTCAGTAATATAAGGCGCCAACCTCTAGTTACATTTCTTTTTCAGTAATACAAGGTGCCAACCTCTTGTTACATTTTTTTTTTCAGCAATACAAGGCGCCAACCCCTAGTTACATTTCTTTTTCAGTAATACAAGGCGCCAACCCCTAGTTACATTTCCTTTTCAGTAATACAGGGTGTCAACCTATGTTTACATTTTCTTCTCAGTAATACAGGGTACACCAATCCCCTGATTATATTTCCTTACTAGTATAGGGTATACCAAACCCTAGTTGTGTTCTCCAACATAGGGTACACCACTCCCTAGTTGATTTGATTTTAAATGCAGGATACACCACTCCCTGATATCATTACCAATATAGGGTATCCCATTCTCTAACCACATTTTCCCAACATAAGGTACACAAATCTTTAGTTGAGACATTCTTTTGGGACAATAAAATAAAAAAATAAAAAAAATCATCATGACCTTTTCAGGGTATACTATTTCTGTTTTTTTTTATTTTTTTATTTTGCTTTCAATAAAGAAGTAGTTTAGAATTTTGTTACAATAACTCACGAAATTTTTCCTAGTGAAAACTGGGGGAGAAAAATTTTATTCGTTTGTTTATTGTGATGTCTGAGCAGGTTTTACCTCGAGGCACAAAGTTCGAGATGAACAAAAGTAGAAGTCTGAATCCAAAATAAAGAAAAGAAAAGTGAATCCAAATGCAGAAGCAAATGGAAATGGTATGGATTGCTCAAAACATGACTGAAGTTACGAGTTTCCCATTTCTTGTTTTGCTCAGAAGAAGCCGTAGAAGAATGAACTAGCACCTACAGCTAGCAAGCATCAAGGTTCAGATCAGATTCTGCATGAACAACCAGTCAAGACTCAAGATCAAGGTTCAGAAGACTTATAAATAGGAATCTTGTAACTTATAGCTGATAGGCTTATTTAGTTCCTTTAGATTTTGATGTAATAACAGGGCTATGGACCGGAGCCTCGACGGAACCTAGCTCGACTTTCGAACTCATCACCCCATCATTCTTCTTGAACTACACGCGACATGATTCCCTTATAACCCAGGATATGTAGGCTGTCCAAAACCAGGACTCGGTTGCACCTTTTTCTTTTATTTTTTTTTTTTCTCTTTTGAATAACGATATGGTCAAAACTTAGTCACACGACTTACTTTATCTTTGCCTGAAATTTTTTAATGTTTTCAAGCAAAGAGGGGCATGTTGTGAGCACCTAATTTTTTACCGTGTTTGAATATTTCCCGCTCCCATCTTCCCAGTCGTGTCCCCACTCAACTTTCCTTTGTCCCCCATGCTTGTCCCCCATGCTTGTCCCCCGTGCTTGTCCCACATGCTTTGTCCCCATGCTTGTCCCCACACATAACCCCTCACATATCCCCATTTTCTTTCTTCACGTGGAGGGGGAAAAAGATGACCAAAAAAGACCATCTTCTTCCCTCTATTAATTCTAGCAAGAGAGACACCAAAAAAAAAAAAAAAGAGGGAGGGACGGGAAAAATATTAGACAAAAAAGACAGCAAGCTTTCTTCTTCTTTATGATTTTTGACAAAACTTGAACTCCCTCACTTGGCTTCAAGACAGAACCATTTTACTACAAAAAATCAGTTGTGTTCTACCATGAAAATCTGTCACTGAAGCTTCAAACACTATACCAAAACTCAATTGAAAACACACCCAAAAGAGAAGGGAAAAGAACGGCCTACCCCATCTCCTTCACCTTCAGCAGCCGATTACCCTCCCCTCCCCCCCCCCCCTCCCAAAAAAAAAAAATAAGTGACCCAGCGACCCTTACGATTCTGACAACTCCATAGCCGCCTCCTCCATAGGATCCTTCTTTCTCGCTCGTTTCCTTCTATTTTGCCATATTTTTCGGCAAAACCAACCGAGCAGCCAAACTCCGTCGAAGATCCGGCGAAGCTTCTAGGTTGGTTCAATTTTCTGGCGGAAGATTCTGTTTTCTTGCACTTCGTCAATAAAGGTTCTTTTCTTTGTTTTCACTTTCTTTTATGTCCATATAATGCTCTTGTCAATGTTTAAATGAATGATTTTGATTTTTTGATTTATTATTTATTTATTTTATCATGAAGATGCTTTAATTTGCTCTAATGGTGATTAACTTGTTGTATTTGCTTAGACTAAATCGGAAGTATTTAATTTAATACGTTTGGGATAGAACATGGCTCTATTAACTCACTTGGATTTTCTTAATAATGAAAGATTTTAAAGTTTCATTCTTTTCTTTCTTCTACTGTTTCGCTCGAATTACCATGCTTTATTAGCTTTCATCAAACCTTCTCAATTTGTGTTGCTTGAATGTTTGTGTTAGTAAGTTTTCATCGCTTTATATGGTATACTATTTAATGTTTTGTTGACTTGAATCTTATGAATATTAATTGCTTAATTGATATAAGAATGTCATGGGCTATAATGTGGGTCTTGAAACATAAGAAATTTGGGCCAAGTAATAGATCATGTTAGTTAGCCTATTTAATCCCCAATAATATCTTATCCATAAATTTGGCATCACGTTAATCTCAAACTTAGAAAGAATTAATTCATGAACACCGCTAGTATGCTTTAGGCGCATATTAATTAATCAAATTATCGTGATTGTGTACACGTTCGCGTGATATAGTTATGATTTTCAAATATTAAAATTGAAGTATGCGTTAGCGCAACTTTGGGCAAAACAATCTTAGTATAATAAAATGTTATTAATTGTGTACACATACACGAGACATGATTTTAGCACAATAAACAAAACGGATTCACACAAGTGATTCGTTTCAAAGATAATTCCATATTTTAATAATTAAAAGCGGATAGATAAAATATAAAAACCTATAAATTATAGTTTATTCAAAATTAATTTAAGCCAAGTTTAAGTCAATAAAGCGACTGTGCTAGAACCACGGGACTCGGGAATGCCTTACACCTTCTCCCCAGTCAACAGAAATCCTTATCCAGACTTTGTTTTTTGCAGACCAATAATAATAGAGCCAAACATTCCTTTGACTAGGGATTCAAATAAAAGGTGACTTGGAACACCCAAAAACTCAATTCCAAGTGACAACTCTGTAAATAAAATAATCCCTACTCAAGTTTGTCACTTTAATTGGAGAAACGCTTTAACCCACCATCCATAACATACATTATCATTTTGCGGGTAGAAAAGGGGTGTGACAACACTCGTCACTATTTATGAGAATATTGAAATCTACTGGTATAGTTGAATCAAATAGAAATTTTAAAAATAATAGATTTTTAAAATTAAGAAGATGTTGGTGATGGAGGTAAGGGCAGCAGTTTTTTTTTTTTTTTTAAAGAGTGGGTTTTGGGGTTAGGTGTTTTCTAGGAATAAAGTTAATTACTTCTCTCTTGAAATTTAAATGTTAAATTAATTATTTTTAGGCATTTTACCGTTTGGATAATTTTATAGATTTTCATGTTGATAGTTACAAAATTACATCCAACTTTCACATAACTTCGCAACAAAAATCATAAAATAAAAAAGAATCAAAGTCTAATATAATTAGAAATACCGCATTTCACAATTATATTAGCAAAACTAACCATTCTAATTTTAAACTAACTAATTTTATTACATTATTTACTTATCTTATCCTAATATTGTCAATTGTCTTGAGCAATGACAAATGACTTATTATTAGGCTGTCGCTTGGCTTAATGTGGATACTTGAAAGAAGAAATCGCATAAATAATTATTTGTATAGGAGAACGTGGATAAGAATCAACTTGAAAGAAGATATTGCATAAATAATTTTCTTGACACTTGGCTTAATCTTATAAGTAATTTTTTTTTGTCCAAAAATTATCAAGTGACTTTTTATTATAGTGTCACTTGGCTTAATATGGTGTCTTTTCCTCTCTTTTTATTATATAGATATATTATATAAGTCTTGTTTTGAAACGATGAAGTTAATAGGAATACGTGAGAAGCTCTTGTTAGGCAGTGTCTAATGTCGCGAGTGTACCATTATAAAAGATTGGCAAATGAAATTATATCGGACCATTACCTATAAAATTAAAGGTAGTGATTGATTTAATGTCTAATTTAGATTAATACTGATTGACTAATTTGATTCGTTCAGTTGCATCTTGTCAATATTTTGACTTACAAATAGTCAAAATATTGTAATTTCTCCTTTCTTAATTTCTTTACCTTTTTTTGTTTTTTGTTTTTTGTTTATTATTTACAAATTACGATAGCCTCAAGCTTTTTACACTACTTCAGTTACTCCAAGAATTGGATCCGTAATCACCTTTGATTATTTCAACTTTGAACCGTTTGGGAACATACTTCTAAAGTAGATTTTATATTATTTGACTAAGTTTCTACCTGTATCCCTTTGATTGCTCCAATTTTGTCCATTATGCTTCTTTTTGGATATACTTGCATAAAATACAATTTGACTAGGTTCCACCAGCCAAAACCTTTTAATTTATTACTAAATTTTAAAAAAAATGTATCTCCAAAAACAAGAGTAAATTTCCTTGAGATAACAGAAGGAACCTGGTCATTAGCCATGGACTTGAGACATGATCTTTTTTTCCATATTATTCTACACATGACGGCGAAAGCAAAGAAGTCCTAGAAAATGACTCTTTTTACAACTATTACATTATTCCATTAATATTTGCCGGCCTAGGGACAAAGAGAATTACAACTTCCTTAACATGTTTACCATTTCCTTTCTCTCTTTTTCTTTTTTTTTATTATCAAAATGATTCATTTGTTAGTCATATCATCATCTTCTTCTAGTTATTTGCATTGTTCTCTTAGTCATTACCACCGCTTAGATTCAACACAAAAAACTTTTTAGGAGATTCGCGACGTGAAGGGACCATATCCAATCCATCATGGGGTGTGTTCAAGGTAGGGGTTATGGTTTCTCTCCGGAGAGGTTTGAGAGAATGAAAATTGATAATGGTTATGTTAAAGGAGATGAAGTTGGAAAACAACATGCAGAAAGACGACGACGACGACGACAACAATATAATACAAGGGATATGAGTCGAATTAGGGAGCAAGAAGGGAATGGGAGGAATCATGTAGTTGAAGTAGAAACTAGAATTATTGGTAGAGATCAAAAGGAGATGATGATCAAAGGAAGGGATGGAATTGGAATTGGAAATGGAAATGGAAATGGAGTTGGAGTCAGAATAGGAAATGAATTATCAAATAGAGGCACAAGGAAAATGGAAGGAGATGAATTGGTGGATGGATGGCCAAAATGGCTTGTTGATAACATTCCTAAAGAGGTTTTGGTTGGTTTAGTTCCAAAGACTGCTGATTCTTATGATAAGCTTGCTAAGGTAAGTTTCCCACCTCCTCCCGAAACCGAAACCGATTCAGGATTCTAACTTACGTGTTCAACCTTTAAAATTCTCAATAGCTAATGAACCTATTATATATTCTTCGACATTATGAGTACAAAATCTAATATCCATTGGAAATTTAATTGTTTTTCAAGATCTTGCCTTTGTGCATGAGACATTAAACATGATTTGAAATCAAAAATCAATGCATCTTAATTATTTTTGCAGGTAGGGCAAGGGACATATAGCAATGTGTATAAAGCAAAAGATAGGAACAGTGGGAAAATAGTAGCGTTAAAGAAGGTTAGATTTGATACATCAGAACGAGAGAGTGTAAAGTTTATGGCAAGAGAAATCATAATATTGAAGAAACTTGATCATCCAAATATCATCAAGCTTGAGGGCTTAGCCACTTCAAGAATGCAATATAGTCTTTATTTGGTTTTTGATTTCATGGAATCTGATTTAACTAAACTTATCAATCGCACTCAAGGAAAACTCACTGAGCCTCAGGTAAATGCTTAACTATTTTCCTCCTTTTTGTAATGTTTAGAGAATATTGCACAATTTAATTAGTGGCATTATGTGGTATTAATGACTTCCTAACTATTTATTGTTTTTCTGTTAATGTTTTGGAAAGAAAAAAAATTTTACTAATGAAAAGCGATCTACCTAAAATTACATGGGGAAAAAGTTATATTAAAAAGATTTAGAATATCTCGGAATTCAGACAGAAGATAGAAAACAATACAAACTGAAAATATCTATAGTTTGGGATTGAGGCTAGTGCTTATTATCGTTATAGACTGGAATATGTAAACGCGTACTCATCAAAGCATCAACCTTATGAGAATTAAACTTCACTATTATATGTTATTTTTCTAAATATAACTTATCCTGAGGTCAATTTGAAGTTATTTAAATTTGACACTAGATTCGCAAATTAAAGAAACCGAGACTACACTTTTGAACGTTTAGCAGTGACAAATTATTTTGAAAATCTAAGGGTCAATTGCGACTTCCTTCCCATTATTCTTCTCTTTAAACATGAGTGTATCTTTTGCAATTTATGAAGCTAAGAAAGTTCAAATGTGGAGGTCATATTTTAGGATTTTAGGGTAATTGATCAACGATTGAATTGAGTAAAAAACAGACAAAAAATCATGGATAATTGATGCAGACATTTTTTATAGTGGAACTAATCAAAATAGCCGTACCACCCAACCGTTTAAATTGAAAATAACCATCGGAGGTATAATATAATATATAATTTATGTATAAATGTTATATAGTCAACGTATAATCTATATGTATATCGGTCGGCTATTTGCATAAAAATTTCTTTCTTGTAATATATCTTCTAGTAATTAAACCTAATAAAATATATTTTAAACACACTTTGTAGGTAAAACGTTACATGGAGCAGTTGCTCTCAGGACTTCAACATTGCCATGAGAGAGGGATATTGCATAGGGATATTAAGGGGTCAAATTTGCTAATAGACAAAAATGGGATGCTCAAAATTGCTGATTTTGGCCTTGCAAATTTTTACCAGATAAAGACAAAAAGGCCCCTAACAAGTAGAGTTGTGACACTTTGGTACAGAGCCCCAGAACTACTTTTGGGTTCCACTGATTATGGAGTTGGGATTGATCTTTGGAGTGCTGGTTGCCTTTTGGCTGAGATGTTTGTTGGGAGGCCTATTATGCCTGGTAGGAATGAGGTAAACAAACATTTTTAAATTTTTTTATTATTAAAATGTTATATCTTATAGGAAATTAAATATAAAATAACAATAATAACACCAACAATAAAATGTGTTATTGTTGAATCGGGCTTTCGCCTATTGTTCAAAATTCTCCATTGTTGCCCTTGTGAGAGTTGGGGTCGTGTCTCAATCCTAGTATGACTGATCATTCGAAAAGATCAACTAAACATTATTGACCTACTTATCTGATAAGTTAATAAGTTAAGGTCTATTATATGAATCATTTGCGGTGATTCACTATAAATTAATCAGTATTATGTTAATTGTTAGCGTACTGTAATTCTTCTTCTTAGGACCGATAATATTAGCAAGCTCATACAAGCAAAGTCAAATTAATAGAAGTAAAGTTGAAAATTCATGGTATTTAAAAACTATAATAATGCTGTAACTTTCTTTTTTTTCTTTTTCAGATAGAGCAACTTCACAAGATATTTAAGTTGTGTGGATCACCAGCAGAGGAATATTGGAAGAAAGTGAAGCCACCAACAACATTTAGGCCACCACAAAATTACAAGCCTTGTTTTGGAGATGTATTTCCAAATTTACCTGATTCTGCTTTCCCCCTTTTATACACACTTTTGGCTGTGGAACCTCAATTCCGGGGCACTGCTGCTACTGCTCTCCAAAATGAAGTAAGTTACAAAATTTCATTATGTCATTGTCATGCCTAAAAAAACATGGATTTCTAACAAAAATGTCTAAGAATCAGTAATCCGATTACAAGACATGAAATTGAGTGTGAGTTTGAATTGGTAATATAGAGCATTAGTAACCTTCTTGGAAGTAGCAAAATAAGTTGGACAAAGATCACTTTTACCCCCGGCAAAAACTATTTATATCCGATAATCGTAAAAGTGCATAAAATTTATATATTTTTTGTATATAGTAACATGCAGAAATGTGTGTGTGTGTGTGTGTATACACGCGCGCGCACACACAAAAATTATAGTTTTTCGATTATTATTTTGAGATCGGTTATATAATATTATTTTTCCAAATAAATTTTTAAAGTATAAGGGTGGTAAATACAAAAAGGGATTCGGTTAGTCTTTACTGGTACAGTATATGTATATTATTGAGCACTAAAATTTTCCTAAACATTGTCTTAGTTCTTTATAACAAGTCCATTAGCATGTGGGCTCTCTGAACTACCAGTTATCAAAGTAGAAGAGGATGGGCCGGCCCAATCTATTGATATCACAAGGTATGTTTTCACTTCTTCCATTTAACTAAGGTTTCTAGAAAGAAAGAAAGAAAAAAAGGAAAAAAAGAAAATCAATTTGAAATATAGAGCTTTTTGTTAAATTATAATTTATGTGGAAGAAAAACGTAGAAATGACACTAGTTAACTATTCTAAAGGGTTACTATTTAGGAATTAACTAATATATTCTGAATTTCAGTTTTTCAATTTAATTTTTCGGGACACCAATATCCTGAATTATTCTGAAACTAAGATTTTTAATTTAAATTTTCAGGATAAAAATAAGTACTGAATAATCTCTAAATAGCAGTCCTCCCCCAAGAAAAAATCATATTGCATACACGCAAATTTCAATTTGAAATGAATGTTTTTTAAGAGCTAGTATTTAAGTTCTAATTGAAAGTTTTTAGAACTTGGAATTGATCGTGAATACTTCAAAGAAGAAGAAAAATCAGAAAGCACGATTTTACTTTTTGTTGTTGTTATGTGGAGTGGGTATTAAAATATGCTCCTTTCTTTTTTGATTTATTTATATAATTTATAAAGAGCAAACATAGGGGTCATATTCTTTTGTTTATTTCATTGCTTTTGCTTTTTCCATGATATAAGCGAGGGGTGGACTAAGCATGATTAAAATTTATTAAATATATTTCCTTTCCGCCAAGGGTCGTATAGTAATCAATATAATTTTGATTTTGGTCCTCAAAACATCTTTCTTTTTTTTTTCTTTTTTCTTTTCCAACATTTGAAACTCAAACTCCAAAGTTTAAGTCGTTAATCATAGTGCTTAAGTTTTTTCTTTTGCTTTCTTAAATTAAATAATTGCTCACTAGAATTCTCTCTCACACCCCTATAATGTCATAATTACATATGTGATCATTAAAATGACTATCATTGTTCTAAGATGTAACTTAAACATCCTCTTAGGCAGTGTCAAAATCAAGTTTGACACCTTTTCGTCGAAAAATTATTTTGTGTTGCTAGGTAAAAAAATATATTTTATACTTATATATTATATATTGAATTTTTTTTTTCTTTTTCATGTGTTTAATTTTTTATTTTTTGAGACCTCGTAATAAAAATATTGGTTCTGTCACTCCTCCTAGCCAAAAGTAATCATAAAAGTGAAGTTTTTAGGGACCAAGACAAGTTAAGTTCTTACACATAGATGTCACAAAATATACAAATATGTCACAAAATTCATTGTGTAATCATAGTCTTAATGCCATAATCCCGTGCAATATATAAGAGGATAATTATATCAGGAGTACAAGAAGCCATCATTACATTATTTCTTTTTCTTCTATTTCATTTGATAAATAAATTACAACGTACAACAGATCTATATTTGTAAATATTAAATTAATTTATGTTAGATTTAGCTTTCAAAAAAAAGGGCTTTTGATAATTAAATTAGAACAGAGATCATCATTTATTTATTTATCTATATAATTTATTCATACTAAGCCAAATGAGTAAATGATGTAATTTCATTAAAAAGTCCATATTTCTACTTGGCGTAAAGATGGATTTATAGATTAGCTCTTCATTTTTTTTTTTGCTATAATCATTAATTAAGATGCTTTATTTTATTTTCTCTAATCATTTTCCCTCTATTCTTTCAATTTTAATGTGGAGGGAATTGCACCACAGGAAGAAATCTTTAAAAGGCAAACGGGTTCAGAAAAATAAGGAGGGCTACCGGAAAATACTCTCTAATATTTCTGAACTTTCTACAGAGGTAAATTCTTTCTCCTTTTCTTTTTAGTTTTTTATTAAATTATATATAAATGGAAAAAAGAACTACGTATGATAGGAATATGGCTCTTAAATTAACAAAATGAGGGGCACAAAAATGCAACTCAAGACCTAGTTTTCAATTTTTTTGTAGTTTGAAGAATATATTTCTAGCTCCAAAGAACAATATTTATCACTCTCTCAATTGAAAAGTTATAGCCGTTTTCAATTTTTATCACTCTCTCAATTTTCTTCTCTATAACTTCATATTATTTATCTTAGAAAACATTAAGCTTTTCTTCAAAAATAGGACACAAATGCCATAAATGGTTCCACATGCATGCCACCAAATACACATAAGAGAGGTCGGCAATTTTATTGGTTAGACCAATTAACCTTGACTGAAGGTACTTTTGTCTAGCAATATTTGTAAGAGTCTATATATAAAAAAATTAAGTGCAAGTTTAGTTATTTTTCTAACCAAAAAAAAAAAAAAACGGAAGCACCGTTCTCCAAAAATTTGGATAAACTCTTCATATGATATTGTAAGATTTTAAAAAGAAATTGCACATTCACGTAGACGAACATTATTTGTCAATGTCCTGGATATTCACAGAAGCAGATGATTAATCATTTGTTATCGGAACAAATCGAATAAAGGGCATTTCTCTTTTGGGCCGGTCTAGTTATGCGCTGACGAGGGATTCCAACTCCGATATCATTGTTTACCCTCAAAATTGGATAGCAATTAAATTTGTAAGTGATTTTAAGGATATGCGAATTAATTTGATACAAAACGATAAATTGAGTTAGAATGGACAAGTAAAAATACAATAAATTCAAACCATGCGAGGATGATTCCAGCATTGGTGAAGCATTCACCCTCGATCCGGGCTCACAATGGACAATTTTGACGAACGAGAGAAAAAGCTTACAATAACAGTGAAAATAACAATATATTGCTTTGGAATGTGTGTTTCTCTAGGTTCAGCCTCATATTGTATTTATTCAATATATCGAAGGTTTCCTACAAATGTTTCAAATGGTCCTCTGCTCGTAGGGACGTAACCAACATATCGTCAATGTAAACCTCCATTGATTTTCCTATTTGCTCTTCGAACATCCGATTTACTAGGTGTTGGTAAGTGGTATCGGCATTTTTTAGTCCGAATGGTATTACGTTATAGCGGTAGGTACTGTATTTAGTGATGAAGGACGTTTTTTCTTGGTCGCCCGGGTCCATCCGAATTTAATTGTTCCCGGAGTAGGCGTCGAGAAAACTGAGGATCTCGTAGCCGGTCATGGCATCGATCATGCGGTCGATGTTTGGCAGAGGGAAAGATTCCTTGGGCATGCCTTATTTAAGTCTTTATAGTCTACACATTCTTAATTTATTCCCTTTTTTAGGGATTACTATTATGTTTGCTAACCAATCTGGGTACTTAACCTCCCGGATGGACCCTATTTTAAGGAGTTTAGATACCTCACCCTTGATGAATGCATGCTTGACTTCGGACTGAGGCCTCCTTTTCTGCTTGACCGGATGGAACTTCGGATCCAGGCTTAGCTTGTGATTAGTTATCTCCGGCGGAATCCCTGTCATATCGAGGTGGGACTAAGCGAAACAATTTATGTCTTCTATAAGGAATTGAATGAGTTTTTTCCTGAGCTCAGGACTTAGCCTCGTGCCTAGGTGTACCTTACGATCAGGCAGGTGTTCGATCAATATGACTTGCTCCAGTTCTTCGACTGTTGATTTGGTGGCGTCAGAATCATCGGGGACTATAAAAGATCAGGGAACTCTGTAGTCATCGCCCTCATCCCTCCCCTGCTTCTCCGGTTCGATCGAGGCAGGTATCGGTAATTTCTATTTGATTTCGTCTCTGGCCACCAGACCTAGACCTTTCGATGTCGAAAGTGCGAATACCGGGATCACCTCGTCGACCGCGAACATCTCCTTTGCGGCCGGTTGTTCTGTGTAAACTGTTTTAATCCCTCATGGCATCAGGAATTTCAGCACCTGGTGTAGCGTCGAGGGCACTGCCCTCATGTTATGAATCCATGGTCTCCCGAATAGAGAATTGTACCTCATGTCTCCTTCGATCACGCAGAACTTTATTTCTTGAATGGTTCTGGCGGTGTTCACGGTAATATTATCTCCCTTTTAGTGGTTTCGTATGCCATGTTGAATCCGTTCAGAACCCTGACTGTAGGCACGATTTGGTCGTGTAGACCTAGTTGTTCCACGACCCTCGATCTAATGATATTAGCCGAGCTACATGGATCAATTAACACATGCTTAACTCGAGATTTATTTATGAGTACAGATATTACCAGTGCATCGTTGTGGGGTAATACGATGCCTTCAACGTCCTCGTCATTGAAAGACAAGGCTCTTTCTGGTACGTAATCTCGAGTCCGTTTTTCCCTCGTGATGGACACTTTGGTGCGCTTTAACATCGGCCCCTGGGGAAAGTCGACCCCACCGATGATCATGTTAATGACATGCTGAGGCTCCTCCTGCTCGATCTGCTGACTAGAATCTCTATTCCTGAAATTGTTTTTGGCTCGGTCGCTCAGGAACTCCCGGAGATGTCCGTTGTTGAATAACCGGGCTACTTCATCTCTCAATTGTCGGCAATCCTCTGTTATGTAGCCGTGGGTGCCATGATATTTACATATTAAGTTGGGATCCCTTTGGGCTGGATCGTACTATATAGGTCGAGGCCACTTGGTGTCTTTGATGCGTCCGATGACAAACACGATAGCAGCAACATCAACGTTGAAGTTGTACTCCGATAACCTCAGCGCTTCCTTAGACCTAATAGGCCTGTCG
The DNA here is from genome assembly GCF_000390325.3 of Nicotiana tomentosiformis. Taxonomy (NCBI): domain Eukaryota; kingdom Viridiplantae; phylum Streptophyta; class Magnoliopsida; order Solanales; family Solanaceae; genus Nicotiana; species Nicotiana tomentosiformis. The sequence goes on along the minus strand of NC_090816.1, from coordinate 112,307,189 downwards.
AAACCGTTTTAGCTCATGAGCCCCCGGTTATTTTGACCTTGATCGCTTCTCCTTTCATTTCTCACAGGGTTTCATCCAGACCCGCTACCCCTACGATCACCGTTGTACGGTTGATACCGATCTCTACTTGACCTTGGTTCATGATCAATCTCTCTTTTGGACCTGTCACTAGCTCGGATAGCATAAACACACCCGGAAGGGGGCCCAAGCTGATCATCTTCGCCCCTAATTTTTGATTGGTATGGGTTATGCACATCGGCCCAAGTTACAGCCGGATATTCTACCAGATTTGGCTTGAACTTCTGCGAAGCCAATGAGCTTCGAGTATTGAGTCCTTGGGTGAAGGCCTGAACGATCCAATCATCTGCCACCGGTGGCAGGTCCATCTGTTCCATTTGAAACCTTGACACGAACTCCCTAAGCATTTCGTTATCTCTTTGTTTTACCTTGAAAAGGTTCGACTTCCTGTTCTCGACCTTGATGGCTTCGGCGTGCGCTTTTACAAAAGTATCTGCAAGCATAGCAAATGAGTCAATAGAATTGGGGGGTAAGTTGTGATACCATATCATAACTCCTTTTGACAAGGTCTCTTCGAACTTTTTCAGCAGGACAGATTCGATCTCATCATCTTCCAAGTCGTTCTCCTTGATGGCGCACGTGTACGAGGTCACATGTTCATTTGGATGAGTTGTTCTGTTGTACTTAGGAATTTTAGGCATGCGGAACTTCTTCGGGATCGGCTTCGGATCCGCGCTCGGAGAAAAAAGTTTTTGAACAAACTCTTTAGAGTCCAGGCCTTTCAATATCGGAGGTGCTCCGGGGATCTGATCGACCCTGAAGTTGTAGGTCTCCACCTTCTTGTCGTTGGCTTCGATCTTCTTTTCTTCTATTTCTACCCGTTCTGTCAATTCCTCGAGCATCTTTATTATCTCAGGGTTGGTCCCGGGTTCAGCTTCATTTAGCCTATTTGTGGCTAGTTCATTTCTGTGAGTGTTTTCCCGAGACGGTTCGGGCTCAACTCTACTAGGAGTGCGGCTTTGGTTCTATAGTTGGGCTATCGCTGCCTGCTGAGCTTGCAGCATTTTGAAAATCACCCGTAAATTGATCTCATCCCCTTCACCGTCACGAGTATTTTGGGCTACCAATCGGACTCCCTCGCGGACGTTGTTCGCATGATCAGTGGGCAAATTTGTGTTAATGGCCATATGTGAGTTGGTACCCACCGTGGGGCTAAGGATAATAGTGGCAATTTGATACAAAATTGTCTATTGTGAGCCCGAATCAAGGGTGAATGCTTCACTAAGGATGGAATCATCCTCCTCGCGTGGTTTGAAATTATTGTATCTTTACTTGTCCATTCTAACTCAATTTATCGTTTTGTATCAAATTAATCCGCATATCCTTAAAACCACTTACAAATTCAATTGGTATCCGATTTTGAGGGTAAACAATCATGATTTGTAGCCACATGTACTAATCCTCTGAGTTACATGCCTCATCCAATTAACTTCTAATTGAGCCTTAGTTGATATATTGCATGAGTGATCAAACTGTATTTTACTATAAATGTATTAGAAAATTTATTAAATATTTATTACAAGCTCAATAACTAAAATGTGTTATGTTGAGAACTCAATAACGTTTGATAGCATATTCAGTACTCATAAACTTTAAATCGTGACTCCGATTCTGATTTTACAAAATTATATTTAATTGATTGATGAGCAGGAAAAAGGAGAGTCAAGTATGCAAGGTCATAGTGGTGCAAGTAGCAGTTCATTTTCCTTGAGCAGCAGAAGGAATAAATATAGCATTCAAAGCCCTCCTCCTTCACCAACTCCAGCTTTCAAATTTAGAAACAAAATGAACCAAACTGCTAAAACTGAGGCACATCCTAATGCTCTCAAAAACATCAAGAATTATCCCATTTTGTTAGCTTCCATTACTGAGGCTGCTAAGCATTATGAAGATAACAGATTAAGCCTCAATCGTAGGGCTATCTCCACCATTGATTTCAGAAATCATCATGATCTTGATGATAACATCTCTAAGCTATTCAGCTTAGACCATAATTAATTAAAAAAAAGTTGTTTTATTAAGTACTGTTTAATCGTGTATTTGGTTTAGACGTGTTATAATTGTCTATGTTCAGTTTGGTGCACGAATCATCTCGCGTTTACGCAAGATGTTATAATTGTCTATGTTCAGTTTGGTGCACGAATCATCTCGCGTTTACGCAAGATCCAAGAAAGGGCCGTACCCCAAGGGTATGAACAAGTTGAATCTGTGACCTATAAATCAGACAACTTTATCATCCCTCCCATGCTCTCCTTCTATAGTTGTCTGTGTATTACTATAAAATTACTTGATGAAATAAAGAGTACAATTATGCAAAGATTTTTTCCTAAATTATTGAATTGTGATGTTTTTTTCCTTTAATATGCTTAAACAGGTTTTGGTATAACTAACAGACACATTAACTAAGGGACTGGTGGCAATGATTAATGGTTTTTTGTTTATTGAATCATTCATTAGATATTTGGTTTAATAACGGCTAGGATAAGCCGCGGCGGAACTAGAATTTAAAGTTTTTGGACTTTGAATTTATCACTAAACTCATAGCTAATCTTATTTATTGGGGTTCGCAATTAAATATTTATATTAGTTTAATAAAAACTATCGGGTTTGACCAAGGGTTTGACCAAACCCGTTGCTAGCTGCGCCTATGAGGATAAGTAGTACTCGACATGATAAGATTTTCTTTTCTTGTTTGTTTGTAAACAAACAAGCGAGCCCGTGGAAAAAGGTTGTCCCACTTCTCATACTTTTAGCAAAGGGGAAGAAAAGGGGGAAAATAAGAGGTAAATTATTGGTAACATCATCAATTGAAAAAAGAATAGACCCACCCAACGTGTGATAGAAGTAACTTTTTGAGGTGTTTGTTTTATTGAACAAATAATTAATAAAGTAATCTATATTATTAGTGTAAAAATATTTTACATTATATATTAATATAATTAAATCTGTAATAGTAAAATAGTCATCATTTTATTAAGTTACCAATTAATGAACACTATAGCGCTCTGACATGTTAATAACTAATTTGTTGCAAAAAAAGGTTAAACACAATTGCACTAAATATATAATCAAAAGTCTGAACCCAAGATCTTAAATCCGCCTCTGCCTGCAACAATTTCATCTTGATATATAGTTGATGGGATGAAACACAACTTCATTCAAACTTAACCCCCCAAAAAAAAAAAAGTACAAGAAGCATATAATTATTATGTACAATAATCACTTCTTCCTAATTCATAACCGCAAAAAAGAAAATAGGGAAATCAAGTGCGTACAAGGCCATGTAACAAAAGATGCTTAATTTTCCTCTTAATCACACCACTAATCATAATAATTATCGGAAAATTTACTCTTTATCCATTTGAAACTGTTCCTCAAAGATGTTTTAAGCTTACCTTCCATAGAATACATGTTATAACTAGCTATCCTTTTCTTCCTCTTCCCCTCAGAATTTTGGCCCGGTCCATTAAAACTATAAGACTTGGTTCGATCCTCGAAATCAAATCTTGCTTCTGTATAAGATGCAGAGTGATAAGGGAATGATTTACTCTTCTCCATTATCAAGAAAATAGAAAGCTCAATAGGGTTGGGTTGTTACTTGTTAGTAGAAGAAGAAGTGTATATATGTATATGAAAATAATAATGTTTTAGTGTACGTTAGTGCGTTATGTGCATGGGCCCTGAAAGTGACTTGGATTGATAATATTTACAAGATTGTGGTAGGCTGGTAGCTTCGAGATTCTTTTTTAATATATATCATAGGATAAAATGTGTATATAATACTTAGCTGGATTTGGTGAATGTGTGGGTATTTGGTTGTTTTGGGAGATGATGGGAAATTTAGGCTTATTTTGGTACAAAGACGACAAAGAAAAGCATATCAATTGGTGGTTGAGCCAATCTTGGGTAGTGCCCATAAGCTTATTAAATAGGTTTTTTTTATTGATTTTTTTTTAATTATTATTTTAAAAAATAGCATCATTTATTGTTTATTCGATAAAGAACACTTTTTTTTTCATTATTAACATATTATAAAAATTAAGCTCAATATTTAATAAGTCAACTGACTCACTAATCACATGAAAGAACTTTTTTTTTTGTCCTTCTCCCTTCTCCCTTTCCAACATTCAGAAGAAAAAGAAGGAAAGCTAATAGATAAAAAAAAAAAAAAAACATGATTTTTGTACAAAGAATTATTGACTTTCCATTCAAATTGCTTATGTTTAGGGATTAATAATTATTATTCCTATTTTAATGGAACTATGTGCTACAAATATAAATATTTTCCTGCCACAACTGTAATATTGGGTTTCCTGTTAAGAATTTGTTATATTTCTTTTAAAACTGTGACAGTTATGTAAAGTTCTCTATTAAATAATGTGTTCTATTCCTAATCTTGTTTTCTTATTTCAAATTTATCACAACTTTCTGAACGGAAGGAGCTTGTTGTTTATCTTTTGAACGTACTTAAAGTTAGAAATATTATATACCAAGAAGGAAAATGAGTAAATTAAAGTTGGAATTGATTCTGCAGAAAGTGGGTGAAAATCAAGTTATAGGTAGCCACGACATTAGAACTTATAAAACTTGTTAACTACATATTACATGGCGAATTGATAGAAATCTTGCACATTTTTTATGAGAAAAAATGGTTTCATTTGTTTTAGAAGAAGTTTTTAGGGGTAGGTACGTTCAATAAACAAAACAAAAAAAAGGATTTTCATATTACAAAGAAACCCAATAGTCAAAAAAAAAAAAATGAAGATCTAGTAAACTAAAATGGTAATACAGACAAGATTAATTTACCCTAAGATTAATAGTCCCGTTTGCTCTAATGTCAAAATAATCATTATAAATTTATAATAAAGAAAAGCTTCTCGTGAAAATTAAAATCCAGACAAACTGGATAAAAGGTAGAATATTCCTCGTTTTCCTCTTTTATTCTTTTTCTCTTTCTATTGTTTCCTTTTTGTTTTCCTTTTCTTTTGTTTTTTATTAAACAACGGAGGGGTTGAGGGGTTAGAGTAGTTGGAATGTCATGAGTCCGGGAATATAATTTTTATTTACTGGATTTTTTTAAATTTATAATTTATATATATTTAATAGATTTTTTAAAATAAATATAAAATTTAAATAAAAAGTTACTGAATTCAATCAAACGCACACGTATCCCGTTATCAAGTTGGGTTGAACTCCACTTACTTTAACGTCATAGGTATTGTGGGCCCAGTATGACGAGACTTTGACATGGAAAATGGGGCCCAATGGGTTTTGAAGGAGACAAAACTAACAGTAAGTGGGCATTCCTCTTTTAAGATGTCTAAAAACTGGTGTTCCTGCATTTACTTCTGGACCTTCCTTGTTCCCTGCTCATTTTACATTGAGTAATCTACACCGTATAAATTTTATATTCAAGTTTTGAGAATATATATATTTTTTATTATTATTATTATTATTTTATTTTTTATTTTTAAAAAAACGTTATTAGACAGCATTTTCCGCTTAATAGACAAATTCTATAAGTCAGACTAATGAATTTCAGATACAGAGATGCTGTGCCTGCACATTCTAACTTTTACAATCCAACCTAAATCCATTTCCTTTAGGGTTTTTTTCTTTTCTATTTATCGATTGTTAAGAAGATGTAAAGATTGAACTTTACGAATTAAACCCAAATAAGGGCAAATAAAAATCAAGAAGCACAATCAATTTAACCTAATTGCATCTGTACATAATTTCCTTTAGATCCAAGATTAGCAAATATGCCATCTCCTGCCAGCAAGGCGTCTAATATTCTGTCGCACATGTGCTATTGTTGGTGACGATCTCGATGTAAATATTTTGACAATCTGTTAATAGAATACTTCCAGAAAGAATGATTCGTTTAGTAGGGTGCATCTAAATCTTGATGCGAATATATATACATCTTTCAACTGCTTCTAAAATATAATTTCATACTTTAAAACCTAAATTGTAAGAACTATAATTCATACTCCAATCCTAAAATTATTTACCAGTGCTTGCAAAACTGTAGTCAAAAGACAAACCAAACAAGTTGGGGGTAAGGAAGGAGTAAGGATATCTAAGTATGAAAAAAACAATTTGCTCCAAATAATCTTAACGAACTTCTAGCCGACTGAACAAATAGCAGCGTTTAAATTTAATCAACTAAATCAAAAATAAACATCTTTGGTAAATGCTAGGAACTCCTTTCAGAATATAGAACAATTAAAGAGAACAGCTAAGCTATCATTTCAATGCAGTTAACACCAACTCTTTACCTACTATTACGGCAACCAATTGAAATATACAATGAATATACTAATTCTCTTTTTAGAAAGGGAATTCTTAGATGAGATTTGCTCCAACCAGTAGCCCATTTGCTCCAATCTTGGTGGGCATGATTACTTTGGCAACCTGTGCTTTGTTGGCTGGATAGGTTAAACAGTGAATTAGTCAAATTAGTCAAGATGCACGCAAAATATATGTGTCACAATCGATAACCTCAACAAAGAAAAAAGATTATTCAGCAGAATGCTAGCTGAAGAAATCAGCTCCTTTTTCAATGTCATCTGTCTTGATGCTTCCAGATTGAGCCATCAATATTCTGTATACTCTCCTTGAACAGATCTCTCCCAATTTTCTATCATCACCCAACATGTTTTCGACTTTCAAATCTTTCAGCAGAAATTCTTTCTCATGTACCTGAAATTCTCAAGAGAAAATATGTCAGGAACTCATGTTACTCCCAAAGGATCAACATATTTAATGAATGATATGTATCGAATCAGATCACTCCTTCACTATTATTTGTTTAAGAGACTAAATAAGTATTACAAAACAAGCGAACATGTTTCCACAACATTTAAATGTTCAATATTATCAAGTTCTTGTTTAAATGGATCTTTTGAAGGGCGCCTTAACAGTATCCTCATTGCTCAGGAATGAATTACATTTACCAAACAATACCAGCTCCACAATGTAATTTGTCCACTAGTAAATTGACCTTTCTTAAGCATATACCCTCCAGATGAACTGAATGTATGATGATTAGATGCAGTTTTGATGTTTTCACTCTCTTTAGAAAGTCAATTTACCAGATGAACTGAATGTATGATAATCAAATGCAGTTTTCATGTTTTCACTCTCTAGAGAGGTCGTCATTATTTGCGACATCTCCAAAAGCAGATATCTGATTTAAAGTTAACAACGCTGGTGAAAATGGGAGGGATGTTTATCCCCTTCAAACTAAATAATTGACTACAAAACCTGCTTGAAATCCCTGATATCATAAGTATAAGAAATAAGAACTAGGTACTAAACACAAACGTAAAGACAACTAAACCTAATATCTAAGGTAAAAGTTTAATTAATCAGCATTGAAGCCTGGATATATCACATAATACCCAAGGGGAAATGAAGGAAATTTTATCGCATACCGATTTACTTGGATCCATGTAAACATGCAAAAGAGATTTCATTGTGGGATATTTCTTCCATATGGCAATGGCAAATCGAGGCTGAACCTTTGGAATAGCCACCAATGCTTTCAACCTGCATGAGAGGACAGTTCATCAAATAATAAATGCAGCACCCAAAACCAATGTAGCATCAAAGACACCAAAATGGGTAAAGTGGTAAACACGTGTAGAAATGGGTAAGCCATGATGGTTTACGGGATGGTAGTTTTCTTTTACCCACTAACATAGAATTAACAAGTTTGAAACTTCAACCCAAAAAGAAGCACCAAAGTACACTAGAAACTAGCCAAGGCAAAACTAGCTAAACTGTGATCATAACTCTGTCCCCTTTGGAGTCGAATGCAGCAGAGAAGACGGGATAAAGTGTCAGCAGTAAAGGATAAATATCTCTCTAAGTATACAGGACTGGTGATAGAATATGTACATAGAAAAAGAGAAAAAATGTGACTTGAAACTCAAAGATAGAGAAATAACACAAATTTGCAGAATTTGACAAAACTAACTTGGAACACGTTCCCTGCATATAAGTATGATCTTGCTTTGCTTTGATAAGCTCTAAAAGATGACTGCAAGAGCTTAGCAACATGAAGAAAACATTGAATTAGAAGGTTTCCCTGGGCAATATTGAGGGCCTAGCACAAGTGTTCAATTGCAAGGCCGGGGCACTTCCAACAACTTTTCTTGGTTTACCACTAGGAGCATCTAACAAGGACCAAACTGTTTGGGACCTGGTGATTGAAAGGGTGGAAAAGAGGCTAGCAGGTTGGAAAAAAAGGTACTTATCCAGAGGAGGAAGGAAGTATTGATCAAAAGTGCAAAATCGAGTATCCCCATATAATTCAGGTCCTTGTTACACGCTCCAGTTAGTGTTACAAGGACGTTTGGAAAAGATGTAGAGAGATTTTCTATGAGACGGTTCAAATGGGGAAAGTTTCACTTGGTAAATTGAGAGACTGTCACCGCACCAAAGTGCTGGGGTGGAATTGGGATTAAGGATCCAACGGTTTTAATAAGGCATTACTGAGAAACTGGTTATGGAGATTCGGGATAGAGGAGAATGCTTTTTGAAAGGAGGTGATTGCGGAGAAGTATGGTGTTTTAGAAAATGGGTGGAGAACAAAATATGTATCACTTAATTCGTGTGGGCTATAGAGAAATATATTGAAGGGTTGGGAAGAGTTTAATGGAAACATATCATTCAGGGTAGATAATGGGAGTAGGGTAAGTTTTTGGGAATATAAGTGGTGCGGGGACAACATTTTGTAAATCACATTTCCAAACATGTATAGAACCCCATGCCAAAAGGAAATGTCAATCAATCGGGTGTATTGGGATTTTGAGTTTTAGGAGGAACTTACAAAATTGGGAGGTTGCAGAATTTTAAAATTCGGTCAATTGCTTCACAAAGAGCTTCTGACTAGGGAAAAGTGTGTTTTCTCCCATATCTCTGTATGGATCTCTAGGGCACTGGGAAAGGTGTGTTTTTTCACTTGGCTAGCTGTGAGGGCGGTGATCTTGACAGCAGAGAAGATGAGGAAGAGGAAGATTAATTGTGTCAGTTAGTGCTTCATGTGCAAAAACTCAAGAGAATATGCAAATCATCTCGCTTTACATTGTCGGATCGCGTCCTATTTGTGGTGGGAAACCCTGAGAAAGTTCGAACTCCGGTGGGTTATGCCAAGCATGATGAAAGAAGACGGAAGAGAAGAAACAGGCAATGAGATGTGGCTTCTCTAGCATCTATGTGGATCGTTTTGGAGAGAGACAAATAGGAGAGCTTTTGATGGAGTACAAAAGGATTTTGCACACTTGAAGATTAGAGTCTTATTCCTTATTTCTTTTCGGTGCACCTATGATGTTCCTATATGCATAGAAGATTGAGTGTCTTTTGAAGAAAAACATATCTTTTTGTAAGGTTTTCTACGTTTTGATATAATTCTTGTATGTGGGTGTTTTTTTGCCCTCTTTTAATAAAATTTATTACTTTATCAAATTATATAAAGAAGTTTCTTGGTAAGAGAAAAATTTGTGCCAAAACAGTAATCACAACCTCAGGAGTACGTTATCGGCGTTTGACCATCACATGTGTTTATGGGCATTGGGAAATTCCAAACTTAGAAAATCAAAAACAGCACAAGCACTTACCAGGGGCTTTTTTTTATCATGTCCTTGTCAACGCAACTCTTGGGAATAAGAGAACCATTTGCATTGACAGATAGTCTTGTTAATTTGTTTCTGTAAAACAAAAGATCATGAACTTCTTAGTACCGAACATCGTAGACATACAAAACAGTAGAAGGAAACATTAACATATTTTTCTTCTCTATTTATTATAGGCAGGTTGACCAAATAAGGAAAGTCCTTAGGCATCTTGCATACTGAAGATATTATGCCTCAAGCATCAGCAATTTTTTAAAATTTTAATTTAAAAATACCCCTAAGTACCCTTACAGCCCCCTTAAGTACCCCCTTTCCCCGTAGGACTGGTAGTGGTAGCGCCGTAGCGGTATGGTACCCCCAAAAAATCCACTTACCCTGTACCCTTAATTCCCCTTAGCCTCAGTCCCCTTAAGGAACCCCCCCCCCCCCCCCCAAAACACACACACACACACCGGTACTGCCCCTTTACGCAGTCCCCTTGAGTACACAGAACCCTCCCTTAGACAGCCCTAGTCTCCAGGAGATGAACCAGGACTTGATAGCCTTCCATTATAAACTTCAAAAGTATTTTGCTTTGAAAAACTCTTTCAGTTACCGGCCACCCTTTACTCCTCAATAACATACTCCAAAACTTTTAACTTGAATACAAGTTTCTTTGACAAATCATTAATCTGTTAGAAAGTATTGATTGTCGCCTAAAAACTTTGCATACTAGCACTAACTTAATTATCCCAAACACTTTGTGTAATATGTACATCACAGAAGCATTTGGGGCTAAACTTCTGTAGCTAAATTGAAGTTTCAATGACACAAAGCCAATCATAAGGAAGCACAGGTGTTGGAACTTGGGACACTCCTTGAAAGTCAATGTTAACTTGTATTTTTTATGCAATTATTTAACATACTATCTTCAACATCAGGGTAACCATATATACAAGCAAAATTTCTCCACCAACATTCAGACTAATTTTCTTAAATATTATTAATTATTAAGTATTAAACAATGATCATAGCACTTTGACATATAAACTAGCTATTAAACACCATAATAAGCTTGGAGGATACTAGTTATCCTATAGGATATTACTATTGTGAAGATAAGAGTCGAGAGCAACACCAAACCCTGACTCTACCTTGTGATAACTATTAAGACTCTTTGAGCACGAGTTGAATTCTTTCAATATAAAAACAGTCTCAGCCCAAAGTACGAAGATTAGGGAAAATAATGACTCTAATGCAGGTCACTGTTCTAGATTAATCCATAAAAACTAGCGAATACAAAAAAAGAAAAAAGAAACATGAAATCCAATTCCCAGATTATGAAGCATTGAGCTAAGGGATCACTTGATTCAAGGATTTTCTATGCAAGGATTATCATCAAGGGATAGTTATAGGGCAGCCCGGTGCACAAAGCATCCTGCGTTCACGCAGGGCCCGGGGAAGGGCTACACTCCAAAGGAGTGTGATGTAGGCATCCTGACTTGATGCAAGCATCAGTAGTTGATTCCACGGCTCGGATCCGTGACATATCGATCACACGGAGACAACTTGATCGTTGCTCCAAGGCTCCAATAAAGGGAGAGTTATACGATGAATAATAATGAGAGAATTTTTTTTTTTTTTTTTTGATAAGGGTAATGAGAGAATTGTTATTCAGTGAATAATAATGCAGGGATTATAATACGATGAATAATACAGGAATAGTCATGCAGGGTGCCTACTTTAACGGCATTTGTATTTACATAATATTATTTTTTGTTCCACATTTTACCTCCCCTGGAACAATATATAGATGTTTGCATAAGTTATATTAGTACTAATTATACAAAGTTTGATTGGATGGAAGGTGCTTTTTATTTTTATTTATTTAACTTAATGAATTTCTTTCTTTTAATTATTGGTTGTAATTTTTAATTCTAAGTTATACATGTTAAAATCTTATTGGTCCATTTGCCACGTAACCAGCGATTACATTTCACGCATGTGATGTGTTGAATGAAGGTGTTCAGAAGATACACTTCTGGCAAGTAGAGGTGTCTAGTTGGTCAATTGGAAAGTGAAGGTGTTCAACTGATTGTTAGTGACAACTGACAACTTAAAGGGGCCGTTTATGTATTTCGCCTATATTGGATCCATTGCATTGTCCAAGAATTTGAGTACACTGAGATATGACTTTGACATACCTAAACTGACAAGAAGCTAAGCTGTAAGTCAGCCCAGCTACATGTTCAGCTAATTCAGCTTCATCAACACAATGTCTTGAATGCACCTTAACGAAATTAATTGTTAACTTGGATAGAACCTGCCCAAAATATAAAAGGAGGAACTCAACACCCAAGGAATACCACCAGAATTTCAAGCTTACATGAATCAGACAATTAAAAATTTCCAATAATTACAAGAACAAGTGTTGCAACAACCTCCTCTATAGGTGGCCGTTTCCAACCAATATGATTGGCAGGGTCCTTGTATTGACCTTGTTCCCTATCACCAATAGCAGTAACAATTATCAGTCATTAAACAAGTATCCCAGTTTGTCGCAGATGATTATAGATGATAGATATGAACTTCCTTCATAGTAGCTCTTAAGCATACAACAACAAACCCAGTGTAACCCCGCAAGTGGGGTCCGGGGAGTATAGTGTGTACGCAGTCCTATCCCTACTTTGAGAAGGTAGAGAGACTTTTCCGGTAGACCCTCGGCTCAAGAAATAGTAGCTCTTGAGCATGATAAGTTGAAATGCATGATGGAAGATGATCAAATTTCACTGAAAGCATTAGCATATGAAAAGGTTACACTACAATTCAAATGACTACTCATTCATCTCAGCACTTTCAAACTGAATCAAAGCTTTAGATGCTCGTTGAATTAGGTGAATAGCGTGTGCCTCTCTAAAAGCTTCAGCTATTAGAGAGGAGAGAAGACACGTTTATTTACTTACATTAGGTCTGCACATCACCCTCACATGCGAGCTTGAATCTTTTTCTTGAACCAGGCACATGAAAATTCTATATGATAATGGGTGATACTCGAAACCAAGACCTTTGTCTGCTGCAATACCATGTTGAGTTGTGTGACCACCTCTCTAAAAATTAAAATTGGACACATTTATTTGCTTATATTAGGTCTGCGACGAAATCATTCGAACCATGGATTGTGGTACCTTTTGCAGGAATACATTTGGTAGTACCTTTAACCACTGCCTCAATGTGCATCAAATGGAGCATGTTCAAGAAACATTAATCTAGCAAGCATGCCTTCTCTAAGTCATCCAAAATGATTGGTTGCATGCATCAGGTGAACTATGAGACATCTCCAAAGATGTTTTCATGTAGGAGTTTATTGCACGTTCAGCTATATTTCAGGTATTATTTTAGTTCAGACACTTATAGGATACAAATATAAAGATCTTTCGGCAAAAAGAAAAGCAGATTTTTCAATGTTTGTGCGGGGCTTTATCTCTCTGTCTGGTCTCTTCTCTTCTCTTTATTAGCAAATTGTTTGCCTCTTAGAACACAAGTCTTAACCAAGGAAAACTAACAAGCTTAAAATTGAAAAAGAGTTGGAATAAAGGACAAAAACAAGTATTGTCAACCTTTTGTTGATGTATGCCATTAGCTTGTTTGTGAGATAACAGACTGTATGAAGAGGATAAAGGCGTTGAACACGGGAAACATGACTCATCAATGATTCGCTATTCACAAGGTCGCAAAACTCCTCGGCCTCACATATGATTAATATATATGGAACTTTGATAACTTCTGATGAAATCTGCGCAGAGTAAGAGTCTAATGACATCAAAAAATTGCAAAGGCTAGAAATAGAAGCTATCCTTAGATAGAACCAATGCAAAAACTTGGAAACTGTAGCAGCAGAAGCATACAATTGCCATCATACACAACAGATGGAAAGCTCAAACAAACTTTTGGCACAGTTCAAAAAAAAACTTTGGCCGAGCTATCAAAACACTGAGACCAGCACTAAGCTCTTTTCTTGTTTGATCAAGTAGACCAGCACTAAGCTCTTTCTAACCCCAATGGACATCTGACGTTATTCTTGGGATGTAAGTGTTACTTTCTTCGTTTAGATTCAAAAAATGGGGGGGGGGGGGGGGATGAGGATAGTGGGCCGACACACACAAATGTGAATGTGATGAAACATTAAACAACAAAGGGAAATTTGTGGGAGGGATAGAATCTGCAGCAACTCTTAAGGAGGACCAAAAGAAAGAAAAAGGAGAATTGGGAGAAAACTGTAGGCTGGCAAGCAAATTGGTGCCACGAAACCCCTCCAGCCGCATTAATTCCACAAGCTGTAATAGGATATCAACACCCATTTGGACTTGAGCCACAACCGCAAAAATTCAAAATAACAAGGTATTTCATCTTATTTGATACATAGTCACACAAACGCACACACATCTCTATAGGGGTTTGAGTTAAATTGTAATGTTGGACACAAATACATGCGCATATATATAACAGGTTTGAGTAAAATTGCAATATTAAAGCTTGGGTATTATGAGATTTCAGTTAAATTGATGGAGTTTGGTCTCTACAGGAGTGTGTAACCTTAAACATGAAATTTTATTACCAGATAAGGAAAAAGAAATTTGCTTCTGCAAAGATAATCATCATTCAAATGGATATCACATAAATATGTACATATTTGAGCACCAAACAGTCAGTTGTGAAACTATTATTCTACTAAAGCTAAATGTGTACAAAAGTTAAATATTTGACACGTTAAAAAGCAATCATAACAAGGTGGTTCGAGATGACAGGCTAGCTGAAATCTGCCAAGATTCTGAAGAATAAGTTACCTTCGATATTTCCTCCGGAACACTCATTGACCACACAATAGACTTTTCAATTGGATTTGATGAAACTCGGAAGGAAAGACCTTTTTCCGCAAGCCTTGATAGCAAATGACCTGACTTAGACAACATAACCATGTAAGACAGTTGTAATGCATAATAATGGACAAAGGAGAAAGGGAGAAACAAACAGAAAAACAAAATCTACCTCCGATCGATCCTAGTTCCACAACTTTGGTGTCAATGTGAGCTACAATAGACTTAAGGGCAAACTTTCCCTTTTCCCACTTTTCCTTTTCCTTTTCTCGCTTTTTTATCTCTGCAGCTTCAGCCTTCTGGGCCGCCTTTTGCAATTTCTCTCGCTATATAATGCACACTAGATTATATGCCAGAACTAATTAACCTCATCCAAATAAATAGGTTTTTGTTGGGAAGACTTACCTCTTTCTGCTGCTTCTTTTCTTCATTTAGGCGAAAGCGTTCATCCTTTGACATCCTCGTTTTCCCTGTTACTTCATCTACACTGCTTCTGTTACTTTTCTTGCCTTTGCCTTTACCTCTCGGTCTTGAGATGTCATCGTTTAACTCCAAAATATCACTTTCGTCGTCAGGATGACCATGGTCCTGAAAGCAAACTAGACCGTCAAAATTTACGTAGAGACAAGGCCTTGCGAGAATTTAAAGGGACTTCTAGACAAAAATACAAACATATGTTAAGAACCGTGCTTTTGAGCGCATCCTTCAAGCTAATTATTCAAGCATATCTCTGGATCGAATTATGATCTCAAGATGCGTTCTCCATTTGGCAGAATATGAACCCTATAGTCCTGGATATGAATCTGCTCTTCAGGGTGCATAGATCTCTAATATTAGATTGAAATTCTTCTGTTCTTCTAATCACTTTTAAAAAAGAAAAGAAACCCTTAGAAGTAACTTTTGAACATTTTGGATATTTGCAGTTTACAGGTAGCTGTATTTAAATGAAATGAGTGGTTCATGAACAAAACTAACTCTCCTATGTTAAGCTTAACTAGAGCACAAGCCCGGATTGTCAGAACTTTTGGCGAAAAAACGTTCATGAAGGACTCCTTCCATATTTTATTCTCTGGAAAAAATAGCACTTAGGGTTTCTGTTTTCCACGTCAGGTCCTCCATGCTCAACAGCCCTAAACCTCTCCCTCACTTTCTTCCTCAACCTCTCCCTCTCACCTCTTTCTCACAGTTACTCTGTTCCCCTCAGTCAGTGCCGTTTTGCTGGTGCGGCAAAATTATTGTACTTCAAGGCTTTAGGTATTGCGTCCCTTCGACATGTCCAATGTAAGAAAACTTTGCCTATTCTCTCTCTCTCTCCCTCCCTCCCTCCTCTCTCTCTCTCTCTCCCCCTCTCTCTTTCTCTCTCCAGTTCAATCTAATCTTCTCGTTGCTGATGTTGTCAACCGACTACTCTTTCCTTCCAAAACCTCTTTTCATCTTTGAAATCCCATTTTATTCAATTAAATCTTTATTTTAGTCCGACAAAATGAGATTGTTCATTTTGATAGCACAATAAAAAGTAAATTTGACTGGAATTGGGAGGAACTCGCATTAGAGTTAAAACAGTAAAATCTGTTCTTAGTTAAGCTCGAGCCCAAACTTTAACTTGAGAAACAAAAGAAAAATATTTTTTTTTTAAACCCCTCCCAAATTAGGAGGATCTATAGTGTTTCCACACTTCGTCTCCAGCATAACTCGAACTCAAGACCTAACAGTCGTAGGTGGAGGTGCTTTTACCAACTGAGCAAGCCTCACTTGTCATAGAAAAGCAGTTTACGCTCTGGCAATAAGCAAATAGAGATGAACTTGAATATCCACAACTATGTATCGCTCCCTTATTCATGTTTCAATTTACAGACAGTATATGGTTCCACCCCCATATTCCTGAAGCAAATTATGGGGTATCTTTATTAGCTTATAAAGTTGAACAAATGTTCAATCAACTTAATTTCCAGTGATATATTTTGTAGTTAGAGTACCAGAAGCCCTTAAAGTTAATCGAACATGTGCTTTTCTTTTTATTCTCTTCTTCTTTCGTTCTATCCACCCAAAAATCTTACAACCTTCTTTGATTGATGCACGTTCCAAGGAATGGTCCAACAATAATTCAATCTCCCATTGAAAGCTGGCCTTTCATTTTGAGGGGCACACATGGACAAAATGTGGGGAGCTGCAGAAGGGGGATGTTTTTATTCATATTAAGAAGCACAAGGGAATGAAAAATTATTGCTATGCAGAAAAAGCAAATACTGAAAGAAAAACAATAAACTTTAACCAGGGAAACACACCAGAGAAGGACCAGCTTCAACCAAATATCGATGAGAAACATCCTCTGCCGTGAGCATAAAATTGTCATTAACTGTTCGACAGTTTTTCGTCTCAGTTGTATAACCTGAAAGTTAATTCCAGCATGGAAAAATTACTTCTTTATTTTCTTATTGAAGTGATGATAAGATGCAAAGACATCTGTTGTCACTTAGCCAGTAGATTAGACAACAGTAGCTTACCAAGAGAAATTGTGGACTTAAAAGGTCTGGAGCTCAATTCTGTCTCCTTTACAATTGCCTTAGTGGAACAAACTTTCTCCTCCTCATTCCAGGAAACAAGCTTACCACTATCCTCAGATTCATTATCAGACTCCAAACAAATTAGTCCATCAATTCCTGAAGAAAAGCTTATATCTAAGAAGAGCCGCACGTTCAAGTCAAAGAACTGCATAAGAAAAAACCTTTCACAAAGGCAAATCTATAAAATAAATCTTTTCAAACAAAATCTACCAAAATAGTGATGCAAGCCCTTCTGAGTTATAGCAGTCCACCTGTGCAAGGAAAGGTGTGGACAAAACCCTGAGGCGTAAGAGAATCATCTGAGGATTGACATTTCTTTTGTTAAAGTGTTACTCCCGGAGAATAGAATACCCAACTAGACCAGCAAATGAGAAGAATTCTACAAGTTTATGAAAGCTAGGTTGGCATTTTCGTAATTGTTTCATATAAACTTAATCCATATGCCAATGTGCCCATTTGAGTAAAAACTAAATATATATTAAGACCAAAATATCCCCTTAATCATCCTGTTCTTGCACCGGAGGAAAATACATATGAGGTATACACCTGACTAGCTCAAACCATTATGCCTGACCTCGACTCAAGGCACACGCTGAATCTGCCTTTGTGCACAATAACTGAATAGCAACACAATTCATAGGAGCAGTCAGGGTGATGCAGCACAAAGAGCAAACCGAACTTCCACTCGTCCATTTATGAAGAAGAATTACAGAAGTCTGCTACTATTAGTTAACATGATATGTGTCCAAAGGAAACAGGTAAACACACGGGGAAAAGAAGTTTTGACTCTTTAAGGACAGATTGTGATTGGAATGTGGCACATTTAATTTAAGTCACATTCTGGTGGCAGACCAGAGATACTGTAAATGCATTTCATGTTCTTTTTTTTATAAGGTAAGTAATTTTATTAATCAATGGGATAAAAACTCCCGTATACAAGAGGTATACCAAAAAGTAGAGGATCTGCAACAAAGCATGAGTCTCTATGAAAGGCACTCAATCATCTATACAAGTTGGAATCTAAAGGATGCACCAAAAAGCAATCAAAGAAAAAAAGCTATTCCTCAAATGTACAAGATCATTTTCAATCCCCTCAAACGCTTTCCTATTTCTTTCCTTCCATATAACCCACATGAGAGCTAGCGGAGCAACCTTCCAAGCCCTATGTTTTTTGATCCTACTTCTGAAAGCCCGCTGAGCAACACATTTCTGAGAGTACCTGGAATTACCCACTGTGTACCAAAGCAGTTCAGGGCCATCCTCCAGAGACCCAAGGCCATCTTGCAATGTATCAGAAGGTGATCAACTACTTCGCCCGAGCATTTGCACCATTTCATGTTCTTTATACAGTTAACTAGTAAAGTTGGAGAAGCAATGTTCCAGAAGGGCCTAGAAATGCGCGTTTATATAATAATATGAAAGCTTAAGCCTCAACGCCCTTGTAGGCTCATACTGCCTTGAAGGAAAAGCAACTATAATGCCCATGATACATCAACTAACGCCTAACGGTCAAGCTTCTGGATTGAACGATGATGACAAAGCCATCACTATAAAATAATGGAGTAACAGTTATCAAATAAAGAATAAACTGAGGATGACTGATGTATAACGTTAACTAATGACAGAAGGACCAAATGATTTAACTGGGATACTAACATAAATTAACTGTTACGTCTTACACCTTCTCCAAATATCATGAAGTATAATTCATTTCCTATGCATTTTAGAGTTTTTGCACAGTTGACTTGCACACAAATCTCTCATAAAGAACTATATATGAACTCTCCCAAAAAACTTTCCTGACCGTCGCTTGTAAGTTTTGCTATTTCTCAATTTTTAAATTGCTGGGATTTAAACCATCTCTTACTTGTGCTATGGGAATTAATTATCTTCTTCATAGAAGAAAATATTTGGTGTCAGACGTTTGCCTCTTGACACTAATCTAAAACCCAAGAAAAGAAATCCCTTCATAGTGGTAAATCTGATGTGACAATACTCGGCATTCAATAATAACTTTGAATTAGGCCAATTGAAAGCTTACCGCCATCATTTTTGTGGTCTAAAGTTGACGAAGAGCAATTCTGTGAAACAGTAATAGCTTTAGTACATCTGACTATGGGGACACTATACTTTGAAAGCTCTGATGCCGGTGTTTCAGCAACCATGGATGGGGTCAAATCAAGACCTGCAGGAGAGACTATTTTCATCAACACTTGTTTCCCTTCTTCCTTCTTTTTTTTTGAAAAAAGGAAGTCTACTATTGAATGCATAAATTCCCAAACTTCAGAGAAATAAGACTTAAAGGCACAAATTGCAACAGAAATCTCAGTGATGGAGAAAATCTACAACCAAGCCTTCAGCAATCATTCCAAACCACCCAAAATAAACAAAGGAATGTAGAAGATGGCATGTAGGTTAACAGAGTACAACAACAACAAAAAAAAAACCCAGTGTAGTCCCATGAGTGGGGTCTGGGAGGGTAGACAGTACGCAGACCTTACCCTTACAGTGAATGTAGAGAGAGGTTAACAGAGTACAGCATTAGCAGAAATTCAGAACACTTTTCAAGATAACAACCTAAGTCTCCAAAGAGCCATATACAAGAATTAATTAAATTCAGTGACAAGTGTCCAGCATCGTAGAATTTCAAGTTAATTTCTGAATAACCATAAAAGACCCAAAAACCAATAATTTGTCTAACAAGGGATTCACGGTCAATTAAACTTCAAGTGAAATACAGTTCACAATTATAAACAATTCAAAATGGTTTCTTAATGATTAATCAATATGCAAAAGTGCATAACGTATTCAGGGGCGGTGCTACCTTGTCCAAGGTGAGTCAATTGAGACCCTTTCCCATGAAATTTAGACTGTGTAGATAGGTAATTGTCTTGTACGTATGTGTGTGTGTGTGTGTCTATATATATATATATATATATATATATATATATATATATATATATATACTACACTTTGAATCCCCTTGCTTTCTTACTTCTTTATATTTTTTGAAATTGAACATATCACAAAAAGAACACAAATTAAACTAAATATCACGCGAAAAATTCCCAAATCCAAAATTGCAGATATTCACGTTGTTTTCTAAATAATCACTTAGAGACCAAAAACAAATAAAAGCTTATTTTCAAACAAATGTGTCCAAAATTGTGGTATTTCAGGATAATTGCTTCAATAACAGCTTAAATATCCAATAATTCATAATTCAAGCAACTCAAATTCAAATGAAAACCCGTCAAAAAGTAAAAGAAAAGGAAATATCGAACTCACCGGAAAACTTAGGGTTCAAAATTGAAGAGGAACCAAATGAGCATTTAACAAATGAGACTTCGGGTTTGGAAAAATCAGATAATGGGGTATCAGCGACAAATAAAGGAGTGGACTTTGAGGGTTTAAATGGTGTCGGGTCATCGTCATCGTCGATGATGAGGACTGGGGGCTTCAATTTAGTACTCGACTCCTCAATTTTTTGCTTCTTCTTGGACGGAATTGCCAGTGGCGTCGATAGATCAACGGTGTCGTTTTGGTTGACGGAGAAATAATCGGCGCTGTTGACAGCGTCATCGTCGTCGGAGAGATTGTCCACGGCGATCGGCTGAGACATTTTGAGAAGTTAGAAATATTAAATGCTTCTTTTTCGAAAGCGTCTTCAGTATTAGGGCGGGAAAGGAAAGGGAAGGGAAATCGTATAAGAGAAGGCAAATGGATATGTTTATGGATGAATTATTCTAATTTCATTTCCACATAGAAAATATTTCTTACTATGAGTAAATTATATTTTAACTATTTTGCCGTGTTTAGTTTGGTAAAAAAAAAAAAAAGTACCATGTAACTGTAATATAAGATAAAATATATGATATACGAATAATGTTCTGACTTCTGACAATGGTTTTTGGCAAGTGTTTGGATATTTTCAACAACAATAATTTTCAAGGGCTTAATACTAAAAAGAATGTTCATAACGTAAACTAATTTTTCAAAAATTATTTGTTGTCATACATAAAATATGCTAATTGAACTTGCATTAATAAGGTGGAATTTCAATTAAGTTATCAATTAGACATTTTCATGCTAGCAAATTAGTGAATGTTTTATCCCATAATATGAGACGTTTTGGTGTGAATTCGGATTTAATGGGCCATTAATATGATAACGGACATGCAGAGGTGTATCTATGTGTTGGAGCAAGGGCCGCATGAACCTAGGGGTGTCAATGGTTCGATTCGGCCGGTTATTTTATAAAATTTGTATCGCACCAATTTTTCAGTTATTATATTATGTATAACCAAACTTAGACTTTTAGAAACCATACCATCATGTTGATTTCTCTTCGGTATCGGTACGGTTCGGTAAATTTTCGGTATTTTTAAATATCATTTAAAAGTCACTGGTAGAAGCAGAATACAATAATATACGTACTTTTATATAACTTAGCAAAACTCTCTAGATATTTTTACTATTCGAATGAGAGCCTTGGCGTAACTGGTAAAGTTGATTCCATGTGACGAGGAGGTCACGGATTCGAGCCGTGGAAACAGCTTCTTGCAGAAATGCAGGGTAAGGCTGCATACAATAGACCCTTATGATCTGGCCCTTCCCCGGACCCCGCGCATAGCGGGAGTTTAGTACATCGAGCTGCCCTTTTTAAAGGGTGATGAATTAAGAAAACATGAAAGATGACTAGAGTATAGATCCATCTAAGCGTAAAAGAAACTAAGCAAATACAACAAAAAATAAATAAATAACCACACAAATGAAAAGATATTAAGCAAGTTGATACTTAAGAATAAAGTCTTTATATAGAAGATTAAATATTCCAAAATATAAATTTAAATCATACAAAAGAAAATATATTCAATATATTGTAATTTGCTACTCATAATCACTAGAATACCGCGTGTCTTAACAGTGAATATGCTGAAAATAGTTTAGTTCAATAAGAGTAGTATAATAGGTTTGAAAATTAGGATTTTGAATTTAATTAGTTGTTGCCTTGTAACCATATTCATAATTCCAATGCTCAAGGAAAAATTTATATTAATGCTTTATTATTTTTAAACTTAATATATAAATACATTTTCCCATGTAAATTTATTCGGTACGGTTCGGTAATTTTTTGGTTTATTTTCATAAAATAAAAAATTTACCCTAATTATCGGTATTGTTATAGATTTATATAAAAATCTACGGTTTTATTAAAAAAAACCTACAAATCGGTTCGGTCCGGTCGGTTTAGTCGGTTTTTAAATATCCATTGACACCCCTATGTGAACCCATGCTGCTCTCTTTATACCATGTATAATAATGTTATATTTCTTCAAAAATATTTAAATATACATGTGTACACCCAACCTCAAGTAGTCATATGGTTCAATGATTATTGAATGCACCTTTAAAAGTGAAGTTAGAGGTTCATTTCTGAGTTTATACTTTGTAAGCATATCTAGTGTCCCCTCTTGTGTTTAAATCAAGTATTTTTTTTTTTTTCTATTTGGTTTATTCATTAAAAATCCCCAAATTTAGCACATTGAAATCCTTGAATCCCTTTGTCATCGCAAAATATATCTAAATAAAATACAACTAGTCTGGTTCAAAGGGTGGCCGGTAAAGACATATCAAATCCATGACTGACACTTTTCCAAAAAGTGTAAATCTAACTCCCGAAATTAAAGAAAGAAGAAAACTGGCAAGATCTATTACTCAGGGAGAGACATCCAGAAGAAAGACAAATAATTTCAAGAAAAAAGAATGCTGAAAAAATAGAAAATATCATTACGTAGACATTAAAAAAAATTGACAAAAGATAAACACACATATGTGTGTGTGTGTTAAAAATCGCTAAACTTTTAAGAAATTTTTTAATTTTAACATATAAATTTTATATTCATCTTTTTGTAATAGTGCACCCTTTTTTTTTGGGAATCTTGGATCCGCCTATGCGAACATCTTGTGGTAAACCAAGAAAAATAAAGATTTTCATGCTTGCTGATGTTTGATTATAATTCAATATTTTATGACACTACTTGTCTTATATTTTGAGGATTTAACGATAGATTGCGTGGTGTTTGAGCTTAATTGAGTTGGTTTTATATGTAAGAACATTTGAACGTGAAGTGGAAAGAAAATTGGACAAAATGGCATTGAGACGTGAAAGTAAAGCACGAATGAAAAATCGACACCAAGCACGGAAAGGACGACGCCCCATACACACTCCAGGGCGCCAACCCTATCGTGCTCCATGGCGCTTCGCGAGGCGCGGAAAGATGCCTAGCGAGGAAAAGGCAACGCCCTAAATGCCGCTTCACATTGACACTCCATGCCCGATAAAAATTAGTTTCCTTATTGATTTTGGACTCGGACACGCCGATTTTTATCTATAAATACCCTCTAAACTCATTTTGGATGGGTTGAAAATATTTTAGAGGCAAGAAGGACTGCAAAATACAATTGGAGCCCGAAATCATCACATCCTTCACCCATTTCTCTAGTATTTGTAGTTTTATGACTCAAAATACTTTAGTGATTGTCCATACAATTATGAGTGGCTAAAACCCCTCTTGTTCTGGGGTTATTAGTAGTTCTTGATTGTTGATATTTAATGGTTGATGAGATTACTTGATTATATCATAATGATTTGTTTATACAATATTGTTCTTAATTACTTAATTGCATAACTAACAATAGAATACTATACACGAATTTATAATTGAACTCTAAGGCGGAAGCTATAAATTGCATATATGATTGAATAAAGTAAGATTTTGAATCTGGTCATGAGAGAGCACATTCGCAATTAGGATAGGCATATGATAATTGTATTACTTGGTTATTTTTGCGGGAGTTACTCATGCGTTCTAGTTAATTAATTTGATTATATAGACATAAAATATTATATTTGCTTGAATATGCAAACGAGGTGTCCAAAGAACGCTGTGAGCAAAATTAAGTCTATTAATCAACATATCAGATAGATTAAGCATTTAAATCAACCGAAAAACACAACGGAATAGGTACTAATCCATAACCCCGAAATATCCCATCAGATAGATTAAGCATTTAAATCAACCGAAAAACACAACGGAATATGTACTAATCCATAACCCCGAAATATCCCATCTAATTGAGTTTGCTCCTAAGTTATTCGTGTGCTCTACTTGCATCATTGTCTCTTTGCGTAATTGTTATTTTTCGGATTTTAGTTATGTCAAAACACAATCATCTTTAGGAAAATTACTTAAACAATTAATTTGTAATTAGTGTAGTTTAGTCAGTAGTTAATCATAAGTACTCGTGGGAACAATATTTTCTTATCACTTTATTACTTGTTGATTGCATATACTTGAAATTTGGACTAACGTTAATTGGTTATAGCCTGAAAGGATAGTGACGTGACCCAAATGGTGGATATATAAAAGGCATAATATTAAATACTATGTGTGTGGATAAGTGAGGCCCAAATATAATTGGCTTGTGATGGATAGACACTCTTTATAAATAGAGGCCAACCCCCCTTTCCCTAGCTATTAAAAACCCTAGTGTAGTCTGTCTTTGGAATACGTGGTAATAGTAGACGTCCATCAGTCAAGTTCGCCAGACTGTGAGAGCGGGTAGTTAGTGGATTGTGGAAGTTGGTCTCAGGCTTAATCGTCGTTTGTTGTCATCGTTGAATCGATATAGTTGAATGGTACGCTTTCTTAAACTCTAACTCTAGATTGATTGTATAATTGTCTCTTAATTTTTACTATGGCTACAACTTAATTATCTTACTATTGGTATAAGAGCCACCATAGTTAGAAATTAAGATCAAGAATTAATCTTCAATTTAAACGAAAAATAATTGTTGTAAGTTTCGGATGGTAGTTCGTCATTGTTTTTACTGAAACATTGTTTAATCTCTTATGTGGCCTTGTGATTAGATTAAAAAAAGGAAGAAAAGTTGATAACGAAAAGTTGTTGGTAGCGATAAGAAGCCCTGAGTGGCTTAGTCAATTAAACCATTCCTATTTTGTAAAGGAATAGAAAGATTCCTTTACTGAATTTTGTTTCATGTGATTTGTATTGAATTGGACGTGATATTGGAATAATAAAAATTCCTTTTACGAAAAAGTTAGATCTTTTTCAAGTTTACATGGAAAGCTACAACTTGGATATGTTGAATATAATTTCTAATCAATTTTATTTTTTTGTCTTATCAAAAGATTGTTTTGTTTCATGTCCGATATAACAATTGTATTGAAGTCTGTGTTTGGTGTATTATTTGTATACAAAGTACGAAATTAAATTCAAATATAATACTGAACGATTTAATAGTATATGGGCTTATTCACATGTATATGGTACTACTTAAATAAGAATTTATGATTAATAAATAGTTTTACTAAAGTAGTCTATTTAGTTGAAGTCATTGAAAATTCTTAATAATTTTATACATGTGAAATAATATAATACATGGATTCAGAGATATGATTAATAAATAGTTTTCACCAAAGTAATCTATTTGTGTGAGTCATTGAAATATTCTCATTATACCGTGTCTAAATTGTCATTGAAATATTACATTAGTTGCTGGAGTTTATTTACCTTATGATACTAGTGACTAAATTAATTTATGAGATAATATATTATATTTCAACCCAAAGGATGGAGCTTAATATCTTGGATTCTCATGTATATATAAAAAAAGACAAGGACAATTTGTTATAAGAGGAGGTTTTGTGTCTTTTGCCTAAGGGAAGGACAAAATGTATGCCTTGTACTCTTGGATAATAGGGGAAGGAGGTTTTGTATCTCTTGCCTAAAGGTGAGGATGCAATGAATGCCTTGGACTCCTTAATTTTTAAAAGGGGAGACAGTTACATCTCCCACCCAAAGGAGGGGTGTAATGGATGTCTTTGACTCTTTTAATTTATATATTCATGCCCACAATTTTTTTTCTAACTTTTATGTTGTTTGCTTAAACATCGTTAACAACATGACTACTTAGTTGAATTCCATTGAAACTCTCACTAGTAGCAATAACAACTACAAGAAGTGAAAACAAGATATTGAAATAATGTTAGGTCAGATGGACCTAGACTTTGCATTGACTGAATATAAACCTGATGAACCTATAACTACTAGCACTGCTGATAAAAAGGCAAGTATGGGGAATGGATGAAGGCTAATAAATTGAGCCTTATGGTCATGAAGAGATCAATTTTTGATCACATAAAAGGTGCAATTAAGGATAATAGAAATACAAAGGATTTCTTGAGTGCCATTGGACAGAAATTCCTAGAATATGATAAAGCTCATATAGGTAGCCTGATTGATTCCTTGTATACCATAAAGTATGATCGTATAGGTAGTGTATGTGATCTGTAATAACTCGGCCGGTTGTTTTGAGCTTTAAGGTTTCGTTCAGTGGTTTGAGGTCTTGAGTAGCTTCATATTGTATATAATGACTTGCGTGCATGCTCTCGGATGATTCAGAATGAATTCGTATGAGTGATTCTCACTTTAGAAGCTTAAATTGAAAACGTTGACCGAGGTTTGACTTTTGAAAAAATGATCACAGAACGGTGTTTTGGTGGCTTAAATAGGTTCGTATCATGATTTTGGACTTTGGCGTGTGCTCGGAATCGATTTCGGAAGTCTGTAGGTTGATTTGTGTTGTTTTACCGAAAGTCGGCAATTTAAGGCTTAGAAGTGGGATTTTCATCTACAAACTTTGGATAAGTGATTATAATCTATTTTTAATCATATTTCATCAATATATCTTAGATTTTAACATCAAAATCATGTGAATCAAAGTAAAAATTTGTGAAATCTTTGTCAAGTTTTTGAACAATAAGAATTTGAGTTTTGAGAGTCGATTTGGACTCGGATTTTGAAACTAATCACATATATGAACTTATGGAGTCATGGGTAGTCGGAATCTACCATTGGACCCGAGTTTTGACCGGGCGGCCTCCGGATTCACTTTTGTTGACTTTTGAGGAATTGTGTAAAGATTATAGTTTTATTTATTGGAATTGATTTCTCTTGCATTATTTGATGTTATTAAGTCGATTTTGATTAGATTTGTGCCGAGCGGAGGTGAATTGTAAAGGAAAAGCTATTTTTGAGTATTGATTGAGAGCTTTTACGGTAAGTATCTTGCCTAACGTTGTGTGGGGGAACTACCTCGCATGGATTGATTTGTTTGTACTATTTGAACTACGTGAAAGATGTGTACACAAAGTGATTAGTGTGTACATGGATTATACGTGAAAAATTAACCGATTTAGACTCTTAGGTTCTTGTATACATTAAAATGAAGTTAGTTTATCATGTTATATCCTCCATTGTTAAATTTGCCTTTACATGTCTTATTGAAGTAAATCGATTCATGTTCTACCATTTAATGCCAAATATACTCTTGTATGCCTTAATTAAAGTTGTTGCCTTTTTTATTGTCATGTTTTCTCTCCCGTAATTGATTATCCTTAATTTAAGTTATTGTTATCTCTCCCAATGTTGACTTATTCTTATTTGGAATTATTGTTACATGTTATCTCTCCAATTATTTATTTAATCTTATTTGATATTGTTGTTACACACTACCTTTCTCATTATTGAGTTATTCTTATTTGAAACTAATATTACATGCTATCTATCCTATTGTTGAATTACTCTTATTTGATATCGTTGTTACACACTATCTCTCTTATTGTTGAGTTATTCTTATTTGAAAACATTGTTACATGTATCTCTCCTATTGTTGAGTTACTCTTATTCAATATCGTTGTTACACATTATCTCTCTCATTTTTGGGTTATCCTTATTTGAAACCTTTATTACTTGTTATGTCTTTCATTGTGGACTCGTTCTTCTATTCATTGTGTTCGTAATTCTTGTGTTGATTTACTTGCCGCACTCCCGTGTCATTGTTGTTGTTGTTGTTTTTCTCAATGTTGTTGATCCGATGGCTATGTGTGGTTGTGGTATTAGAATTATTTTGAGGAAATGTTGTGGTACATGGGCACATGTGGTGCAAGTTGTTATATTGTACTGTTATGTTTTTGGCACACGTGATATTATTGAGAGGATTGTTGGGGTATTCGCACGTGAGTTGTTCGTGCTATTGTTATTATTGATATTTACACATGCAGTGTGATAAATTGGGCAATATATATGTGTGGGGGTTTGCGCATGTGGCGAGATAAGGTGGGAATATTATTATCGGTTTAAGAAGATGAACCCTGATGTTTATTGATCATTTACATATATTCTTATATACTTGCCTTCAATGTGAGAGTTGTACTATTGGCACGTGAGTTGTCCGTACGGTTATGAGGTATTGTTATTGCTAGCACTTGAGTTGTCCATGCGGATCTGAGATATTGTCACTCTCTTAGTACGTGAGTTGTCCATGCAGATATGATGTACTAATGGACGCGAGTTGTCCATGTAGCACGAGAGTTGTCTGTGCGCTCGTGGATTTTAGTATGGGCATAAGATATCAAGTTATTGGGGTTCGTGACTTGGGACCCGCGAATTATGGTTATGAGGTGTAGCACATTGGGAAAGTTCTTGTATAAATCTTGTGTGAAAGTGGTTGTTTATTAGGTTGTTACCTTTTTTTCCTTACTTGGTTTCACCGGACGTTAACTGTATTCAGCTTACTCTACGGCCTTATTACCTGTTTGTTCCTTGTAGCTATTTGTTGCTTCTAGTTTTCTATTGCAAGTATTGTTTATCGTTTCTACCATGCTTAGCTTTATGTTGATATTGTTCTCTGTTAGTTTGACGTTCATACTACTACAATTATTATGTCTAGTAGGTGTCTTGACTGTTCCTCGTTACTACTTCACTGAGGTTAGTCTTGATACTTACTGGGTACCGTTGTGGTATACTCACACTACGTTTCTGCACATCTTTTTTGTGTAGATCCAAGTACGTCTGTTCGGGCCAAACGTTAGTGATTGACTGTTAGCTGCTTACAGAGACTTCAAGGTATGACTGCTCGGCGTCCGTAAGCCTTGGGGTCACATTCCTTTTATTTTACTAATGTTGTATTTTTCATTTAGACAACGATGTAGTAGACATTTTAGCTTACTCTGTAGTGCTTATGACTCGGTTCCACCGATTTTGGGAAGTGTATTTCTGAGATTCTATTTCCGGAGACTATACGAGTTTATTTGTCTTGCTTTAATATTTTTGTTAATTATCTCTATCAAGTTAATATTAAATGTTAGGCTTACCTAGTCTTAGATATTAGGTGCCATCACGACATTCCACAGAGGAAAATTGAGGTCGTGACAAGTTGGTATCAGAGCTCTAGGTTCATAGGTGCTACGAGTCATAAGAAAGTTTAGGAGAGTCAAGCGGATCGGTACAGAGACGTCTTTACTTATCTTCGAGAGGCTACATAGCTATTAGAAAACTTTACTTCTTTCATTCATATCGTACATGTTTATTGATCTCGTAGTTTGAGCCTTTGTCATTCTATTCTCTCACAGATGGTGAGAATACGAGCTGCAGTTACTGATGATGCTACCCCCAGAGCCGGTGTTGCTAGGGGAAGAGGCAGAGGCCAAGGAGGGGCACGTGCTACCGATAGAGCACCTACCAGAGTAGTAGCTGAGGAACCACCAGTAGCTCCGATTGGGGGACGGGCACCGGAGGCGCCTGTTGCTACCCCGAGACTTCAAGAGACTTTAGTGCAGTTCCTAAGCATGTTTGGTACATTGTCTTAGGCGGGATTGATTCCAGTTGCACCAGCTACTTCATAGACCGGGAGAGGAGCTCAGACTACCGTCGCCCATACTCCAGAGCAGTGGGTCCACATTCGTCAGGTTCTGGGTGTCATGCCAACACAAACTATTATTCCAGTTCAGCCTGAGGTCAGTCCAGGGGCATCTTAAGAGGAGCAGGTGAGACTTGATAGATTCATGAAGTATCGTCCTCCTACTTTTAATGGCTTAGCTTCAAAGGATGCACACGGTTTTCTAGAGAAGTGCCATCGTGTTCTCCGTACCAAGGGTATTGTGAAGATGAGCGAGGTTGCTTTTACTACATATCACTTGCCGGGAGCAACGTATCAGTGGTGGAGGGCTTACGAGGAGGGTATCCCAACCGATGCATCTTCACTTTCATGGACTCAGTTTTCGGAGATGTTCTTGAGAGAGTTCGAGCAGTTGTGTTTGGGTACTATGTCAGTGTTAGAGTATGATGTTAGATTCAGTGATTTGTCCATGCATGCACCTGCTTTGGTTTCTATAGTTAGAGAGCGAGTCTGCAGGTTCATTGAGAGCCTCAATTATGGTATCTGATTCAGCATGGCTCGGGAGTTGAAGATGGATATTCCGTTTTAACAGGTGATAGAGATCGCTCATAGATTAGATGGTATGGGGGTCAAGAGAGAGTGGACAAGGAGGCTAAAAGGCATTGTAAACCGGGAGGATCTACTGATCCCTATTTTGGAAGCAGGGTACATCATGGTGGAGGTTTTGTGGGTCAACCAGTTCAATTTTCATTCCATGCGTCATGCTGTGTTTCAGATATCCATGGGTCCCAGAGTACCCGTACCGGATAGCTTCCACAACTACGTCAGTGGAAAGGTTTCTTTGAGTGTAGAGATACCAGTTACATGGTGAGAGATTGTCCTAGACTCCGGAGATATGTGTCACAACGAGGTACTCATGCTATGAGTTCCACTCCAATTGCTATTATACCTACACCAAGAGTTAAAGGTAGAGGTCAGGCGAGTAGATGTAACCACCCGACTTGTTGTTCTAAGAATTTAAGTCTCGTTCAGTGGCATAAGGCCCTGAGCAGCTTCGTATTATGTGTATTGACTTGCGTGTGTGGTTGAATTCAGTTACCGGATGATTCAGAGTGATTTGGGACACTTAGTCCCTAAAACGGAAGCTAGTGTTAGGATTTTGACTGTAATTGAAACTATGTGAAGACGACTTCAGAATGGGGTTCTGTCGGTTCCGTTAGCTCCGTTGGGTGATGTTGGACTTAGGAGCGTGTCCGGACTGTGAATCTGAGGTTAGTAGCCAATTTAAGCTTGAAATGGCGAAAGTTGAATTTTTGGAAAGTTTGATCGGGGGGTTGACTTTTTGATATCGGGGTCCGAATCTGATTCTGGAAATTTGAATAGTTTTGTTATGTCAATTATGACCTGTGTGTAAAATTTGAAGTCATTCCGGATTGATTTGATGTGTTTCGGCACAAGATATAGAATTTGAAAGTTCAAAGTTCATAGATTTTGATTTGAGGTGTGATTCGTCATTTTGATGTTGTTCGATGTGATTGAGGCCTCGAGCAGGTCCGTGTTATGTTATGGGACTGGATGGTGTGATTGGACGGGGTCCCGAGGGGTTCGGGTGTGTTTCGGGGTGGTTTAGAACCAAGTTTGGGTGTTTTGATGTTACTGGTTGCTGGTTCTGGTGTTGTTCTTCGCGTTCGCGAGGAGCCTCTCGCGTTCACGAAGAAGGAAATGTTGCTATTCATTTTCTGACTTTGGAGGCTCATATCTCGCAATGTATAAGGAATTTGGAGATGAACCAAATATGAAAATTGTAGACCTTTTTGTCTAGTTTTCAGAAAGGTAAACCGTTTGTCATTTGGAGTTGAGTACAAAAGGTTATGATGGATACACTATAGGCTATTCGGGAAGAGTTTGGAAATCTCTGTTGCACATAGATGACTTTGGAAGCTTATATCTCGTAATCTATAAAAAATTGGGAGATGAGAAACAA
This sequence comes from Nicotiana tomentosiformis, assembly GCF_000390325.3. Lineage (NCBI taxonomy): Eukaryota > Viridiplantae > Streptophyta > Magnoliopsida > Solanales > Solanaceae > Nicotiana > Nicotiana tomentosiformis. Next base: position 112,275,303 of record NC_090816.1, on the reverse strand, counting down.
ATGAAGGTTATATTCCTTGGAGTCTAGTTTTCAGAAAGTCAAACCATTCATCATTTGGAGTTTTATACAAAAAGTTATGACCATTATACTAAAGGTTGTCTGAGAAGAGTTTGAAAATGACTTTTGAAGAATTTGTTCATCGCGAACGCGAAGAACAAATCCCTGGGCAACAGAATAAAGTCCAAATTCGTGTTATTCTTCCATTTTTGGACCAAGGAAGCTCGGGTGAGGCGATTTTCTGAGAGTGTTTCAAGGAAAACATTGGGGTTAGAATTCCTAACTTGATTTTGGTTAAATTACATGAATCTATTGTTATTTTTATCACCAAATTAGTGAATTTGGTTAAAAAGTTTAGAAAACCCTCTTGGTTTAAATTTAAGATTTGGAGGTCGATTTGTTATTGGAATTCGATAAAATCGGTATGGTTGAACTCGTATCGGAATGGGTATTCGGATTTCATAAAAAATTATGTCGGGTTCCGAGAGGCGGGTCCCGCATTGACTTTTGTTGACTTTTTCGAATAAAATTTTAAGTCGACGTATTATTATCCGAAATTGTTTCCGATGAATTTGAATGAAGTTATACAATTAATTTGGATAGATTTGAGCTGTCCGGAGGTTAATTCAAGCAAGAAGGCTATTTTTGAATACTGACCTAACTTCAAAAAGGTAAGTGTCTTGCTTAACCTCGAGTGGGGGAATTACCCCTTAGGCATCGAGTCTTATGTGCCATTTGTGAAATGTGAAAATCCGTGTACGCAAAGTGACGAGTACGTACCCGGCTTATATGTGTAAAGTTTATTGAGTTAAAGTCTTGAGCATATTGTATGGTAAATTGGGTAATTGTTGGTATATATTTAATCATCTAATTGTCGTGCCTAAATCCTTGTTGTCGTTGAATATGTTGTTATATCACAATTTAATGTGATTGTTACTTGATTATTTATGTAATTCCGTGAATTTGTTGGTTTGATAATTATTGGAATTTAATTTCTTTATGAATTTTCCCTCTGCAAATAATTAATTAAATGAGCTTAAGAAGAGGTGTTTATATAATTATTGAAAATTTGAATTTAATGAAGACTTTGCTTTATGTTGACTAATTTCTATCTCTATTGATTGGTTTTGGGTGTTGTACACATTGTGTGGAGCTTTTGGCTATTTGTTGTGAAATTAATTGACTTGGTTGTAGCTTTGGAATTTGGTTGTGTCCATTGGGCAAATTGTGATATGAATTGATTTTTTATGTTGTAGTGATAATTTCCCGTATAAATTGTTGTGTTGTGTGAGTTGTTATTTTGGGGAGATAAGGGTGACATTTCACCGTTGATATTATGTGGTTATAAGGGTGGCATTTCACTGTTGTGTTTGTTGGAATATTGTCTGGGCAGAGCGATAAGGGTGGCTATATGAGCGATAAGAGTGGCAATAAGAGCGATAAGGGTGGCTATTAGTATTGTCTGGGCGGAGCGATAAGGGTGGCTATAGGAGTGATAAGGGTGGCAATAGGAGAGATAACCGTGGCTATTGTCAGGGATGATATGTGATGATGTGGGGTTGTGGTGTTGATAATTTTCATGTGATGTTGTGATTTTCTTGTGTTTTACTTTTATACCTTGTGCAATTTGTCTTGTTGTTGGTAAATTGATAACAATCTGATTTATGTTGAAATTGAGAGCCTGTGGTTATCGTCAGGCGATTTATAAAATGAAATGTGGGCACGAGGTGCCGTGAGTAAATAATGAGAATATTTGGCACGTGAATTGTCCGTGCAGTTGTGATATGAAATGTGGGCACGAGGTGCTATGAAGAAATGATAATGATAATTGGCACGTGAATTGTCCCTGCAATTGTGATATAAAATGAGGGCACAGGGTACCGGGAAAATATGATGATTTAATTATGGGCACGAGGTGCCGTGAAAATATGAAAAAGGCCCGAGACCCGTATTTTTATGATTATGAAATGAGGTGTCACATGGTAATTTTTTAATTGAAAGAATTATATTCAGAATTTTTATTTGGAAGAATTTTTACTTAGAAAGTATTATATGAAAAAAATATATTTGAAAGAGAGTTATCTGGAAGAATTATATGTGAAATGCATTTATTTGAAGGACTTGATTTAATTGGGTGTAATTGTGTTTATTAATTGTTGAGTGATATTAATGGTATTCTTGTTGTATGTTATGCATATCACTGGTTGTTTTATCCTGCCCTTATTATTATTATTATTATTATTATTATTATTATTATTATTATTATTATTATTATTATTATTATTATTATTATTATTATTATTATTATTATTATTATTATTATTATTATTATTATTATTATTATTATTATTATTATTATTATTATTATTATTATTATTATTATTATTATTATTATTATTATTATTATTATTATTATTATTATTATTATTATTATTATTATTATTATTATTATTATTATTATTATTATTATTATTATTATTATTATTATTATTATTATTATTATTATTATTATTATTATTATTATTATTATTATTATTATTATTATTATTATTATTATTATTATTATTATTATTATTATTATTATTATTATTATTATTATTATTATTATTATTATTATTATTATTATTATTATTATTATTATTATTATTATTATTATTATTATTATTATTATTATTATTATTATTATTATTATTATTATTATTATTATTATTATTATTATTATTATTATTATTATTATTATTTATTTTTTATTATTTTATATATTATATTGCACAAGTTATTAGACTAGTGAGTGTCTTGACTGTACCTCGTCTCTACTCCATTGAGGTTAGTCTTGATACTTACTGGGTACCGACCGTGGTGTACTCATACTACACTTCTGCACATTTTTGTGCAGAGCCAGGTATTGGAGACATCGGACTTGAGAAGAGTTAAAGCGGGATCGTAAGGATTCAAGGTAGAGCTGCTTGGTCGTCGCAGGCCCTTGGAGTCTTTTCATTTCATTGTACTGTTAATTTTAATCAAACAATATTGTATATTTGGTCCTCGTGATCATTCCATGTATTCAGTTAGAGTTCGTGACTCAGTACTACCAGTCTTGGGAGGTTGTATATTGTAATTATTTTCGTTGTTAGTTTTAAAAAAAATGGCTACAAAAATGTAATTGAAATCGGCTGACCTAGTCTTAGAGTAGGTGCCATCACGACGCTTGTGGTGGGATTTTGGGTCGTGACAGTAGAGGTCACCTTAGAGGGGAAGGCCGGGCCCATTATTACGCTCTTCCTAGTTAGGCGGATACCGATGCAACAAATGATGTCCTTACAGGTATAGTTTCAGTCGAGTATAGAGATGCATTTGTGTTACTTCGATCCGGTCCCATTTATTGGTAAGATTCATCCTACCTTGCTGCAGATATGGTTGTGTTTTATGATTCTTGTACTCTGTTCATGTGTTCACGCTAGTTGAGAATTTTATTGTGATAACCCGTGTCTATCGTTCTGGTTTGGTTGCTATTGTAGGTCATGAGACATGGGTAGACTTTCTGTTAGTTAAATACGGTAGGATTTGACGTGATCTCGGGATGGTTTGGCCTGACTTGTGGTTTGGGTGCTCTACAGGTATGGGAAGTTGTTACGTGTTGTGGTTTTGGTTCTACGAGGTCGAGTTAGTAAAATGGTCTAGTTGATGAGATGTTTACCTTACTCGTGATTCCGAGTGGAGGATAGGGGTCTGGTGTTCTTTGTGAATATGTGTGTTGGTACCGGGCTATGCGCCGCAGTGAGGTCATATTTAAGTAAGATTTGTTGTGGTTGTTGCGTGTGTCTTACTTCTTCCTTGTGGATTGGATCTGTTGTATGGTATCAGTGTGGGAGTTGTGCATGTCTGGGCTTGCTTGACGGTTCTCTCATGTGTTCCTTTTTTTCATATTCGAGTTGTGCTTGTTGGATTTGGATTGCAATGTATGTGCCCGGGTGGCGTTTGAGGTAGCTTGTTGATCGGATGAGTAGTTATGAGCTTAGCATGTTTCTTGCATTATTTTTAGCATTGTGAAGGTTTGGAACAAGGTTCTAGTCGATATGAGTCTATTTGTCGGTACCAGACTTGGTAATAGGCAACTATTGTGGTCAAAGTTATTGCTATGGGCATATGGATTATGTGTTATGTCGTGTGGTTATACCTTTGTGAGTGTATGCATGAGTTGTTGTAGCTAGTTGAAGATTTTACAGGGTGTTTGTGTGATAATAGGGCCCTTGGTAGATGTGGAAATTTGATTCTAAGACTTATCGGCATGAGTAGAAGTAGGGGTATTCATGGTTCGGTTTGGATCAGTTTTTCCCTAAAAAGAAACCAAACAAAGTAAGTCGGTTCTTAAAATATTTGAACCAAACCAAACCAATTAAGTCGGGTTTTTATCGATTTAGTTTTTGTCATTTTTTGTCGGTTTTTCGGTTGTTTCGGTTATTTATCGTTTTTTTCTTAAATATGAGACATACACTACCAAACACATATTACGGCGACTACATTTTCAACGTAACACTATCAAACCAATTGCTCTTTGAGAAATCTATCATTTACCAAGATATATTGATGATAATTGAATCAAATAGTGATGAATACTTTAAGTACTCAATTAAAAATCGATTATTTTTAACATGAAACAAATTATTTTACATAGCAAAAAAAAAACTACCAATCAAAGTAGAATATAAAGGCAATAAATTAGATTATTATGATAGCAAAGGACTAGATTAAAAATACAAACGACTAATATGTACCATAAAATTTTATAAACTTTCTATAAAAATATACATATATATGTGTAATAATAAATTTAAATAGCTACTTCTATAGTCAGTTTGGTTCAGTTATTTTCGGTTATTTTTTTATTAAAACCAAAACCAAACCAATTTGATCGGTTTTTAAAATTCAAAACCAAAACCAAACCAAACCTAAAATATATTGGTTTTTTGGTCGGTTTGGTTCGGTTTTTCGGATTTTTATGAACACCCCTAAGTAAAAGGATTAATCTTCGATTGATATGATGTTGTCGGTTTTTATATGGTTTGGGACGACATGGGATCACCCCCCCGTGTATATGCATGGAGAGTTTATACGGTGGTTTGATGGGTTGGGAAAGACTCTTGGCACGTTCGAGGATGAATGTATGTTTAAGAGGGGGAGAATGTAATGATCGGGTCGATCGTTTTGAGCTTTAAGGTTCAGTTTAGTGGTTCGAGGTCTTAAGTAACTTCATATAGTGTATTATGACTTGGACGCATGCTCGGATATGATTTTCGGATGATTCGGAATGAATTCGAATGAGTGATTCTTACTTTAGATGCTTAAGTTAAAAATGTTGACCGAGGCTTGACTTTTGAGAAAACGACCCAGAACGGTGTTTTGATGGATCCGTTAGGTTCGTATTTTGATTTTGAACTTGGGCGTATGCTCGAAATCGATTTCGGAGGCCCGTAGGTTGATTTGTGTTGTTTTGTCGAAAGTCGACAATTTAAAGGCTTAGAATTTTTACAAGTTTGACCGTAGGTTTACATCATAGATATCGTGTTTGAATTTCGGTTTCGGGACTTGGAATATATCTGTTTTGTCATTTGGAACTTTTCCACAAAGTTCGGCATAATTCCGAGTTGATTTGATGGGAATCAGACGCGCGATTGTGTTTTTAGAATCTTTTGAGTTTCAGGCTATTTTCATGTGTTTTGGAGGTCCGATCCATGATTTTGGATGTTAGTTTTGATGATTTGATCATGCGAGCGAATTCGTGTTATATTTTTAGACTTGTGTTGATGTTTGGTTTGGAGCCCCGAGGGCTCGGGTGAGTCTTAAACGCGTTTTGGAATGTTTGGAAGAGTTTGGAAATTACTGGTGTGATTAGGTGTTGCAGGTCTCGCATTTGCTGGATATATGTCGCATTTGCGATACAAGGCTAAGTCTGCCAGGTTCACATTTGCGAAACTAGAAATTCGCATTTGCGATAGGGGGCCTGGGTGAACTTGTTCGCATTTGTGATCTTAAGGGTCGCATTTGCGAGGTGTCCAAGTTCGCATTTGCAAGCAAGTCATTGCATTTGCTATGACATCAAGGATGTGAGGTTCTTCGCTTTTGTGATTGATTTGTAGCATTTGCAGGGTTTGCATTTGCGACCCCTGGGTCGCATTTGCAACACTTGCGACTGGACAAAAAGCTGTGGGACAGGAGTTTTAGTCTCATTTTCATATTTTGGAACCCTAAACTCAGTAGGGGCGATTTTGAAGAGATATTTTCATCTACAAACTTTGGGCAAGTGATTCTAATCTATTTCTAATCGTATTCCATCAATATATCTCAGTTTTAACATCAAAATCATGTGAATCAAAGTGAAAATTTGTGAAAACTTTGTCAAGTTTTTGAAAAATAAGAATTTGAGTTTTGAGAGTCGATTTGGACTCGAATTTTGAAACTAATCATATATATGAACTCGTGGGTCATGGGTAGTCGGAATCTACCATTGGACCCAAGTTTTGATCGGGCGAGCCCCGAGTTGACTTTTATTGACTTTTGAGGAATTATGTAACTATCATAGCTTTATTTATTGAAATTGATTTCTCTTGCACTATTTAGCGTTATTAAGTCGATTTTGGTTAGATTTGTGCCGGGCGGAGGTGAATTGTAAAGAGAAAGCTATTTTTGAGTATTGATTGAAGGTTTTTGAGGTAAGTATCTTGCCTAACATTGTGTGAGGGAATTACCCTGTAGAGATTGATTTGTTTGTAATATTTGAACTATGTGAAAGACGTGTACACAAGGTGACGAGTGTGTACATGGCTTATACGTGGAAAATTGATAGATTTAGACTCTTAGGTTCTTATGTATATTAAAATGAAATTGTCTTATCATGTTATATCCTTAATTTCTAAATTTGCCTTTACATGTCTTATTGACGTCGATGGATTCGTGTTCTACCCTTTAATGCCAAATATACTTTTGTATGCCTTAACTGAAGTTGTTGCCTATTTTATTACCATGTTATCTCTCCCGTAATTGATTATCCTTAATTGAAGTAATTGTTATCTCTCCCATTGTTGACTTATTCTTATTTGGAATCATTGTTACATGTTATATATCCAATTGTTGATTTAATCTTATTTGATATCGTTGTTACACATTACCTCTCTCACTATTGAGTTATTCTTATTTGAAACCAATGTTACATGTTATATATCCTATTGTTGAGTTACTCTTATTTGATATCGTTCTTACACACTATCTCTTTTATTGTTGAGTTATTCTTATTTGAAAACATTATTACAAATATCTCTCATATTATTGAGTTACTCTTATTCAATATCGTTGTTACACATTATTTCTCTCATTGTTGGGTTATGCTTATTTGAAACCTTTATTACTTGTTATGTCTTTCATTGTAAGCTCGTTCTTCTGTTCATTGTGTTCGTAATTCTTGTGTTGATTTACTTTCCGCACTCCCGTGTTATTGTTGTTGTTATTTTACTCAGTGATTTTGAGTCGAGGGCTATGTATGGTTGTGGTATTGGAATTGTTTTGAGTAAATATTGTGGCATATGGGCACATGTGTTTCGAGTTGTTATATTGTGTTGTTATGTTTTTGGCACACGTGATATTATTGAGAGGATTGTCGGGGTGTTCGCACTTGAGTTGTCCGTGCTATTGTTATTATAGATATTTGCACATGCGATGTGATAAGGCGGGCTATATATATGTGTGTGGGTTTGTGCATGTGGCGAGACCATGTGGGAATATCATTATGTGCATGCGGCGAGACAAGGCAGATATTTACGTTATTATTGCGCACGTGGCGAGACAATGGGGCTATGTCGGGGATCATTTGTGATGGCCTAGGGTGTAACGACCCAACCGGTCGTTTTGATTGTTAGAACCCCGTTCCCCTAAATAAAATTTCCCGTATGTGTTTTTAATGATTTATGACTTGCGGGGATGGTTGGTTCGGGAGTTGGAATTGTTCGGGTTGAAATCGGAACACTTGGTTCCTTAAGTTAGCTTTAAAAGGCCAAATTTGACTTCACTCAACATTTTAAGAAAATGACATCGGAATCGGGATTTGACGGTTCCAATAGGTTCGTATGATGATTTCGGACTTAGGCGTATATTCGAATAGGGTTTTGGATAACCCGGGAGCATTTTGGTGCTTAATAGTGAAAAATCAACTATTTGAAGGTTTAAAATTCTTTAAATTTGGTTTGGAGTAGGGTTTTGAGTAATTGAAGTCCGTTTGGAATTCCAAGTTTGGGAATAGTTTCGTATAGTGATTTAATACTTGCACGCAAATTTTCGTGTCATTCCAAGTAGTTTAAGTATATTTCGGCGCATTGGAAGTAAATTGAAGAACTTGAAATTCTTAAGTTTGAATCAATTTGGTTTAGGGTATGATTCTTAGATTTGATGTTGTTTTACATATTTCGAGAGTTAGAGCGAGTCCATTTTATGATTTCAAACCTGTTGGTATGTTCAGGCGGGGCTCCGGGGGTCCCGAGTGTTAATCGGACTAGGCTCGGACCAATTTTGGGAAATTGAGCAAGGACTGAAGCTCCTAGCTACTATCATAATCGCACATGCGCTTGGACAGCCGCAGGTGCGAAAGAGAGGAGCTTGCCCAGCCATCGCAGATGCGAAGTAATTTGGCGCACCTGCGAATGCGCAAGTGCGAAGGTCTTGTGCGCAGAAGCGGAGGGATGCGCAGGTGCGAGTTCTTCTTCCGCAGGTGCGGAACCAAGAAAAGAGGGAAAATGCGCACCTGCAAGGAATTTCCGCAGGTGCGAAAGCTGCATGTGCGGTACTCCTTCCGCAGGTGCGAAAAACCTGTCTGAGCAGAACCTTAAAACGGACGAAAACTTAGTCCATTTCTTTTTATTTTTCATCCATTGTTGGGCGATTTCAGAGTTTTGAGAAGGGGGTTTCAACTAGCAATTGAAAGGTAAGTTAATTCCACACCCATTGAGTTAAATACATAGATTATAGGTAGATTATAACTAGTAAATCTTATAAATCAAAGATTTAGATGAAAAACCTAGATTTTTATAAAAATGATATTTTATCCACGAAAATAGTTATGTAATTGGGTAGAAATTATATATTTAAGTTCTTGAGATTATGGGTAATATTTTCATCCGAAAATTTACAGAATCCGAGAACGTGGTCCCGGGGTGAATTTTAGGAATTTTACCATTTTGGATAAGGTAATTTATTTAATAGATAAATTTCGAATCATTTAGCATATATTAATTATTGTGTATAATATTTGGATAGTTTCGGATCTTTCGGCGTCGAATCAAGAATTCGACGTGACGTGGTAATCAGAAAGTGGACTTTGAGATGAGGTAAGTCTCTTGTCTAATCTCGTGAGGGGAAAATTACCCCCTAGGGATTTAATTGAATAATTGTTGCTAACTGCTGGGGATACGTACGCACGAGGTGACGAGAGTGCGTGCGTAGCTACTATTAATGCTAAAGTCCGAGTAGTTTAGGACTCAAAGCATGAATTACTTGTGTACATTGTATTCTTTGTTTAAATATTAATTGATATATATGATTATATTGTGAATTGTCAGATAAAGATATTTAAGGATGGGAATCTCATATGCTTGATTTTCTGTTTAAATTAATTAATTATTAAAAGAAATTATTCTTCCTCCCGAATTTATCGTATAATAAATATACTCTCCTCCCGGAGGTACATAAGAAAATGTCCTCCTTTCTTGTGGAGCGGGCCGAATGCCTCGGCAAGATATATGCATCTATGGATCGTGCTGCATGTCCCTCGACAGTGTACACGACACTCTGGATCGGGCCGTACGTCCTCGGCAAAAATCGTGCTTAATAATAATAATTACACGATACCTTAATAGTTTATTTCAGCTTGCGAAGCTAATTGATAAATTGGAGAATCCTTGGAATTTAATGAATTATTATTCTTACTTGTTAAGGAATTAATTATTATTCCTGTAAATGAGATTAATTGATAAATTGGAAATTATTTGAATTGAAGGAATTTGATTATTTCTGCTGGTTAAATAAATTATTGTAAATCATGTGAATCATGCTGGTTTAGATATTCTAGTTTTATTTCAATTATTATTATTGACCCATAGTGAGTGTCAAAGTCGGTTATCTCGTCTCTACCACTTCGAGATTATACTTGATACTTACTGTGTACACGTTATTTTCGTACTCATACTGCACTTGCTGCACATTTTATTGTGCATGTACATGTATGTCTAGTGGACTTGTAGGCGCAGAGGTGTGGTTAATAATTTATGGGGTCGTATGTGAGATACATTATGTATTACGATCCGCAGCCAACAGAGTCTCATTCGGGGTTATTATATTTTCCTGTCTAATTTGTATTCTAGATAGATGCCATATTTTATTTTTAATTCCTAGTAAATGCTCATGCACTTGTGATACCGGGGTTTGGGAATGGTTGTAATGTTTAGAAATTTAGTTGCTAAAAATATTTATCATTTACTCTATGAATTTTATCTTTATAATTTTATTAAAGAAATTTTTATTTCAAAAATACTAAATGGGTAATTAAGTTAATTGATTATGGTTGGCTTGCCTGACAGTGGTGTCCGACGCCATCACAACCTTTTTGGATTTTGGGTCGTGTCATAGGGCATTTTTATTGATGATATTTGTATAGTGGTGTGCCTATCTTGTGTGAGTCATGCATTTTACGTTTTGTTGTGTTGTTTCCTATGTGTCATTCATTGTCTCTGCTCTTACTTGTTGACTTGAGTTGTAATAGAATATTTGCACCAACATACATGTAATTAATCACTCATATCAGTTTAAGAAGATGAACCCTGATGTTTATTGATCATCTACATGTATTCCTGTATACTTGCCTTCAATGTGAGAGTTGTACTATTGGCACGTGAGTTGTCCGTGCGGATATTTGTGTAGTGGTGTGCCTACCTTGTGTGAGTCATGCATTTTACGTTTTGTTGTGTTGTTTCCTATGTGTCATTTGCTGTCTCTGCTCTTACTTGTTGACTCGAGTTGTGATATAATATTTGCACCAACATACACGTAATTAATCACTCATATCGATTTAAGAAGATGAACCCTGATGTTTATTGTCATTTACATGTATTCTTGTATACTTGCCTTCAATGTGAGAGTTGTACTATTGGCACGTGAGTTATCCGTGCGGATATGAGATATTGTCACTCTCTTAGTACGTGAGTTGTCCGTGCATATATAATGTACTAATGGTATCGACACATGAGTTATCCATATAGCATGTGAGTTATCCGTGTGGTCGTAGATTTTAATGTGGGCACAAGATGCCAAGTGATTAGGGTTCGTGACGTGTGACCCATAAATTGTGAATATGAGGTGTTGCACCTCGAAAACATTCTTGTATAAATCTTGTGTGGAAGCGGTTGTTTATTAGGTTGTTACTTGTTTTTCCTTACTTGGTTACACCGGATGTTAACTGTATTCAGCTTACTCTACGATGTTATTACTTGTTTGTTCCTTGTTGCTATTTGTTGCTTCTAGTTTTCTATTGCAAGTATTGTTTGTCGTTTCTACATGTTTAACTTTATATTGATATTATTCCCTATTAGTTTCACGTTCATACTTGTATAGGTTATTATGTTTAGTAGGTGTTTTGACTGTTTCTCGTTACTACTCCACTGAGGTTAGTCTTGATGCTTACTGGGAACCATTGTGGTGTATTCATACTATGCTTCTACACATCTTTTTGTGTATATTCAGGTACGTCTGCTCGGGCCGAACATTAGTGATTGACTGTTAGCTGCTTACGGAGACTCCAAGGTATGCCTGCTCGGTGTCCGCAGGCCTCAGATTCACCTCCTTTACTTTTACTACTGTTGTATTTTTCATTCAGACAATGATGTAGTAGATATTTTAGCTTACTCTGTAGATCTTATGACTTAGTTCCACCGGTTTTGGGAAATATATTAATGAGATTCTATTTCGGGATATTATACGAGTTTATTTGTCTTGCTTTAATATTTTTGTTAATTATCTCTGTCAAGTTAATATTAGATATTAGGCTTACCTAGTATTAGAGACTAGGTACCATCACGACATCCTACAGAGGGAAATTGGGGTCGTGACATGATCATATTATGAAATTGGTTAATGTTGCTACCAAATTGAATAATTTAGGTGTATCCATTACCGATGATTTTCTTGTTCATCAATCCCTAAGGTCTCTCCTTGAGCAGTTTGACCAGTTTAAAACAACCTATAATGCACAAAAGGATAAGTGGAGTGTTGATGAGCTTATCACTATTTGTGTGGTAGAGAAAGAGAGGATCTAGAAGGAGAAAGTTGAGGGTGTATTGAACTTTGTTAGTTCGTCTAGATCAAATGACTATCCCTCTTATATAAAAAAGGTGGACCCAAATTTTATAAAAAGAAACACGGCTAGTCTCATAATCCAGGTGGTCATAGTGGTCATGCTAATAATCCTGATGGTAACCAAGGTCAATCTCATAATCCTATTGGTCCTCAAGCTGTAATTAAGAAAGAAATCAAGTGTTGGGATTATAAAAAAAGTAGGTCATGAGAAAGCTGACTGTCCTCTGAAAATTAAATCAGGTAATCTTATAGCTTTTATCTGCTTTGAAACTAGTCTTGTTCATATTCATTTAAATTCCTGGTGGTTGGATAGTGGTGCAACTGTTCATGTGACGAATGACTTGCATGATTTAGTAAGCAGACATAAGCCAAAAAGGAGGAAGTCGATGTTGTTGTGGGCAATGGACTCAAAGCAAAAGTAGATTTTATAGGGACTGCTTTTTACCTTTTAAAAATAATTTTAGTATTCGCTTGAAAAAATTTGTTTTTGTACCATCTATAAGACGGAAATTAGTTTCAGTTTCACTTTTAGACAAATCTAGTTATTCATTTCAATAAAATAATAGTATTATTAAGATTTCTTATGATTCATGTATTGTTGCTGATTTTTTTAAGTGATCGTATGTATCACTTGAATGTGTTGAATGAAAATATTTCTGCAATGCATGTTGAAAATATAGCCTACAAAAGATCTTTTATGAGTAAAACGTCTTACATGTTATGGCATAGGCTTCTTTGTCATATTTCTAAAGAAAGAATTGAACGATTGGTAAAGCAAAATCTTTTACTTATTCTTAATCCAATAGAATTTGAAACATGTGTGAATTGTGTTAAAGGTAAAATGAACAAGGATAAGATAAAGGGTTCTACTAGGAGCTCTGAACTCTTAGAAATTATTTATGCTGATATTAGTGGACCTTATATATCTAATTTGGCCAATCATAAGTATTTCATTACCTTTATTGATGACTTTTCAAGATATTGTTATATACACCTTTTAAAAGAAAAGGCTGAACCACTTGATAAGTTTAAATTTACAAGACTGAAGTTGAAAAACAGTTTGGGAAGTCAATTAAGATAGTGAGGTCTGAATTTGATAGTGAGTACTATGGAAAATATGATGAGTCTGGTCAATATATGGGGCCTTTTGCTTTATTTTTGCAAGAACGTGGGATACCAACACTATACACCATGCCAGGTACTCCTGAGCAAAATGGTATGGCTGAGAGACGAAATCTTACTATCATGGAAATGGTGATAAGTATGATGTCAAGGACCAACATGTCTTAGTCTCTTTGGGGTGAAGCCTTTAAAACATCTGCCTATTTCTTGAATAGAGTTCCTATAAAATTTATCTTGAAAACTCCCTTTGAACTATGGACAATTCGAAATCCTAGCTTGAACCATTTTCACATTTGGGGATGTCCAGCTGAAGTTCGTATTTATTCACCCACATAAAAGAAAGCTGATCCTAAAACTACAGTTGTTTCTTTATAGGCTATCCTGACCACTCTAAAGGTTTTAGGTTATTCTGTCCTGGGAGTGACACTGAAATCGTTGAGTCCATTAATGCAAAATTTCTTGAGCATGATGTTTGCTATTGCGATTGTTCATGTAAAAAAGAAATTATGGTGAGAGAGAAGGAAATCACTATCCATGTACCTGTTGTACATGAAAAGGCGGTAAACCAACTTATTCATGAGGGGGAGAATCAAGGGAACAATGACGGAAATCCCATGGTCCCTGATCAAAATGAACACAAAGAACCACTTTGTATGTCACTAAGAGAAAGAAGATTTGCCATCTCTAATGATTTTATCATATGTGTGACTGAAAATCTTAGTGATACTGGAGAGCCGACTGGTCCTTTATCATATGCTCAAGCTATTTCCTCTCCATATGTTGATAAATGACGTGAGGCAATGAAAGATGAAATGAAATGCACTATGTAACGACCCGACCAATCATTTTGAATATTATAACCTCGTTCCCTCATTTACTGCTCAATTTATGTCTTACAATTGATTTATGACTTATCAGGTTAGTTGGTTCGGGTCCGAAAGGAATTCGGAGTGAAATGAGACACTTAGTCTCATAATTGAAAATTTTAAGATAGAAAAGTTGCCTGGATGTGGATTTGTGTGTAAAGGAGCTCGGATTTGAATTTTGATAATTTTAATAGCTCCGTATGGTAATTTTGGACTAAGGAGAGTGTTCTGAAAATTGAGGTAAGTCCCTTGTGATTATTTCTACTCCATAATATTGAATTATCATCAAATAATCAAACTAGATTACATGTTTTTTAGGTGTAAATCAGAGACTTGAACTTGGAAATTTAGAAATAAGATTTGATGATTTGGAGGTACGTTGAGGATGTTTGAGCTAAATTTCGGATTTTTTTGGAAAATTAGTAATTTCTTATGGAATTAATTTCAATAAATTTTATTGACTAAAATGAATTATTGTGGCTAGATTAGAGGCATCCGGAGGCCGATTTGCTAGGCAAAGGCATAGCAGAGTAAAGAATTTCACGTTTTGAGGTAAATAACAATTATAAATCTGGTCCTAAGGGTATGAAACCTCAGATTTTGTGTCATGTGATTATTTTGGAGGTGATGCACATGCTAGGGGATGGGCGTGTGGGCGTGCACCGAAGAGTTTGTGACTTGGTCCGTCCCGTAAAACTGTAAAGTTGAATAACTTGTTGTTAGCTATATGCTCTCTATGTGTTGAAGAAATTTGACTTTAAATCATGTTAAAAATCATGCTTAAGCTATATGCTAGTACTGTTGGGACCCACAGAGGTTGCGTACTTGTTGAATTATTTGCTAATTATTGTCTTGTACTCAGTCATAATTTTCTTATGCATCACACCTCAGTCTTTCTTGATATTTGTTGATTCACTATGTTATTTTTTTTGGGGCTGATTTTGTGATTTTCGAGAGCCCGAGAGACTAGAGAGGTTGAGGACCGAGTAAGGCTGAGGGCCTGTCGGTGAGGTAAGGATACTATGGCACGTGAGTTGTCCATGCAGGATATTATAGCACGTGAGTTGTCCGTGCAGCACGTGAGTTGTCCGTGCGAATTATGGTGCTTGGGCTGTAGGAGCCCCCCCTGAGTCTGCACACCCCTAGTGAGCGTGAGTACCCATTGAGTGTGAGTGCTGAGGGCTGAGAGCTGAGTGGTTGAGCTATTGTGACGAGTTGAGTGACTGTTGCCCTAAGATGTTGTACTTCTTTTCATTTGTTGTTGCATTTAGTTGCTATCTGTCATTGTTGTGAAATTCTTTGAAAGATTCTATATTCAGATTACATGAACATGAATTGTATAAATTTATTTACCTTAAACTGCTGGATCTGAAAGCATGTCTATTCTCTGTTGGAATTACTAAAAATGAACTATAACTGTGTAGCTCGTCACTATCTTCAATTTCTTATTTATTATTGTTATTTGCTGAATTGGTTATACTCATACTACACCCTGCACTTCGTGTGTAGATCCAGGTGCTTCTGGACATAACGAGTGTTGATTCTCTCGTACAGTTGATCTTCTGTAGATTCAGAGGTAGCTGCCGTATTTCGTAGACCATGTCTCTCCTTCCCTATCTCCTTGTTTATTGTATTTGGTCTCAAACTATTATAGACCATATTTTCCAGACTTGTATTCATAATAGAAGCTCATGTACTCAGTGACTCCAGGTTTTGGAGAGGGTTTATATATGTATTTGTGAGTTTTTCTTCCGCTAAATTTAGATATTGTGTTTTCAAACTTAAAGGAAATTAGGGGATATTGATGTTTTCGGCTTGCCTAGTATTGAGATAGGCGCCATCACGACATATCAGATTTTGGGTCGTGACATGTTGGTATCAGAGCCTAGGTTACATAGGTCTCACGAGTCATGAGCAGGTTTTGTAGAGTCTTGCGAATCGGTACAGAGACGTCTGTACTTATCTGCGAGAGGCTGCAGAACCCTTAGGAAAATTTCACATTCTTGTATTCTGTCGTGCAATTTGCTGATTTCGGAAACTAAATTTTTGTTATTTTATTCTCTCACAGATGGTGAGGACATGTACTACCGGATCGGACGGCTAGCCACCAGTGCCGCCAGTTAGGACCGCGAGATATCAGGGCCGTGGTAGAGGTCAGGGACAAGGTAGAGGTCAAGGTATAGCTCGTGCAGCAATTGGAGCAGCACTTGTAGTACCACCAGTTGCTCCAGCTCAGGAGCATATTTCGGATACAGTTGAGCCAGCGGGACCAGTTCAGGCACCAGCTACACCTATTGTGATTCCAGGCCTTTAAGAGGCTCTAGCCCATATATTGACATTTTGTACTGGTCTTGCTCAGGTGGTTTCGGCTCAGGCCGCACCTGCCATTTCTCAGGCCGGGGGATGTACCCATACCCTTGTTACCCGTACTCCAGACCAGGTAGTACAGGGACTTCATATACCGGGGGCACTACCAGCCCAGCCGGTTGCAGCTGCTCAGGCCCCAATAGTTCCTGTTATGGCAGGTGATGAGCAGAGGAGACTTGAGAGATTTGAGAGGCTTCGACCTCCACCATTTATCGGTGCTGAGTAAGAGAATGCTCAGGGTTTTCTGGATAAGTGTCAACTGATGCTTCAGACAACGGGTATTCTAGAGACCAGTGGGGTCTCGTTCACTACTTTTTAGTTTCCTGGGGCTACCTTCTGATGGTGGGAGGCTTACGAGAGGTGTAGGCCGGTTGGTGTAGCACCCCTTACCTGGCAGCAATTCTCCGGTCTATTCCTAGAGAAGTTCGTGCCTCGGTCCCGCAAAGAGGAGCTGCGCAGGCAGTTTGAGAAACTTCGTCAGGGTGATATGTCTGTGACGCAGTATGACATGAGATTTTCAGAGTTAGCCTATCATGCTATCTGGTTGATTCCCACAGATAAGGAAAGGACCAAGAGGTTCATAAATGGCTTCACTTTTCAGCTGCGATTACTCATGACTAGAGAGAAAGTGTCTGGTGCTACTTTCGATGAGGTGGTCGACATTGCTCGTCGGATTGAGATGGTTCGCAGTCATGAATGGGTTGAGAGGGAGGCTAAGAGGCCTCGTGGTTTGGGTGATTTCAGCGGTATTCCTTCAGGGGGTCAGTTTTACCGCGGTAGAGGTCGTCTTTACAGACATGCTCAGATGGGTCGTCCCGCTCATCGTGGTGCATCAGCTAGCCACAGTTCTTACAGTGCTCACTCAGGCCAGTCTTCATTCAGTGCACTACCAGCATAGAGTTCTCATCATGCCTCGTCCGCTCAGGCTTCTATAGGTAATTCCTCGGGTTATCAGGAGTAGCAGTTCTGTCAGAGGAGGGGTTGTTTCGAGTGCGGAGAGTTGGGTCATTTCAAGAGAGATTGTCCTAGGTTGTTGAGTAGGGCTCTACAACAAATTTCTCGACCAACGGTACCAACACTAACAGCTACACCACCCACCCAGCCATCTCGGGGTGGTGTTAGGCAGTTAGGGGTCGCCCAAGAGGGGGAGGCCGATCAGGTGGCGGCCATGCCCGATTCTATGCTTTTCCTGCCAGGCGAGATGCTGTTTCTTCAGATGCAGTGATCACAAGTATTGTTTTAGTGTGCCACAAAGAGGCTTCTATATTATTTGACCTGGTTCCACTTATTCATATGTATCATTGTATTTTGCTCATTATCTGGATATGCCCCGTGAGTCCTTAGTTTTACCTATTTGTGTATCTAAACCGATGGGCGATATTATTACTATGGACCGTGTGTATCGGTAGTGTGTGGTAACTATTGGGAAACTCGAGACCAGAGTTGATCTCTTATTACTCGTTATGGTTGATTTCGATGTAATCCTGGGTATGGATTGGTTGTCTCTATGTCATGCTATTCTGGGCTGTCACGCAAAAATCGTGACGTTGGCGATGCCGGGTTGCCAAAGGTTGAATGGAGAGGTTCTCTAGATTTTGTTCCTAGCAGGTTAATTTCTTATTTGAAGGCCCAACGTATGGTTGGAAAGGGATGTTTGTCATATTTGGCCTTTGTGAGAGATGTTGATGCAGATACTCCTATTATTGATTCAGTACCGGTCGTGCGAGACTTTCCGGATGTATTTCCTGCAGACTTGCCGGGTATGCCACCCGACATGGATATTAATTTCGGTATTGACTTGGTGTAGGGCACTCAACCTATTTCTATTCCTCTATATCGTATGGCACCAACGGAGTTAAAAGAATTAAAAGAGCAACTTTAGAAACCTTGAAAAGGGGTTTATTAGGCCTCGTGTTTCACCTTGGGGTGTACCGGTTCTGTTTGTGAAAAAGAAAGATGGTACTATGCAGATGTGCATTGATTATAGGCAATTGAACACAATTATAATCAAGAATAAATATCCCTTACCGCGTATTGATGACTTATTTGACTAGCTTCAGGGAGCGAGGGTGTTCTCCAAAATTGATTTGAGATCTGGGTATCACCAGTTGAAAATTCGGGATTCGGATATTTTAAAAACGACATTCAGAACTCGTTATGGCCACTATGAATTTCTTGTGATGTTTTTTGGGCTAACCAATGCCCTATCAGTATTTATGCACTTGATAAATAGTGTATTCCATCCATATCTTGATTCATTTATCGTAGTATTTATTGATTATATCCTGGTGTACTCACGTAGCCAGGAGGAGCATGCACAACACATGTGTATTGTATTACAGAGACAGAGAGAAGAGAGACTTTATGCCAAATTCTCTAAGTGTGAGTTCTAGCTTAGTTCGATGGCATTCTTGGGACATATATTGTCCAATGAAGGAATTAAGGTGGATCCGAAGAAAATAGAGGTAGTTCAGAATTGGCCCAGACCATCTTCAGTTACCGAGATTCAGAGTTTTCTCGGCTTGGCCGGTTATTATCGTAGCTTCATGGAGGGTTTCTCGTCTATTGCATCGCCTATGACTAAATTGACCCAGAAAACTACTCCGTTCAGGTGGTCGGATGAATGTTAAGAGAGCTTTTAGAAGCTCAAAATAGCTTTGACTACAGCTCCAGTATTGGTGTTTCCTACAAGTTCAGAGTCTTATACTGTGTATTGTGACGCGTCGCGTATTGGTCTCAGCGCAATGCTGATGCAAGACGGTAGGGTGATTGCCTATGCATCCAGACACTTAAAGGTACATGAGAAGAATTATCCAGTCCACGATCTTGAGTTAGCAGCTATTGTTCATGCCTTGAAAATTTGGCGACATTACTTGTATGGTGTCCAGTGTCAGGTATATACCGATCATTGGAGTCTACAACATTTGTTTAAACAGAAGGATCTTAATTTGCGGCAGCGAAGGTGGTTAGAGTTGCTTAAGGATTATGATATCACCATTCTCTATCATCCCGGAAAGGTCAATGTAGTGGCCGATGCCTTGAGTCATAGGACAGAGAGTTTGGGATGCTTAGCATACTTACAAGTAGCAGAGAGGCCTTTAGCCTTAGATGTTAAGGCCTTGGCCAACCATTTTGTTAGATTGGATGTTTCCGAGCCGAATCGAGTTTTGGCTTGTGTGGTTTATCGGTCTTCTTTATATGATCGCATCAGAGAGCGCCAATATGATGATCCACACCTGCTTGTCCTTAAGGACACGGTTCAGCACGGTGATGCCAAAGAAGCCACTATTGGAGATGACAGTGTATTACAGATATAGGGCAGGCTATGTGTGCCTAATGTAGATGGTTTGCGTGAGTTGATTCTACAGGAAGCTCAGAGTCCTTAAGGACACGGTTCAGCACGGTGATGCCAAGGAAGTCACTATTGGATATGACAGCATATTACAGATGTAGGGCAGGCTATGTGTGCCTAATGTAGATGGTTTGCGTGAGTTGATTCTACAGGAAGCTCACAATTTGAGGCAGCACTATTGGTGAAGGAGAATAAAGAAAGATATAGTTGGGCTTGTAGCTCGGTGTTTACATTGTTAACATATGAAATATGAACATCAAAGGCCGGGAGGATTGCTTCAGAGACTTGAAATCCCGGAGTGGAAATGGGAGCGTATTACCATGAATTTTGTAGTTGGGCTTCCACGTACTTTGAGAAAGTTTGATGCTGTTTGGGTGATAGTAGATCGGTTGACCAAATCTGCGCATTTCATTCCAGTTGGTACTAATTATTCTTCGAAGCGGTTGGCTAGGATTTATATTCCTGAGATTGTTCGCATACACGGTATGCCAATGTCCATCATTTCAAATCGGGGCACGCAGTTTACATCACAGTTTTGGAGAGTAGTGCAACGAGAATTGGGTACTCAGGTTGTGTTGAGTACAACATTTCACCCTCAGATGGAAGGACAATCCGAACACACTATTCAGATATTAGAGGATATGCTACGCGCTTGTGTCATTGATTTTGGGGTTCTTGGGATTAATTTCTGCCACTCGCGGAGTTTGCTTACAATAACATTGGTTTGAGTTAGGTGAGGCTAGGCTATTAGGTACTGATTTGGTTCAGGATGCTTTGGAGAAGGTTAAAGTGATTCAGGAGCGACTTCGCACGACGTAGTCTAGACAGAAGAGTAATGCCGACAGAAAGGTCCGTGATGTTACTTACATGTTTGGGGAGAGGATTCTGCTCAATATTTCACCAATGAAGGGTGTGCTGAGGTTCGGGAAGGAGGGCAAGTTGAGCCCTCGGTTTATTAGGCCTTTTGAGATACTTAAGAAGATTGGAGAGGTGGCTTATGAACTTGCTTTGCCACCTAATCTATCAGGTGTTCATCCAGTGTTCCATGTATCCATGCTCTGAAAGTATGTCGGGGATCCATCTCACATTCTGGATTTCGGTACGGTACAACTGGATGGTAATTTGACTTATGATGTAGAGCCGATGGCTATTTTAGACTGGCAGGTTCGAAAGCTAAGGTCAAAGAGCATAATATCGATGAAGGTGCAGTGGAGAGGCCAGCCAGTCGGAGAAGCTACTTGAGAGATTGAGTAAGAGATGCATAGAAAATATCTACACTTATTTGAGACTCCAGGTATTATTCTAAACCCGTTCGAGGACGAACATTTGTTAAGAGGGAGAGAATGTAACGATCCAGCCGGTCGTTTTGAATATTATAACCCCGTTCTCCCATTTACTGCTCAATTTATGCCTTACAATTGATTTATGACTTTGGGTTAGTTGGCTCGGGTCCGGAAGGAATTCAGAGTGAAATGAGACACTTAGTCTCATAATTAAAAATTTTAAGATAGAAAAGTTGCCCGGATATGGATTTGTGTATAAACGACCTCAGATTTGAATTTTGATGATTCCAATAGCACCGTATGGTAATTTTGGACTTAGGATCATGTTTGGAAAATTGTTTGGAGGTCTGTAGTGGAATTTGGCTTCAAATACCAAAAGTTGAATTATTAGGAAGTTTGACTGGGGAGTTGACTTTTTGATATCGGGGTCGAAATCTGATTCTGAAAATTTTAATAGGTATGTTATATCATTTATAACTTGTGTGCAAAATTTGAGATCAATCGGACGTGATCTGATAGGTTTCGGCGTTGTTTGTGGAAATGGAAAGTTTCAAAGATCATTAGGCTTGAATCGATATGTGATTCGAGTTTTTAGTGTTGTTGGATATGATTTGAAGATTCGACTAAGTTCGTATGATGTTTTAGGACTTGTTGGTATATTTAGTTGAGGTCCCGAGGGCCTCGGGTGAGTTATGGATGGTTAACATATCAAAAAGTGGACTAAAATAGCTGCTGCAATTTCCTTCTCCTAGAATCGAACTGAGAATCGAGCCCAGAATCGTGCCCAGAATCGATCCCAGGATCGAAGGCAGGGTCGAGGGCCAGGATTGAGGCCAAGATCGAAGCCACGATCAAAGGCATGGTCGAGGGCCATGATCGAAGGCCACGATCGAAGCAGTACCGATGGTTGTCTGGGCAGAATAATAAAGCAAGGGACTTCGTTCCATTCGCCATTTTTGACAAATTGGAACTTGAGGAGAGGCAATTTTTTGATAGATTTTCAAGGAAAACTTGAGGTAAGTCCCTTGTGATCATTTCTACTCCATAATATTGAATTATCATCGAATAATCCTACTAGATTACATATTTTTGAGGTGTAAATCGGAGATTTGAACTTAGAAATTTGGAAATAAGATTTGATGATTTGGAGGTCGAGTTGAGGTCAGATTTTGGTAAAATTAGTATGGGTAGACTCGTGGTGGAATGAGATTTCGGATTTTATAACTTTTGTCGGGTTCCGAGATGTGGGTCCCACTGACGAGTTTTGAGCTAAATTTCGGTTTTTTATGGAAAATTAGTATTTTCTTATGGAATTAATTCCAATAAATTTTATCGATTGAAACAAATTATTGTGGCTAGATTCGAGGCATCCGAAGGCCAATTTGCGAGGCAAAGGCATAGTAGAGTAAAGAATTTCACGTTTTGAGGTAAGTAACAATTATAAATATGGTGTTGAGGGTATGAAACCCCGGATTTTGTGACATGTGATTATTTTGGAGGTGACGCACATGCTAGGTAACGGGGGTGTGGGCGTGCACCGAAGGGATTGTGACTTGATCCCCGCAAAACTGTAAAGTTGAATAACTTGTTGTTAGCTATATGCTCTCTATGTGTTGAAGAAATTTGATTGTAAATCTTGTTAGAAATTATGCTTAGGCTATGTGATAGTACTGTTGGGACCCATAAAGGTTGCGTACTTGTTGAATTATTTACTAATTGTTGTCTTGTACTCAGCCATGATTTTTCTTGTGCATCATACCTCAGTCTTTCTTGATATTTGTTGATTCACTATGTTATCTTTGTTTGGGCTGATCTTTGTGATTTCTGAGAGACTATAGAGGTTGAGGACTGAGTAAGACCGAGGGTATGTCGGTGAGGTAATTATAGTATGGCACATGTGTTATCCGTGCAGGATATTATAGCATTTGAGTTGTCCGTGTGGATTATGGCGCTTGGGCTGTAGGAGCCCCTTCGGAATCTGTACACCCCAGTGAGCGCGAGTACCTATTAAGTGTGAGTGCCGAGGGTTGAGAGCCGAGTGGTTGAGTTGTTGTGATGAGTTGAGTGACTGTTACCCTGAGAGGTTGTACTTGCTTTTCATTTGTTGTTGCATTTAGTTGATATCTGTCATTGTTGTGAAATTCTCTGAAAGATTCTATATTCGGATTACATGAACATGAAGTGTATAAATTGATTTGGCTTAAACTGCTAGATTTGAAAGCATGTCTATTCTCTATTAGAATTACTAAAAATGAACTATAACTGTGTAGCTCGTCACTATCTTCAATTCCTTATTTATTATTATTATTTGCTGAGTTGGTTGTACTCATACTACACCCTGCACTTCGTGTGCAGATCCAGGTGCTTATGGACATAGCGAGTGTTGATTCTCTCGTACAGTTGATCTTTCGTAGATTCAGAGGTAGCTTCCTTATTTCGCAGACCTTGTCTCTTCTTCCCTATCTCCTTGTTTACTGTATTTGGTCTTATACTATTATAGACCGTATTTTTCAGACTTGTATTCATAATAAATGCTCATGTACTAAGTGACACCAGGTTTTGGGGAGTGTTTATATATATATATTTGTGAGTTTTTCTTCCGCTAAATTTAGTTATTATATTTTCAAACTTAAAAGAAATCGGAGGATATTGATATTTTCGGCTTGCCTAGTACTGAGATAGGCGCCATCATGACAGGTCAGATTTTGGGTCGTGACACGCTCCATGGAATGCAATGAAGTGTGGGAGTTAGTTGAATTGTCTGTATGTTTTAAGCCTATTGTTTGCAAATGGGTATTTAAAACCAAAAGACACTCCAAGGGAAACATAGACCGTTATAAAGTTAGGTTGATTGCTAAGGGGTACACTCAGAAAGAAGGTATTGATTATAAAGAAATATTTTCTCTTGTTTCATCTAAGGATGCATTTAGAGTTGTGATGGCTCTTATGGCTCACTTTGATCTAGAGTTACACCAGATGGTTGTTAAAACTGCTTTCCTGAATATGAGTATACTTGAGAAAGTTTACTTAGTTCAACCTAAAGGGTTAAAGAAGCTGGTAAAAAACATCTAGTGTGCAAGCTTAACAAATCTATATATGGGCTTAAATAAGCCTCTAGGCAGTGGTATTTAAAATTCGATCAAATCATTACAAAATTCGAATTTGTGAAAAATAAGCTTGATGAATGTGTTTATCTCAAAATAGTATGGTAATTTTATTATTATGGTTCTCTATGTTGATGACATTCTGCTTGCCACAAATAATTTGGCTTGATGAATGAGACCAAACAAATTTTGTCTAGGTTTTTTGATATGAAAGATCTTGGTAAAGCCTCTTTTATTCTTGGGATATAAATTAAAAGGGATAGATCTCGTGGTTTACTAGGTTTGTCACAACGTGCCTATATTGAGAGTGTTCTTAAAACTTTCAATATGCAAGATTGCAAACCTGGTGCTGCACCTATTATAAAAGGGGACAAACTTAGCAAGGATTAATGTCCGAAAAATGATGTTGAAAAGATAACCATGAAAGATGCGCACTATGCAAGTATTGTTGGTTGTTTAATGTACATACAAGTTTGTACAAGGCCTAATATTGCATTTATTGTTAATATGTTGGAAATATTTTCTTCTAATCCTGGGCACATTGGGTGGCTGCAAAGAAAGTGATGAGATATCTACAACATGCCAAAGACTTCATGCTGGTGTACAAAAAAGGTTGATGATCTAGACTTGCTGGTATTTTCAGATTCAGACTTTGTAGGTTGTCGTGATACTATGAAATCAACTTTTGGGTGTATCTTTATGTTGGTTGGAGGTAATGTTTCTTGAAAAAGTGAGAAACAGAGTATCACTGCTACATCCACAATGGAAGCATAATTTATTGCTTGCTTTGAGACTACTTCACATGCTGTCTAGATGAAGAATTTCCTTACTAAACTGCAAATTGTGAATTTATATCTAAGTCAGTGACTATTGCTGTGACAACGGTGCTACTATGTCTTTCTCTAAGAATAACAAGAGAACGAGAGGCTCTAAGCATGTTAGTCTTAAGTTTCTTAAGGTTAGAGACTTGATAAAAGAAGGTGATATATGTATTAAGCATATTAACACTAAATCTATGTTGGCTGATTCTTTGGCTAAAGGTCTTAGGCATGTAGTGTTTAATGAACATGCTCAAAATATGGGTATTTTAGAGTCTTTTGATGTGCTTTAGTTAATGGGAGTTACTTTATAACTGTTAACTGAGATATTGCTTTTAATAAATTCTATTTCTATGCAAGCTTGTGTTATTTTATATTTGTTATGCTTATTGACTAATGTGATAATTTATTTATTTATTATTCCTAATTGGATATTGCATAAAGTCATGGTATCTTTGGATTTTGTTGCTTGTTGCCTTGATTATCCCGTGTAAGGCACAAGGGAAACCTCCTGAGGTGATCTAATTTTTGTATCACTTGGAGGATCCTGAGCTGATATGATTATTATATCACTTGGAGGATTATTTCTTTCTAAGAGGTGTGGCTTTGTTTACCTTGATTAGAAAGATAATATGCTTAGCACACATGTTTGATCCACGTTGATAGAAATTCTAGCACATGTGATCATAGATAGAATTCATACATTTAAATTATGTAATGCCTACTATAATTCATTGTTAGTGTTCTCCATTAAGACTGATGGATTGTTATATGGGTCATTCTATCCTTGGCTATGTGAGTAGTGTGGCCATTATAGAGTCTAAAATCGTTTTAAAAATATTTTTCTCAAAACTCAAAAGTTTTGAAATTGTTTTCTTGTCCTCAATTAACGTTGGCGTCCAAGTGGGAGAATGTTAAAATTTGGACTTACGTTAATTGGTTATAGCCTGAAAGTATAGTGACGTACCCAAGTGGTGGATAAATAAAAGGCCTAATATTAAATACTAAGTGTGTGGATAAATGAGGCCCAATAACAATTGACCTGTGATGAGTAAACACTCTTTATAAAAAGAGGCCAACCCCCTCGCCCCTTTTCCCTAGCTATTAAAAATCCCTAGCGTATTCTGTCTCTTGAATACGTGGTAATGGAAAATGTCCCATCAGTTAAATTCTCTAAGTTGTGAGAGTGGGTAACTAGTGGATCGTGAAAGTTGATCTCAGGCTTAATCGCTATTTACTGTCGCCGCTGAATCAATGGAGTTGAACGGTACACATCCTTAAACTCTAACTCTAGATTGATTGTATAATTGTGTATTAATCTCTACTATGGCTACGACTTAATTATCTTACATTTATTACTTGTCGATTGCATATACTTGTGTGTGTGTTTTTCCCCAACACTCAGCAAATTTAAGTTGAATTTTTCTAAATCTCTTTTGCTCTTGAAAGATGAAAAGGATAAAAAAGTATGCAAGTTTAGAGATCATGAGACCATCAAAATACAAAAGGTCTCAACGTACCTAATCCATGGTTTCAACTAACGACCTTATGTTATGTAATATCAACATACTAATATTCCTTCACAAACCTTCATTACGTAAGTGATTATTTGATTTCCAGTTTAGTAATTTGATCCCTTTTCTCTCTCCTATGAAAAATAAAAGATAAATTAGAAAACCTCGTTAGGGAGTTTTATGTGCAATAATTGCACATTCGTTCTATTGGATAGTACATAGTACATTGCCATCCTACGCCAGTGATATATTTTGTATTGTCTTTAATCTTTATTTTACCGCGAGATCGAATTGGATCAAAACTTCTATATTGAAACTCACACCACCTTAAAATGATAGAATACTCATTTAAGATTAACATAAGATTCAGATAATAGTTTATCTCATTAAAAAAATGTGAAATTTGATGTTAACCAACAAACAAGGCGCGAAAAGGAAAAAAGAAAGTGAATAAGATATACGCATGAAAAAATCAGTTAATAATATTATACATGCTATAAAAAAATAAAAGAAGAAGAAGAATATGACAGAGAAAAGTCGGGAGAGAGAATTCTTATTGATTTGGGATGAATTACAATGTAATCGAACCCCTATATTTATAGGGAAAAAGTGACTTAGCTACCAAGTAACAAACCCTAAAATCTCTCTAAAATATAGACATTCACCTTAAGTACAATTCTATTTATAACACTCCTCCCTTGAATGTCTATTCAACATATAATGTAACTCGTTAAAACCTTAACTAAAATAAAACCTAGTGGGAAAAAATTTCTAGTGAAGAAAAAAGAGTACACATATCTAACAATACGCCTTTTGGTTGCCTCGTTAAAAACCTTGCAAGAAAAATCCAGTAGGACAAAACCTTGTAAGGAAAAAAAGAGTACAACGCGTATTAACTCCGCATGATGAGAGCATCAATTCACATCTTTGAGCCTTCACATTCCAATCGTGTGCACCATCTTTAAAATATCGTTGGTAAAGATTTGATATCAAATCAGCCATATTAACTTGAATGAATATGTTGCACCTTGAAATCATCATTCTTGAGAGATATGTAATGTCTTCAAAAAATGCCGTGGAATGACCTTTTCAATATCTCCATAGAGATTCTCACTATCATATTATCATGCTTATAGTTATAACAAGATACATATGTGCACAAATTGCACTTAGAATGTGGTACTTCAGGACCAAGAATTGTATATGCTTTAAGCGATCTAAATCATTCAGGGATTGTCATATAAGCCATATAAATAGACTTTAGATGCATATCAAGTTTTATGTCATGCTAGACATATAAGATAGATAAAAGTGATTGCACCCACCGTTGACTTTATATTTTCAAATATTTGAACAGCATGTCCAAAACTATATGTCTTTCATATGAAACAAATTCTATTCGAATTGTGACTCTTTCATTTGACCAATATTTTTATGTCTATATTAGACAAAATTAAGATCCCTATCTATACTTAGCGCTATCATAGATGTCGTCGACGAATATTTTATATCAGTTCCAATATTTTTTCATAAAGACATAACATAGAGATCCTTCATATTTTTAGGTACCTGAAACTCTCATGAGATTTTATGAAATGTTATGTCATGTGATCTTCTAGATCACTTGCCTCCTTATTATGATCATTTTGATCATTTGCTCCTCTTCTTTATCAAGAATTTTATTTGAGATCGATTTGTCTATACGCTTTAAGCGTACCATAGACTCTGTCCTTCTAGGACTTATTCTAATAGGAGCATTTACAGTGAGAATATAGTTATTTTCTTTAGGTCAGCAGATGCTTTTGGCATGCTTTGCAAATATATTGCAGGTGAATTATCTTTTTATGAACTTCAAGTTCATATTATCTTATTCGAGGATCTAGATGTACAAACGATAATTTATTCCGCAACTTTTTCTCAAATGTTTATCCTGTCTCCCCCTCATGTTAGAAAAACTAACTTGCTTCATTAATTTTGTGTGTTATGGTATTAATCAAAATATAAACCGCACATCAATAATAATAATAATAATAAGATAAAATTATTTGGTTCATGACCCTGAACCATTTGTGAGGGTAGAATATAATATACTTTCGTATATAATATTTATCAAACTCATACAGATAACTTTGTTCTCATGAGCAGTAGTTTAGCTATTAAGTGGAGGCACTCAATAAATTATTTTGCTAAATTAACTGTGATATAAACCAACTTATCAAGATGAACTGTCTTGAATAAACAATCTGGAAATTATGCTCTAAATTAAATTATTTAGCAAGTTACCTCGCAAACACCAGGTTGTGGGTTAATAATAATCGCACATATAACCATCTCATAGATACATCTTATGTGGTATACATGGCAGGTGAATGTGTGTCACGACCCAAACATCCCTCCAAAATATGTCGTGACGGTACCTAGTCTCTACGACTAGGTAAACCTAACAGATCACGTAAATATCAATAACGGAAGCAAAATTTACAAGTAACTGCAATAGATACTGAATAACCAATAACAATACCGCTCGGCATGTACAATAACCAAAATACTAGACGTACACAACTTTTTCAAAACCCAAAACAACATGAGTCACAAACTACAGAAGAAAAATAGTATCTCTATACTCTAAAGTCTAATAAAAGGAAATATAGAAAGTGGTTGACATGGGAAAGAGTAGAAGGGGACTCCGAGGTTTGCGGACGCGAAAAATATACCTTGAAGTCTCCAAAGCTGTCTCGTCTCACTGATAATGCGGCTGATAACGAGCACCTGAATATGCACACGAAACATGTGCAGAAGAGTAGCATGAGTACACCACAATTGATACCCAGTAAGTTCCAAGCCTAACCTCGGTCGAGTAGTGACGAGGTCACGTCAATCCCACTGGTATATAATAAATAAAGTAGGAAAATAAAATAGTATAATAAGAGATTGGAGTTCAATAGAGGTAAAACACAGTGAAATAACAGTACAACACATGGAAATAAACAACAGGGGATCTCCGAGATACGGTCTCGTAGTCCCAAAAGTAAATATGCAAGGAAAATTCCCGAGATACTGCCTCGTAATCTTAAAAGTAAATGTGCAGGGAGAACTCCCGAGGTACCGCCTCTTAGTCTCAAAAGTAAATGTGCAGGGAGAACTCCCGAGGTACCGCCTCGTAGTCTCAAAAGTAAATGTGCAGGGGGATCTTCCGGGATACCATCCCGTAGTCCCAAAGTAATTACACAGCTCAGGCAATTACAAATGATAGGTACAACAAGAGAGTTTACAGTTTAGACTAAGTACAAATCAAGAAAAGAGGCAGGAATTCACTAAGCATGCTGCAAAGAGTTCAGTTAAGCAATTAAGACACGTAGACATGCTATTCTAGGCTAACAAGGTATCTACACATGCTAGTATGCTCAATTAAGGTGAAAACAGGTAATTACTAAAAAAACAAAATCAGGTTTTGCAACAAATAGCCCGTGTACGCACTCGTCACCTCACATACACGACACTCACATATCAATATCAGTATCAAATCCTAAGGAAAATTTTCCCACACAAGGTTAGGCATGCCACTTACCTCGAACCAAGCTAAATCAATCGGTAACGATGCCTTTTCCATGAATATCCGACTCTGAATGGCCTAAATCTAGCCAAAATCAATTACATACCATAAATAAAACTATAAGAAACTAATCTAATTAATGAAATCAAATCTAAAGCAAGAAATTAGAAACTCTCCCCAAAAAGTCGATCGGGGTCCACGTCTCGGAATCGGGTAAAAGTCACAAAATATGAACACCCATTCACTCACGAGTTCACTTGTATAAAAATTATCCAAATCAAATATCAAAATATTAATCAAAACCCAAAATCTTAGTTGAAGAACTTCTTCCCATTTTCCCCAAATTTTCCATCCAAATCCGAAATTAAAAGATGAAATTATTGATAGATTAGTGGAATATAACCAAAAACAAGTAAAGAATCATTATCCAATCGATGTCTCTGAAAATCCCTCAAAATCTCGTCCAAATCCGAGCTCCCAAACTCAAGTTTTGATAAAAATGGCCAAACCCTCATTTTTAAAATGTTATAGACTGCCCGTGTATTTCCTTCTTCGCGACCGCGGCCACAACCTCGCGTTCGTGTTGAACAATTAATCACTGACCAAAATCCCTCATTCGCGAATGCGAGTAACCTCTCGCGAACGCGTGGCTTCCACTGCCTGCTGCTTCGCGAACGCGATCTCCACTATGTGAACGCATAGAACAAAGCCTTGGGGTCCCAGCTGCTCTACTTCCTCTACGCGAACGCGATGCCCCTTCACGTGTTCACAATGCACTGCTAAACAAACCTTCGTGAACGCGGCCCCCACTTCGCGAACGCGAAGAGAAATTCTCCTCCTGCCTCTAGCTCCTCTTCGCGAACGCGGAACTCCACTCGCGAACGCGAAGAAGGAAACCAAAACTGGAAACATCAGAAAATCTGCAATTTCTCACAAGTCCAAAAAGATCCGTTAACCACCCGAAATCAAACATATCTACAAGTCCTAAAACACCATAAAAACTTAGTAGAGCCCTCAAAACACATCAAACAATGCTAAAAATCAAACCACGTCCGATTGACCTCAAATTTTGCACACAAGTCATATTCAACATTATGGACCCACTCCAACTTCCGAAATCGGAATCCGACCTCGATATCAAAAAGTCCATTCCCGGTTAAAATCTCAAAAAATTTGACTTTCTCCATTGCAAGCCTATATCAGCTACAGACCTCCAAAACACAAATCCGGATATGCCTCTAAGTCCAAAATCACCCAACGAAGCTAACAGAACCGACATAACTCTATTCTGAAGTTGTCTTCACATAGTTCCGACTACGGTCAAAATCCTAAGGCTTAAGCTTCCGTTTAGGGACTAAGTATTCCAAAACACTCCGAAACCAAAAATAAAATCTCCCAACAAGTCACATAAGCAGAAAAATATACGGAGGAAGAAGTTAATAGGGGATCCGAGCTATTACTCTCAAAACGACCGGCTGGGTCATTACATACTCCCCATCTCAAAACAATCGTTCGTCCTCGAACTAGCATAGAGACATACTTGAAGTGGTGAATAGATGAGGATAACGGCTGCGTATATCCTACTCGGTCTCCCAAGTCGCCTCCTCGACCGGCTGACCCCTCCACTGAACCTTCACGGAAGCAATGTTCTTTGACCTAGCTTTCGAACCTGCATGTCCAAAATAGCCACTGGCTCCTCAACATAAGATAGATCCTTGTCCAACTAGGCTGAGCTGAAATCCAGCACATGAGATGGATCACCGTGATACTTCCGGAGCATAGAAACATGAAATACTGGATGAACTCATGCTAGACTGGGAGGTAAGGCAAGCTCATAAGAAACCTCTCTAACTCGCCGCAATACCTCAAATGGACCAATGAACCTTAAGCTCAGCTTGCCCTTCTTCCCGAACCTCATAATGCCCTTTATAGGTGAAACCCGGAGCAAGACCCGCTCTCCAACCATGAATGCAACATCGCGAACCTTCCGATCCGCATAACTCTTCTGTCTATACTAGGATGTGCGAAGTCGATCCTGAATCACCTTCACCTTATCCAGGGCATCTTGAACCAAGTCCGTACCCAGTAATCTAGCCTCCCCCGGCTCGAACCAACCCACTGGAGACCGACACCGCCTACCATACAAAGCCTCATACGGTGCTATCTGGATGCTCGACTGATAACTGTTGTTGTAGGCAAACTCCGCAAGTGGAAAGAATTGATCTCAAGAACCTCCAAAATCTATCACACACGCACGGAGCATATCCTCTAATATTTGAATAGTGCGCTCAGACTATCCGTCTCTTTGAGGGTGAAATGTTGTGCTCAACTCAACTCGAGTACCCAACTCCTGTTGTACAGCCTTCCAGA
This sequence comes from Nicotiana tomentosiformis, assembly GCF_000390325.3. NCBI lineage: Eukaryota > Viridiplantae > Streptophyta > Magnoliopsida > Solanales > Solanaceae > Nicotiana > Nicotiana tomentosiformis. The sequence goes on along the minus strand of NC_090816.1, from coordinate 112,242,567 downwards.
ATCGTGATGTAAACTGCGTACCGCGGTCGGAGATGATAGATATCGGTACACTATGAAGCTTAAAGATCTCGCGGATGTAAATTCGAGCCAGCTGCTCGGAAGAATAGGTAGTCATCACAGGAATGAAATGAGCTGACTTGGTCAGCCTATCCACAATCACCCAAACTTCATCAAACTTCTGCTGAGTTTGTGGAAGCCCAACAATGAAATCCATAGTGATTCACTCCTATTTCCACTCCGGAATCTCTAACTTCTTAAGTAACCCACCTGGCCGCTGATGATCATACTTCACCTGCTGGCAATTTAGACACCGAGCTACATATTCCACTATGTCCTTCTTCATTATTCTCTACTAGTAATGCTGCCTCAAGTCCTGGTACATCTTCGCGGCACCCGGATGAATGGAGTAACACGAGTTGTGAGCCTCCTGGAGAATCAACTCACGTAAACCATCTACATTGGGAACACATAGCCTGCACTGCATCCTCAATGCACCATCATCCCCAATAGTGACCTCCTTAGCATTACCGTGCTGAACCGTGTCCTGAAGGACAAACAGATAAGGGTCATCATAATGACGTTCCCTAATACGATCATAAAGAGAAGACCGAGAGACCACACCAGCCAATACTCGGCTCGGCTCAGAAATATCCAATCTCACAAACTGGCTGGCTAAGGCCTGAACATCCAACGCCAATGGCCTCGCTGCTGCTGGTAGATATGCTAAACTCCCCAAACTCTCCACTCGATGACTCAGGGCATCGGCCACCACATTGGCCTTCCCCGGATGGTACAAAATGGTGATATCATATTCCTTATGCAGCTCCAAGCACCTCCCCTGATGCAAGTTAAGATCCTTCTGTCTGCACAGATGCTGCAAACTCCGGTGATCGGTGTAAATCTCATAAGGGACACCGCACAAATAGTGCCGCCAAATCTTCAAGGCATGAATAATAGTTGCTAACTAAAGGTCGTGGACATGATAGTTCTTTTCATGCACCTTCAGTTGTTTGGATACATAGGCAATCACCCTACCGTCCTGCATCAACACCGCACCGAGCCCGATCCGTGATGCATCACAATATACAGTATAAGACCCCGAACCTGTAGGCAATACCAATATTGGGCTGTAGTCAAAGCTGTATTGAGCTTCTGAAAGCTCTCCTCACACTCCTCTATACACCTGAACGGAGCACCCTTCTGGATCAGCCTGGTCATAAGTGCTGCAATAGATGAGAATCCCTCTACAAAATGACGGTAATACCCCCACCAAACTAAGAAAACTATGGATCTGCGTAGCTGATGACGGTCTACGCCAACTTTGCACTGCTTCCACTTTCTTCGGATCCACTGGATCCCATCACTCGATAATACATGACCCAAAAATGCCACTGAGTCTAGCCAAAACTCACACTTTGAAAATTTCGCATATAACTTCTTTTCTCTCAAGGTCTGAAGCGCAGTCCTCAGGTGTTGCTCATGATCCTCCCGAGTCCGGGAGTACACTAGAATATCATCAATAAACACAATGATGAACGGGTGAAGATAAGGGCGGAACACACTGTGCATCAAGTACATAAAAGCCACTGGAGCATTGGTCAGCCCAAAAGACATCACAAGAAACTCGTAGTGACCATACCCAGTCCTGAAAGCAGTCTTCGGGATATCTGGCTCCAGAATCTTAACTGATGATAGCCTGAACGTAAGTCAATCTTGGAAAATACTCTGGCACCCTGTAACTGATCAAATAAGTCATCAATACGAGGCAATGGATACATGTTCTTCACTGTAACTTTCTTCAACTAGCAGTAATCAATACACATCCGCATAGAACCATCCTTCTTCTTCATAAATAATAAAGGAGAACCCCAAGGTGACACACTGGTCCGAATGAAGCCCTTATCAAGCTACTCCTGTAAATGCTCCTTCAATTCCTTCAACTCAGGAGGAGCCATACGATACGGAGGAATAGAGATGGGATGAGTGTCCGACAAAAAATCAATGCCAAAATCAATATCTCTATCAGGCGGCATGCCAGAAGATCAACTGGAAATACTTCTGGAAAGTCCCTCACTACTGGGACTGACTCGACTGTAGTGACATCAATACTGACATCTCACACATAAGCTAGATACGCGTCACACCCCTTCTCAACCATTCATTGAGCTTTAAGAAATGAAATAACTCTATTAGGAGTATACTCTAAGGTACTTCTCCACTCTAATCACGGTAATCCTGGCATAGCCAGCGTCGCGATCTTAGCATGACAATCAAGAACAACATAATGGGGCGATAACCAGTCCATGCCCAAGATAACATCAAAGTCTACCATACTAAGCAATAATAAAGCTCTGGTCTCAAAACCACTAAGAGCAATCAAACACGATCGATACATGCGGTCCACAATAAGAGAATCTCCCACAGGAGTAGACACATAAACATGGAAACTCAAAGACTCCCGAGATACGCCCAAATACAGGGCAAAATAAGAGGACACATAGGAATATGTAGAGCCTGAGTTAAATAATACTGATGCATCTCTATAACAGACCGGAACAATACCTATAATGACAGAATCAGAAGCAACTGCCTTTGTACGAGCCAGAAGAGTATAATATCTGGCCTGGCCTACCCCTCTAGGGCGACCTCGACCTCCCCGACCTCTACCTCGAGCTGGCTGAGTAGGTGAGGAGGTAGATAGTGCTGGAATCATAGCCTGAGGACCCGGTGGAGCACGCGGTGACTGGGAAGTCTATGGACGTGAACCCCTCCTAAGTCTGGGGCAATCCCTCACCATATGGCGAGTGTCCCCACACTCAAAACAACCTCTCGGAGGGCATGGCTGCTGTGATTGACTCGATCCAGGTCTGCTGGACTGGCCGCTAAAAGCACCCCGAACAGGAGGCACACTAGATACTGGCGGTGCATAATAAGGCTCCTGGGGCCTAGCAGGGGATCGAACACCACTGGCGGCTGGTAGAGCTGAATGAACGGGGCAACTCATATAACCCCTACTATGTCGAACTGCAGTTGGGGCACGAGTACCACTGTAAGTGCCAGACTCTCGAGACCTCTTGGCCTCCCTTTCCTCTCTATCCCAGGAAAGCATGCCCTCCAATCTCCTGGCAATACTCACAACCTGCTGATAAGAAATATCCATCTCCAACTCCTTGTCCTTACTAATCCGGATACTGGGGTGCAGTCCCTCAATAAACCGTTGAACCCTCTATCAAACTGTGGAAACCAAGGCCAGTGCTTGTCGGGCCAAATCACTGAAGTGAACTGCATACTCTGACACAGTTATAACACCCTGGCGCAACTGCTCAAACTCCGCACGCTATGAGTCCCTGAGGCTCTGAGGGACATACTCTCTCAAAAACATGTCCGAGAACTGAGTCCATGTAAGTGAAGCTGCCTCATCCGGACTACTCAACTCATAGGCACGCCACCACTGATAGGCTGCTCCTCTAAGATGGAAGGTGGTAAAAGAAACCCCACTCGTGTCCGATACGCCCATAGTACGGAGAATACGATGATACTCCTCCAGAAAAACCTAGGCATCCTCTGACGCCAATCCACTGACGGTAGGAGAGTGGTACTTCTTGTACCTCTCAAGTCTGAGCTACTCCACCTCAGAAACTGTTGTCCTAGTCTCGTGCTGAACCGGAGCTACCGACTGCATAGGGATGAACTCTTGGGCCTAGTCAACCCAGACCCTCTGCTCAGGAGTACGGGCAGCGGGAGTCTGTGCCCCTCCCCCGGCCTGAGGTGTGGCAGGATCTAGTGGGATCAATCCAGCCTGAGCTAAGGTGCTGAACATGCTCATAAACTGGGCTAGAGTCTCCTGAAGGGCTGGTGCAGCAATAGGCACCTCCGATGCCTGCCCTCCACCTGGAGCTGCTGGGGGCTCCCCTGTCGCAATGCGCAGGGGTGCTCTGGCTGCACCATGTGGTCGTTCTCGGCCTCTCGCGACTCTAGCAGGGGGCGCGGGTACCTGGTCATAAGATCATCCGGTATGGGTCCTCACCATCTGTGAGAAAGAATAGAATACAGAAGTTTAGAATTTTTATTTTGATGTCAACAAATTTCGCACGACAAGGAATCAAAGAAGTATAATTTTTTCTAACAGTTCCATAGCCTCCCAGAGATAAGTAGAGACGTATCCGCACCGATCTGCGAGACTCTAATAAGCCGGTTTGTAACTCACGACACCTATGAACCTAGAGCTCTGATACCAACTTGTCACGACCCAAACATCCCTCCAAAACATGTCGTGACGGCACCTAATCTCTACGACTAGGTAAGCCTAACAGATCACGTAAATATCAATAATGGAAGCAAAATTTACAACTAACTGTAATAGATACTGAATAACCAATAACAATGCCGCTCGGCATGTACAATAACCAAAATACTAGACGTACACAACTTTCCCAAAACCCAAAACATCATGAGTCACAAACTATAGAAGAAAAATATTATCTCTATACTCCAAAGTCTAATAAAAGAAAATATAGAAAGTGGTTGACATGGGGAAGAGTAGAAGGGAACTCCGAGGTTTGTGAACGCGGAAGATATACCTTGAAGTCTCCAAAGCTATCTCGTCTCACTGATAATGCGGCTGATAACGAGTACCTGAATATGCACACGAAACATGTGCAGAAGAGTAGCATGAGTATACCACAATTGGTACCCAGTAAGTTCCAAGCCTAACCTCGGTCGTGTAGTGATGAGGTCACGTCAGGCCCACTGGTATATAATAAATAAAGCAGGAAAATAAAATAGTATAATAAGATACTGGAGTTCAACAAAGGTAAAACATAATGAAATAATAGTACAACACGCGAAAATAAACAACAGGGGATCTCCCGAGATACCGTCTCGTAGTCCCAAAAGTAAATATGCACGGAGAACTCTTGAGGTACTGCCTCGTAGTCTTAAAAATAAATGTGCAGGGAGAACTCTTGAGGTACCGCCTCATAGTCTCAAAAGTAAATGTGCAAGTAGAACTCCCGAGGTACCGCCTCGTAGTCTCAAAAGTAAATGTGCAGGCGGATCTCCCGGGATACCGTCCCGTAGTCCCAAAGTACTTACACAGCTCAGGCAATTACATATGATAGGTACAACAAGAGAGTCTACAATTTAGACTAAGTACAAATCAAAAAAAGAGGCAGGAATCCACTAAGCACGCTGCAAAGAGTTCAGTTAAGCAATTAAGACACGTAGACGTGCTATTCGAGGCTAACAAGGTATCTACACATGGTAGTATGCTCAATTAAGGTGAAAACAGGTAATTACTAAAAAAGCAAAATCAGGGTTTGCAATAAATAGCCCATGTACGAACTCATCACCTCGCATACACGACACTCACATATCAATATCAGTATCAAATCCTAAGAAAAATTTTCCCACACAAGGTTAGGCAAGCCACTTACCTCGAACCAAGCTAAATCAATCGGTAACAATGCTTTTTTCACGAATATCCGACTCTGAATGGCCTAAATCTAGCCAAAATTAATTACATACCATAAATACAACTATAAGAAACTAATATAATTAATGAAATCAAATCTAAAGCAAGAAATTAGAAAATCGCCCCAAAAAGTCTATCGGGGCCCACGTTTCAGAATCGGGTAAAAGTCATAAAATATGAACACCCATTCACTCACGAGTTCACTTGTACAAAAATTATCCAAATCCAATATCAAAATATCAATTAAAACCCAAAATCTTAGTTGAAGAACTTCTTCCCATTTTCCCCAAAATTTCCACCCAAATCCGAAATTAAACGATGAAATTAGTGGAATATAACCAAAATAAGTGAAGAATCATTACCCAATCGATGTCTCTAAAAATCTCTTAAAATCTCGTCCAAATTCGAGCTCCCAAACTCAAGTTTTGATAAAAATGGCCAAACCCTCGTTTTTGAAATATTATTGACTGCCCAGATATTTCCTTCTTCGCAAACGCGGCCACACCCTCGCGTTCGCGTTGAACAATTAATCACTGACCAAAATCCCTCATCCGTGAACGCGAGTGACCTCTACACTACGCGAATGCATAGAACAAAGCCTTGGGGTCCCAGCTGCTCTACTTCCTCTACGCGAACACGATGCCCCTTTACGCGTTTGCGATGCACTGCTGAACAAACCTTCGTGAATGCGGCCCCCACTTCGCGAACGCGAAGCAAAATTCTCTTTCCGCCTCCAGCTCCTCTTCGCGAATGCGAGACTCCACTCGTGAACGCGAAGAAGGAAACCAGAACTGGAGACATAAGAAAATCTATAATTTCTCACAAGTCCGAAAAGATCCGTTAACCACCCAAAATCAACTCGAGACCCCCGGGATCTCAACCAACAGATACCTACAAGTCCTAAAACACCATACGAACTTAGTCGAGCCCTCAAAACATATCAAACAATGCTAAAAATACGAATCACCCTCCAATCCAAACTTAATGAACTTGAAACATCAAATTTCTACAACTGATGTTGAAACCTATCAAACCACGTCCGATTGACTTCAAATTTTTCACACAAGTCATATTCAACATTACAGACCTACTCCAACTTTCGGAATCGGAATCCGACCTCGATTTCAAAAAGTTCACTCCCGGTCAAAATCTCCAAAAATTCGACTTTCACCATTTCAAGCCTAAATCAGCTACAAACCTCTAAAATACAATCCGGACACGCCCCTAAGTCCAAAATCACCCAACGGAGCTACTGAAACCGACGGAACTCTATTCTGGAGTCGTCTTCACACAGTTCCGACTACGATCAAAATCCTAAGGCTTAAGCTTCCGTTTAGGGACTAAGTGTCCCAAAACACTCCGAAACCAAAAAATACCTCCCGACAAGTAACATAAGCAGAAAAAGATACGGGAGAAACTGTTAATAGGGGATCATGGTTATTACTCTCAAAACGACCGTCCAGGTCGTTACAATGTGCCCATATTCACCTTTGATATTTCCAACATTTATGAAATTCAATCCGAATTTTAGTTGGTCTATTAATTAATGAGAACAAGCAACATAGGAGAATTCATAAAGAACTTTTTAGTTATTTAATATTTACCCATGTGATTGTTGCACAACATGCTTAAATTAACATGGCTAAACCAATTATGCCAACTGGATAAATTATCAATATTGATAAAATTTAGGTTTACACCATGACGTGTGCAATTATCAATAAACTCCAAGTTTATTATGATATGGATTTTTACATTAATAAACTTCTACTTTATTGTGGTATTCTTTTGTTTGTGTAGTACAAACTAGAGAATAAAGCGAGTAACTTTTCACATACATATTACTCCGCTACAAGTTGTAGTAATAAACGATATTAAATATTTCCTTTATTTATAGTCCCAATATAACCAATCGCTTTCGTGAATAATTTAGAAACTCAATACGTTTCTTTGAGACTTAGTACGACACAATGCCTTATCGATAATCAATTTTATTCCTCCAAAATAATAATAATTGGCTCTTCCAAGCTCTCAATTACTTTTGTACTACTACATATTCATCAACATTCATATGGTGAATATCCCTTTCAAGGAGAAAGTTATCCCATTATGGTCATGGTTAAAATCATTATAGGCAAGATATGTTGCTTCCATTACTTATGCCATGTAATAATGACAATGCCATAATATTTTGGGATAATCACAATAGGTACGTGATCAATGACCATTCATGCCATAATAATAAAATTATTTTCTTATTTCATCTCAAACCTCATTCTAGAGGTGAATGTGGTATATTCACTACCACTAGCACGGTCATATTCTTCCAAAAATGAATATGTATTCATAAATCACATGTTGTCACATTCACATCATGAATGAACCATAATCATCTATACGTGCTTTATAAAATCTCATGTCAAATCGATGACAAACATTACTTTCATAGAGTGGAGGATTATTTTGAGAATCCTTATTATTCTCATTACCATAATGATGACGATTATAATTTTGTCTATTGCCACGTCCACACATTGATACCTTCATGGTAATAATTTTGTATTCTTTCAGACTTATCACATACTACTATCACATTCTCTTAAGGGAATAAGAATGAAGCAAATTCAATGGGACGGTTTTTCACTTTTTCTGCCCACAATCATATATGAATTTGATCATAGTAAGACATAAATTTTTTACCACTTCGAGTGGTTATAATTTCTCACAAACTCAATTAGAGTTATAATTAAAATTTATTATCTTTGCTTGTATTTAAAATCAAACTATAGAATTTCAAGAATTCAAAAGAGAAAAATAAGGTAAAATACTTACCTGAAATCTAGAATTTATTCCTGAAGGAAGTTCATGGATCAATTGACAATCATTATGCTCAATATTATGTACAAGTTGAGCACCATGCATGTATCCCAAAGCTTGGTGAACGAAGCAGATTCCTAGTATAGGAATATCAATGTATTCACCCAAGAGTCTCACGCAAATCCCTATATCTTCTCTCCACGGGGGTTTAATTTCTCAAATGCTAGACATCTAATTAATGGTATATCTACAAATTGAAACAATCGCTTTCTACTCAATTGGTTAGAGTCTCGTGCTGATAACGTGTTATAAAACAATAAAAGAAGAAGAAGAATATTGCAGAGAAAAGTAGGGAGAGAGAATTCTTATTGATTTGGGATGAATTACAATGGAATAGAACCCCTATATTTATAGGGAAAAAATGACTTAGCCACCAAGTAACAAACCCTAAAATCTCTCTAAAATATAGACATTCACCTTAAATACAATTCTATTTATAACAATACAAAATTTCTTTGCATTTTGCACCCCTGGTTTGTATGTTTCTTATTTACCACACTACCCTTTAATTAATATGACCGACCCAAATTTATTTGAGATTAATTATTGTTGTTGTTGGAAACCGGGGTCACTTCATTTTATTTTATTTTATTTTAAAAAAAAAATAAATTGTGAACTTTTCATGAGAAAAATGCGACTGCGAGTACTACCTTCCTAGAAAATGATTCCCTCTCCCAAATCCAAATAGCACCTTCAGTGCTAACGCTGGCCACCATATAAGCACGTTGTCACTAAAATGCATGTTTTAAAACGAATCTCGAATAGAATGAACAAACCTTGAGTCATCTAACTCGTGTCTTTTTCTCATTTCCAACTCGGCGTTCGGTACTCGCGTTGAGCATGATTATGAGCCCGTTGGATTAGCTGATTGTAAATATCTAATAAATTTGAAGTGCTAAAAAGTATTTTTAAGTGCTGGTACTGATTTTTTAAATAAACATTTACGTGTTTGGATAGACGTGTAAGCAGTTGATGTGTTTGGTAAAAAAATACTAATAAGCTGTTATTTTGTTAAAATGACTATAATACTCTTACAAACTTTACAAAATATTGTAAATTAAAAAGTTTCTTTGTAAAGAAAAGGATGAACAACGAATATGGAATGAAGAGAAAGTTAGAAAATTTATTTTGTCAATTAAAAAATATTATTAAGAATAAACTAGTAAAAACTTTGATTAAACTAAGAGTGCTTATAAGTTGAAAAGCCATAAGTTGGGGGTGACCAACTTATGACTGAGTTTAGCTTATAAGCACTTGACTTATAAGCACTTTTGATGTTTACCATACGCGTAGATAAGCCAAAATGTGCTTATAAGCAAGTTTGACCAGCTTATAAACTTAGCCAAATACCCTCTATATCCAAATTCACGTCGAAAAGTCTCACATTGGCGATAAAGCGCTCCCTAACAAAGATGACTCCATTACCAAGACTTGAACCCGAGACCTATGATTAAGAATGAAGAAATAGTTACCACTCTACTACAACATTAGCCGGTTATCAACAAGTATAACTTGAGCAGAATCCTTGCTAGTTTAATTATTTGTTTCAAAAAATATTTCTTCCCCACGTAAAACTTATAGTGCTGCTCATTCATTCAACGTGAGGAGAGAAAGAGAGAGACTATTGACTTCTTAAACTTTTATATCCTTCACTTAAAGCCATAAGCAAATATTATCACGCCTAGCTATTCTTGCAATACATTTCCCTTTGATTAGGACTTATGAGTATTATATTTGAGGGGATCATGAAGTGGAGGTGAGGTTGCGCTATTATTTATATGTATTTTTTCTATTGCATTATATTTGGGGTTGGGGGGGGGGGGACAAATTAAGAAGGTACATAATGAACAATCAAACCCACATTTATTGTGTATTTATTGTGTAAGAGACACCCCAATATCACTACATTATAACTTTCGTAAACCGAGATGGACTTTTTGTTATATTTCACAAAGAATTGTTTTTAGTGTGTATATTTTCCTATGCAATTTACTTCCATTTTCTCTTAACAAGAATAATCATCACATAATTCGTATAAAATTGCAAGTAAAACAGGATACAATACTCGTTAAGCTTTCAGGGCATTGGCTTTACATTTAGACTATGTTGTATTAGCTTTACAAATTAGAATCAAAATCAAAACATCTGATGACCCAAAAGGTCATCTTTAAATTTAATAATTAATTCTGTATTCTAAATCCTCAAAAAATACTATTTATCATTTTTCGACTTGCATGCGCAATCCGTATAATTTTTCGAAAAGTGTTTATATGAAAAATTGATTAAAATGGGAAATATAGCTTTAAAACTCAATTGAGTTGACTTTGGTCAATATTTTGAGCAAACAAACCCAGATCAGTATTTTGATGGTTCTGGTAAGTCTGTATCGTGATTTGGGACTTGGGCGTATCCCTGAAATTTAATTTGGAGGTCCCTAACTCAAGTTATGGCCATTTAAAAGAAACTAGAAATTTAAAGGCTAAAGATTCCCAAAGTTGACCACAGATTTGACCTTTTGATATCGGGGTCGGAATCTGATTCCGAAAATTAAAATAGGTCTGTTATGTCATTTATGACTTGTGTGCAAAATTTGAAGTCATTTCGGATTCATTTAACATGTTTCGGCACACAAGTCATTTCGATATTATTAGAGACCCCGAATAAGTCCGTATTATATTACTGAACTGGTTGGTATAATTGAACGGGATCCCGAGTGGCTCGGTGAGCTCCGGGGTGAGTTTTGAGCGAGTCCGGGCATTTCGACGCTCAAATGTTGTTCTCGAACTTTTGGAAAAGTGCGGACCGCACAATTTTGAGTGCGGCCGCACTTCAGAGCAACAGTACGGACTGCAAAATTATGAGTGCGGCCGCATTTCAAAGGAAAAGTGCGGATCACAGAGGACAAATGCAGACCACATGATTTTGTGTGCGGCCGCACTCCACCTAGTGCGGACCTCACAATTTTGTGTGTGGCCGCACTTCAGGGGTTCTGCAGGTTCGATGGTCCGACTTCAGAGGCTTATATCATTTAATCCACAATGAATCTGGAGATGATTAAAAAATAAAAGTTGTAGTCCTTTGAATTTAGTTTCCAGAAAGATATATCATGAATAATTTGAATATTTGTACAGAAAGTTATAGGTATTTTAATGAAACCTGGTAGTAGAAAAGCTGTGAAGTGTGGCCGCACAATTTTTGTGCGACCGCGGAAGATAGGATGTGCGACCGTACTTGGAATTGTGTGGACCGCACATTGTAAGGTCAGATTGGGTACTATATAACCGAGGGTTTGGGTATTATTTCACACTTTAGACTTTGGGAGCTCGGTTTGTGATGATTTTTCGTGGGTTTTCAAGAAATTCATTGGGGTAAGTGTTTCTTATCCTATATTGATTATGTTCCATGATTTCATACTCATTTACATCATGAATCCGTGAATTTATGGAAGAAAAATAAGATTTTTATAAAATCTTCCAAAAATATAAAATTAAGATTTGAAGGTCAATCTGATGTCGGAATTCGATAATTTTTATATGGTTGAACTCGTATCGGAACGGGTGTTCAGATTTCGTAAGTTTTTTCGGGATTCAAGACATGGATCCCACTGTTGATTTTGAGATGAATTTCGAATTTTAATTCGAAAAATTTATAAATTCATATGGAATTAATTCCTGCGATTTGTATTGAGTATATTGAATTGTTTATGACTAGATTTGAGGATTTCGGACACGAATTCGCGAGGCAAAGGTTTATTGGATTCTTGAATTTGGTTGCAAAGCGAGGTAAGTGTCGTGGTTAACCTTGACTTGAGGGAATAGAACCCTTGGATTATTTGTTATGTGAAATTCATGTGAACGATGTATAGGCGAGGTGACGAGTGTCTATACATCGTCAAATTAATTGTTCAAACATCTTAAATTATTTTAAGACACGAATTAATTGTTATAATAATTGTTTCTCTCATATTCCTTGTCAAATATTAATTCTTGAATTCCTGCAATAATAGTTACATGTTTATTTGATTTATGTGTCTTAATTGCTACTCGATATTTAGCATATTAAATATTAAACTGTCTATTTTCTCCCTGATTTTCACAATTAATTGCTACTTGTCATTATTTGTTTCATAAATAAATTATAATTACTGTATGACTTGATGCTTAATAGTTTCTCATTGAACGTGGTATTTCTCATTGACATAATTGATTGAAATGAATATATTGGAGGAACGGGTTGCACGCTGCAACAGAATTGACTGTAATGAATATATTGTGGGATCGGGTTGTACGCCGCAACGAAAACTAATTGAAATAATAATTGGTTATGACTATTGAGTTGGCTTCAATTGTTGAAAAGAGATACATGTTTTATTTCTATTGTTGTTGTTATTATTGTTATTGCGTACAGGTTAATGTAAGTGATCTGCCTTAGCCTCGTCACTACTTCGTCGAGGTTAGGCTCGGCACTTACCAGTACATGGGGTCAGTTGTACTAATACTATACTCTGCACTTTTTGTGCAGATTTCGGAGTTGGTCCCAGCGGCGTACTGTAGATTTGCCCGGATATAGCTACCAGTGGAGACTTGAGGTATAACTGCACAACGTTCGCAGTTCTATAGTCCCCTTCTATCTTATCTCAGCTGTGTATTATATTTCAAACATCTTGAATTTATTTCAGACCTTTATTTATATTATTCTAGAAGTTCGTACACTTGTGACTCCAGTTCTAAGATGATATTTAGATATCGCGATTATTATGGAATATTCACTTTATTTTAAACTTTATTTTCGCATTTGTTTTCTTGTTATTAACAAATTTAAATTTTTTGTTAAAAATGGCTAATTATATTTTAACGCTGGCTTGCCTAGCAAGTGAAATGTTAGGTGTCATCACGGTCCCGAAGGTGGGAATTTCGGGTCGTGACAAGACAAAGAAGAATAGAAAACGAGAAGCAAAATCAAACAGAAATTTAACATTGGAGCTTAAACTTGCACCTAGCTTGCGTGAACTAGTCTTTTGAATGCTAAAATTTGAATTAACTCTCCACTCTAAGTGAGACGTTATTTTTAATTGTTAATTTTGTTTCGTCAAAAAGATAATATCATATATATACACACAAAATACTAGCATCATTCCAATAGTTGATCTTCCTATAGTACATGGTCCACATTAATTGATCATTCGATCAGCTACTTGTTTGTTTTCCTATGATTTGCTTCAAGAATCATAATGGAGGATTGATCGAGCTCATTTAGCACTAATGTTATACATTTTTTTAATTTTTGTCGTATGGTATCTGGAATTCACTGACCCGATTAATTTGGATTTGCCTCGAGTAAGTATACTAAGAAGGTAAAATGTTTCTAATCAAGAAGGGAGAGTTCACAAATAGCCGTTTTTAGGATTCATATTTAAAGAATGGCTAAAGTTTATAAAATTCGTAAAAGTTTGAAAACCGCATTTGAATCAAGCTTCAGACTCAACGGTTTGAAGATTGAACTACCAGAAACTATATTTAGCCTTTTGAATGCATCTCAAATTCAGATTTTCGGGTGGACTAATTCAACAGTTCAAAAATTTAAGACTCGTCGTCTGAAGTTTGAACCGTCCTCAGTTTTTTCACCAACATCTTAGTTTAATATTTATTTTTTTTAATAAGCATTTTACTCTTAAATATCAAATATATGACTCAATAAGTACCTACACCAGTAAAGAGAGAACTCGGGAAGGTTTCACAAATGTTCTTACAAAAATAGTATTACAATTGCTAAACATTTCTCCATAACTGAACATGTATTCCATGAACTGTAAAACATCTAATAAACAAAGACCTAATAATTAAAAACTTGCTAGGCATCATTTCTATATGTTAAAAAGTTCTTTGTTTTTTTTTATGACTCGAATAAGAGACCTCTAATTTAAGGCGAAGAGCAAGAAAGATAGAGAGAAAGACAATACTTTAATAAACTTAGCTAAACCTTTGTAACTTTCTCTTTACCCTTATGCATATGTATAGCCGTCCAGCTACTCCTTTCAATATTTTTGTTATACATATACCCTGTTATTCTTGGGGTTAGGGGAATTGGAGGTTGAGTGGTTCCTTCACAAAAGCATTGCGTTTTCCTTTGGATGTTTTACTGGGTAAAATATGCTATATTAAGTGGCCGTTTAAGAGAGTGACACGTGGAACCTAAAGTGGGGGAAAGTTAAAATCGAAGGCAATTATCCCGTTTGTCATCGAAAAGAATGACACTCTTAAAGATGCAATAAATACCCTCCGTCTGGTAGCATTTAATGGAGAATATTCCACATCATTTAGTGCACTGCCCGTTATAGAGAATTTGTCATTTATGATCACCGTTACACCTTCTTCAATGGGACTCATAATTGACATTAAAGAAGAGCATGATCCTACGACATTGTTCCACATGTGCTGTTATAAATAGTGAGTTATGTTATCATTGTAAATGATAAGACTTTTCTAGCAAACTTATGCTATAATCGAATCAAAACTTTATATAATTTTATCTTCTTATTTCTTGATTTCATTACTGTTGTGCCCGAAAGCTCTGCTCCCGGAATTACTGTTTCAGCGATTTTATCTTCACTTCAAGACTAATTATTGCGTATTTCTTCAATTATTTATTATTTCAGGATCGAATTAATTCACTTGTCTAGAAATCACGTATAATTTAACTGTACCGTTTTACGGGTAAATATTTTGGCGCCCACCGTGAGGCCTAGACAACCGTATAATTAAGTTGATCCGGGATTCTTTCACTAACATGTTTTGATTATGTGTCTTAGCAAAAAATCACAAAAAATGACAGACAATGGTGTTAACAACACGCACAATCTTGAGGCTCACAGAGACCAGCCTCATCACGAGGATTCAGTTAGTGACAACCAAAATGAGGGGAACAATGCCTCGCCGGTCCATGACAGGCGGTATCCACGACATGTTCGGGAGGCGACTCCCAATGATGCTGAAAAGGAGCAAGTTGTTGATGCGGTAAGGGTCCTACAAGAGCAACAAGCGATCATTCTAGGCCACCTCACATGGCAGGATAAGGTTATGACGGAGTTGAAGTAGGCGTTATCGGGGGCTTCCAATAATGCAAATAGACGAGGCCGAGTTCCTCCCGGTGCTCCCGCAAATCAAGCAACGCAGAGGGTCGACAACAACACCCTGAGGAGCGAGGCTAGCTCTGATGGGGATGGGGGAGCGGATCCGGCCCTAACAATGAGAACGATCCCTTCAAGAGAGAACTCTTACAGTTTATGAGGGAAGTGATCACCCGAATGGACAAAATCCCGGGCGCACCACCGGTGCTGAAAGGACCGGACTCAAAGAAGTATACTCAGCTGCCGTATAAACCAAGCGCGACATCAGAATTTATTCCGAAGCGGTTTAAAATGCCCTACGTGCCAAAGTATGATGAAACTTCAGACCCTCAGGAGCGTATTACACCTATACAATGGCGGTTAAGGGGAATGATTTACCTCTCCACGATATTGAATCTGTTTTGCTGAAGAAGTTAGGAGAGACTTTCACGAGGGGATCCTTGACATAGTATCTGCTATTACCCGATCATTCCATAGATTCCTTTGAGATGCTCGCAAACTCTTTTATTAAGGCTCATACTGGGATCAGAAAGATGCAGGCCCGAAAGGCCGACATATTCAGAATTGCACAAGGAGAATTCGAGTTATTGCGGGAGTTTGTCACCCGGTTCTAAAACGAGAGGTTGTTGATCCCCCGGCTGTTCTGGACAAATGGACGGCCGAAGCATTCACCAAGGGTTTGAATCCGAGAAGTTCAGACACTTCCGAGGAAACTGAAGGAAAGCTTGCTTGAATTCTAAGAGACAACTTGGGAGGATGTCCACAACCGGTAGTCAAAGATATGGATCGAAGATGATCAGGTTGGCTTTCCGTCATCGATGAAAAGACGGGAGAAGAATAAAGAAAAATCAATAGACGATTTCGACACAGATAGACAGTCCAATTTTTGCCCTACGAACGGGCCGAAGGATGCGGTAGAGGCTTTCAGTTGGCAGACTGGTTCGTTACTGACAGAAGAATTGATCGCAGTTGGAACAACAGATCATTGCAAAACAAAGAAGCGTCAGGTACGTGGGATCCTTCCTACCCCAGGCTATCATAATACAATTTCAATGTCAGTGTAGTGAAGTTGGTATCAGCTATGAGAAACATCAAAGAAATGCGGTTTTCGAAGCCGATGATATCTGAACCCAACCAGAGGGATCCCAACTTGTGGTGTGAATACCATAGGACGAATGGCCATCGGACTGGGAACTGCCGGCATCTGCGGGAAGAGGTGGCGACACTATTGAATAATGGGCATCTGAGAGAATTCTTAAATGACCAGGCCAAGAACAACTACGGTCGTAACCTGATAACGCGGAACCCTCGAAAGCAGGAGAAGATTCCCTGCGCCAGACGATCAACATGATCTTCGGGGGGAACAATATCAACGGGGTCACTTTCTCGGCAGCAAAAAAGACTAAGGTATCAATAACCCATAGCAAAATACTCTAGGAAGTTGCCGAAGACGACATCATTTTTACGGAGGAGGACACAGACGGATAGTTGCAACCGCACAACGACGCCTTGATAATTTCTTTAAATGTACTTGATTTTAAAACCAAACATGTTCTAGTGGATCCAGGGAGTTCGGCCAATATTATACAATGGAGGGTATTGGAGTAAGCTAAACTCACCCGAAGCATTGTTCTGGCTACAAAACTCCTTTCCAGATTTAACCTCGCAAGCGTGACAACCCGGGGGGAGATCTTGCTGCCCACGAACACCGAAGGATTGATGAAGATGACTCTTTTTGAAGTGGTGGACGGTGATATGGGATATAATATCATTCTGGGAAGACGATGGTTGCACGAGATGAGAGTTGTACCGTTAACGTATCACCAGTTGCTGAAATTCCCAACGCTCTAAGAAATCAACTAGATAAGGGGCAGCCAACCGACAGCAAGGGAGATGAATGTGATTTCGGTCTCCAATATCAAAGGGAAGGATTACACGGCATAACAATTATAGAAATCAGTGCTTGCTCCCGAATCGAATGAAGTTAGCCAGGGAGAAGAAGCGTTAGAATTTTTTCAGGTGCCGAGATATTTCCAAGTACCAGAAGAGACAGCTGCAACAAAATCCATAGCATGAGAGCTCGAGCAAGTTGCGTTGTTTGAAAAGTTCTTAGAAAGGTCTACTTAGGGACAGGATTGCACCCCTCAGGTCTGGCTTTATTGAATTTCTTAAATATTATGCCGATTATTTTGTGTGGTAGCATGCGGACACAACAGGTATCCTAACGGAAGTGGCCGTATGCAAGCTAAGCTTGGATCCCAACATCCCTCCGGTAATACAAAAGAAATGCCCTATTGCGGAGACCAAGAATAAATTCGTCAAAGAATAGGTAACTCGCCTACTTGATATCGGTTTGATCTGAGAGGTAAAGTATCCAGACTGGCTAGCTTATGTAGTAGTAGTTACTAAGAAGAACAATAAATTTCGCATGTGTGTAGATTATAAAGACTTGAATAAGGTGTGCCCAAAAGACTCGTTCCCACTGCCAAACATCGATCAAATGATTGATGCGATGGCCGAGCATGAGTTAATGAGTTTCCTCGGTGCTTATTCTGGGTAAAACCAAATTAAGATGAACCCAGAGGATTAGGAAAAAACTTCGTTCATAACAAATTTCGACACATATATCTATAATGTGATGCTCTTTGGGCTAAAGAACGCCGGAGCCACTTACCAGCAACTCGTAAACAAGATGTTTGAAAAATAGATAGGAAAAACTATGGAAGTTTATATAGATGTTATGCTCATTAAGACTTTGAATGTAAGTGATCATCCTAAGCATTTGTAAGAAACTTTTGACATCCTAAGAAAGTATAATATGAAGCTTAACCCCGAGAAGTGCGCATTCGGGGTCAGCTCCAGCAAATTCTTAGGATTCTTGGTATCACAAAGAGGGATTGAGATAAATTCCGATAAGATCAAAGCCATTGAGGACATCCCGGACCAGCTATCAAATGTTAAAGAAGTTCAAAGCCTCACAGGGATATTGACAGCTTTGAGCAAGTTTATTTCCTAGTCATCTGAAAAATGCCACAGTTTCTTTGCACTGCTCAAGAAGAAAAATAATTTTGAATAGAACCCGGAATGCCATCAAGCTTTGAGAGATTTGAAAAGGTATTTTTCAAGCCCTTCGTTAATTTCAATACCGAAGGAAGGTGAAACATTGTTGGTCTCCCTCGTAGTCTCGGAAGTAGCAGTAAGTGCATTTTTAGCCCGTGAGGATAAATGTACGCAATATCCCATTTATTATGTTAGTAAAATTTTAACCGGAGCAGAAACTCGCTACCCACATTTGGAGAAGCTGGCCTTAGCTCTCGTAGTCGCCACTCGGAAGCTGAGGACTTACTTCCAATGTCACCCGATAGCTATGGTGACCACCTTTCCCCTGTAGAACATCCTTCACAAACCCAAACTCTCGGGTAGATTGGCCATAAAGGCCGTCAAAATGAGTGAATTCGACATAGAATATAAACCAAGGACTACAATTAAGTCACACATTTTGCCTGACTTTGTGGCCAATTTCAGTCCGGGATTGCTGCCTCTAGCAACCAAAGAGGCAGTAATGGTGTCAGAATCGATATCAAAAGTTTGAACCTTATTTACAAGAGGAGTCTCCAATGTAAAGGGATCTGGACTTGGCATTATATTAACCACGCCTTTGGGAGAAACCCTAAGGCAAGCCATCAGAACGGTCCCTTTAACTAACAATGAATCAGAGTATGAGGCTTTGATTGCAGGACTTGAACTGGCTCGGGGACTAGATTTCAAGGTCATAGAAATCAAGTACGATTCCCAGCTGACGGTAAATCAGGTCTACGGGATCTTCAAAACCAAAGAGGAGCGCATGCAACAATACGTAGTGAAGTTCCAGGCTTTACTGGCTCAATTTCGGGAATGGTCGATTACTCATATCCCGAGGGAAGAAAATGTAGAAGTGGATGCACTGGCTAACTTCGGTTCATCAATGGAAATTAAGGGATCGGATTCCGGGATGGCAGTACAAATCATGCACTCGGTCCTGGATGTGGATATATACTATGAGGTAAATACGACTAATTTGGTCTAAGACTGGAGGAATGATATTATCGATTATCTCGAGCACGGGAAGTTGCCCTATGATTCCAAGACGTCCCAGGCAATTTGCGCCAAAGCAAAACGGTATAGCTTCAAAGGAGGCCAACTGTACAATAAATCTTTCCAAGTCTCGTTGGCTCGATGTTTGGGAGTGTCCAAAGCTAATTACGTTATGCAAGAAGTCCACGAAGGAATATGCGGAAACCATTCGAGTGCAGATTCTTTAGTGCTAAAACTGGTAAGGGCGGGATATTATTGGCCCCTGATGGTAGGCTATAATCCCGAATTTTTAGTCGATTATTGCACTCTAATTTACTGCACTTTACTTATGTTGAGCTTTAATTAATAGTATTTTATACTTATTGTATGTTTTATGCCGTGTAGGAGTGATTCCAAGTTATTTAGATGTTATGGAGCAAATTCGAGCTATTTGGAGCTTTGAAGACTCAGTAGAAGCCTAAGGGATTAAACCGAGATTGCGTTCAGGGGTCGAGTACCAAGTCCGGATATCAAAATTAGAAAGAAACAAATTACTCTAAGCAAACTACATTGCCGCGCCCCATGGGGCAATGCGACGATGTAAAATATGGTCAGAAAGTGTTTCGCAATTCATTTTGGAAATTGCCACAAGCGCGCCGCATGGTGCAGCGCGACATATGGCGTGGTAGTGCAAAAATATTACAGTATGTTCCCAATTCTGCTAAAAAGGGTATTTCACCGGAGGTTTATTTGGGGGATAGTTAAATACACGGGAAAGACACCATTTCTGGACTTTTGACATACCTTAGACCTAAGGAAGCTAATGAGAAGAGGGAGAATCAAGAGCACAAGGATTTCATCCTTCCTTCTTAACTCAAGATCCGGGTTTGGATTGAATTTATGTTTTCCTATATTTTTATTATATTTGTGAAGAACTTCTCCATGTCTATGGAGTAGATCCTTTTGGGTTTTGATGGATTTGGTGTATTGATGGTTGTTTATGGATTATAACTCTATTTTTATGTATATGAATCATTTTGGGAAGATTAAATTGGTGCATCTATGTTTACTTGTTCTTGTAATCGAGAGAGGCATAGCTTGTGATATATTTGCAATATATTGTTGGTTGAATTAATAAATTCTTCTATGTAATCGAAAGAGGCTAGTTGAATCCTTGATTAAATCTTGTTAGGAGGATTATCGAAAGAGGTGCTCCTAAAGACCAATCCATAACGAATTCTTGCATATCTTCACCGAGCTTAAATTGGTTCATATTGTGAGGTTGAGACTTAATCGAGAGAGGAGTTTCTATTAAACAATAATTGAGTGAATTCGAGGGACTCACTTGAATATTAGAAGTGAATTATCTAGAGTTAGATCCCGAACAATTATCTTGCACCTATCCTATCAACCCATATTTTCTCCCATTGATAACTTTCTTGATTACCTTTGTTGCGATTGTCATTAGTCAATAGCTTTAGATTCTTAGTTATTTGTAGTTAGAATTCATATATATCTCCATTGTTGATCCTCCTGGATAGCAATCTAGCTACAAACTACGAGAACACTGTTTAAATCTAATCCTTGTGGGCACGATATTATACTATATTATCTTTGGCGTCGTTGCCGAGGATTGGCAATCAATAGTGTTTGAAATAGTTTGTAGTGCTAATTCTGGAATTAGCTTTTATATTTTCTTTTCTTTCTCTTAGTTTTAGTTTTGTTATGTTAACTTCTCTTCAAGATTTCTTTTGTTGAAGAAATCTTGAAGAACATATTCTTGATATTGAACTCTAAATGTTGTAAAGATGGAGTACAACCAGCCTAAGAAAATAGTCAAAGAGTTAGCAACTGAACATTTTCAGCGATCTGCTATGTGTTTTAAATGTGGTGAAATCATCTGTGGGTTGATTGTCAAGCAGGTAGGTATCCTTCCTCTGGTTCATCTTTTGAACACTCTCACTTTGTCTCTAGTCCATACAGGTATGAGGATTCATATGGGTACAATTCTGACTCTGGTTGGGATGAATACACTTATTATGACTGGAATGAATGCGAAGTGAGACAACTACCTCAAGCTGAGAATGGTAGTTTAGAAGAGCTTATGTATAAGTTCATTAATAAGGTAGAAGAGAGATTTACACAAGATGATGAAGCCAATAACAACCCAACAATACAAGTGAGTCAAATAATAAGTACACTTTCAGAAAGCTCATTGCATTGTGATGGTGAATATATGGAAGAGATACCGTGTGAAATTGATCCTACCCGAGATGATGAACATCTACAGAGAGAGCTTTCCACTATGCAAGAGGACTCTTTTTCAACTGATAGGATTGAAGATGATACTTGGGTTGATTGTTCATCAATAAAAGAGGAGTTCAAATCCCCATCCACCTATCCATAACCACAATTTTTATTATAAGAGAACGGGGAATAAATGGTATTGAACATACCATAGGAACACTCACATGACCCTTCTTCTTCATTTTTTTATTCTAACCTTGATCATGTGGATTTTATTTTTAGAGGTTTACAGGAATATGCACTGATTGATCTTGTGAATGAATGCAGAAAAAGTTGAGGATAATCATACAAGAACAATCCACCGCTCAAAATGAGGCCAAGAAAGAAAGAAAAGGATGGGTCTTTCAAAAATCCCTAAAGGACTTTGACCTGATGAGCTCTATAAAGAATCCCGAGGAGCGAAATCGAAAAATGTATTTAGAATTAGGGGTGGACTTCACAAGTTCTCGGAAACGAAAAAAATCTAGGGGAGTTTTCTTTACCTCTTACTTTTTATTTGTGTGTCATGGGGACATGACACAATTTAAAGTGTGGGGTGGGGATGTATATATGTATAGAATGTATAAATGTCTATATGTGTTTTTTGTAATTCAATTGATTGAAAATTTTCAATTTTTTTTTCTTGACGATGGATGCCATTCGATGGGTTTCATGAGGGATTAAGTTGAATGAAAAACACAAAAGATTTTATTTTTAGGTAGCGTCTGAATTTCCACTTGGTATTTCTTTGTGCCGCGGTTCTTTTTCAAGGGTTTTGTTTGAACTGGGTGTAGTTAGTTTTTTTTAGGAGTAGGAGATCTTGTGCTGTGATTTTAAATGAAACCAATATCTCTCAACTTCATTATGCCTTGAAAATAATATGTGCTTTAGTTGTGACGCTTATGCTCAGTTTTTGACTCTTGTATAAGTACCTTAAATTGTATAATCTTAACTTTGCTTAACTACTTTGATTAGAGTGTCTTGATGAGTATGATCCTGAGTGAGTTATGTGCCATGTGTATGTGAGGTTTGTATATTCTATGCATTGCAATTGATGTCTAGAACTTGCCTCGTATGTTTGCAAAGCAAAATAATATTATTATTCAGTCTTGGAAGTGATATAGGCATTTTTTTGTCGAGCCAACTATATATTTTACCCACCAGATTGTTATGTATCGTAGTTAACCCCGTTTAGCCTGTAATCCTGTTTCGTTGGTAACCACATTATAAGCCTTACCCTTTTGTTTGAATTGACCATCTATTTGAACCATTTACCTCTCGTGAGCACTTGAAATTAGTATGAACTTTGTAAAAGTTGAAGTGTGTGATGGTTGGTTTGGCTTTTGAGTGGAACTATTGAGATAAGGAGAAAGGTACACTGTTGTGAAAAAGTATGATCTACTTGAATCGAAAAAGAAAATGAAAATAATAATAATAATAATAATAATAATAATAATAATAATAATAATAATAATAATAATAATAATAATAATAGTTTATATTTATTGATAGTGGTAACTCTTGATGTATTTGTGCTTAAAGAAGTTGGGAGTTGATATATACGGATATGAAGGTGGAGTTATGGTTTAACATAAGCGTGGGGTTTAAAGGTTAAGTATATGTATTAAAAGTGCTGAGGGAGGTGTAGTTACTCTTATATCTAAATGTATCCTACCCATCCCGCAGCCTACATTACAACCAATTAAAGTCCTACTTTATCCTTGACTGAATAATCTCGATTAGTAGAGTAGTACACTACGGGCAAGCCTATGGTGCATCTTTTGTGACACATGAATGTTGTTTCTGAGAGCGAGTGAATTCTTTCTATCTTGAGTTCCTAATTATTCTAGACTTTTATAGTATGTGGAACTAATCTCTATTGTTGGGTTAGGGCACTGGATTCATGAAGGAAAGGTAATGCCATTGACCTCTATGTTATAGTAAGTGAGCAAGTTATGAAAAATGCTTAGTGCTTTTGAGTTAAATCTTGAGGCGAGAATGTCACGGTATTGTGCTTAATCTGTTTTATTATTCTTGGTGTGATGAGTTAGGAGAGTTGTTTAAAAAAGGTCGTGTCTATATGTAGTGTAGTTTGATTTGTCGAGGACGAGCAATGATTTAAGTGTGGGGTATTGATGGTAGGCTATAATCCCGTATTTTAGTCGCTCATTGTACTCTAATTTACTGCACTTTACTTATGTTGAGTTTTAATTAGTAGTGTTTTATACTTATTGTGTGTTTGATACCGTGTAGGAGTGATTCCGAGTTATTAAGATGTTATGGAGCAAATTCGAGCTATTTGGAGCTTTGAAGTCTGAGTAGAAGCCCAAGGAATTAAACCGAGATCGCGTTCGGGGGTCGAGTAACAAGTCCGGATGTCAAAACTGGAAAGAAACAAAATACTCTAAGCAAACTACACTGCCGCGCCGCATGGGGAGGCGTGATTTTGTAAAATATGGCCAGAAAGTGTTTTGCAATTCGTTCTGGAAATTGCCACAAGCGTGCCGCATGGCGCGGCACGGCATGCGGCGCGGTAGTGCAAAAATATTAGAGTATGTTCCCAACTCTGCTAAAAAGGGTATTTTCGTCCGAGGTTTATTTGGGGGATAGTTAAATACACGGGAAAGACATCATTT
Organism: Nicotiana tomentosiformis; assembly: GCF_000390325.3. Taxonomy (NCBI): domain Eukaryota; kingdom Viridiplantae; phylum Streptophyta; class Magnoliopsida; order Solanales; family Solanaceae; genus Nicotiana; species Nicotiana tomentosiformis. Next base: position 112,218,116 of record NC_090816.1, on the reverse strand, counting down.
CTGGACTTTTGACATACCTTAGACCTAAGGAAGCTAAGGAGAAGAGGGAGAAGCAAGAGCACAAGGATTTTATCCTTTCTTCCTAACTCAGATCCGAGTTTGGATTGAATTTGTGTTTTCCTATATTTTTATTATATTTGTGAAGAACTTCTCCATGTCTATGGAGTAGATCCTTTTGGGTTTTGATGGATTTGGTGTATTGATGGTTGTTTGTAGATTATAACTCTATTTTTATGTATTTGAATAGTTTTGGGAAGATTAAATTGTTGCATCTATGTTTACTTATTCTTGTAATCGAGAGATGCATAACTTGTGATATATTTGCACTATATTGTTGGTTGAGTTCATAGATTCTTCGAAGTAATCGAAAGAGACTAGTTGAATCATTGATTAAACCTAGTAAGGAGGATAATCGAAAGAGGTGCTCCTAAGAATACATTACGAATTCTTGCATATCTTCACCGAGCTTAAATTGGTTCATATTATGAGGTTGGGATTTAATCGAGAGAGGAATTTCTACTAAACAATTGTACTCATAATTAAGTGAATTCGATAGACTCACTTGAACATTAGAAGTGAATTATCTAGAGTTAGATCCCGAACAATTATCTTGCACCTATCCTATCAACCCATATTTTCTCCCATTGATAACTTCTTTGCTTACCTTTGTTGCGATTGTCATTAGTCAATAGCTTTAAATTCTTAGTTATTTGTAGTTAGAATTCATATATATCTCCGTTGTTGATCCTCCTGGATAGCAATCTAGCTACAAACTACGAGAATATTGTTTCACTCCAATCCTTATGGACACGATATTATACTATATTATCTTTGACTAGAGAGCACAATTTAAGTGTGTATTTTGTGCTCGTCAGCCCCAAATGGAATAAGACGTCAAAGCTTTCATGCAAAAATGCAATAAGTGCCAATGTTATGCACCGCTGGTACATAAACCAGCATAACCACTACACTCAGTTCTGTCTCCGTGGTTGTTCATGAAGTGGGGAATGGACATCGTCGGACCGCTGCCGTCGGTCCCTGGTAAGGTAAGGTTTCTTTTGATTTTAACTGACTATTTTTCTAAGTGGGTTGAAGAAGGTCCTTATCAGAAAATCGACGAACGTGAAGTAGTGGATTTCTTGTGGAAAAACATAATCTACAGGTTTGGAATACCAAAAGAGTTAACATGCGATAATGGGCCACAATTTATTACCGCAAGGATCATAAAGTTCCTTGAAGATTTGAAAATAAAGAGAATCATATCTTCACCTTATCATCTGAGCTCAAATGGTCAAGCAAAATCAATGAACAAAGTGATTATACAAAATCTCAAGAAAAGGTTGGAAGCGGCTAAAGGTAAATGGCTTGAGGAGCTACCTGGAGTGTTATGGGGGTACCGAACGACGGACAAATCGAGCACGGGGGAAACTCCTTTTCCCCTTGTGTGCGAAGCAGAAGCCTTAATCCCGGTAGAAGTAGGAGAGTCTACCTTAAGATATTTCCAGGCAAGCGAAGCGACGAACAACGAAGCGATGTTGGTCAACTTGGAGTTACTCGATGAACGCAGGGACTTGGCACATATAAGATTGACAGCCCAGAAGCAGAGAATGAAAAGATATTATAATCGAAGAGCCAACCTCCATTATTTTAAAGTGGGAGACTTGGTTCTAAGAAAAATAACTCAAAACACTCGGGAACTCAACATAGGGAAGCTAGGTCAAACCTGGGAAGACCCCTACCGGGTTTCAGCTGTCATCGGGAAAGGTTCATACGAGTTACAGAATCAAGATGGAGAAAAGTTGCCAAGGAACTGGAATGTGGCACACCTCAAGAGATATTATTGCTGACAAACATCGCCTTTACTGAAAGTATGTGCTGCACTCTTTTTTCCTTTGTCTAGTTTTTATCCCAATTGAGTTTTTCTAGCAAAGTTTTTAACGAGGCAGCAAGGGAAAGCATAATATGAAGAAAGTTTCAACGGTATCAATAAGACCTTTAATAGCAAGGCACACAATTGAAGAAACACTCTGGGGCAGTTAGATAATTTTGGCTCAATAGCAAAATTCCTACTGGGAAAGTGAGTTTGTTATCAAGCAAAGGTTGCCCGACCGTTCACAAGTGCAAACCAATAGAGGATTGTTAGATAGTCTTTTGCTTGATAGCATAAATTACTAAGGGAAGCGAAGTTTGTTATCGAGCTGAAGATTGTCTAGCAATTAATTACTGGGATCCTCGAAGGTGCAACTTTTCTAGTGTTCCAATTCATATTCGACCGAAGAACGAAAACCAAAAACATAGTTGTATCATCTGGACCGGAGACTGCATGGCCAGCCCCGTAAAAACATATTGTACAAATTAGCCACAAGAAAATGGCAACTTATTTTTAGCATAATGAATGCTTATGTACTTTTTGAAAATGAAAGGAATAAAGTAAAGTCCTTTTATTTTCCATCTTGTTTCTTGTCTGATCGATGAATTGATTTTATCATTTGAAAGTTAAACAAGTACTTCAAATACTAATGTCGTAATATTTTTGGACTAGTGTGCATGTTTGGTTTGGTGCCCCGAGGGCTCGGGTGAGTTTTGGATTGGCGTCGGAGTGGTTTTGGACTTAGAAAATAGCTGGTGCATGTGTGTTCTGATGTTGGAATACAGACTTCGCAAATGCAAAGTTTGGCTCGCAAATGCGAGCCTCGCATTTGCGAAGGAGACTTTGCATTTGCGAGAAGGAGCTGGTTTCTCGCATTTGAGAGATTTGGATCGCAATTGCGATCTTCTCAGGTTCGCATTTGTGAAGGCAACAAAGGTATGAAGGCTTCGCATTTGCAAAGGCTCTTTCGCATTTGCGAACCTCTTGTCGCAATTGTGACATCTGTGCCTAGTCAAAATCTGAGATAGACGGGATTTCTCTTATTCTTTCAAATTTTCAACCCTAAAAACCTTATAGGTGATTTTTCCAGGAACTTTTCTTCCCCAATTTATTGGTAAGTGACTTTAACCTACTTTCTTTCAATTATCCATTACATTTCATAAGATTTTAACCTTAAATCTAGGATTTTTATGGTGGAAATTGGGGATTTGGGTAGAATAAGAGATTTTTGTAAATTTAGAATTTAGACCTCAAATTGAGGTCGGATTTCGAAATAAATAACATAACCGGGCTCGGGGGTGAATGGGTAATCGGATTTTGGTCCGAATTTTGGTTTTGGACCAAGCGAGCCCGGGGTTGACTTTTGTTGACTTTTTCAATAATTACCTAAATTGAAACTCTTCCATTCGTGGGTAGTTCCTAAGGCTTGTTTTGAATCGTTTGGTTAATAAATTGCTAGATTTGGTTGGTTCAGAGGCTAGTTCGAAAGGCAAGACTGTGGTTGGACTTTGAGTCGATTTTGAACCTTAAGTGTCGTGGTTAACCTTAACTTGAGGGATTAAGACTTGTTTGCCTATTTTCTACATGTTTAAATGTTTAAGTACAACATATATGTGAGGTGTCGAGTACATATGCGTTGTTGTTGGGTTAAAGCATGCGGGTGAGACTTATTTCTTGTAATTTACATTCTTCTTTGATTATGGTATACATGCTTAGGCTAGTTTATTACTTAATTGATCGTTCTTTCCGCATTTATGAACTATTTATGATAATTGAGTATTTTTGGAAGTTGAGGTTTGGTATTGTGGAACCATTGTTGACGTAAGGTTTATTCTTGCTTATTCTATCTCCTAAAATGTTATATATTCATTGCTACATGGTAAGGGAAAGTGTTAAACAACGGAGGGTAATGTCATACCGATTATTGTTTCATTTATTGCTTAATACATAGTGAGGAAGAGAGTTAAAGCACGAAGGGTGATATTGTGCCGTATTTATTGTTTCATGATGAAATTGAGAGTAAAAGTACGAATGGTGATATCATGCCCTTATTATTTTATGGAGAGATTGAGAGTAAAAGCACGAAGGGTGATGTCGTGCCATTATTGTTGTTACATGGTGAGGTTGAGAGTAAAAAAATGATGGATGATGTCGTGCAATCTTTATTCATTATGTTATCCATTTCCATTTGTTGGTGATTTACTTGACAGTTTTGTGTTGTTATTTCTGTTATAGCTATCATATCCTATTCCCTTTGCAATCCCCCTCCCAATAGTACATGTTTAATCTTTATTGTTGTTCTGTTGTACGTACATTTTTGTTTGCACAGGTTTAATTACGTGGATGTCCTGTCATAGCCTCGTCACTACCTCGTCGAGGTTAGGCTCGACACTTACATAGTACATTGGGTCGGTTGTACTCATACTATACTTTACACTTCTTTGCAGATTTTGGTACTGGTCCCAACTGTCCGTGAGGTGCATCAGCTCGGATTAGCTTATTTGGAGAGTCGAGGTAGATCTGCTGGCGTCTGCAGACCTTGAAGTCCCCTTCCTTTTTCTTTATTTACTGTTCATTTCATTTGAGACAGTTGTACTTGTTTCAAACTCTATTTGTAGAAGATGGTAGGCTATAATTGCATATTTTGGCCATTAATTGCACTCTAATTTTACTGAACTTTACTAGTGTTTGAGCTTTAAATGATATTATTTTGCACTGAGTATGTGTTTTATGTTTTGTAGGAGCGATTCCGAGTTACGATGAGGTTGTGGAGCTAATTCGAACTATTCTGGAGCTTTGAAGTATAAGTAAAATCCCATGGATTAAGTTGGGATCCATTTTGGGGATCAACGGACAATAGTGTACTTAACGAAAGAAACGAAGAAGTGAGAAGGAATCCACCCAGGTGCGCGGTCGCGCACTGGGCACGAAAATAGAACTGAACACTGTCCAAAGTGCGCAGCCATATATGTGATCACCTGCCCAGGTGCGCGGCCGCGCACGTCCAGTTCCGGAAACTTTTCCCAATCCTATTTTTGTTATTTAGGAGGCGACTCCTTTTGAACTATATGAATCCCAGCTCGTCGAAAAAGAGGGGGTTTGGATTTTGAGAGCAACTTTTGGGGAGAGAAGACGGAAGGAAGCAATGGAAACGCAAAATACTTGATCCAATTCATTCAATACGGAAGTTTATTTGATTTTGGGAATTATAATGTCTTCTTGTTCTTCTAATACTCTTGTGATGAATAACTTTTCCACTATAGAGTAATCTTTCTTAGAGTTATTGACGGATGTTGTGATTTGACTCTGGTTTTGGGTTTCACTCTCTGTTAATTGCCTGAATTCATTGAATGAGATATTAATTGAATTGCAAGGCATATTGTGGTTTTACTTTAATCTAAAGGGAAATGTTGCTGTAATTTGCATTGTGCTATATTGTGTGGGTTGATTTTACGCCTTTTCTAGGTAATCGAAAGAGTTTAGAGAGTTGTCAATTAACCCAGTTTAAAAGAATAATCGAGAGGTGTTATTCGAAGGATCATTTATTCACTGTATTTATGCATATGTTCATAGAACCTGTTATTAGGTTGATTAAGGGTAGGGGTGGGCATAATACTGGTCGAACCGAAAAAAATGGCTGAACCGTTAATTTTGGTTTTTCGGTTTCAGTTTAATCGGTTATTTGGTCGGTGTGCGATTTTTAAAATATTAGATTTCGGTTTTTCGGTGCGGTTTACAGTTTTGGTATTTTGGTTTTCGGTTAAACCGAAAAATCGAAATTTTGGGTATGAGTCCAAAACTTACGTTATTTTACCCATCTGAAATTCTGAAGGCTGAAGCCCAATACCCATCTGAAACCCACCCAATTTACCCAAAACCTAAGCCTAATTAGCCTACAGACTTTTACGTTACTTTCCATTTTCCTTCCCTACTCCTTATAAATTAGAAATTAGGGTTCCTCCTATATCACTATGTGCGACTGTTGCAGTACTGCCGAGTGCCGACGCTCCTGTGACGCCTTCTTCCTCATCTCGTCGCTGTCGCCGATCGCTCATCCTTCTTCCTCGGGTTAGTGGTTACCTTCTTCCTCAAATTTAGTTGAGCTGAGACTTATTTCTACATATAGCAGCTACATAGTACTATTTTTCTTACTTTTAATTTGTTAGAAAAATTTAAACAAATTATAAAAAAGAAGAAGGATCATAAGATGGAAGAGACGATGAAACCTGCATTGTTAGAAGGATTAATGACTAAGAAATTCTTTGCAGGATGTGGGGTCCACGAAAATAGGAGAAAAAAATGAGAAAACATCTTCTGCTTAGAGTGTTGTCAAAGCTTTTGCCCTAACTGCCTTCCTTCTCATCATTTTTGTCCTCTTCTCCATGTCTCTCTCTATATAATTATGTAGCGGATAAAACTTCAATTATTCATTTGAGGTTTTTATTTCCTAATTGAGAATTTAATTATTTACTCATAAAGCTTCCTCTCTTTTATTAACATGTCTTACATATGTGCTATTTTGTTATTTTATTGAATTTAATTTTATTTATACGAGAATAAGTTTGAATTTTTAAGAGTATAAATATGGAACTAAGAAGCTTGCTTCATAAGGTAATTCTTGTTAGGTGGTATCAAAATTTCTCCTTCTCTTCTTCTTTGCTTTTTTGGCAGGTTGGAAGTGAGAGGGATGGGAACTCGCTCTAATTTGTGTATATTTTTGAAATTAAAAGAAGTGCTTTTTTTAAAAATTATTTATTTATTAAATTAATTTAAACAGAGCGATTTGGGCATTGAGAATTCATATAATTGTTCCAAATTTGCTTGGACTTAGACCAACTGTTGGTAATTATTTGCCCTTCTCAATCCTTAGCTAAATTGTGTTTGTATTTCCATTTTCTGTCTCAGGATCAGAATGCATGCCAAAGAGATGCCAAAAAGCTTTCAATTCTCAGAATCAGAATGCATGCCAATTAGTCTCTATTATAGCTTTCTGATTTTCATATGGAAATTAGAATGGAAAAAGCTTTTCTTTCTTCTTGTTTGAAGTATTTAATGGCACGTCTGAAATCTTTCAGTGGCACGTATATTATATTCAGTTACATAAGTAGTCCACATCGGATATAAAAATCTTGAACCGTTAATAATCGAAAAACTAAACCGCAAAAAACCGAACCGAACTTTGAAAAAACTACACCGAACCGTAAATACTTTGGTTTGATTTGGTTATTAATATTACAAAATCGAAAATCGATAAACCGATCAGTACTTTCATAATAACTGACCGACACCCACCCCTAATTAAGGGAACTCTCATTCATTCGGAAGAAGAATTTAAATCCCTACGGTAGCCTAATCATCTGTTAAAATTGAAGGAGTCAATAGAAGTTAAGAGTGAACTTAACACAGAGTTACCTGGAATAATAGTTGACTACATATCCTGTCACAACTCTTATTTCTCACCTTGATATTTAATAGTTGCTATTTAGCCATTAAATTGTCATTAGTTCCTTACAATAGATAATCTTAATTTTATTAGTAGTCGATAATAACATACATCAAAGGTTTATTATCGTGGATAGTATTGAGTTGAAGATTTATTAGAACATTATTTAAACCAATCCCTGTGGAAACGATTTAATATTATATTTTCTTTGACTAGTGAGCCTAAGTTTTATACCACGTTTTGTGCTCGTCAGTAGAACCTCTAGAAGCTCGTGTATTTGTAACTCCATATCCAGGATGTACTTAGATAATTGGGTCATTATGCTACTTAGTACTTTATTGTAGTTTTATTTTGTCTAATTGGTTAAATTGTTTGAAGTGTTTAAAATGGGCAAAAGAATTACTCTAACGTTGGCTTGCCTAGCGAGTGAAATGTTAGGCGCCATCACGGTTCCGAAAGTGCAAATTCTGGGTCGTGACAAAAACTCAGAGAGTTTGACTCTCATATTCTGATTTTTTTTCATTCTTTTTGTAGTTAATGGAGTAATATTTAAGACATCTAAAGAAAAAACTTGGATTCGAGTTATTTTGCTCCTAACTTAAGCAAATGAACTCAGCTTTTGAGCTTTGCTTGACCAAAAATCGAGATCATGATATATACTATTTGTATAAGTCAAAACATAAAGCAAGAAGATACTTCACTCTATTACAATTTTTTGATAGTTATACAAAGTTTCATGTAATCCTCTATTATTTAATAAATGTTCTTTTTGGTTTTTGATTGTAATTTGGCAATAATATGCAAAGAGTGGCAAAGTAATATTGGACATATTAAGTAAAGTTTGATACATCTGTGATAACATAAAGTTTTATATTTAAAATTTAGCATCTCAAAGGAAGTTGGAGGAAAACAATTTATTAAATGTGTCAAGGGCTTGAAAAGAAATTCTTTATGTAAATATAAAACTAAAAAATGCAAAATAGGATGATCCAAAAACCAACATCAAAGGTAGCATTTGGTGGACAAGACATGGTTTCTATTTAGTGGTGCAACCTTCTAAAATTGACACAATTTGGTTTTTGTAGTTATCATAAATCAATCGAACAAGATCTTGCCAACCATCACAGACAACACTAGACCTCATGATCTCATTGTCTTTCATCTCTCAATTTAATAAAGAAAATGACTCCAACGGTTGCAATTGGCCCTTTCTTTCTGCACCTTCTTTCACGTTTTTACTGTAGTGGCAGATCCAGAATTTTTAAATTATAAGTAGCGGACCAATTAACAAATAATGCGTGCAAAATGGACGTTTATGGAAGATTGTTTACTTATCTTGTGCCACCCTCTTTTGTTTGTACTGCTTTTGAAAGAGATAGAATAGGTACCTTGCTACTTACGAATATCTCCGTTTGTAATAACTCCTGAAGTTACTATTATGAATAAATGTCTTTTATTACCCAAAAAAAACTATTTTTAATTTAAAAATTATTACTAAGATTGGTGCTCAGCTAATATATTTGTATAAATTATCAGTTTTTCGTTATAAATAATAGTGTTCGTCGCCAAAAGTAATTGGTGCTTGAGCACCCATAACTCACAAATAGATCCGCTTTAAAAATAAAAAATGAGAATTCTGAAAAATAAGTTTACTCTGTATATACATTAATTTTCAAACGTATATAAAGAGATCTACCTAGAATTCCCGTTCCGCCAAACACGCTAAGTCTTAGGTAAAAACAAATTAGGACTACAGAATAATGATGGGGTTTTGAATATTCTTTTAATGAAATTACGAATAAATATAGGTTCGAAATTCGGCATCAAATTTCAATTTGGTTATTCGATTATGAAGCTTGAAATGATGCCATTTGTTCTTCTTATAGCAGACTTGAGGTTTGAAATTTTAAAAAATTCAAATGATTGACTGCTTTGACAAAAAGTGGAATCTTCAAAGAATAACAGCACTTGTTGAATAATTCAAAAGGAGACTGAGTCAATTTTTATCTTTGGGCAACATAAATTTACATTTTCTTCACCAAACATAAATTACCTAGGTACGAAAATTTAAAGAAAAATCACTTATAGGCTTTATATATAATAAAATTACTTCCCAGTCAAGAACTGTGTAAGATATTAAGAAAGGTGAAAATTGAAATGTGAAACATTATCAATTACTATATTCTTACTGCTTGACAGAAAAACAAATACTACCAATTTCTACTAGGAGAAAATTATAAATACATTACTATTGTTTGAAAAGGAAAAAGATGAATGCACCAATATTTATTTAAAACTGGATCTTAGGCAATATAGAGGAAATGTGATAAAAAACATTCAATTGTTTCCATACGAACATATATAATCAAAGGAAAGAAGACTTATTTTAAAAAATATATATATTTGAGTCAATTTAACTCAACAAGTGGTATAAGAACCAATGGTTCGACAAAACAAGATTAGAGATAATAGAGTGATAGTGTGGCCGACTTAGTGCATTTGCCCGTCTACGGATTGATTTATGACTTTTACCCATAGCCTTGAAAACGCATACACAAGAAAAAACTAGCCTCTAGGCTTGGTCATACTCGGATGATGGGTATCACACAGTTAATCTCCAAATTAACTCATAAATGCTGATGAGATAAAGTCTCACATGAAAAGTAAAAAAGAAACATAACAAGGTGTTGGATACTCTTAATTGTGAGACCTACTGAGAAATATTATGCTGACTTGACCCAAAATAAATAATATTACACTATATTAAAAATACCTTTGACCCATACTTAAACCAACAACATGTCATACAAAAAAAGAAAAAAAATTCATTCTTTGTTCCAATTTATAACATATTTTCTTTTTAATATGTTTATTTAATTATCCTTAATGAAATTTTCTATAGCCACAAAATTATATATGGCATATTTAAGATCTTGCTTTTGTCTTTTTAAACTCGCGTCAATCAAACGTATTCACATGAGAAAATGAGAATACAAAAAAGAAAGAAAGTAGAATTTTGTATTACATACATGAATGGACAACTTTAACCTCCATTAATTCCAAAACCAAACAATTATTGAGTTTTCACCGACCCAAAAAACAATAATACGAGATCAAGATATCAAGATGGATCTATTAATTTTTTAAAGAGGAAAAGTTGATTAATTTATATTATTCTCAGATCACAAAAAGCTCAAGACACCAAGAGGAATCTTTACTGTTATCTTAATTTCATTAACTTTACGGATTAACTAAAACTACTAATATTTTAAATTCTCAGATCTTAAATTCACATTCTAAACTCACATAAAACAGGAAAAATAATCATTTCAATAAATATAAATTTCAGTTATTTAATTTAAGAAAAGGAAACAAAGCAAGCGCAGACATGAAGTAAAAACGCAACTCTTTCCTTAGTCCACGTCTTACTTAATGGTGCAAAAGATCCAAACTTTTTCCATTCTTCACCAAATTTTTCTCTGTATTTATACAACTCATTTAATTCACATATAAATAAACTCACTTTCCATTTTCTCCAAAGCTTCTTGATTTTTCTCAGAAGGAGTAGCAGCTGTTTTTGTTAGTACTATTTTGGCGCTTTTTTGGGATTCATTTGAAAGTATGTTTACTTACCTTTTATCTTTCTTGAATTTAATTTGTGGGTTTCTTTCCTTTTTATTTTTATTTTTATTGGTTAGTTTGTGATTTTATTGGATGTTGGATTTGTTTTCTTTGAGGTGGGGGGTGGATTCTCATTAGTTAGCTTTTAATTTTCTTCAAATTTGGATTTTTGGGTTTCTCAATATTTGGTTTATGATTTTCATTGATTCTTGAATTTTGTGTGCGTGTGTATTTTTTGTGGGGTTTTCATTATTTTGCTCTTGATTTACTTGGAAATTTGGATTTTTGAAGCAGTTGATTTGTGTAGTTTGTGAAGATCTGTTATATTTGAGTGATTTTTCTCTGTTAATGGTTGGATTGGGATGTAAATTCTGAGGAAATGGAATGAAGTGTGTGGATCCTTGTGTTTTCCACTGGAGATTGATTACATGGTGGCAATTGATTTCTGATTTTATTTCTTTCCTCTAGCTCCACATATGTGCCATAATTGCAACCTTTCTGTTCTGTAATGTAGTACTAGTTCATACCATCATTGAGAGAAGAGAGAGAAAGAAAGATGATTAGCTAATGATTAGTTTCATCCTTCACCTAAAATGGATTAATATTGAAATTTGAATTTGGATTTTCTTATGGATTCATCAGTACATATTTCCAGAAACTGAATTGAAATTAAATGCTTTATAAAATTGATTAAAAGAGCCAAAATAAAGCATTTCGTGCATAAAATATTTCGTTTGATCTACATCTGTGACACAATGAAACATTTGATTTGCTTTTTTTTTCCTTCTTAGCTGTGCTTATTTCTTTTAAAAATATGCAGGCATATCACAGATCTCTCCCAGTGTTTTGGTTGTGATTTGTTTTGTCTGAGTTCTCTTTTCTTAACTTTTGCATGACAAAATCATGTGGTTGACTATAGTTCATTAGAAGGACGTAATCAATTTTGTATATAATGGCTGGACTATTATTTTATTTGTGGTTGTCATTTGGTTAAGAGGGATAAAACTTACTTTCCTTTTGTGATATTATGAATATGGTAAACTATACTTTTTCCTACTTACTGTCCTTTTGGCACATCCCAGCTTAATTGTCAAATGGTTATATTACATGAAATTGTTCTAGCAAATATTCTCTGCTTTGTCTTTATACTTGTTTGCCTTTTCCTTTAGTGATATATATGTAGGTTTACGATTGGGTTTGATTGAACGGTTCTCTTTGTTTCTCTTAGTTCTCCCTCCTTTATTCACATGAAACGTTATAATCTGGTTGGTTAGTCAATAGAAGCGCTCATAATGATCATAATTGTGGTTCTATACAAGAATGTTAGGAACGAAGTCTTTGTACGCCCTTGTGGTAAACTAGCTCATTTGTTGCCTTTTTTTGAGAACTTCTTATTCATTTGTTTGATGTGTTTCTATGCAGGGGAAGTTTGAATTGTGGTGATTATTCTGAAGGGCAAACGTTAAAGAATTTTCTATGCTTTAGATGCGGTCAAAGAAAATGTCCACGGCTGTCAAGGATGAGAAGAAAATGACTGTTGATGTGGCAGCATGGGCATTCAATATTGTCACTTCAGTTGGAATTATTATTGTTAATAAAGCCTTAATGGCTACATATGGTTTCAGCTTTGGTACGTTATATACTTGTGTTGAAGGTTTACATGTTCTAGTTCTGTTTTTGCATTTATCTTGCTGGCTTTTCCTTCTATTGCATCCACTTGTGTATAACGGTGCACGTCTTTTTTGTGTTTGTTTCAACGAGGGTCAAGTTTTTGGTTCTTTTAGCCATGAAATTTGAAGTCTGGGCACTTCAAGAAACCTTAAAAAAAATGATTTCAGGAATCTTACTAATCTTGCAGGGTAAGGCAAATCCATGTTTTAAGTAGGCTGTTTTTCTGGAAACTATGTATTCAATAAAGGATCTCAGCTCTAGGTAAGTTAGTATGCTGAAGAGAGCCGGTCAATTAAAGCTGAACTTTGTTCGTTTTCATTTCACAGCTTTATTCTAGCTATTAGTTAGAAAGTTCCACATCTTGTCTTCTTATCAGAACTTCAAAAAGTCCTAAAAGGTACTGCTTAGGCCGTAGCGTAGATTCCTACGCTAGCTGTAAGGAATCTAGTAAGTCCAGTATATCCTCTATACCATTTACAATGTTCAAGTTACACCACAAATTCAATCTCTGAAGACATTGAGCTTAACAAGAGATATATGATCACCTTTATTTTCAAAGCATTTATGATTTCTATCTATCCATACTGGCCATAATATGCACAATGAAATTGTTCTCCAGACTTTTCTCATATTTTTCTTCACTTCCTGACCCTGCCAACTGAAGATATCCTTCAGTCCTCTCGGCATGATTCACGGGCCACCAAGTATATTAAGGAACATACACCAAATCTTTAGCATCTCTTATTCTGTTTGTTTATTTGCCTTGGGGGACTATGATTTTTTTTCCTTATGGTGTCTTGAACATCTTTCTACTTTGTTTTTGTGGCCACAATGGATAAGAGAAACTAGACTGAATAATATCTAGTTTGTAGAATTCGGAGTTGATCGATTAAGATAATCTTTGAGATTAAAAGCATAGTTTCTCTATGAACTGGTTTATATTAATCTCTCTAATCATTTGTAAGCTTTAGAATGAATTAGCTTGATATTTCTTTTGTTATCCTGACTTTGTCCTATTGTTCCGTCCAATTTGCAGCGACAACCTTAACTGGTCTACATTTTGCCACGACGACATTGATGACCTTTTTCCTTAAATGGCTTGGGCATATCCAGAATTCCCAACTTCCCTGGTCTGAACGATTGAAATTTGTATTGTTTGCAAACTTCTCTATTGTCGGAATGAATGTTAGTTTGATGTGGAACTCCGTCGGATTCTATCAGGTCAGTGTGAAGATTCATCGGACATCTATGCTCTACTTGTCTTGAATTTCAAACTCACACCACTTTTTCCTCTTGATTCTCATCAGATTGCAAAGCTAAGTATGATACCAGTGTCGTGCTTTCTGGAAATTGTGCTGGACAATGTGCGATACTCAAGGGACACCAAATTAAGCATTTTGCTGGTCCTACTAGGTGTTGCAATCTGTACTGTTACTGATGTTAGTGTAAATGCAAAGGGTTTTATTGCTGCCTTCATTGCCGTCTGGAGCACTGCCCTACAGCAATATGTAAGTCATTAAGTAAAAAATGTGTGGTTTACTGTGGAACATCAATTGCCTTTTGCCTATGTCAAACATAACTTGCTTTTCTACCTGATGCAATGTTAATTTTCTTTGCTCTCTATACATTCCACTAACTGATTAGTGTGGCTGATTTACATTTTTCCGATGCAGTATGTACATTTTCTTCAGCGTAAATATTCACTGGGATCATTCAACCTGTTGGGGCATACTGCACCAATACAGGCGACATCACTGCTGTTAACGGGACCCCTTGTAGACTACTGGTTGACTGAGAAGAGGGTCGATGCCTATAACTATACCTCAATATCACTAGTAAGTACATCAAAGTCCTCTTTAGTTGACATACGCGAATTCCATTATATCATGCACTTTAAAAAGGAGAATGTGTCACCATATAGGATGTGGATACATCTGTTTAATGCTCAAACTCAATGTATTAACGATACGTTTCTGGGAACTACCAATATCATACACTCTATTGTACATAACCTTTTGGTCTTAGTAGTTTGCTATTTATAATAATTCAGATGTTTTTTTTTTCTCATTGCAGTTTTTCATCATCCTATCATGTACAATAGCGATAGGGACAAACCTCAGCCAATTCATCTGCATTGGTAGATTTACAGCAGTGACATTTCAAGTGCTTGGTCATATGAAGACTATTCTTGTCCTGATTTTGGGTTTCCTCTTCTTCGGGAAAGAGGGACTCAATCTACATGTTGTCTTCGGAATGTCTATTGCAATCGTTGGCATGATATGGTATGGTAATGCTTCCTCACAACCCGGTGGAAAAGAGCGGTTACCACCTCCATCTACCATCAAACCTGAAAAACAAAATCGCTTACTAGCAACTGAGCTCGACGAGAAAGTATAGTGAGTCATTTCCAAGAAATCAAGCAGAGTAATTGACAATTTCTTATTTCTTTTCTGCCATATAGTCAAAAAGTGTTTAATTCAACCATATGATTTGATCTTTCACCATCTAATATCTTTTTTCTTTTTGACAGTGAGCTTTTCATTTCATTTTCGTTTTCCCTTTCCCCCCCTTCTAATTTATGTTGAAATTCGCATGTTAAGACTGCAAACACAATGTGATTTGATCATTACTTAAAGCAATTTTCCTTTGATCAGTATGGTTTGAACTCTATACTGTCAAAACCTATTTAACTTGAGTGTGAGTTTTAGATATCGGTATGTTCAATTTCTAGCTTGCTCTATTCATAAGATACCGGCTCTCAAATCTTAGTAGAGACGCAAAATGTTAAGTGATTTTTTTTATCTGCCCTAGCGGGTGGAGTTATGAGGTACCCGTGCTACTGAGAGTTAGCAAGCGTCCAAACTGGTACGGACACCATTGTTATTAAAAAAGAAAATAAAAAAATAGGGTATAGGCCACTCAATTTTGTGGGCTGCATGATTGAATGGCAGGGAGATCCAAGACTATGTTGGTCCATAGTCAAAGGCTGATTTTAAGTAAGGGGTGCAACATATGTCTTCGAACGCCACTTATTTGGTAAAATTTTCATGCAACAACTAATTTTGCGCAGTTCACTGAATTTGTACCCACTTTTTAAAAAAAACATACCTAATTTTTGGATAACTTCAGATATATACACTTTCTCTTCTTCTTTACTGTTGTTTTCTTCTTTGTACTTAGGGTTTCTTCTTCTTCTAGTTGCAAATGAGTTTGTTAAATTTGTTGTTGTTTTGACAATTTGATGATTTAGATTTGTTCTTTATGATATTTGAAAGTTATATTTCAAATAGATCTCATTTGGAGTAGATTTGGGTATTGGATCGTGTATTGGGTTGTTGAAATTCGAAGAATAAGTTTATGTTTCAGAATTTAAGATTTGAAATTTGAAGTTGCGTTCAATAGATTGAACTACTTAAGATTCGAATTTCTGAAGTTGCATTTGAAAGATAGAAGAACTTCAGATTTGATTTCTAATGTTGCAGTAAAAAGATTGAACTACTTCTGATTTGAATTTCTGAAGTTGCATTTGAAAGATAGAAGAACTTAAGATTTGATTTATGAAGTTTCATTGAAGAGATTGAATTATGATCACGCCCAACTCTAGTCCTAAAAAGGATAAGCAGTCGCTTCAAATATAATCCGGTCTAAGAGTCCGGAGTCAAATCCACAGAGAACTAAGGCTTCGCTATAATTGTTAAGTATCACTAAGAAGACAAGTTCGGACAATTCCTAAGTTATAAATATAAACATTCTTATGTTAAATTAATTAACTAACAAATTAAGGTAATGAATTAATAACTAGAGATACTAGGGGTTGGAGAAAAGATTAAGGAGGTCTAGAGTTATGATTTTCTCAATTATCGGAATCCTTCCCGCTACATCTTCTATAATTTCGCCTAAGTATTCTCTACCGATCGTGAGTACTTTGGGTGTCGTAGCTCTCTCTCAAGCAACTACCACAATTTACTAGACGTATCCTCTCAAACTACGCTAGTTGGCACTAATTCACCGCTCACTACGATCGCACCAAAGTTTCGTTATCTCTAATCCCGCCTTTAAACCCTCCATATTGATCTCTCACATATATTAGGAGTGATGTTGTTCAACAACTACCTAAATACGTACTCTCTCTCGAGCAATATACATACTAAATAAGCACAGTCAATTGATGTCATTCAATCAACAACAATAAACACGTAGTTGAGCAAGTAGAGAAATCTAACGGCTCAATTATATAAAAACGTCACAAGTATTTATCCTACAAAAGGTTCTATCAAAACCCTAGATAACAAATTAGCTATTTATAATAGTATGCAAAACTATAATACTAGATATCATAACCAATAATGAAAATTGGAAGAAGGAAGTGAAAAACTCGTAGAAAAATTCTCCGCCTTGTTCCTAGCGTTTTCTTGCCTCCTTGGGTCGAATCCCCTCTCCAAAAACGTCTCTCCTTTAGGTCGAATTTGCTCTAAAAAATGGCATCCTCTTCTTAGACATGTTTAGGGAGTATTTATAGGCTAGGGTTGAAGTCCTTGAGTCCAAATCCTGGTGGGAGTCTTTTAATTCACGACTTTTAATTACCGGGCTATAGACCTCGCGAGGCCAGGCTTATAGCACGGTCAGCCTGGCTACAAAGCTGGCTACGCCTGGCCTGTAGTGCAGTCAAGATGGCTATAGAGCTGGCGTTACTTGATGTGTAGCACGGTAAGACAGGCTATATAGATGGCTTTACTTGGTCTGTAGCACGGTTTGGGTACTTGATGCTTTTGTGTTCTTTTCTTGCATTTTTGTCCTCTTTTTGTGCAACTTTCACTGATCTTTGTCTTCCAATGCTCCTACTGATGGTAGGCTATAATCTCGTATTTTAGTAGCTTATTGCACTCTAATTCACTGCACTTTACTTGTTTTGAGTTTTAATTGATAGTGTTTTGCACTTATTGTGTGTGTTATGTCTTGTAGGAGTGATTCCGGGTGATGTAGATGTTATGGAACTAATTCGAGTGATTTGAAGCTTTAAAATCTGAGTAAAAGCCCAAGGGATTAAGCAGGGATCGTGTTTGGCTGTCGAGGACCAAGTCTGGATGTCAAAACGCACGAAAATATTTGTACTCTGAGAAAACCCCAATGCCGCAGCGCATGGGGCGCCGCGCGTGTACAATTTCCTACTGCCTGTCAGAAACAACTCTCTCGATTTCTCCATTAATACCCTGCATGGCGTGTCGCCCCATGCGGCGCGCCTGTGCAATATTTACAGAGTAATTATCCTGTTTCGGCTAGTAGGAGGCGGTTTCGTCTGGGTCCGACCCTACTTAGTATAAATACATGGAAAAATATTGTTTTTGGGACTTTTGACACATATTCGACCTAAGGAGGCTAAGGAGGAGTTGGAAGAGCAAAAGCACAAGGATTTCATAATTCCTTCCTCACTCAAGACCCGAGTTTGGATTGAATTTATCTTTTCCTCTACTTAAACTTTATTTATGATGAATTGCCCCATATCTATGGAGTAGTTCCCTTTAGGGTTTGATGGATTTGGTGTATTGATGATTTTTTGTGGATTATAACTCTAGTTTTATGTATTGAAGCATTTTTGGATGATTTAATTATTGCATATATATTCACTTATTCATGTAATCGAGAGAGGCATAACTTGTGATATCTTTGCATTATATTGTTGGTTGAGTTCATTAATTCTTCTTAGTAATCGAAAGAGGCTAGTTGAATCATTGATTAAACCTAGTTAGGAGAATAATCGAAAGAGGTTTTCCTAAAGACCAATCCACTACGCATTCTTGCATATCTTCACGTGCTTAAATTGGTTCATCTTGTGAGGTTAAGACTTAATCGAGAGGAGTTTTTGCTGAACGTTTGAACTAATAATTGAGTGAATTCGAAAGACTCGCTTAAACATTAGAAGTGAATTATCTAGAGTTAGATCCCAAATAATTATCTTGCACCTATCCTATCCACCTCTATTTCCTCCCACTGATAACTTTCTTGCTTATCTTTGTTTCGATTGTCATTAGTCAATAACTCTAGACTCTTAGTTAATTTTAGTTAGAAATCATATAATTCTTAATTGATGATAATCTTGGATAGCAATCAAGATAGAAATTTCGAGAATACTGTTTATATCCAATCTCCATGGATACGATATTATACTATACTATATTTGATTAGCGAGCATAATTTAAGTGTGTGTTTCGAGCTCGTCAAATTTTGGCGTTGTTGTCGGGGATTAGAAATTAATAGTGTTTGAAATAGTTTTTGGTGCTAATTCAGGAATTATGTTTTAGTTTTTTTTCTTTTCTTTTTCCTTTTCTATTTTATTTTCTTTATTAGTTAACTTCTTTTCAAGATTTGTTTTCTAGTACCTAATAAGTTGGAGAAGATACTGTAGATATTGAACTCTAGATACTGTGAAGATGGAGTACAACCAGCATAAGAAAACGGTTGAAAAGTTAGCAATTGAGCATTATCAGCGGTCTGCTATGTGTTTTAAATGAGGCGGAAATCATCTATGGGTTGACTGTCAAGCAGGTATATATTCTTCCTATGGTTTATATTTTGAACAGTCTCACTCTGTTTCTAATTCATACATGTATGAGGATTCATATGGGCACAATTCTGACTCTGGTTGGGATGAATACCCTTATTATGACTGAAATGAAAGCAAAGTGAGACAACCACCTCAAGAGGAGAATGGTAGTTTTGAAGCGCTTGTGCATAGGTTCATGAATAGTGTTGAAGAAAGGTTTATGCAAAATGATGATGCTATTAAGAACCTAACAACGCGAGTGAGTCAATTAGTAAATATACTTTCAGAAATCTCATTGTGTTATGATGGTGAATATATGGAGGAGATACCTTGTGAGAACGAGTCTACTCAAGGGGATGAGCATCCACAGAGAGAGCTTTCCACCGTTCAAGAGGACTCTGATTCAACTGAGATGATTAAAAATAAGGTTGTGGCTGACTGTGAAGCAATGGAGGAAGAGTTCGAACCCCTATCCACTTTTCCACATTTATAACCGTTAGTAGAAGAGATGAGAAATAAATGGTCTTGGACATGCCATGGGAATATTCACATGACCTTTCTTCGTTATTTTCTTATTCTAACATTGATCATGTGGATTTTATTTTTGGGATTTACAGGAATATACATGGATAGATCATGTGAAAGAATGCAAAAACAAGTTAAGGATCATCATAAACGAGTAATTCACCGCTCAAGATGAGGACAAGAAAGAAAGAAAGGAGCGGGTCTTACAGGTATCCTTAGAAGAATTGGGCTTAATGAGCTCCACAAAAAATTTCAAGGAGCGAAAACGAGGAATGAATTCAGAATTAGGGGTGGAGTTCATAAATTCTCGGAAAAGAAAAAAATTCAGGGAAGTTTCCTTTACCTCTTGCTTTTTAATTGTGTGTCATAGAAACATGCCACAACTTAAAGTGTGGGGTGGCGGATATGTTGTATGTTATGTATGCATATCAGTTTTGTTTTTTTTAGTTTTTTTAGTTTTAGTAGTTAGAGATAGAAAAAAATTATAAAAAAACATAAAATTTTATTTTTTTAAAAAAAATTTACGATGGATAGCATTCGACAGGTTTCTTGAGGGATTAAAGTCGAAATAAAAAAAGATAAAAAGATTTTCTTTTGTTAGGTAGTGTAATAATTCTCCCTTAGCTTTTCTTTGTGGCGCGGTTCTTTTCCAAGCTTTTGTTTGAACCCGGTGTAGTTAGTTTTTATTTTTGTTAGGAGTAGAAAACCTTATGCTATGGTTTAGATGGAAGGCAATATCTATTGACTCTATTATACCTTGATAATAGTGTGAGTGCTTTAGTATGACGCTTAGGCTCAGTTTTTGACTCTTGTATAAGTACCTTAAATTGTTTGATCATAACTTTGCTTAACTGCTTTGACTAGAGTGTCTTAATAGTCCGATCCTGAATGAGTTATGTGCCATGTGTGTGTGAGGTTTTGTGTATTTTATGCATTGCATTTGATATCTAAAACTTGCCCTGTGTGTTTGCAAAGCGAAATGGTAGTTTTGTTCAGTCTTGGAAGTGATTTAGGCATTTATTTGTTGAGCAAGTTATAAGCTTTTGCCCACCTAATTGTTATGTATCTTAGTTAACCCCGTTGAGCCTGTAATCTTGTTTCTTTGGCAACCACATTACCAACCTTACACATTTGTTTGAATTGACCATCTATTTGAACCTTGTACCTCTCGTGAGCACTTGAATTTGTTATGAACTTTGTAAAAGTTAAAGTGTGGGGTGTTGGTTGGGCTTTTGCGTGGAACTATTAAAATAAGGAGAAAGGTGCACTGTATTAAAAAAAAGTAAGATCCACTTAAATTGGAAAAGAAAAGAAAAAGAAAAATAGTTGTATTGTTGTGAAAAAATATTCCTTGATAGTGGTAACTCTTGATGTATTTATGCTTAAAGAAGTTGGGAGTTAATGAATATTGATGTGAAGGTGGAGTTATGGTTTGATATAAGTGTGGGGTTTTGAATTGCTAAGTGTATATATTAAATTGCTTAGGGAGGTATAGTCACTCTTATATCTAAATGTATCTTACCCGTCCCGCAGCCTACATTACAACCAATTAAAATCTTACTTGATCCTTGACTGAATGAGCTCAATTAGTAGAGTAGTACACTACGGGCAATCCTATGGTATGTCTTTTGTGATATATGAATGTTATTTCTGAGAGTGAGTGAATTCTTTCTATCTTGAGGTCCTAATTATTCTTAATGTCTATTGTGTGTGAAACTACTCTCTATTGTTGTGTGAGGGCACATTGATTCACGAAGAAAATATAATGTCGTTGACCTCTATGTTAGAGTAAGTGAGCGGGTTATAAATAATGCGTGGTGCTTTTGAATCAAATTTTGAGGCTAGGATGTCACGGTATTGTACTTAATCTGTTTTAAATATTTTTAGTGTGATGAGTTATGAGAGTTGTTTAGAAAATGTCGCGTTCTATGTGAAGTGTATTTTGATTGCTTGATGACGAGTAATGGTTTAAGTGTGGGGTGTTGATGGTAGGCTATAATCTCGTATTTTAGTCGCTTATTGTATTATAATTCACTGCACTTTACTTGTTTTGAGTTTTAATTGATAGTGTTTTGCACTTATTGTGTGTGTTATGTCTTATAGGAGTGATTCCGGGTGATGTAGGTGTTATGGAGCTAATTCAGGTGATTTGGAGCTTTGAAGTTTGAGTAAATACCCAAGAGATTAAGCCGGGATCGTGTTAGGGGGTCGATGACCAAGTCTGGATGTCAAAACGCACGAAAATATCCGTACTCTGAGAAAACCACAATGCCGCGGAGCGTGGGGCACCGCATGGGGCGCCGCGCGTGTACAACTTCCTGCTGCCTATCAGAAACAACTCTCTCGATTTCTCCATTAATGCCCTGCATGGCGCGTCGCCCCATGCGGCACGCCTGTGCAATATTTACAGAGTGATTATCCTGTTTCGGCTAGGAGGAGGTGGTTTCTCTGGGCCCGACCCTACTTAATATTAATACATGGAAAAATATTATTTTTGGGACTTTTGACACATATTCGACCTAAGGAGGCTAAGGAGGAGTTGGAAGAGCAAAAGCACAAGGATTTCATAATTCCTTCCTCACTCAAGACCCGAGTTTGGATTGAATTTATCTTTTCCTCTACTTTAACTTTATTTGTGATGAATTGCTCCATATCTATGGAGTAGTTCCCTTTAGGGTTTGATGGATTTGGTGTATTGATGATTGTTTGTGGATTATAACTCTAGTTTTATGTATTGAAGCATTTTGGATGATTTAACTGTTCCATCTATATTCACTTGTTCATGTAATCGAGAGAGGCATAACTTTTGGTATCTTTGCATTATATTGTTGGTTGAGTTCATTAATTCTTCTTAGTAATTGAAAGAGGCTAGTTGAATCATTGATTAAACCTAGTTAGGAGAATAATCGAAAGAGCTTTTCCTAAAAACCAATCCACTACGCATTCTTGCATATCTTCACGTGGTTAAATTGGTTCATCTTGTGAGGTTATGACTTAATCGAGAGAGGAGTTTTTGCTGAACGCTTGAACTAATAATTGAGTGAATTTGAGAGACTCGCTTAAACATTAGAAGTGAATTATCTAGAGTTAGATCCCAGACAATTATCTTGCATCTATCCTATCAACCCCTATTTCCTCCCACTGATAACTTCCTTGCTTATATTTGTTTCTATTATCATTAGTCAATAGCTCTAGACTCTTAGTTAATTTTAGTTAGAAATCATATAATTCTCAATTGTTGATCATCGTGGATATCAATCAAGCTAGAAGCTTCGAGAATACTGTTTAAATCCAATCCCTGTAGATATGATATTATACTATACTATATTTTATTAGCAAGCATAATTTAAGTGTGTGTTTCGAACTCGTCATCTACACATAAAACAACATAATTTAGCTCAAACGTTGCACAATTAACCACTAAGCTAACAACATGTAAGGCGAGTAATGTACTAAAAATATAGCATTTTGGCCGCACATCACTACCCCACACTTACATGTTGCTCGTCCTCGAGTCAACCACCAATTCACACTAACCTTGAGAACTTTATTTTCTTTTAACACATCCGAAGCACACCATATATATGACTATGGTTGATAGCAGCAATTAAACCTTAGCATATGCTTTCAACACATGATTCCCTTTACTTTATGCTATACTTCAAAAATTTATTCAACACCAAGACAATATGCTCATGTCACAACCCGAAATCCCCATCTCGGGACTGTGATGGCGCCTAACATTTCACTCGCTAGGCAAGCCAACGTTAGTGTAAATAATTTTCCATTTTAAGCATTTCAAGTAATTAAACCCATTTGAACTGAAATGATGTGCGAAAAGGTAAAACAACCAAAAATTTCTAAGTACAATCCCGGATCTAGGGTCACAAGTGTACGAGCTACTAGAAGTTCTACAAATAGAGTTGTAAATAAATACAACTATTTCGAATGAAATGAACAGTAAATAAGGAACGAGGAAGGGGGCTTCAAGGTCTGCGGATGCCAGCAAATCTACCTCGATTCTCCAAATATGCTAATCCAAATTGATGTACCTCACGTACAGCTGGGACCAATACCAAAATTTGCACAAGAAGTGTAGAGTTTAGTATGTGTACAACCGACCCAATGTATTCTGTAAGTGTTGAGCCTAATATCGACGAGGTAGTGACGAGGCTATGACAGGACACTCACATAATTTAACATGTGCAAACATAGATATATGTACCAAACAACAGTAAATAAAGATTTGGTATGGACAGATGGGAGGGGACATGCATAAGGGGAACAAGATACGATAATTACAACAGGAATGACAACATAAGACAGTCAAATAAATCCTCAACCAATGAAAACGGATAAACATAATGAATAAAAACGGCATGACATCACCCATCGTATTTTTACTCTCAACCTCACCATGAAAACAATAATATTGGTATGGCATCACCCTTCGTGCTTTTACTCTCAACCTCTCCATGAAACGATAAATACGGCATGACATCAATATATTACCTCTTCCTCACTATGTATTAATCAATATATGAAGCAATAAACGGCACGTCATCACTCTTCGTGCTTTAACACTCTCCCTTACCATGTAGTAATGAATATAAAATATTTGGGAGATAGAATAAGCAAGAATAAACCTTACGTCAATAATGATTCCAAAATACCAAACCTCAACTTCCAAAAATACTCAACCATCACAATTAGTCCATAATTACGGAAAGAACGATCAAGTAAGTAATCAACTAGGCTAAGCATGAATATCATAATTAAAGAAGACAATAAATTACAAGCGAACAAGTCCCACCCGCATGCTTTAACCCAACAACAACGCATAAGTACTCATCACCTCACATATACGTTGTACCCACACATTTAAACACGTAGCAAATAGGCAAACAAGTCCTAATCACTTAAGTCAAGGTTAACCACGACACTTACCTCACTCCGCAATCAATCAGAGCTCTACCGAGGCCTCCAAACCAATCGTATCTAACCACAATTGACTCGATAACGTCAAATAATTCTAAGGGAATCAGTTACAATACTTAAAGTTAGGATTTTTACACTTTTTCCAAAAAGTAAAAAAGTCAACTACGGGCCCGCTTGGTCAAAACCCTAGATTCGAACCAAAACACGTTTATCCATTCACCCCCGATCCTGATTATGTAATTAGTTTCGAAATTCGACCCCAAATTGAGGTCTAAATTTCGAGTTTGCAAACCCCCCCCCCCAATTCTTCCCAAATCCCTAGTTTTCTACCATGGAAGAATAAAGATTAAAGCTAGAAATTAATGGATGATGTTAGAAATGGAAGAAAATGAGTTAAAGTATACTAACCTATGAATTGGTGTTGCAATATTTCCTCCAAATCGCCTTTAGGCCGAGCTCTAATGGAAAGATTATGAAAATGGGTGAAATTCTGTCTTTTAGAAATTTAAATGACTGGGCGTCAGGTGTTCATCGCGATCGCGAGACACCTGACGCGTTCGCTAAGGCACTGCCCGATTGGCTTACGTGATCGCGAGTTACTCCACGCGTTTGCGTAGGCTTAGCCCGCCTCGCCTCTGTGTTCGCGAGCCTGGGCTCGTAGAGTAAACTCATCTCTCAGCCCCCGCCTCTCTAAAGCTATGTGTTCTCATTGGTGTGGTTGCGTTCGCGAAGGGATTTCCCCCACCGCTCCGCATTCGCGTCCAAAACATTGCGTTCACACAGAGTAAAACTACCCCTGTCCCAACTAGCCTCGCGAGCAGAAATCAGCAAAAGCAGAATTTTCCTAAGTTCAAAAACATTCGTAGCTTATCCAAAACTCACCCGAGGGCTCCAAACCAAACATGCACCTAAGTCCAAAAATATTATATGAACTCGCTCGCGCGATCAAAACAGCAAAATAACACCTAGAACTACGAATCGGATACCAAAACGAATAAAATTTTCAATAAAACTTAAGAATTTTTATTTTAACAACCGGGCGTCCGAATCATGTAAGTTCAACTCCGTTTTGCACCAAAATTTGCAGACAAATCCTAAATATAGTAATGAACCTATACCAATCTCCGGAACCAAAATCCGGACTCGGTAGAAATAAATTCAAACTTCTGTCAAATTTATAAAAATTTTAAACCTTTAAAGTTCAAATTTTCAACAAATTGCAATAACTCGACCTAGGGACTTCCAAATTTGATTCTGGGCATACGCCCAAATCTCAAATCACGATACGGACCCACAGGGACTGTTAAAACACGGATTCGGGTTCGTTTGCTTACAACATTGACCGAAATCAACTCAAATGAATTTTAAGGCATGAATTCTTATTTTAATCAATTTTTCACATAAAAGCCTTCCGAAAAAAGACACGGACTGCGCACGCAAATCGAAAAAGACTAAAAGGAGCTATTTGAGGTTTCAAAATACAGAATTATGAGATAAAACTCTAGATTACCTATCGGGTCATCACAGTTCATATTAATCCTAGACTCACAAACTGACTCTATATCACAATGCATTCGTGGCTTGAACAGTTAACATCATAGAGAAATCTAATAACGTCACATATCCCTTGCGAAATCATGTGCCCTCACAACAAGAACAAGAGAGTAAGTTGAATCCACACATTTGAATCAAATGTTCAAATATATTTTAAGGACTCAGATAAATCAAAGAAATTCCTCACTCTTACAAAGAAGTCACACGCATGCACAAAGTACCATAGGTTTGTCCATTATGTAAACCTCCACTAATATAGGCTTCCTTAATCTAAAATTAATTAGGACTTTTTCATGATTGTAATGTGGGCTAAGGGACGGGTAAGATAAATTTAAGAATAGTGACTAACCCTCCTAAGTACTTTAACACATCACAAACTTAGCTTTAAGCACATTTTACTTCAACACAACTTCACTTTCACAAAAAATATCACCCCCAAAAATATTTTCTCTTTATTTAAGCACTACTTTAATTCATACCCATTAGCAAGGACAAGATATTCTTATTTTCTTTTGCTACATATTTTTTTCTTTTCAACAATACTTTTTTTTTCTTTTCTACCATTCCTGCTAGTGGTGTATTTCTTACAATACAAGTGCACCTTTCTTTCTTTCATTGGTTCTACTCAAAAGTCATCCAAGTTCCCTCCTTACTTCTTTAAGTGCTCATTTTACAATTAAAGTGTTTTTAGAGGTAAAAGAATCAAAACAATGATAATTAAGAATAAAGTTTTATTTGATTGCCAAATAAAATTTTATATGCTCAAAAGGGATGACTAGGGATAATTTTTATTTGTGGTAAGCATTAAGCTCAAACAAATCAAAGAAAGCCTAAAATCATTTTTCAAACCGAGCAAAACCTAAAATTTCGATTCAACTCACACGCCGGGAAAGTTCTAGACTCTAATGCAATGACACGGACTATACAATTTCTCACCACACATGGCACATGACTCACTAACGACAATTCCATTTCAATTCTCAAAGAATTGCAAGTATTCACGGAGCCACAAAATATTAAGCATCAAGCACAACATGATACAAGCCAAGAAAATGAGATATAGGCATCAATAACATATTATCTACTCAACAAGGCATCATAAGCATTTTCAAAGCATGGGGAAGGTACTACACATGTTAGAGCCTAAATATGCTACTATCAAACAAGTCAAAATGGCTCCTAGAAAGTTCATCTTCCTTCTTTTATTCCCTAAATCCTATTCTACTCTAAAAATAAAAAACTATGACCCGGTTCAAACAACATCCCATGGAAAAGAACCGAGGCACAAAGAAAAACCATGGGGGATTATTACTACCTACAAAAATAAAAGAAATATTTTTGGATTTTATTATTTTTTTAATTTTTTTTTTTTGGTTAGACTTTAAACCCTCAAGAAAACTGTCTAATAGATCCATCATCGGGAAAAGTCCAATTTTTTCTATTTTTCTAAAAAAAATTATTATTCAATTAAACTAACACAACTAAAATAGTATAGAAAGTCACCCAGACAATCTCCCCACCTCACACTTAAAATTGTGCATTGTCCTCAGTGCACACCATAACTAATAAGAGGGTAAAAGAAACTCCCAGGTAGGCCAAAGGCGAAGCATTAGCAGCTCATGGGATACTCAGACTTCTCTCAGGCCTGGTCCTTCGAGCAAGCACCCCACACTTAGTTCTAACCATCTGGCTAGCTGTTGCATCCTTCCAATAGCTTTGCTTTCAATGCTCCTACAAAATATATTTAAAAACAAAGCGCCACTACAAAAATAATACAATAAAAAATAAAAAATAAAAATAAAGCAATAAAGTTGGGTTACCTCCCAACAAGCGCCTAATTTAACGTCGCGGCACGACGTGAATCACTTTCTGCCTCTACTTTGAACTTATGAATTAGACCCCAAGTGTTGATTCAAGATTATGATTGTGCTCTTGGGGTGGTGGAACAAATCTAACCAGCCCAAGAAAATAATATAATTCTCTGCACTTCTTGGACTTTATGTGAGGTGTGTAATCTTGACTATCTGGCAAGAAAATATTTAGAATGTAGACACCTTGTTCCTCATTCCTTGACTTCTCAATTGGCTTGACTGACTCTATTTCCATATCATCATCCAAACACAATGTGAAAAAATACTTGGAGTGAGGACCAATGCGCTCAAATACATAAACTTCAGGCCTTTCACATCCTCAACACCAATGACACTAGAGTCAACTAAATTTGTATCGCCAATGTCCTTGGCTAACTCTAGTATTACTTCTTCAATATCGGCATCCTCAAATTCTAGTTGGATAGATTGTTGGTGTTCTACTCTGAACTCCTCCATTGGCACCTCAATTTCAGTATCTAATTAATGCTCTTCTTGGCTACTATCCCTAACATTGGCTTGTTGAGCATTAAATGCTTCAACCAATTGACTCACTTGTGCCTCCAAGTTGTGAATCGTAGCATCTTGCCTTTGTATGTGCAGTGGTTTCTCATTATTTTGTTCCACAAGGCAGCGTAGCATATCCTTGATCTCTTTCATGTAATCATCCTTGGGTTCTTTGTTCCTATTAACATTACAAGAAAAAGTAGAACCATTATAGTAAGGGGTTAGGGGAGGATACGAAATATAAGTACAACCATGAAAGTAACCATCTTGACCACCACACATTGCACAGATAAGATTGAGTTGGTGCACATAACTCGCTCTCGGAAATATTTGGATAATTTTTCCACAGGTGGTTTCCTTCACAATATGTATAAGGATCAACAGTGAAACTACCAATACCTAAACTCCCATAATTCCAAGATGCCATGTTTCTCAAATCAACAAGTAAAACAAAAATTAAAAAAATTAAATACAAAAAAAATAAAAATAAAAGTTCAAACTTGAAACCTAGCAATATGTACACCTACAGCTACACCATTGGTTCCCCGGTAATGACACCAAAATTTGATCACGCCCATCTCTAGTCCTAAAAAGGATAAGCGGTCGCTGCAAATATAACCGGTCGAAGAGTCCGAAGTCGAATCTCACAAAGAACTAAGGCTTCGCTATAATTGTTAAGTATCACTAAGAAGACAAGTTCAAATAATTCCTAAGTTATGAATATAAAGATTCTTATGTTAAACTAATTAACTGACAAATTAAGGTAGTGAATTAACAACTAGAGATACTAGGGGTTGGAGAAAAGATTAAGGAGGTCTAGAGTTATGATTTCCCTAATTGTCGGAATCCTTCCCGCTACGTCTTCTATAATTTCGCCTAAGTATTCTCTACTGATCGTGAGTACTTTAGGTGTCGTAGCTCTCTCTTGAGAAACTACCACAATTTATTAGACGTATCCTCTCGAACTACGCTAGCTGACACCAATACACCGCTCACTACTATCGCACCAAGGTTTCGTTATCTCTAATCCCGCCTTTAAACCCTCCATATTGATCTCTCACATATATAAGGAGTGACGTTGTTCAACAACTACCTAAATGTGTACTCTCTCTCGACCAATATACATACTAAATGGGCAGTGTCAATTGATGGCTATTCAATCAATAGTAATAAACACGTAGTTGAACAAGTAGATAAATCCAACAGCTCAATTATATAAAATCGTCACAAGAATTTATCCTACAAAAGGTTCTATCAAAACCCCACATAACAAATTAGCTATTCATAATAATATGCAAAACTACAATACTAGATTTCATAACCAATAATGAAAATGGGAAGAAGGAAGTGAAAAACTCGTAGATTAATTCTCCGCCTTGCTCCTAGCGCGTTCTTGCCTCCTTGGGTCGAATCCCCTATCAAAAAACGTCTCTCCTTTAGGTCGAATCTGCTCTAAAAAATGGCATCCTTTTCTTAGACATGTTTAGGGAGTATATATAGGCTAGGTTGAAGTCCTTGAGTCAAAATTTGGGTTGGAGTCTTTAATTCACGACTTTTAATGACCGGGTTATAGAACTCGCGAGGCCAGGCTTATAGTGCGGTCAGCCTGGATACAAAGCTGGCTACGCCTGTCCTATAGTGCGATCAAGATGGCTGTCACGCCTCGAACCTGGGGGGTGAGACCGGCACCCGGTGCCTCACCTAACCTAGCGTACCAACTTGAGACTAAGGGACTCTAAACATATAATGTCATAATTTGGCCATGGGGCCACATTGCAAGACACTTTGTGAAGCAAAATATAAAACTGAACGGAAACTAGTGCTGACTAAACATCAATATAAAGTTGGGCCGACAAGGCCGTCATAACTACTACAGCTGACAAACCAACAAATTATACATACCAGGCCTACAAGCCAAACATACTGCACTAGCTGACAGGACATGTCTACAAGCCTCTACCGATGGATGTATTGTGATCGGAACAGAGCCCCGACATACCCATAACATATATACATATATACAGAAGATGTACACAAAACCCTAGACCCGACAACTCCGAAGGACGTGGAGCTTACCGATCAGGCTGAACTCGGGAAACACCTATTGAGGAGGTCTAACTGTCTGTCTATCTGAACCTGCACGCATGAAATGCAGTGTCCCCCGAAAAGGGACGTCAGTACGAAATAATGTACCGAGTATGTAAGGCAATAACATAACTGAAAGCTGAAACTGAAATGATAATATAATAACTGAAAGTAACTTGAGTCAAAGATGATCTGGAGATATACTTACATGTTGATACTGACTTAACTCCTTCAATATAGTAAGTAAAAAAAATGTTCGGCCCTATAAGGCTCGGTACGTGTAACTGCTCGACTGTAGTAGGCTCGCTCATAGGAGCTCGGCCATACTAGGCTCTGTATCTCGGCCATCCTGGGCTCCCTCATAGGCGCTCGACCACAGTAGGCTCAGTATATAACTTACCATCTAATCAGAGTTTGCCCAATAAGGGCATGCCCATCGATTATAGCTCGAAGGTGGTGAAAATAATGTAATACTATATATATATATATATATATATATATATATATATATATATATATATATATAGACCCTCCGCTCTCTTGACTGGAAGAAAACAATACTTAACTAAATATAAAGTCCCGATAAGGGAGAATACTATAACTTCTGAGACTAGGATAATGTGAATAAATTCATGAATACGAACTTCTCTTTGTGTCTCGTTATCAAACATATGTAGATACGGGATCATGCCAAAATGAAGGAAATATTTAGCCTTAACATACCTTATCACAATCTTTCCAATCACCAAGTTGAACTCGCCTCTTCGCACCTTAATCTACAACAACAATAATAATACTATCATTAAGTTACGAAACGTACAACTATCGCACAACGAACGACAAGCTTATTTTGTATTAAAACGGGCAGCATCTCCCCTATAATCCTTACTTCCTCGAAATTCAATATAACACCAACAACACAAGAACGCAACAATAACAACCTATATACATTATTTTCCAACATTATATACACCACAAAATACCACAAAATAGCCCAACACACCCCAATCTCTTCCTATACAAAACAACCACTGTAATAGTGTCAAACAGACCGAAAATGTTATGAGGAACAACCAGCCCACTACCATAAATTTATGTGGTGTTTCTCCAAAACCTTACTCCTCCAAAACTCCACAAAACAATAGTAAAACACGCATCCCAACAGCAACACAAAACAGCCCGCTACAAGTGAATAACTCAAACTCACGGCTTCCGATCACCGTCCCGTGAGTTCTTACAAATATAGAACGACTTACTATGCATTTAAAACAGAAAAAATAGATGAAAGAGAGAAGTAAACTTACTTTATTTGTTGGATAACTCAGCTCCTATCTTGGTTCTTCAAACTCTAAGTTTTACCTCCAATTACAACTTGAAAGGGAGAGAAAATCAATTTGGGTTTGTGGGAAATATTTTGGAGGATTTTTGCAGAGATTATGTATGGTTATTATACCCTATTATCAATATAATATATGAAGGAGATAGGCCTTTAAAAATTCCTCTTTGGACGACCCGGACTGGCCCATTTTTGGACTCTCATTTAAGCAAGTAGGTGACAGTCTGCGCAGTCTCGCAAAAATGCCTATATCTCTCTACTCCGATATAGTATTGACAAACGGTTTAATGAGCTAGAAAATAAACTCATAGATATTCAATTTTATGGGTGTAACACCCCATAACTTTAAGTATATTGGGAGAAAATCGCAGTTACATTTGACCTAAAGTTTCAGTAAAACTTATGAACGTAACTTGTGATGACTTTCATCGATTTTTGTTCCACCACTTGTTTAAGTTTAAAACACAACACACGACTATCATATGACTATCATAACTCATAACATAACCTCCTTATCATGTTAGGCACCCCAGTCTCGCCCCAAAAGTACATGTTATAACATTCCCAACTTGTCGACTTTCGACGAAATATTATTTTCTTCAATTCCTTTAGCTTCTGAACCTTCCAACCTTCTCTATACTTGTTGTTCATGATCTTCAATATTTGTAACCTCTTATGTAACATGATTAACTTACTTTGTATATTTTCAAAGATGATCTCATTTTTGGTCCTATATAAGTTTGCTCACGTCGCACTTTTACGTACGAAAATATAGGGTGTAACATCATTTCCCCCTTGGGAACATTCATCCTTGAATGTTTACTCTTAGAGACTTTGGAAAATTTTTGCCAGAGTCTCCTCCATACAATAGACTAAAACCAACCTGTACGCAGCCAGAAAACATACTATGCCTGCCACACATGGCCAATGTCTATAAATAGCAACACTTTGCCTCACACAACCGTAAATCATAAATACTGAAAGTCAGGAAATAAGAGCTTACCTGATGGCCTACTAGCCTTAATAGAGTTGTGCTGTAGTATCCCATCTCGAGCCATATATTCAGTTTGAAATAGGTGGGGGGTATTTAGACTTCATTTCTTCCTCCGTTTCCCACGTCATCTCTTCCACATTCTTGCTTCTCCATAAAACCTTCACAGAGGCTACCTCCTTATTTCGTAGCTTGCGGATTTGTCAGTCTAGGATGGCAACTGGAATTTTCTTGTATGATAAGTCCTCTGTAATCTGTACATTATCCGTGGGCACCACTCTGGTAAGATCACTAATGCACTTCCGTAGCATAGATACGTGAAAAAACGGATGGACTGACTCCAATTTTGAGGGAAATTATAACTAATAAGCTACTTGGCCCACTCTCTGAATGATCCTATAAGGCCCAATATACCGTGGTCTAAGCTTGCCTTTCTTACCAAACTTCATCACGCCCTTCATAGGTGATACCTTTAAGAATACCCAGTCATTAACCCCGAACTCTAAGTCTCGTCGTCGCACGTCAGAATATGACTTCCGATGACTCTGAGTTGTCAACAGTCACTCCCGGATAAGCTTTACTTTCTCTACGGCCTGATGAACCATGTTTGGCCCATGTAACCCAGATTCCCTAACATCAAACCACCCTATAGGAGATCTGCACTTACGCCCAAACAAAGCCTCGTACGGAGTTATCTGGATACTGGAGTGGTAACTGTTATTATATGCAAACTCGATAAGAGGTAGATGTTCATCCCAACTTCTTTTAAAATCCAACGCACATGCTCGTAACATATCCTCGAGCGTCTGAATTGTGCGCTCGGCTAGTCCATCAGTCTGTGGATGAAAAGTTGTGCTGAGATTCACCTGAGTCCCTAGACCTCTCTGAAATGACCTCCAAAAATGTGCTGTAAACTGGGCCCCACGGTCTGATATAATAGATACTGGTACTTCGTGCAGCCGCACTATCTCCTTAATATATAACTTTGCATAATCTTCCATTTTATATGTAGATCTGACCGGTAGGAAATGAGCTGATTTCGTGAGCCTATCGACTATCACCCATATAGAATCGAACTTACGATGAGAACGAGGTAAACCTGTGACAAAGTCCATGTTTATCGCCTCCTATTTCCACGCAGGGATCTCTATAGTCTGCATTAGCCCTTCGGGCTTCTGATGCTCTACCTTTACCTGATGGCAACTAGGACACTAGGCGACAAACTCAACAATATTCTTCTTTATATCGTTCCACCAGTACACATCCTTAATGTCACGATACATCTTCGTCGACCTAGGATGAATGGAGTACCACGAATAATGTGCCTCTGACATAATCATGTATCGTAGCCCTGCTACATCTGGAACACACATACGACCCCTGTATCTGAGAACCCCATCTCCCTTGAGCTCTAACAACGGCTTCTTCTACTGCGAAACTCGCTCTCTCAACTCGACCAACTCTGGGTCCTCTTACTGCTTTTTCTTGACTTCAGCTATGAGAGATGATTTTGTAGTGTTTTGGAGTACAACTCCACCATCGTCAAAATCTACTAAACGAACCCCCAAACAAGCCAATTGATGAATCTCTCTAGTTAATTATCTTTTCTCGGCCTCTACATGTGCTAAGCTACCTATAGATC
Organism: Nicotiana tomentosiformis; assembly: GCF_000390325.3. Taxonomy (NCBI): domain Eukaryota; kingdom Viridiplantae; phylum Streptophyta; class Magnoliopsida; order Solanales; family Solanaceae; genus Nicotiana; species Nicotiana tomentosiformis. The sequence goes on along the minus strand of NC_090816.1, from coordinate 112,183,524 downwards.
GGCGACTTAAGGCATCTGCTACAACATTAGCTTTCCCTGGATAGTAGAGAATGTTAACATCATAATCTTTCAAAAACTCAAGCCATTGCCTCTGTCGCAAATTCAACTCTTTTTGCTTGAAGATATATTGCAGGCTTTTATGATCTGGAAATACATCAACATGTACACCATATAAATAATATCTCCATATCTTTAGTGAATGGACAACCGCACCTAACTTGAGGTCGTGGGTTGGATAATTCCTATTGTGCTTCCTTAACTGCATTGAAGCATACGTAATTACCTTCCCATGTTGCATTAAGACGCATCCTAACCGACACCTGAGGCATCATAATACACGGCATAACCCTCTGGAAGTGTTAGAACTGGCGCTAAGGTCAACCTGTTCTTAAGCTCTTGGAAACTCCGTTTGCAAGCCTCCGTCCACTAAAACTTAGTTATTTTCTGCGTAACCTTTATCAATGGTGCCAAAAGGGAAGAAAATCCCTCTATGAACCTCCAGTAGTATCATGTTAAGCCTAGAAAGCTACGAACCTCTGTCGGAGTTGTGATGACCCAAAATAACATCTTTAAATTTAATAATTAATTCTGTGTTCTAAGACCTCGAAAAGTACTATTTATCATTCCTCGACTTACGTGCGCAGTCCGTAAAATTTTGATGTGAAAAATAGATTAAAATGTGAATTAGAGCTTTAAAACTCAACTGAGTTGACTTTGGTCAACATGTTTGAACAAACGGACTCGGATTAGTATTTTGACAGTTTCGGTAGGTCTGTATCGTGATTTGGGACTTGGGCGTATGCCCGGGATCAAATTCCGAGGTCCCTAGCCCGAGATATGGATTTTTGATGAAAAATTAAAAGTTTAAGTTCAAATAGTGATCGGATGTCGAATTATGTGTAAATGACCCCGGAATAGAATTTTGATGATTCGAACAACTCCGTATGATGATTTTGGACTTAGGAGCGTGATCGGAATTTTATTTGGAAGTCCGTAGTGAAATTAGGCTTGAAATGGCTAAAACAAGAATTTAAGTTTGGAAGTTTGACCGGGGAGTTGACTTTTTGATACAGGAGTCGGATTCCAATTCTGAAACTTTTCATAGCTCCATTATGTCATTTATGATTTGTGCGCAAATTTTGAAGTCAATCGGACTTGATTTGATGGGTTTCGACATCGAATGTAGAAGTTGGAAATTCTAAGTTTCATCAAGCTTGAATTGGAACATGATTTGTGATTTTAGCGTCGTTTTATGTGATTTGAGGTTTCAAATAAGTTCGTATGATGTTTTAGGACTTGTTGGTATATTTGGTTGAGGTCCTGAGGGCCTCGGGTGAGTTTCGGATGGTTAACAGATCAAAGGTTGGACTTAAAAAGTTGCTGCAGTTTTTCCTCTTCTGTTGGATATTCTGGGATGTGATCGAGCTGAGATATCGAGCCTAGATATCGAGCCCAGGTATCGAGCCTAGGTATCGAGCCCAGGTATCGAGCCCAGGGTTGATGAGGCTCAGGCTCGAGCTTGTGATCGAAGCCACAATCGAAGGTCCAGCTCGAGGGCCATGATCGAAGGCAAGGCTCGAGCCCAGGATCGAGACCCAAGATCGAGGGTCACAATCGAAGGCTTAACCTCGATGCCATGATCGAGGCTATGATCGAAGGACCAGGCCCGATGCCATAATCGGGGCCATGACCGAGGTCCAGGCTTGAGTCTGTGATCGAAGCCACGATCAAGGCCTAGGCTCGAGGGCCATGATCGAAGCCACGATCGAGGTCCAGTTCGAGGCCCAGTTCCGAAGGCTGTCTGGGCAGTTTTATAAAAAGAGGGCATTCGTCCCATTCACCATTTTTAACAAATTGGAGCTTGAGCATAGGCGATTTTGGATAGATTTTCAAGGAAAGACATTGGGGTAAGTGATTCTAACTAGGATTTAGTCTATATACACAAATATATCATTGTTTTCACCATTTAATTAGTGTTTTGAGATTGAAATTTGGGAAATTTTTGAAATCTCATAGAAACGAATTTTCGAGATTTCGGTATCGATTCGGAGTCGGATTTGAGTGAAACTGGTATGGTTGGACTCATAATTGAATGGGTTATCGGATTTCGTACCTTTCATCGGATTCCAAGATGCGGGCCCCACAGATAAATTTTTAATTAACTTCAGATTTTTATTGAAAAATATAGTATTTTCTTATGGAATTGATTCTTATAATTTTTAGTAATTGTATCGAATTACTCTTAGCTAGATTCAAGCCAAACAGAGTTGGATAATCGTGAAAAAGGCCTTCTATTGGATTAAATTTGAGCAAGACGAGGTAAGTCTCTTGTCTAATCTTGTGAGGGGGAAATTGCCTCATAGGTGATTAAAATTAAATAATTGTTGCTAATTGTAGGGGCTACGTACGCACGAGGTGACGAGAGTCCGTGTGTAGCGACTATTAATGCTAAATTCTGGGTAGTTTAGAACTCAAAGCATGAATTACTTGTGTAAATTGTATTCTTTGTTTAATTAATATTATTTGATATATATATATATATATTGTGAATTGTTAGATAAAAATATTAAAAGATGGAAATCTCATATACTTGATTTTCTGTTTAAATTAATTAATTGTTAAGAGAAATTATTCTTCCTCCTGAATTTATCTTATAATAAATATACTCTCATTCCGGAGGTACATAAGAAAATGCCCTCCATTTCTTGTGGAGCGGGACGAATGTCTCGGCAGGATAGATGCATCTATGGATCATGTCGCACGTCCCTCGACAGTGTACACGAAACTCTGGATCGGGTCGTACGACGTCGGCAAAAATCATGCTTGATAAAAATAATTACATGATACTTTGACAGTTTATTACAGCTTGTAAAGCTATTTGATAAATTGGAAATTTATTGAAATTGAATTGCAGCTTGTATAGCTATTTGATAAATTGGAATTTTTATTGTAATTGAAGGATTTAATTAATAGATTGAAAATTGTTGCATTTGAAGGATTTTTTTTATTGTTTTTGCTAATTGAATAAAATTATTGTTAACTCTGTGAGTCATGCTGATTTGAATAATTATAATTTATTCCATTTATTATTGTTGACCCTTAGTGAGTGTCAAAGTCGGCCATCTCATCTCTACCACTTTGAGATTAGGCTTGATACTTACTGGGTACACGTTGTTTACGTACTCATGCTACACTTGCTGCATTTTTTGTGCAGGATCTGAGACAGATACTAGTGGAGGACCTAGCATCACACATCCTCGTTATCCAGGGGCGTAGTGGTGAGCTGATTTTTGAGCCGTCCTGCAGCTACCAGTGCCTCTTCTTGTATTTTTAATTCTGTCTATTTTCATTTAAGACAATATTTGGAGTTTTGTATAATCTACTAGATGCTCATACACTTGTGACACCAGGTCTTGGCACACACATTGATAGAATTTGGTGTATTATTATTTTTCTTGGATTTAAAATTTTATCGATATATGTTTAATTTATTAGTTGGCTTGCCTATCTGTAGTGTTGGGCGCCATCACGACCTATAGGTGAAATTGGGTCATGTCAACATGGTATCAGAGTACTAGGTTCACGTAGCTCTCACAAGTTATGAGCAGACCTAATATATTCTTGCGGATCGGTACGGAGACGTTTGTACTTATCTTCGAGAGGCTATAGGGTGTTAGGAAACTACCTTCTTCATATTCCATCGTGTAATTAATGTAGTACTAAATATCCTTTTCTTATTCTCTCACAAATGGTGAGAACATGCTCTAATGAGGTTCCAGACCAAGGAAGAGCTACTCCCCCAGTTGCTAGAGGCCGAGGGAGGGCTCCAGCCCGTGGTAAAGGGTGAGGACGTCCCAGGACTGCTCTAGTTATGCCGTCAGTGGGTCCAGCAGAGAATCCCATTATTGAAAAATAGGGTGAGGTGCCTGTGGCAGAGCCAGCTCCAGTGGATTTCACATCTGCACCGGGATTTCAGGATGTCATGGGTCGTATGTTGCGGTTCATGGACAATATGACTCGGGCCGGTTTATTTTCGGCAGATCCAGCCACATCTCAGGCGGGCGGGGGAGCACAGACCCCTACCGCACATGATCATGGATAGGCAGCTGCTGTATATCAGACCCAGGGTGTACCACCCATCGGTGGAGCCCAACCAATGGCAGCAGCTACACCTGAACCCAGGCCAATTGTAGTCGTTGATCCTCAAAAACTATTGGACAGATGGATTAGACTTCATCCTCCTGTCTTTGGGGGTGAGCGACATGAGGATCCCCAGGATTTCATTGATCAGTGCAATGATAGACTGTACAACATAAGGATATTGGAGACTCATGGGGTAGACTTTGCTACATTTCAGCTAGAGGGCAGAGCCCGTAGATGGTGGCAGTCTTATGTTCTTGGCAGACCAACATATTCTCCTCTCTTAACTTGGGATAGGTTCACTCGTATCTTCCTGGACAGGTATATTCCACCCTCCCAGAGGGAAGAGTTGAGGTTTCAGTTTGTGCAGCTCCGGTAAGGTCAGATGTCAGTGATCGATTATGAGGCGAGGTTTTCTGAGTTATCTCGCCATGCACTTATGATACTCCCTATTGAGGCGGAGAGAGTGCGGAGGTTTGTTGCGGGTTTACATACTGTCATTCAGGCCACTATGGCTCGAGAGGTTGAGATGGGTACTTCTTACGAGCTAGTCGTGGAGATAGCCCGCAGGATTGAGGGTGTACGTCAGCGGAGCCGAGAGCAGGTTATGAGAGATAAGCGGTTTAGGTATTCTAGAGAATTCAGAGGTGCTCCGTTTGGGGGCAGAGGTCAGTTCGTGAGAGGGCAGTCCAGCAGGCTCCCATATCCAGCACCACCGCCTCCTCGAGGTGTCCAGTGCGACCCTATCTCAGTGCTATACCAGAGAGTTCTTATCGCCCACCAGTTATTCAGGGTTCTTCTAGTGGGTATTCAGGTCACCAGGGCCATACTTTTAGTCAGTAGCCTATCGCACCGAAGAGTTGTTACGAGTGCGGGGACCCCAGTCACATGCGGAGATTCTTCCCCAGACTGCGGGGTAGACCAGTGCAACAGGGTCAGCAGCCTATGATTACTGCACCAATTGCTCCACCAATAGTCCGGCCACCAAGAGGTGGGGGACATGTGGGTAGGGGTCGTCCTAGAGGTGGAGGTCATCCAGGCGGAGGCCAGCCAATTGGCGCACCAGCTCGGTTCTATGCTTTTCCGACCAAACCAGATGTAGAGGCCTCAGATGCCATGATTACAGATATTATTTCTGTTTGCAGCAAAGATGCCTCGGTATTATTTGATCCAGGATCTACGTATTCATATGTGTCATCTCTATTTTCTCCATTCCTAGGTGTTTCTCGTGAGTCCTTGAGTACTTCTGTTTATGTGTCCACTCATGTAGGCAATTTTGTTGTTGTGAACCGGATCTACCGGTCCTGTATTATTACATTCTGTGGTTATGAAACAAGAGCAGATCTCCTATTGCTTGAGTTGACCGATTTTGAAATTATTTTGGGCATGAATTGGTTATCTCCATATCATGTTATTCTAGATTGTCATGCCAAGACTGTTACCTTGGCTATTCCAGCATTGCCTAAGCTGGAGTGGAAGGGTTCGTCTGTTAGTTCATTTAATTGAGTTATTTCTTTTATAAAGGCTCAACACATGGTTGAGAAGGGTTGTTTAGATTATCTAGCCTATGTTCGGGATACTACTGCAGAGACTCCGTCTATTGATTCAGTGCCTGTATTTCGGGAGTTCTCTGATGTATTTCCTTCAAATCTTCCAGGTATGCCACTTGATCGTGATATTGATTTCTGTATTGACTTAGCTCCAGATACCCGGCCTATATCTATCCCATCGTATCGCATGGCTCTGAAAGAATTGAAATAATTGAAAGAACAGCTTGAGGAGTTACTAGCCAAGGGGTTCGTCAAACCGAGTGTATCGCCTTGGGGTGCACCGGTATTATATGTGAAGAAGAAGGATGGAACAATGCGGATGTGTATTGATTATCGCCAATTGAACAAATTCACTATTAAGAACAAGTACTCATTGCCGCGTATTGATGATCTATTTGACCAGTTGCAGGGTGCTAGGGTGTTCTCTAAGATCGACCTGAGGTCGGGGTACCATCAGTTGAAGATTCGGGATTCGGATGTTCCGAAGGCTGCCTTCCGGACTAGATATGGTCATTATGAGTTTCTGGTGATGTCCTTCGGTTTAACTAATGCCCCAGCAGCGTTTATGGATTTGATGAACAGGGTATTCGGGCCATATATTAATTTGTTTATCATTGTCTTCATTGATAACATTTTGATCTACTCGCGCAGTAAGGAGGAGCATGAGCAGCATATGAGAGTAGTGCTTCAGACGTTGCGGGAACAAAAGCTATATGCTAAGTTCTCTAAATGTGAGTTTTGGCTCGAGTCTGTAGCATTTTGGGGGCATATTGTATCGGGCGAAGGCATTAAGGTTTATCCCAAAAAGATTGAGGCAGTTCAAAATTGGCATCGCCCCACTTCGGTGACTGGGATCAGGAGTTTTTTTGGTTTAGCAGGTTATTATCATCGGTTCGTGGAGGATTTTTTGTCTATTGCAGCACATTTGACCAAATTAATCCAGAAGGGTGCTCCGTTCCGATGGTCCGATGATTGTGAGGTGAGCTTTCAGAAGCTCAAGACAGCATTGACTACAACACCAGTGTTAGTGTTGCCTTCCGGTTCGGGGATGTATACAGTGTATTGTGATGCTTCACGCATTGGCTTGGGTTGTGTACTAATGCAGGAAGGGCGAGTTATTGTATATGCTTCACGCTAGCTGAAGTCCCACGAGAAGAATTATCCAGTACATGATTTGGAATTAGCTATGATTATTCACGCTCTTAAGATTTGGAGGCATTATCATTATGGGGTGTCTTGTGAAGGTTACACTGATCATCGCAGTTTGCAGCATTTGTTCAAGCAGAGGGACCTAAATCTGAGACAGCGCAAATGGCTTGAGTTACTAAAAGATTATGATATTACTATCCTATATCATCCGGGCAAAGCAAATGTGGTTGCAGACGCCTTCAGTAGAAAGGCGGAGAGTATGGGTAGTTTAGCTTTCATTTTAGCAGAGGAGAGGCCATTGGCTTCAGATATTCAGTCCTTGGCCAACAGACCTGTGCGGCTGGATATTTCAGAACCCAGCCGAGTTCTTGCATGTGTTATAGCTCAATCTTCACTATTTGAGCAGATCAAGGCTCACCAGTATGATGATCCACACTTAATGGTTCTTCGAGAAACGGTACTACGGGGTGGTGCCAAGGAAGTTACTATTGGAGCGGATGGTGTTCTGCGACTCCAGGATCGCCTATGTGTTCCTAATGTGGATGGACTGAGGAAAAAGATCCTAGAGGAAGCACACAGTTCTCGGTATACTATTCATCCAGGTGCTACGAAGATGTATCGTGATTTGAGGAAGCATTATTGGTGGAGACAAATGAAAAAGGACATAGTTGAGTATGTGGCTAGGTGTCTAAATTATCAGCAAGTTAAATATGAGCACCAGAGGCCAGGTGGCCTACTTCAGCAGATGACAATACTAGAGTGGAAATGGGAACGCATCACTATGGACTTTGTAGTTGGGTTGTCACGGACCTTGCGGAAGTTTGATGCAGGTTGGGTCATTGTTGACAGGTTGACCAAGTCGGCACACTTTATTCCTGTTGTGACTACGTATACTTTAGAGAGGTTGGCCCAGATATATATTCAAGAGATAGTTCGATTGTACGGTGTGCCAATTTCTATAATATCATATAGAGGCCCTCAGTTTACTTCACATTTTTGGAGAGCAGTACAGAGTGAATTGGGGACCCATGTACAGCTCAACACAGCCTTTCATTCGCAGACCGACGGGCAGTCAGAGCGGACAATTTAGATTTTGGAGGATATGCTCAGGGCATGTGTGATTGACTTTGGAGGTTAGTGGGATTGTTTCTTGCCTTTGGTTGAGTTTGCTTATAATAACAGTTACCAATCCAGCATCGAGATGGCTCCATTTGAGGCTTTATATGGCCGGCGATGTCGTTCGCCCATCGGGTGGTTTGAGCCCGGTGAGGCTAAGTTATATGGTACTGATTTGGTGAAGGATGCCTTGGAAAAGGTAAAGTTGATTCAGGAGCAACTTCGTAAAGCACAGTCCGGACAGAAGAGTTACGCAGATCAGAAAGCGCGTGATTTATCATTTATGGTAGGTGAAACAATTCTCTTGAAAGTTTCGCCGATGAAGGGAATCATGAGATTTGGGAAAAAGGGGAAATTGAGCCCAAGGTTTATAGGCCCATTTGAGGTGTTGAGACGAGTTGGCGAGGTTGCTTATGAGCTTGCATTGCCACCCAGTCTATCGGGAGTTCATCCGATTTTCCATGTATCTATGCTCCGGAAGTATCATGCCGACCTATCACATGTGTTAGACTTCAGCACAGTTCAACTAGATAATAGCTTGGGTAATGAAGAGGAGCCAGTTGCCATTGTTGATAAACAGGTTCGCCAGTTGAGGTCCAAGAGGATATCTGCAGTAAAAGTCCAGTGGAGGGCCAACCAGTCGAAGAAGCGACTTGGGAGGCCGAGGAAAACATGCGGAGCAGATATCCACACTTATTCAGCATTTCAGGTATAATTATAAACCCGTTCGAGGACGAACATTTATTTTAGAGGTGGAGAATGTGATGACCCAAAATGTCATCCGTAAATTTAATAATTAATAGTGTGTTCTAAGACCTCGAAAAGCACTATTTATCATTTTTCGACTTGCGTGCGCAGTTCGTAAAATTTTCCGAAAAGTTTTTATGTGAAAAATGGATTAAAATGTGAATTAGAGCTTTAAAACTCAGTTGAGTTGACTTTGGTCAATAATTTTGAGCAAACAAACTCGGATCAGTGTTTTGACAGTTCCGGTAGGTCCGTATCGTGATTTGGGACTTGGGCGTATGCCCGGAATCAAATTCTGAGGTCCCTAGCCCGAGATATATATTTTTGATGAAAAATTAAAAGTTTAAGTTCAAATAGTGACCGGATATCGAATTATGTGCAAACGACCCCAAAATAGAATTTTGATGATTCCAAGAACTCTGTATGATGATTTTGGACTTAGGAGCGTGATCATAATTTTATTTGGAAGTCCGTAGTGAAATTAGACTTGAAATGGCTAAAACAAGAATTTAAGTTTGAAAGTTTGACCGGGGAGTTAACTTTTTGATACCGGAGTCGGAATCCAGTTCTGAAAATTTTCATAGCTCCGTTATGTCATTTATGACTTGTACGCAAAATTTGAGATCAATCGGACTTGATTTGATAGGTTTCGACATCGAATGTAGAAGTTGGAAATTCTAAGTTTCATCAATCTTGAATTGGAACATGATTCATGATTTTAGAGTCGTTTTATGTGATTTGAGGTTTCAAATAAGTTTGTATGATATTTTAGGACTTGTTGGTATATTTGGTTGAGGTCCCGAGGGCCTCGGGTGAGTTTCGGATGGTTAACGGATCAAAAGTTGGACTTAAAAAGCTGCTGCAATTTTTCCTCTTCTGTTGGATATTCTGGGCTGTGATCGAGCCCAGATATTGAGCCCAGATATCGAGCCCAGGTATCGATCCCAGATATCGAGCCTAGGTATCGAGCCCAGGGTTGACGAGGCTCAGGATCGAGCTTGTGATCGAAGCCACAATCGAAGGTCCTGGTCGAGGGCCATGATCGAAGGCAAGGCTCGAGCCCAAGATCGAGGGTCACAATCGAAGGCTCAAGCTCGATGTCATGATCGAGGGACCAGGCTCGATGCCATGATCGAGGTTATGATCGAAGGACCAGGCTCGATGCCATAATCGAGGCCATGACCGAGGTCGAGGCTTGAGCCTGTGATCGAAGACACGATCGAGGCCTAGGCTCGAGGGCCATGATCGAAGCCATGATCGAGGTCCAGTTCGAGGCCCAGTTCCGAAGGCTGTCTGGGCAGTTTTATAAAAAGAGGGCATTCGTCTCATTCGCTATTTTTAACAAATTAGAGCATGAGCAGAGGCGATTTTGGATATATTTTTAAGGAAAGACATTGGGGTAAGTGATTCTAACTCGGATTTAGTATATATACACAAATACATCATTGTTTTCACCATTTAATTAGTGTTTTGAGATTGAAATTTGAGAAATTTTTGAAATCTCATAGAAACGAATTTTTGAGATTTCAGTATCGATTCGGAGTCGGATTTGAGTGAAATTGGTATAGTTGGACTTATAATTGAATGGGTTGTAGGATTTCGTAACTTTCGCCGGATTCCAAGACGTGGGCCCCACGGATGAATTTTTAATTAATTTCGGATTTTTATTGAAAAATATAGTATTTTCTTGTGTAATTGATTCTTATAATTTTTAATAATTGTATTGAATTACTCTTGGCTAGATTCAAGCCAGACAGAGTTGGATAATCGTGAAAAAGGCCTTCTATTGGATAAATTGGAGCAAGACAAGGTAAGTCTCTTGTCTAATCTTGTGAGGGAGAAATTACCTCATAGGTGATTAAAATTAAATAACTGTTGCTAATTGTGGAGGCTACGTACGTACGAGGTGGCGAGAGTCCGTGTGTAGCTACTATTAATGCTAAATTCTGGGTAGTTTAGAACTCAAAGCATGAATTACTTGTGTAAATTATATTCTTTGTTTAATTAATATTATTTGATATATATATATATATATATATATATATATATATAAAATTGTTAGATAAAAATATTAAAGGATGGAAATCTCATATACTTGATTTTCTGTTTAAATTAATTAATTGTTAAGAGAAATTGTTCTTCCTCCTGAATTTATCTTATAATAAATATACTCTCATTCCGGAGGTACATAAGAAAATTTTCTCTTTTCTTGTGGAGCGGGCCGAATGTCTCGGCAGGATAGATGCATCTATGGATCGTGCCGCACGTCCCTCGGCAGTGTACACGAAACTCTGGATCGGGCCGTACGACCTCAGCAGAAATCGTGCTTGATAATAATAATTACACAATACTTGGACAGTTTATTGTAGCTTGTAAAGCTATTCGATAAATTAGAAATTTATTGAAATTGAATTGCAGCTTGTATAGCTATTTGATAAATTGAAATATTTATTGAAATTGAAGGATTTAATTAATAGATTGGAAATTATTGCATTTGAAGAGTTTTTTTTTATTGTTTTTGCTAATTGAATATAATTATTATGAACTCTGTGAGTCATGCTGATTTGAATAATTATAATTTATTCCATTTATTATTGTTGACCCTTAGTGAGTGTCAAAGTCGGTCATCTCGTCTCTACCACTTCGAGATTAGGCTTGATACTTACTGGGTACACGTTGTTTACGTACTCATGCTACACTTGCTGCACTTTTTGTGCAGGATCTGAGACAGATACTAGTAGAGGACCTATCATCACACATCCTCGTTATCCAGGGGCGTAGTGGTGAGCTGATTTCTGAGCCGTCATGCAGCTACCAGTGCCTCTTCTTGTATTTTTAGTTCTGTCTATTTTCATTTCAGACAGTATTTGGAGTTTTGTATAATCTACTAGATGCTCATACACTTGTGACACCAGGTCTTGGCACACACATTGGTAGAATTTGGTGTCTTATTATTTTTCTTGGATTTAAAATTTTATCGATATATGTTTAATTTATTAGTTGGCTTGCCTATCTGTAGTGTTGAGCGCCATCACGACCTATTGATGAAATTGGGTCGTGTCAACATGGTATCAGAGTACTAGGTTCACCAAATTCTTGTGTATCGACCTATTAGGTCGTGTCAGGAGTGGTAGGTCTAGGCCACGATTTCACGGCCTCAATCTTCTGAGTGTCTACCTTTATACCTCCATCGGATACAATATGCCCCAAGAACGCCACAGACTTCAACCATAACTCACATTTAGAAAACTTAGCATACAACTTACGATCACGGAGGGTTTGGAGTACCGCTCGCAGGTGATCCGCATGCTCATCCTCTAAACTTAAATAAATCAGAATATTATCAATAAATACTATCACGAACAGATCTAAAAATGGCCGGAACAGGCTATTCATCAAGTCCATAAATACGGCGGGTGCATTCGTCAACCCAAAGAACATGACAAGGAACTCAAAGTGGCCATGTCGGGTCCTTAAGGCTGTCTTCGGAATATCTTTCTCCCGAACTTTGACCTGGTGGTATCCCGACCTCAAATCTATTTTTGAAAAGAATCTATCCCCCTGAAACTGATCAAACAAGTCATCGATCCTTGGAAGTGGATACTTATTCTTAATAGTTACCTTGTTCAGCTGCCTATAATCGATACACATCCTCAGCGAGCCATCTTTCTTCCGCACAAACAATACGGGTGCACCCCAAAGTGAGGTACTGGGCCTGATGAAACCTTTCTCTAGCAAATCTTTTAACTCCTCCTTTAATTCGGCAGGTGCCATTCTATACGGAGGGATGGATATTGGTTGAGTTCCTGGAAGCAAATCGATGCTAAAATCAATCTCTCGCTCTGGAGGAATACCTGGAAGCTCATCTGGAAACACATCTGCATACTCTTTGACTACGAGAATAGACTGAAGTGTAGGTATCTCATCATCTGCATCTCTAACTCACACAATATGATAAAGGCACCTTTTTGCGATCATTTTCCTCGCCTTCAGATAGGAAATAAACCTACCTCTAGGTGTCGCTGTATTACCTACCCATTCAAGGACTGGCCCACCCAGAAAATGAAATTTGGTTGCCTTTGCTTGGCAATAAACTGTGGCATAGCAAGATGCCAACCAGTCCATGCCCATGATAACATCAAAATCCATTATCTCTAGCTCAACTAAGTCGGCTGAGGTCTGATGACTACAAACTGTTACCGTACAACCTCGGTAAACCCATCTAGCAATAATCGATTCTCCGACCGGTGTAGATACCGCAAAAGGATCACTTAGTATTTCAGGCACTATACCAAACTTCCCCGCGATAAATGGGGTAATATACGATAAAGTAAATCCTGGGTCTATCAAGGCATAAGCATCGTGAGAACAAATGGTCAATATACCTGTCACAACGTCTGGTGAAGACTCCTGGTCTTGTCGACCCGCTAAAGCATAGATACGATTCTGATTACCACCTGAACTAGAACCTCTACCTCTGCCTCGACCTCTACTAGCCGAAAACTGAGACTCGTGCCCTGAAGGATGCACGGACATAGATGATCATGTTGTTGAACTCGCTGGTTGTTCCATACCCCCAGAATCTCTATTTTGGCAATCTCGCATCATATGCCCCGGATGCCCACATGTATAACAAGCATCAGAACCTGCTCAGTATTGGCCCAAGTGTCATCTACACAGATGTCACATCGCGGCAGAAATGATCATGTCTGCCTTGAACCTCACTGTCGCTGCAAACCCGACACCCGTGAACTCTCACCTGGCCCTGACTGAGTATAACGGTCATACCTGTAACCATGTAACTGAGTTGGCAGAGGCCTAGGTGGTCGTCCGAAGTACTGGGGCCTATAACTACCCTGAGACTGATCCTGAGACCTGGGAAATCTCATCCTCTTACGCTGCCCTTGCTCTGTCCTTTCTGTACCCTGCTGCCGACGCCTACCCCTTTCTATATTCTAAGAGAATGCCTGAATCTGAGAGATATCCATACTATCCTGCAATGTAGCGGTGGCACATGCCTCGGTCAACTCTGGGGCCAACCCTGCTATAAACTTGTGGATCTTGTCCCGCGTAGTAGCAACTATGGATGGTGCATATATGGCTAATGATTCAAAACGGAGACTATACTCTCGAGCACTCATATTGCCCTGCTTGAGGGCTAGAAACTTATTGACCCGAGCCTGTTGGATCTCCCGCAGTAAGTACTGTTCAAGGAAGGCATCTGAAAAATTCTCCAAACTAGTTGGAGGTACATCACGTGCCCTAGACCTCTCCCATCCCTCGTACCAAAGGATGGCTATATCTCGGAGTCGAAAAGTTGCTAGCTCAACTGCCTCTTTCTCTGTGGCATGCATAACCCGAAAGCTCCTATGAAGCTGATCTATGAAATCCTGCGAGTCCTCCCTCTGATCTGTCCCCGTGAACTCTGGGGGACTCAAAGCAATAAACTCTCTAACCCTTGCACTCCCAGACCCCTCAGAAGATCATGTACTAGCTGATGTCCTAGCTTGTTGCTGGGTAGCTACCAACTGTGTCAACAAATGCACTGCACTTCTCAAGTCTTGATCTGATGGAAGTGGAGGGGGAACTGGGTGTGCGGTATCCTTAGGAATCTCCTCAGGTGGTGGAGGAGCCGACAATGGCTGAATAGGGTCTCGCCCTGGGCCACAGACTGGGACCCAACTACTGGGGGTACCCTGTTGGTCCCCTCACCTACTGCATCTCCCCTCTGGCTAGCCGTAGTCTTCCTAGTCACCGTCATCTGTGTACACATAAGTTTAACTCAAATTTCCTATAACTCAGTTCTATATCACGATTTAGATTTGAAAAAAAGGTAACTAACTCCTAAATGCCAAGTAGTTCCCTGCTTATATAATGTGGTGCACAACACATATATAAACAAGACCTTACTAGACACGGCTTATAGACTCCCTAGGATAAAATTATTCTGATACCAAGTTTGTCACGTCCCGAACCTGGGGGGCGAGACCGGCACCCGGTGCCTCACCTAACCTAGCGTACCAACTTGCGACTAAGGGACTCGTAATATATAATTTCATAATTTGGCCATGGGGCCACATTGCAAGACGCTTTGCGAAGCAAAATATAAAACTGAACTGAAACTAGTGCTAACTAAACATCAATATAAAGTTGGGCCGACAAGGCCGTCATAACTATTACGGCTGACAAACCAACAAATTATACATACCAGGCCGACAAGCCCAACATACTGCACTAGCTGACAGGATATGTCTACAAGCCTTTACTGATGAATGTATTGTGATCGGAACAGGGTCCCGACCTACCCATAACATATATACATACATATAGAAGATGTAGACAAAACCCTAGACCCGGCAACTCCGAAGGATGTGGAGCTTATCGATCAGGTTGAACTAGGGAAACACCTACTGAGAAGGTCTGCATGTCTGTCTATTTGAACCTGCACGCATAAAATGCAGCGTCCCCAGAAAAGGGACGTCAGTACGAAATAATGTACATAGTATGTAAGGCAATAACATAACTGAAAGTAACTAGGAGTCAAAGATGATCTGGAGATACACTTACCTATTGATACTGACGCAACTCCTTTAATATAGTAACTAAAATAAATGTTCGGCCCTATAAGGCTCGGTGCGTGTAACTGCTCGGTTGTAGTAGGCTCGCTCATAGGATCTCGGCCATACTAGGCTCTGTATCTCGGCCATCCTGGGCTCGCTCATAGGTGCTCGGCCACAGTAGGATCGGTATATAACTTACCATCTGATCAGAGGTTGCCCAATAGGGGCCTGCCCATCGATTATAGCTCGATGGTGGTGAAAATATTATAATACTGTATATATATATATATATATATATATATATATATATATATATATATATATATATATATATATATATATATATATATATATATACACCTCTACTCTCTTGACAGGAAGAAAATAATACTTAACTGAATATAAAGTCCCGATAAGGGAGAATACTGTAACTTCTGAGACTAGGATAATGTGAATAAATTCATGAATACGAACTTCTCTTTATGTCTCGTTGTCAAACATATGTAGTTACGGGATCATGCCAAAATGAAGGAAAGGTTTCGCCTTAACATATCTTATCACAATCTTTCCAATCACTAAGTTGAACTCGCCTCTTCGCACGTTAATCTACAACAAGGATAATAATACTATCATTAAGTTACGAAAGATACAACTATCGCACAACGAACGACAAGCTTATTTTATATTAAAACGGGCAGCATCTCCCCTATAATCCTTACTTCCTCCAAACTCAAGATAACACCAACAACACAAGAACGCAACAATAACAACCAATATACATTATTTTCCAACCTTATATACACCACAAAATACCACAAAATAGCCCAACACACACCAATCTCTTCCTACACAAAACGACCACCGTAGTTGTGTCAAACAGCCCGAAAATATTATGACGAACGACCAACCCACCACCCTACATTTATGTGGTGTTTCTCCATACCCTTCCTCCTCCAAAACTCCACAAAACAATAGTAAAACACGCAGCCCAACAGCAACACAAAACAGTCCGATACAAGTGAATAACTCGAACTCACGGCTTCTGATCATCGTCCCGTGACAGTCTGCGTAGTCTCGCAAAAATGCCCATATCTCTCTACTCCAATATAGTATTGACAAACGGTTTAATGCGTTAGAAAAAAACTCATAGATCTTCAATTTGATGGGTGGAACACCCCATAACTCTAAGTATATTGGGAGAAAATCGCAATTATATTTGACCCAAAGTTTCAGTAAAACTTATAAACGCAACTTGTGATGACTTTCATCGACTTTTATTCCACCACTCGCTTGAGTTCAAAACATAACATACGACTATCATACGACTATCATAACTCATAACATAACCTCCTTATCATGTTAGACACCCTAGTCTCACCCCAAAAGTACATGTTATAACATTCCTAACTTGTCGACTTTCGACGAAATATTATTTTCTTCAATTTCTTTAGCTTCTGAACCTTCCAACTCTCTATGTACTTGTTGTTCATGATCTTCAATATTTTTAACCTCCGAGGTAACATGATTAACTTACTTTATATATTTTCAAAGATGATCTCATTTTTGGTCCTACATTAGTTTGCTCACGACGCACTTTTATGTACGAAAATATAGGATGTAACACTGGCTATAAAGCTGACGTTACTTGGTTTGTAGTACAATAAAGCAAGCTATAGAGCTGGCTTTACTTGATCTGTAGCACAGTTTGGGTACTTGATGCTTTTGTGCTCTTTTCTTGCATTTTTGTCCTATTTTTGTGCAACTTTTACTCATCTTTGTCTTCCGATACTCGCATTTTTGTCCTATTTTTGTGCAACTTTTACTCATCTTTGTCTTCCGATGCTCCTACACATAAAACAACATAATTTAGCTCAAACGTCGCACAGTTAAGCACTAAACTAACAACATGTAAGGCGTGTAATGCACTAAAAATATAGTATTTTGGCCGCACATCAAATTACTACACATGCAAGCGGATATACTTTGCAAAATTTTATGTAATACGGGTATAACTTCAATGGCAGCCTCAAAAGTGGGTATATACAAAAATGTCCCACTTATTTGTGACAATAGGTGCATATTTAGTATAAATGTATTTAGTTATATAAGACTTTTACTTTTTCATCTATATAGTCTATAAACTAGTCATAAAGGTGAATACAGAACTTCAGTCGTATTAACTGAGTTATGCAATAATAAATATGTGTGACGTGTGAGCCATGTGAAGCTTATATCTTATGATTCAAAAATGAATGAATTTGCAGGTATGGTGGCATTTAATAGTTATATTCACGTCATGTAAAATTCGTATGGCATTTCTCAATGAATGCTAACATGTTTGGTAAAGGGACACTTTAATGTGAGATTATTACTTTGAATGCATGAATTTGAGAAGTGATGGAAATAGCTAAAATGTATGAGAATCTCATTCAATTTCTACTCTTGGAAATGATATTTTCATGCAAAGAGTAATTTGGTGATTAATGATTTGCATTTAATAACTCCTCTTTCATTTCTGGCACATAACTTTGTCTCTTTTTCTTCTTCTTTTTTTCCTCCAAGGATCTCTCTGTGTGGGGGGTGCGATCATCTAGTTAAATTAACCATCAATTTGTTAAATTTATTTGCATGTCAACGTATATAACTTAAATCTAAGTTCTAAGAGCAATTTGGATTGGACAAGTTATTAGGGGGGAAATCAGAAATAGTCAGATTTATAACTGGTAATTGAAAAATAGCCACAGTTTCAAAAGTAATCGAAATTTAGCCACTTTTTTATGTAAAGATAAAATCTGAACAAAAATATCCTTACAAATCCGAAAAAAATCCAAGCATAATTGTTGGAGTTCGAATTTTTTACATATGAAATTCCAGCATAATGTGCTGGAGTTCAAACATAATATGCTGGAAGTTTATACGCAGAAGTTCCATAATCCAGCATATTATGCCGAAACTTTTCGTGTTTTAGCAAAACAATGGCTATTTTTCAATAACTTTGCAAATACTGGATATTTTTCAATTACTAGTCCGAAAACTAGCTAGCCTGTGCTATTTTCACAAGTTATTAGTATTTGATTCATTGGACTTGAATACAAATTGGCCCATTAATATTTGCGTCTTTCTGTCTCCATAGCTACGAGGGGTTGGCGCATAAAAAGTCGCTTGATCACTCCATCTACTTTCTAAAGTATATGATTTTTCATTCGAAAATTATACGATTGTCGAACTTTCTTTATCATGATTAAACTATACCTTAAACCCAAGTGATTATTTGAGCTGCTCGTAATAATGTACCAAAAAGAAGAATGCGAAAAGTTCAAGCAATACCAATACCGGTATACAAGTTGGAAAAGAAATAGGAGCTGATACTACGAATTACGACATGATTTTGAAGGCCAAAACTCAATCGAATGTATTTTCAATACTTATATCATTACCAGTAAAAATTAACAATCTTTTAACACATATTACCAACCAATTGTATGATTATTGACTATTTCGAATTTAGATTAGATCAACTTGGGCTGTCTGATTGAATTGGGCCTGGTTTGCTCTACGTTTACGATTTTGGCCATTTCTTGTACATTTATCACTACATGGTTATCGGAAAATACTGCATCTATCCTATCTTCTACTTCTTACATAAAAAAGGAAATAAAACATACTGCACATAATTAATAACTGTGAACAAATAAATTGATCAATCCATGAAAATTTAATAGCTTTGTGATCCCATGGATATAATGAGTTTGGTGATTCATTTAAACCAAGGATCGGCCAATATATGTTTATGTTCGCGCGCGCAAAAAGCAAATATAAATATTGTTAGTTGTATATTTCAAAACTCTCTTTCAACTCAGAATGTCGAATTGGACACTGAGATTAGCTGTGATGCATCAAAGAGAACTTGTAATAATTTGAAAAATGTATATTTTTAGTCGCTCCCAAAAATAATAGCGACAAAATATATATTTTTTGTATATATGTATATTTATATAAAAATATACATATTTTATATACTTTTCGACTAGCGAATAAAATTAGTTTCAGACCGGCTTGTTTTGTATTTTTTCCTAATAATTTTCAACCTAACATAATTTTATATTTTACAAAAGTACTTGAGGGAATTTTTTTTGAAAGAGAAATAGGAAAGTTGAAAATAACATACCAATAATTCAGTTATAGAAATGACAAGATAAGTTAGGTGGAGGCAAAGGCACAGGGTACAGCTGCAAAGGGAGCCCACTTTTATTTTGTTTATACATGCAACAACTAATTTCTAGTGTTTACTGAAATTCAGGGAAAAAGTGAAGTAATCAAACTGTCCATTTTAGCAAAAACAAATAATAATAATAATAATAATAATAATAATAATAATACATTGTCAATAAGAGTTTGGCTGCTTTAGTTAAAACCCAATGCATGCTTTGATTTTTTTCCGCTCGATGTCCGTTATTCACATTGTGGCCCGACTAAATTCGAATTTGCACCGGAAAGTCCCACATTGGGGTTAAAGCGCTTCATAACAAAGGCGACTTCATATCTAGGGACTCGAACCCGAGATTTATGGTTAAGGATGAAGGAATACTTACCATTTCACCGCAACTCATATTGGTATCCTCTGAATCACTTCACATGTCAGTAAAAAAGAAAGACACATTACAAAATCACTCTTTTCGCTGTTCAAAGATCAGCCCGCCAATGTGCTTTCACATCAACAATTATTTGTAAATGAAGAGACCACTATTAAAATATGAGGAATCAAATAAATTGTATTTTGATTAAGATATTAAAAGTATCTTTAAAGCTATGTACTCTAACTAAAATATTTATGATTTTATGATACTTTCATATGGTTGCTAAATATGTGATATTTTTATTTCAAAAAATAAAAAAGGAATGTCTGAATTTACATAAAAATAATTAGATGCAAAAACTTTTGTGCTCCGAACTCCATTATTCAATTTTAAATGGAAAAAAGTACTCCCTCCATTTCATCAAATGGAGTACGAGGAGGATCATACTTCCTAATTTGGTTTCAATTTGAACATCAATTTCTTGGTCTTTTTAAAATAAAATTTAACTAACTCACAACTACATAAAAACACTATTAATTACAAATATTTATAATTAAAAATATTGAAACAAATGTAATGAAAAAATTATAATCGCAACAAAGTTTGTTTAACTTTCTAGACACTAATTTCGTCAAATAAAGTAGTGCAAAGAAACTATTAGTGTACAGACTTGACTTATTTCGTATATCTCGAGTAAAGACATTGATTGCGTGTGCGAGAACACATATTGTAGGAAAATTCTTAGACGCAATTTAAGCTATTAAGTTGGTATTATAGCGTATATATTTGACCTGAGATTTATTTCTTGAGATTTTGTGGGATGAAAAATCAGCTAAATGGTCATATGGATGTCAATTCCATACTCAATTTTGCTCTTCTATTTGTAAATATTATAGTGATTGTACAACACATTTCAGCATCAAATGTGAACGTACAAGTCACCCAGCAACACTATTTGTTCACATGTAGATACCTTGCAGGTGTGTTTAATGTGTCATAAAATGTTTCCAAATAATTGTTCGTTCCTTTATTTTTTGCAAATATTTTAGTCAAAGAAAAAGTCTTATAACTTTGCCTAAGGTAGTGTATATGGCATATTTTTAAGCAAATGAGAAAAAAATGAATAAATCAAAAAATTGATAACCACAAACTGATAAAAAATCAACTTAATTGATTTGTCTTATTTTTGTGAAAACCCGACTTAAACCGAATTATAGGCATCGCTACTTGCAGGTGTGTTTAATATGCCATAAAATGATTCTAAAAAATTATTTACACCAAAGTTAGAAGTACTCTCATGAAGAAAAACAAAAACAAAAACAAAAGCTTAACTGTATAAAAACAGCTTAAAAAGTTGTGTGAATCTAGATTAGATAACATTGAAAGTCAAATATTTTAGGTAGTTAACTTTAGACTCCTCCAATAAATTAGTTATCATGTTTAACAACTTTCACTATGAAGAACTGTTTAATGGGAAAAAAAAATCTATTATTTTTGCTCTAATTTCAGCCAAATTCGAATCATATCTCAACATGTTAGTACATCTTTTCTAATTTAGAAATTCACATATTAGGTAACATGTTTAGTTCTGTACATCACCAAACAAATTTATCAAAATCACTGTTACCACATAAATGATACAGTATTTAAGACTTTGTGATTTTGTCAAAGTATTAGGCAACAACAGTAAACCTAGTGTTGAATTTAGATAAGGACAAAAAAGTTTAATAAGATAGGACAAGAATATCAAATTTACTGTAGTCTGCCCCAAACTTTAACTTAAAAATTTCATAAAAAATTCGTAAAAGATTATAAAAAATAACTGTACATACAACTTCTTATAAAATGAACTTTGAACTCAATTTCATTGCCTCACAGATTTCTACTTTGATTGTAACAGCACAACCACTAGTGAAATTTTTTTACTTTGGGCCGGTGTCCGCACAACTTTAGAATATGTCACTAGGTTCTAACTTCTACGGCTTATTTACTTATATACACAGCATCACTTCTATGTTTTGTTGATGTGACATTCGCCCGAATTTGATTTATTGACTTTACAGTTTATATGCCGAGTATATGTATAAAAAAAAATACACATGCTTGAGTTTAGTTGAATTTTTTAATAAATTTTAGCTAAGAACATTTTTGGAGAAACAATAATTGGAAAAGTAAAAGTGAAAATATAAAGAAAAAAAAATTAATTTGATGTTACTTGCATTAAATGGTAATTTACCTAGTGAGCTGCATACAGGCTGGGCTTTTTATGGGTAAGATGTATTAAAATCATAAACAGGCTTCGGCCCTGAAAAAAAGGACAATGAGTTTCAGTACATGTTAATGTAGGCCCATGTGTGGCCCAAACCTTAACCCCCCCCCCCCCCCGGAAAAAAAAAATCCTCTCTTCCATTTATATTGAAATTATTTGGTAGGCCCTCTTAAACTCTCTCCTGTCATATCTTCTCGTGTGGCATTGATTTTCATTCTCATCTTTATCTTTTGTACTTCCTCCCCAAACCAAGGCGGAGCTAGGGTATTCGGTACGGGTTTAAACGAATTCAGTAGTTTTTACTAAAATTTTATGTTTGTATTGAAACATAAATATTTAAGTACGAAACCAATAACTAAGCATTGTGGAGCGCTAAGAGTTTGATGGCTAGTTTCATAACCTATAAACTTTAAATTCTGATCCATTTTGGCAAACCCCTCTCTCATAAGAAAAAAGTTAGTGGACCACATCTCTCTCTTTCTAATTAATATAAGCACAAAGTAATTATACAGGGCTTAATTAAACACTACTAATAATATCATCATTAGCAAAGTATAATCACTTACATATAATGAAAGTTTATATCCTAGTCTTCTTTTTGGCTTTATCCCCATCTAAAACCCTACCACCCCTTTCTTTGTTCACCATTTTGGCTAACATATTTTCTCAAATTCAGCAAAAATCTTAATCAAACTAGTACTCAATTAAGTAGGACCAAAACTACTTTCTATCTCAATCATCTACTAATTGTTTCTCCTTTCTTTTGGATTTTTTCTTTTTGCAATTCCCTCTCTCTAATAATTTTGTTTTACTGTAGATTTTTGGGTGATTGAGATTGTGCACGTGTGATGTTGTTTTGAGTTTCAGTTCTTTCAATTTGGTAATAATAATGAGTTTAACAAAGAATCACTACTTCCATCTTGTGCATTTATGTGCCTTTAAAAAAACTTGTAATCTGGTAAAAATTGTTTGGTAGTCTTTATTTCAAAAGTATTTCTTTAAATATATTTACCTCTTATTAGTTGTCTTACTTAATTAACGCTCTATTAATCCGATTGAATATGATAAGAAGATAATAAGAATTTTCTTATATTTTCCATACTATCAAATATTTTGAAAAATAATTCAATTTTCATAACGATTATAACATTTTTCTTTTTAAACCGAAATGGTAATAGTATTATTCAATATAAACGAATTGTCGACAAGAACTGAAATTGTAATTAGTTAGTACTTAGAACTAGTAAAACTAAGTTACATAAGTTGAAATAATAAAAGCAAATAACAATCATACCAAAAAAATTAATTAAATTCTAGACCTTAAAGTTTTTTGGACCTCAATTTTGCCACTTTAGATAGAACTAATTTCCATTATTGGAAATTGACATCCACATGGAAGTTTTATCCTGCGTACAATTAAATTCTATGATAATAACTAATTCATTTGAAATTAGTATTTTCTTTCATGTTTACTTATATATTTTTTGAAATTCAAAACTAAAATCTTCCAAAAAAACATAGTTTTGGCAATACTTCAACCCACATAATTGTGACATTTTGTAGTTTGTCGGTTATGAGTCTGGTCAAAGTGATAAAAACTTGGGGGACCAAAAATTTCTTGAGCACTTTTTAAATTATTTTTCTTTTTAACAGAATTTCTTCACATTTTGTATTCTTTTTCCCCCCTTAGAATTTCCTTCCCCATATTTACCAATTTTATCAGTGCCCCCTCTTTAAATATAATATTAATTGAAAAAGAAATGGATATATGAATGGGTGATTAACGTGAGACACTGAATAGCACATCAAAAAATTCAAAGCTAGTCACTTGGGAATTGTTCTGTGGGTCCACATAATTATATTTATATCTATTTGTTTAATTGAATGGAAAGTAAGATGTAAAGTAAAAAAAGACAAGAAAGAGAGAAGGTGTGTATGCTCAGTGCTAACAACAACAAAATATAGTATAATACTTGGAGTTCGGTGAGGATAGTGTATACGCAAATTTTACCGTCTTGGGGATAAAAAGATTATTTCCGATAAACTCTCGGAATGTGTGTGTATAATATAAAAAAAATATTCTGGTGCACAAGATATTTTACATTCATGCAGGGTCCACAGAAATATCGCACTCCAAAAGTTATGATGTAGACAATTTATACTAATACAAACAATAATAATTGTTATCACGACTTAAACTCGTAACTTATGAAACACACTAAAATAATTTTAATTTTACCATTGCTCCTCTTTTGTATGAATAGTCATGCCAAAGAAAGAGAAGAAAACTATAAGATTGAAAAAATGAGGTGGAAAGAAAAAGGAAGTTGGTATTAATTGAAAAATCTAAGAAGAATCTAGGAAATGGACAGTTTTAAATATGGATGACAGCATTCACTTTTTTCTTAACTTTAGAAAGTAAAAGATCCAAAATATATAACTGTTAAAACTGATTACCAAGCTCTTCTTTGGAACTAGAATGGACCCCATGTAATTTACCTTTTTTCTTCTTTTTTTCTTTTCACTTTTTTCTCTTAACTTTAGTAATCCATGCGTGCAAATTATAGTACTACGATTCACCCTCTCTTAATTCTTTCTAAAAAGTAAAAGTAGGAAGATGAGACTCATCGAAAATTATCTGTTGAGACAGATAGAAATTTTTCACAATTTTTGACGTTTCAGAAAAAGGAAATTATCTCTTCCAAGAAGTTATTTATAACACTAACTTTCAAATATGTATTTTCTGTTTCAATTAGTATAATATTAATTAAATTAGACGTTTAAGAATAATTTTGACAAATATTTTTATGATTAAGATTATTAAATATCTCTTCTAAGAGATGTTTAAGAACTTTAAAATTCAAATAATATAAATCGAAGTAGAAATAAAGTGGTTATTCTTTCAACGTTATGGTTGATAATTTTTTTTTTGAATGATTAAAGATTAAATTATGTTTTTAAAATGTTTGTAGTCTTGTAGAGATGAATCCAAAAGCAGTGCATAATGTTTCAGCTATTTTATTTATTAAATTTTGTTATGTGTTACTGTCTTACAAAGTTCACAAGACATACATACTTCTACAACTTACTTAAATTTTTATTATAAGTGCTCGAGTGACGTTACAGGGTTGGTTCTACACTTTATTTGATATTGTAAAAAAGAATATATGCCTATTTGTTTGGAAAGTACTTTCTAATAATTAATTTAGTAAAACTTTTACTAATTAACTATATAATCTCAATTGGTAATTATATTCCTGTGATGATTTCATATCTCTAGCCACAGTCGTTTGGTTCCGAACAAGTATTCTAGAATAAATAATACAATAATATTGATAAAGTAACATTTTATATCAATTTATAGCTAATATCAATAATCAAATATCGAGATAGTATCCTAATCCAAGTAATCAAAAGACCCAATTCAAAAACCACTTGTAAGTTAGTATATTACTGGTCCTCACTGTTACATCTTTGATTATTTGGCAATTGACGTTCTTTTCAAGACTTTTTAGACCAACTTTACCTAACTGAAAACATTATTCGGACACTTTAATTCCAAGATATCCTAACTTGGAAATTTGACTTTTTTTCTCCCTTTGTTTTGTTGGTTGTATATACTTGTATCAACAAATTTAAACGAGTGAACCTGTAGTAGATCACATAGTCAAGATAACGGAAATTCTAATTTTGGTTTGATAATTTTGTTACTCCATTTTTACTTAAGTGAATGTAGGAAAAAATCTTTGAAAAAAAAAATATATAGGAGAAAACTTACCCCTGCACAATAAATGCAACAAGTCTAGAATTTAGTTATCGAAACCAAAATTACAATTTAAAATATTTCTGCCATTTATTTGGAACCCTTGCTATGAATTTTAAAATGTTGTATTGTTATTTATCACATCTTAAGAAACTAAAGTCAAACATCTTTATAACAGTCTCATTTGTTCCGATATTTTTTTTGGCTACTATAGTAAAATATTATTATAAATAACATATATTATAACACAATATAAATAATTAGTTACAAATAAAATTTGATTGTTATAGCAGAGTGTTGCTATAAAGTAATTGTCATAAAGATATCTGACTGTATATGTAATGCCACTAGAAATATTTACATTAGTTAGCATTAGAAATTTTCAATTAAGATTTTGCATAGAAGTACTTATATTACTTCTAGTCATGATTAAGTGATGAACTTTTACTTAAATATTAAAATAACACATATCATTAAATATTTTATTTAATGCATGCATCAAGTGTGAATAAATCCTTTCTTATTTGCAGATAATATGTTTACTAGAGTATTACTACTATATTTACCATTATTATCTTTATGGTAGAAGAGTATTTGAACATTATAGGATATGGTAATAAACGTCTTACCCTTTTGCTACTTCAGTACTTTAAATAAGTAAACTAAAATCCTTTTTGATGATCCTTCCTTTAGTTAACAGGACTAGTATTTAATCAATAAATTAAATGATGTTAAGTTATTTAATTGGAAACTCTATGCTAGTGGCCCTCCCAAGTACAAGTATTTAATTCTGATGTCAACAATTAAATTCGGGCATTTATTTGCTTTTCATTTCTCCAATTGAATAGACCGTTTAAAAACTACTCTTTCCATCACAAATTACTTGTCTTGTTTCGCTTCTTTAGAGTCAGTTTGACCTCTCAGTAACCAATAATCAGGCGAGACTGAAATTATTTAGTTTAATTTTTTCTAGTAAAAAAAAAATAAGATATTTAATTATTTAGACCTTAATCGAATCATACGTGTTGGTCAGTATAATCTTATATATTTATCTATTATCCACGAGAATTCTGATTTATTGTCAAAAAGGCAAAGAAATAAATTTATCATTTCACTATACTCGATTCAAGAACTCGAGAATGAACTAATCCCATATTCGAGTATCTCAATTGAAATCCAGGTAAGTAGTATTTTTCGTCGAAATAGTTTTTTGCTTATTTCGATGATATTCGATACAAAAGAAAGAGTTTAGACATTATTAGATATGGGACTATAGAAACGGCATTCAGTCCAATCTTTGAAGTTTACTGGATTAGATTAATTTAATATGTTGAAATTAGAATTTAGATATTAAAAATTTATGCAAAAAAATATTTTTATTTTTATTTTTTCCATATGTACTTTTTAACGTTTGATTATATTATTTTTTATTTTAGTATTATAAGAACCTTATCTCTTTTATATCAATTGAATTTACAAAAAAAAAAATGTTTGAGTGTGCAAAGTGCAGACAAATTAGCCAGTGTTAAATAAATTGTGCAATTTGTTCCTAATATGTTTAAATGATGACTATTTCATTTTAAATGTTGTCAATGGAAGTTTTCGATCCATCGAATATGTTAAAAGAGTCTCTTTTTATTTAATAACAATGATATTCAAGTTAGCTTGCGAGCATCTTGATTAAAATAACTTAATATTCCTATAAGCTTTGAAAGTATTGAAAAGCTTTATTTACCAAGACTTAAACAAATAAAAAAATATTTATACCAAAAGTAAAATTATTTCGCAACTCCAAGGGGTTAACGAGATTAATTGAAATTCATTCAAACACGTATTCTATTTTCACAAACTCCTTTTTCAACAAAATTCAGCGTAAACGGGGTTTAAGAGCATAACGGTCAAAGATCCAAATTGTAATAGCCCATAAAGTTAACGGGGTCAACTAAGCCCAACTATGAAAGTACAAAGGAAAACAATGAAAAAGAAGAAAAAAATAGAAATATTTAAAGAAATGTATATTATTAGTCACTCCCAAAATAATTGTTTACCATATTAAACGGATAACAATTAAATTTATAAGTGGTTTTAAGGATACGTGAATTTATTCAATACAAACGGTAAAGATTGCTAGAATAAACAAATAAAAGATGTTATAGATTATCAAACCACTTGAAAATAAGGGGGGAATGATTCTGGATTCGAAGGCAGCCTTAGTGAGGTATCCGTCTTCGATCCCGGGCTAATAATAATGAAACACTGACCAACAAACGTAAGAGCTTTGAATAACAGAAAAAAGTAATAGTGTATTTGCCTTGGTATGCGTGTTACAATATGGTCAATGAATAATCACGCCCCCTTTATATAGTAGGGGAGTCATACTCTAGGTATAATTCCATAAAGGGTAAAAAAATCTTCTGTTTAACTAATCACCGGATTTTCGCCGGTATGTGCTGAGATCCACGCCGCGATACCGGGCCGGTCATGGATATCACGGCCTCTTGTTAATCATGTTCGGTCGCCCGATAATGCTCTCTGAAGTCTTCCAAGAGTTGGATCGATATCGGGGTCATGACCCCGATATTCTCGAGGGGCGTGCCCTCGGAACCTGTCTCGACTAGTCCCTTACCTCGATTCTAGCTTCTTGTCATCACGCCCCTTACTCGATTTATGTTATCGGAGACTCGACAGTCTCATGGGTCCGGTTTTACCCGTATACAGATAGTCCCCTCATTTCTCAGAGAGTAAGTTTTACGGAAACGACGAAGAACGACATGAGTTCTCCAATCTCTTCTTCAACACGCTGCGACACAAAACGACAAAGAAATCGAAATGTCCCGTCAGTCGGGTCATAATGACCCCCAA
The DNA here is from genome assembly GCF_000390325.3 of Nicotiana tomentosiformis. NCBI lineage: Eukaryota > Viridiplantae > Streptophyta > Magnoliopsida > Solanales > Solanaceae > Nicotiana > Nicotiana tomentosiformis. Next base: position 112,154,791 of record NC_090816.1, on the reverse strand, counting down.
CGCGTATCAGTCGTCGGCAGGTCGCTCATGGATGCGAAACGGCGCGAAGCCCCTATAAATACCCCCTCTTTCGTTCATTTTTTACTTTAGACTAAACTTTTACCTTCGATCCTTCGAGATATTACTGCATTCCTTCATTCTTCAGTATTCTTACCTTCATTCTTCAAATTGCAACCTTTCTTTTACCCCTCACCTAAGCCAGTGTGCTTGATTTTCTTAGCAAGTCCTCACCCTTCATCTCCTCATTCTCCTTCATACCTTCAAATCTTTCTATCCAGATAAAAAAATCACAAAGACTTCCAAGACCGTTCCACAGAAATATGCCCCTTCTTCTACTCAGCCGACCACTAAGGTCGAGGAGATCGCCTCTGACATGGTCGTCCTTGAGAGGCGTGCTTCGGGTACGGCCACTGATGAACCACCAGTCGAGCCCCCCTTGAAAATGTTCTTCCCCGGAGGGGTGTTCGGATAATGATGACTTCAAGGTCGAAAAACCCTCCTCGGTTCAAGGCCGATGCGAGGCGGTGTCACGATACGTCTGCTCCATTACTGAGGTCGTTCTTCCTGTAGTTCGTAAGGACTACAGCTGGGCGGATAATGATGTGATTCCCAGGCCTTATGATGACATCACTAATTATGTTGAGGGATATCCCGGTGTTTACACTTATCCCTTTACATTGGTCCCGGTGGACCCGTTCATCTTGGACTTTTACAAGAGGTACAATGTATGCCTCGGCCAAATCCACCCATCGCTGTGGAAGATCGTGAACAAAATCGACTCATGTACGTTCACCGTCGATCATCTATTCCGCTTGTACAATCCCCGAATCTTCTGGGGGGGACTAATAAAGCTTGTACGTCGGGCCAGCAAGGCCCTATTTTTAAGTATCGATGAGGACCGGGATCGGGGTTAGCCAAGACGCTTTGTTCGGGTGAAGACCGTCGACCTGATACTTGCCGAGTTGAAGCCATTCCCTGAAAAGTGGAACTTATCACGTAAGTATAAGTCCTTTAACACGTTGATTTTATGTTTTATCTTCCCTTTTCTCATCGGTGTTTGCTATGGTGCAGCCCTCGCTCGAGTCCCAAATGCCATTCCTCGGATCAAGGAGTGGATCAGAGGCATTTTTTCTCAGATGCCTTATGCCGAATACTCGTGGCGCTAGCTCTAGAAGGGCCGCTGGGAGGCCCGTTCTCACGGTATGATTCATTTATCCGAGTAACTAGCACTAGACTTTCTTTTTCAACATTATGTCTCATTGCTTCTCATTTTTTTTTTGTAGGCTTGCCTAAAACCATCGAGCTTAGGCCCTTGGAAGGGGGCGAGGACCTGCCCGATGATCCTTCTGCTTTGGGGCAGTCCTGAACCATAGCAGGAGAGAAGAAAAGGAAGAGGGCCCCGAGTTCCCTAAGCTCGGAGAAGAAGAAACCGAGGAGAAGGTTAGCTCCTAAGCCAAAAGAAATCTCCAGCTCTCGAGTGCTTGAATAGGATTCGCTCTTCCGGCTCAGGGATGAGCCCTAGGAGGACGACCTTTTTGTGGTCTGCGATCCGTCCGTTCCCGAGGAGCAAGTAGCAGCCGAGGAGGAAATAACGGGGGCTAATCCCCCTCAAGTTCACGAAGCTCGTACAGAGGTGAGGGTCGAGACCTCTCAAGTTGTCGGCTCCGCCCCGCCCAGTGTAATAGAAATTTTGTGATCGCCTTCGTTCATAGAGTCCATGTTCGATGAAGCCCGAGCGACGAAGGAGCGATCTAATGAATGGGCTCATGGAGCGGATGATCCCCTCCGATGCTTATTTGATTGTGTAGACTCAACCGTCTTGGAAGACTTATCTCGATTGGGTGACTTAGAGGTGCCGATAAAAGGTCCATCCTCGGAGGTCGGTGGGTCGAACTCGAGCCCGAGGTTGATCAACCAGTTCCCTGCTCCGAGCACGTATCCTGGCCGGAAGTGATCAGTAGTTATCACCGTCCCGGAGGATGTACGGGTTCTTTCCGCCCCCGTCGGGATTGCCAGCTACTTCCGGTGCCTAGTAACCAAAGAAGACTAGGCAAAAATAAACGAGGTGCGCAACAGGCGCTGAACCAGGTAAAGTGTTATCACACTCTTTTATCTTCGGATTCAATTTTTGATGACTCTAATGTCTTTTCTTTTTCACATTCCGTAGGCCTCGGTGCTCCACCATGAAACCTTTCTCCGGTACTGGAATGAGCTTAGCCAACTCGCAGCCGAAGCCAAAGGGCTTGCTGAGAAGAGGTACATTTATAAGCTTCTCAATGAGCATCGTGAAGGAGAAGTCAAGAATCTCCGGGCTGAGTTGGACGCCGCTTAGAAAGAACAAGCCCTCCTGTTGGAACACGTAAAGATCTTTGAAGTTAGTGATGACAAGTTATACATGGCGACTAATGGTCAAAACCCGCAGGTTCAGCAGAAGCTTGATCGGATCGACGAGCTTTGAGCCGAGATGGACGATGTCAAGGCCATGACAAAAGAGTGGAAAGGCAAAAGGGACCGATTAACATCGGTAAAGGAGACTGCCGGGGAGCAGCTGGCCTCGACTGAGGTCCAACTTCGAGCTGCGAGGGAGAAAGCTGAGTGTCACAACCCAAAATCCCACCACAGACGTCGTGATGGCACTTAATCTCTAAGACTAGGTTAGCCGATTACATTTACAATTCAAGTCATTTTATTTTTTTATAATCGAAACCAACAGCGGAAATAATTATAACACCTTCCCAAGACTGGTAATACTGAGTCACGAGCTCTAATTGAGTACATGCAGTGATCCTCAAGGATCGAATATACAATATTGTTTGAATAAGAGTGGACAGTACAATAAAAATGGAAAGACTCCAAGGGACTGCGATGACCAAGCAGCCCTACCTTGAATCCTTGTGATCACACTCTAATCTTTGTCCGAATCCGATATCTCAAATGCCCGGCTCTACACAAAAATGTGCAGAGGTGTAGTATGAGTACACCACGGTCGGTACCCAGTAAGTATCAAGACTAACCTCGGTAGAGTAGTGACGAGGTACAGTCAAGACACTCACTAGTCAAATAACCTGTGCAATATAACATACAAAAATAATATAACAACAAATAGCAGTGATGGCAACAATAATCAACTTGTGACATAAACAGCAAGGCAACAGGAACACCATAAATATTGCTCAAACGAATAATAAACACAAGTACAACTAATTAATCAAGTCCTTCAAATATAAATCATTCACATATAATTCTTTCGAATAAATGCCCTCCAAATATATTTTTCAAATAAATATTATTCGAATATAAAACTCTTTCACATAAATATCTTATATCATAATCATAAATACGGGTCTTAGCCCCCTTTCATATTCTCATGGCACCTCGTGCCCATGTTTATATCACATCTGCACGGACAACTCACGTGCCCAAAATATCAATATATAAAAATCGTAGGATCAATTTATTTTCGATAAAGTAAGGTTAAAATCTTTAAATCAAATAAGAAATCAACAAAGAAATAAGTTTATTTTAGAAATCGTTTGAGTGAAGAAAAATGACATTTCAATTAAAATAAAGCATCGGATAAGCTACTGATTTGGATGTAAAACTTATTAAATTAAAATATAATAGTAATTTTCTTTTATTTAAAACAACTCAATCATTGAAAACAAGTACTACTCAGAAATACAAATCCTCGTAGTCTCGTATAAAAAAGCCAAAGCCAACACAATACAACAAGAAATACAAAACACTTAATATTAAGTCAAATAATGCATCACGGAGAACACAAGAATTTATAAATTACGGAAAAATAAAATAACCAAAGGCAAGTGCAGCCATAGATAAATATCAACAAAAGGGCACTCCCGAGGTACCACCTCGTAGTCCCAAATCATAAATAAATTTGAACAAAGGGCACTCCCGAGGTACCGCCTCGTAGTCCCAAATTATAAATAAATTCACAATCTTTCCTTATATCACCGCGGGAGCCTTCAGATTTAGTTTTAAAAATAATTTTTTCTGAAATAGCATCCCGCATTTTAGCCACTCATATCACACCGCATGGCTTCTAGTAGTTCCCCTACTAGCCACGCGTATCAAGTCCCTCCCCCACTATCTCACCGCATGCATTTCAACACCTAGACCTTATACCACCGCATGCGTATCAATATCGTAATATATCACAATTCGCACCTCAAGTGCCCGATTATCACAACATAACACAACTTGCACCTCAAGTGCTCAAATATCACAACATATTATAAATTGCACATCAAGTGATCAAATATCAAAACATATTACAAATTGCACCTCAAGTGCTCAGATATTACAACATATCACAAATTGCACATCAAGTGCTCAAATACTACAACATATCAAAAATTTCACATCAAGTGCTCAAATATTACAACTTGCCATAGAAACCAACAATACATTATTTTCCACAATAAGGAGCCCATGACTCGACCATAATGTGCACAAAATCTTAACAAAATATCCGGGAATGAACAACTCAACAAAATAATATTTCACAATTTAACACTTTGCTTCAGTATGATTTACGGCCTTTATAACTCAATACCAATTTCAACAGCATGAACGAGAAAATAATTCATCAAGGAACAATGCCCTCTTTAATCCAACTTTTTGGCAAATAGATTAATGCCTCATTTTAAATTTATTTGCAAATGAATAATCCATAATGAAATTATCTCCAGAAAATATCAACTCAACAAAAATACGAGATTCATATAAAATCAAGATGGCAATCACACCAAATCATCATATAAAAATAAATTCAACAAACAAGGATTTAGGCATGATAAATAGAGGATTTAATAAGTGCCAATAATTTTTAATTTAGTACATAAGGGCATCTAAGAATTTTAGCCGATATAATTTGCACATATAAACCAAGTACATACTCGTCACCTCGCGTACATGGTTTTCAATTACACAGTTTTTCACATAAGGCTAAATACCTAATGGGTAATTTTTTCCACTTGAGGTTAGGCAAATACTTATCTCAAACCACGCTCAACCAGTCAAGTAATCCTTTTTCTCGATTTTTCTGACTCTGATCGGCTCGAATCTAATCATAATTAATTCAATTCAATCAATAAAAATTATAGGAATAAATTCCATACGAAATCCGAAATTTAACCCAAAAATTGCCCGTGGGTCCCACATCTCGAAATCCAATGAAACTCACAAAATCCGATAACATATTCATTTACGAGTCCAAGCATACTAGTTTTACTCAAATCCGACTCCGAATCGACATCGAAATCTCAAAAAAATCATGTTATGAGATTTCTACAGTTTCCCCCAAACTTTCCATCTCAAAATACTAATTAAATGATAAAAACAATGATATATTTATGTATGCTAACCAAATCCGAGTTAGAATCACTTACCCTGATGAATTTCTTAAAACACCCATGAAATATCGTCACAAACCGAACTCCCAAAGTCCAAATGTGAAATAATACCCTAACTCTTGGCTATATAGTACACAATCTGACCTCTAATTGTGCTGACCACACATTTTTTTGTGCGGCCGCACATCCCGGGTTCTGCGATCGCGATCCAAATTGTGCGGTCCGCACCCCCTAAAGTGCGGCCGCGATTAAAATTGTGCGGTCCGCACTTTTCCTTTGCCTCAACACTCAAAAATGTGCCCCCGCACCTCCAAAAGTTCTAGAACAACATTACAATGCCGAAATGCCCAAACTCGTTCAAAACTCACTCTGAAACTTACCCGAGCCACTCGGGACCTCAACCAAACATACCAACAAGTCCTAAAATATAACACGGCCTTGCTCGAGGCCCCAAACCACATCAAACCACGTCGAAACTACGAATCACACCACAAATCGAACTCTTAAATTTTCAAATCTTCCAACTTCCAAAACTCGCGCTAAAACATATCAAATCAATCCGGAATGACTTCATATTTTGCACACGAGTCATAAATGACAAAATAAAGGTATTCAAATTTTCAGAATCGGATTTCGATCCCGATATCAAAAGTCAACTCCCCGGTCAAACTTCCAAACTTAAATTTTTATTTTAGCTATTTCAAGCCTAATTTAGCTACGGGCTTCCACATAATTTTTTGGAGACACTCCTAAATTCAAAATTACCATACAGAGCTATTTAAATCATCAAAACTCAATTCTGGGGTCGTTTGCTCAAAAATCAACACTCCGGTCAACTCTTTTCTTTTTAAACTTCCTAAATAAGAATTGTTCTTCCAATTTGATCCCGAATCATCCGAAAATCAAACTCGACCACACACGCAAGTCATAATACACATCACAAAGCTTCTTGGGACCTTAAGTCGCTGAACATAATGCTAATTCACAAAATGATAAATCGGGTCATTACATTGAGGAACGGTCCCAAAACATTGAAGACCTCCAGTCTCAACTGGACTCGGCCGTTACTGAACGGGATATCCTTGACAAGGAGCATAAAATAGACAAGTCAGCGGCAGAAATAACTAGGGTCGATGCTGCAGAGATGGTGGCCCAGTACAGAGCTAACGCTAAGGCACCCAAGATCGCCTGAAAGTCACCGTCGAATACGTGAAGTGACAGTCCCGAAGAAAGGCTCTCGAGGAAGTTTATGCCCGGGGATTCGACCCGACGGCCGAGATTGAAAATGCTAAGTGGCTCGAGGCCGAGGCCGAGGCTAAGAAGTTGGCAGATCCCTAGGATGAGGAAGGCTCCAAGGGTTCCGGCAAATCCGAGGACGGAGAAGATCACGATGGTCCCAATGACGAGGTGGTCTCCGGCGAGGATGAGGCTTAGGTGCCTTGTAGATTTTCCTTGTTTTTCGATTTTTGTATATTTTGTTGAGTCTGTTTGTCCTTTGTAAAGATCTTTATATATATACAAAGATTTTCTTTATTCCCTTTGGTAATTTTTAAGTGTGTTTCTTTTGGCTTTTTCTTTACGATTGCAAAGATTTCAAATGCCTTAGTACGTAGTAATAAGGTCTTGTTCGGAGGTTCGAAGGCTTGTTCTCAATATAATTTTACTTAAAACTCGCGGGGGCTTGGTATGACCAGAATCTTCCCCCAAAGTGGTCACATAGAAGTTTTTTAACTTATAATTTTGCTGAAGGTAGCCTTTGAACCGGTTTGGAATTTTTGAAGGCCTTATGTTTTGGTTATGGGTTTTGGACGTCTCCCAGCCGTTTCTAGGATGGACGTAGTCTTTTAATTTTGGGTGTTGCCCAATAGGCTTATTACCCCGGGCTTTGACACCCGAGCCGTTCCAGCTTGCCTAGGATGACAGTCCCCAAGTGGGGGTGGCCGTAGCCTTTAAAGTTTGGGCACTACATAATTGGTTTTTGTGTCCCCTGGCTTTGACAGCCTGAGCCATCTGAGTTTGCCTTGGATGACAGTCCCCGAGCAGGGGTGATCTCTTGGATCCGGATAGAGGTGGCCCTTGCGCTTGATGTCCTTAAGGAACAAAATATAGTAATTTTTAGGAGACAAAATATGTATTTGCAAGGTAGAAAGTTTCTTTTATTTCTATGCGCAACATACAAGATTGCAAACGTGTACAAGGTTCGTGTTATGGCCTAAGTGATCTATGTGGGAACGGTTCATTTGACCGTTTGGCCCTTACAATAAATCCTATCAACCGAGCCCATACTGTTTGAGCACAAAGTTTCTTTCCTTGCTAAATTCATTATCCGGGGGTGATGGCCCTCAGTATTCGAGGCCAATCGTAGAGAGGGCTCGGATACTGTTGATGTGACCCTCGACTCAGATTCATAGCCGGTCTTTAATTCTAAGTTAGTATGATCTACTGTTGTCTCGTTAAAAACCTTGCCGAAAAACCCATTTGGGACAATATATGTTCAAGGGGAAAAGAGTGTAACGCGTGCTTTCGGGCCTAATAATCGCATCATTCTTTGGTTGTTGCCTGCAAGTGTTAGTTCAATTCGTAATATATGTAAAGAAAAGAATGAATGGGGTCGTACCTTAGCAGTAGTTCCGTTTTAAGTGGGTCACAGTCCAGTTGTTCGGTAGTCGCTCACTGTTCCCTGCTTCGAGCTTGTATGATCCTTTGCCAGTGATCTCGATAATTAGATATAGACCTTCCCAATTCGGTCCTAGCTTACCTTAGTTCGAGTTCCAGGTGTTTTGCATCACTTTTCTTCACACCAAGTCCCTGATATTGAAGTGTTAGAGGTTGGCTCTCTGGTTGTAATAACTTTCGATCCATTATTTTTGGGCGGCCAACCTGACGAGGGCGGCCTCGTGCCTCTTGTCCAACAGTTCCAGGCTCGTGCTCATGGCCTCGTTGTTTGACTCTTCAGTCGTATATCAGAACCTAAGATTCGGTTCTCCTACTTCAACCGGTATTAGCGCTTCGTCACTGTAGACAAACAAGAATGGGGTGGCCCCGGTAGTATATTTTGAGGTGTATTATATGCCCACAAGACTTCGGGGAAAATTTCTTTCCATTTTCCTTTGGAGTCGGTCAACCTCTTCTTAAGATTTTGGAGTATGGTTTTGTTCGTAGATTCCCCCTGTTGTTCCCAATAGGGTGATAGGGTGTCGATAAGATCTTTTTGATCTTATGGTCCTCGAAAAATTTACTCACTTTATGGCCGATGAACTGCTTCCCATTGTCGCACACGATCTCGGTAGGCATTCCGAACCGGCATATTATGTGGTCCCAAATAAAATTAATAACTTCTTTGTCCTTAAATTTCTCAAATGCCTGGGCTTCCACCTATTTAGAAAAATAGTCAGTCATAAACAATATAAATTGAGCCTTACCGGGTGCCCATGGTAGGGGGCCGACGATGTCCATTCCCTATTTCATGAACGACTAGGGTGACAGGACCGAATGTAGTAGCTCCTCGTGCTGATGAATCATCGGTGCATGCCTCTGACATATGTCATATTTTCTCACGAACTCCTTTGCGTCTTTCTCCATGTCGATCCAGTAGTAGCCGACTCTAACTATCTTGCGAACCAACGATTCGACACCTGAATGGTTCCCGCAGGTGCCTTCGTGAACTTCTCTCAAAAATATTCGATATCTCCTGGTCCCAGACATATGGTGAGAGGGCCATCGAATGTTCTCTTGAATAAGGTATTGTCTTCAGACAAGTTGAACCTGGCCGTTTTTGTGCGTAGAGCTCTCGATTCTTTAGGATCTGAGGGCAGTTTTCCGGTCTTCACGTAATCTATATGCTTGTTTCTCGAATGTCAGGTTAAGATTGTCGAGTTTATCTCGGCGTGAATTTCTTCTACTACCGATTTCATGAGTTGTACGACCGTTCTCAAGTTAAATTCATCATCGTCAATCGACGGTCCTAAGTTAGAATGAGCATCGGCTTTGCTGTTTTGATCCCGAGGTACATGTTGCAAAGTCCATTCCTTAAACTTGTGTAATGTTACCTGTAGTTTGTCCAGGTACCTTCACATTTGTTCTTCTTTGTCCTCGAACGTTCCATTGACTTGGTTCACCATAAGGAGGGAACTACACTTAGCTTCATTCACCTCTTCCCCTAGGCTTTTAGCCAGTTCGAGACCTGCAATCATGGCCTCAAACTCGGCCTCGTTGTTAGTCAATTTTACAGTTCTAATAAATTGATTAACTGCATTACCCGTTGGCGGCTTCAATACGATGCCAAGTCCCGACCCCTTTGCATTCGAGGCACCGTCCGTAAAGAGGGTCCAAATTCTGGAAGAGGTCCCCGAGTTCAACAACAACTCTTTCTTAACCTCGGGTATTAGGTCCGACATGAAGTCGGCCACGAAGTCCACCCAAATTTGATATTTGATGGCGGTTTGGGTTGATATTCGATATCGTACCCGCTAATTTCCACGGCCAATTTGGCCAATCGTCCCGATAGCTCGAGCTTATGTATTATGTTCCTTAATTGGTAAGTAGTCAATACACATATGGGATGGCATTAAAAATAATGTTTTAACTTCCTGGAGGGGCTTAGCAAAGCAAGCGCCAATTTTTCCAGGTGAGGATACCTTGTTTCGACCTCACCTAGAGTCCTGCTAACATGGTAGATAGGAAATTGCATACCTTTCTCGTCCCAGACTATGACTCCACTTACCGCTATCTCGGATAACGCTAAGTATAGGTATAACTATTTATCTGCCTTCGGAGTATGAAGCAAAGGCGGGCTCGAAAGTTACCACTTGAGTTCTTCCAAGGCTTGTTGAAACTCCGGGGTCCATGGGAAATTATTCTTCTTCTTCAATAACGAGAAAAATCAATGGCTCTTGTCGGAGGACCTTAAAATAAATCGGCCCAAAGCGGATATGAGCTCGGTTAACCTTTGAAAGGCCTTGACATTTGTCACACCCCAAACCTGGGGAGGCGTGGCTGGCACCCGGTGTCAAGCTGGCCCGAGCGAACCACTTTGTAACTCATGATCGTTCGACCAAAACTAGAACGTACATAAGTCGAGTTAACTGAACTCATTCTTTTTGTAACTATCATGGGCCCACATGGCCACTACTCATAATGTACAACTGTAAGTGGAAAAATATTGTATCACTGAATCATTTTTTTCTTAAAATATGAATACATATGGGCCGTCAAGGCCTCTGACATACTGTACAAAATGAATCTCTATATACAAAGCCTCTAAGATTAGTTTACATCAAATAGGACAGGGTACCGGTCTACCCATAAGTCTTTAGCAAAACTCTGACACGATGACTCATAGACTCGGCTGCACTCCAAATGAGGTAGAGTCTTACTGATCCTTTGCTGAATGCCAATCGCGTCTACTATGAGGGCTCGTCAAACTGATTATATATACATGCATGCATGAATGCAGTATCCACAACAAAAGGACGTCAGTACGAATAATGTACTGAGTATGTAAGGCAGAACTGAAACATAACAATAAGTCAACATTAATTAAAGACATATAAGAATCAACCTAAATCTCTGAAGTGCCACCGTATATGCATACTTATTATACTCATATATATACAATGCTTCTCTTTGAGACTATTATCCATATCATATGATGCATGACTACCCAACTGATCAGTGGTAACTGCCCGACCGGCCATAGCGCGGTGGTAAATGCATGACTGCCCGACCGGCCGTAGCTCGGTGGTAAATATATAACTACCTAACTGGTCGTAGCTCGGTGATAAATGTATGATTGCCCGACCGGCCGTAGCTCGGTGGTAAATATGTAACTGCCCAATCGGTCGTAGCTCGATGGTAAATAAATATGCATGTCTGCCCAACCAGTGATAAATAATGATACATAACTGCCCAACCGGTGGTAACTGCTCAATCGGCCGTAGCACGGTGGTAAATGATTATGCATGAAGATGCGTGTACATGTATCACTATATTATAAACATTAACATCTTTATCAAATACCTCAATAGAGACTTAGGAATATGTTTAGACATGCTTGAATATCACTTTACAGGAATGAATAATATAGATATCCTTAACTGCTAAGAGTAGTACCACTTATGGAATAGCATTACGGTTACGTATCGTTACTTGGATCATGCCAAAAGAAGGAAGAATTAGCTTTAACATACCTGGAGTAGGAAAAAATCCGTATGATATTCTTGCTCGAATTCTTGTTGAAGCAGAAATGTCACATTACTAAGTTGCCAGTAGTAGGACAAGAATGGCATAGGCTCTATCCTAGTTCTAGTGCACATGTGATTACCTGCTGTTTATCTAACTTCTTAAATTTTGAAAAGATGGCATTTCTCAAGAATTCAAGATTAGATATAAGTAGTAATTGCATGTTTTCCACCTTACGGCTTACACCTCTCAACTCATTATTGACCGCTAACATTTCATGATGCTTAATCCTGAAAAGTTGGTGACACATCATCTATAACTCATGGATGTCCAAGCACTACTAAAGATAGTAACTGAACAACCATTATACAGTTGTTCAAAAGAGACACAAAGTCATCTAAAAGGAGTTAAACACTCTTATAGGCGGAGTCAATGAAATAAGGATACTTTATGACACCATTTGCAAGGACAAGAAGCATGTCGATCAGCTCTTCGTTTAACAAAATGAAACAAAAGAAGAGTGCAAAAAGGAGTTCTAATGATGAAATTTAATTTAATCTACACTTTGCTAAACTTTTCTCTTTCATGTGTATTAGAATGACATGTCTTGTACTTAGTAGATTAGGTTGCCACCTATTTAAAATTGATCAAGAGTCATTTGGTTAAAGAGTGACTTGCTGCTACTTTGGTCTTTTCCATCTTTATCCAAATAATTTATTAATTAAGTGACTAATATCCCATTACCCAATAATTAACCAATTACCCGCATAATTAAGAATTGACTTAAATTACTTAAAATTCTACTCATTTTTAATATACTATCATTGTCATGTGGTACCATATAAAATCAATACATACATTATTATTTCATTAAAACATCGATGTAAAAAAAAGCACATATTTTCTCAACTTCTAGTTTTCCTAATCTCATATAAAGAGTACAAATTTTCGTACGCTTAATTCTTAAAATGGTAAAAAGATAACCTTCTTTTCTTGTGAGAAAATAATTTATATCTTTACAATAAAGAAAATCTCATAAACTTCCTCATATCATGTGTATAATTTAAAATATATTCGAAAGTAGCAATATTAATAACTATATAAAATCATATTTATCAAACTTTTTACAAAAATGTTCCACTCAATATAAATACCATATCAAAATATATCTAACGGTATCAAGGTTGTTAAACTTACGGGGTCTTATGGTCATAATTCATATGTAGAAAAGTACGGGATGTAACAACATTGTCCACCACGGTAATGTCCTCTATGGCATTGATTTTATCGTGATTGATCTCGATTCCCCTGTTAGAGACCATAAATCCGAGAATTTATCGGAACCGACTCCGAATGCGCATTTCTCTGGGTTCAGCTTCATATTGTAATTCTACAATATGTTGAAGGTTTCCTGCAAATGTTTCAAATGGTCCTCTGCTCGCAGGGACTTAACTAACATATCATCAATGTAAATCTCCAATGATTTTATTATTTTCTCTTCGAGCATCTGATTTACTAGTTGGATTCTTATCGTGCGTTCTATGTATTCTAGTAACTAAATATCTGTATTTCATTCTCTCACAGATGGTGAGGACTCGTTCTACCGGTCAAGAGGGTCAGCCACCAGTTCGAGCCGCGAGAGGCCGAGGCCATGGTAGGGGCAAAGGTGCATCCCGTACAGTAGCTTGGGCAATACCTGCAGATCCACCGGTTGTCCCAGATCGGGACCAGGTTCCAGTTGTTGATGCACCAGCTCAAGCACCACCTGTGCCTATTATGATTCCAGGCCTTCAGGAGGCCTTAGCTCAGATTCTGACAGCGTGTACTGGCCTTGCTCGGGCAATCTCTATTTCGATGGCCGCAGCCACTTCTCAGGCCAGGGGAGGCACTCGGACTCCCGTCGCTCGCACACCCGAGCAGGTTATTCAGGGACTTCAGACACCGGAGGCACCACCAGCCCAGCCGGTTGTAGCTGCACAGGATTATGTGGTTTCTGCTATGTCTGAGGATGATCAGCGTAGGTTGGAGAGATTTGGGAGACTCCAGCCACCACCTTTCAGTGGCACAGAGAGAGAGGATGCTTAGGACTTATCGGACATGTGTCAGAGGATACTCCGTACTGCTGGTATTTTGGGTACTTGTGGGGTCTCATTCACTACCTTTCAGTTTTTTGGGGCTGCACTCAGATGGTGGGAAACTTACGAGAGGCGCAGGCCTGTTGGCGCAACACCCCTTACTTGGCAACAGTTCTCCGTTCTTTTTCTGGAGAAGTTTGTACGTGAGTCCCGCAGAGAGGAGCTGCACAGGCAGTTTGAGTAGCTTCGCCAGGGTGAGATGTCTGTTACACAATATGAGATGCAGTTCTCCGAGTTAGCTCATCAAGCAGTCTGGTTGGTTCCCACATACCGAGAGAGGATCATGAGGTTTATAGATGGCTTCGGTTTTCAGCTTCGATTGCTTATGACTAGGGAGAGAATATCTGGGGTTACCTTTGATAAGGTTGTCGACATTGCTCGACAGATTAAGATGGTTCAAGGTCAGAAGAGGACTGATAGGGAGGCTAAGAGGCCTCGTGGTCAGGGTGGTTTCAGTGGTGCTCCTCAGAGAGGTCAGTTTCAGCAGGACCAGTTTCAGCAGGGTCAGTCATCATTCAGTGCATTGCCAGCACAGGGTTCTCATTATGCCCCGCCCGCTCAAGTATCCTCGGGTAATTCTTTTAGGCATTAGGAGTAATAGTTTTGTCAGAGGAGGGGTTGTTTCGAGTGCGGGGATTTTGGTCACATTGCGAGATATTGCCCTAGGATGTTGGGTGGGACTTCGCAGCGGAGTACTCAGCCTCCGACTACAGCACTAGTTACCTCACCACCCGCCCAGCCAGCTAGGGATGGAGTTCAGCCAGCTAAGGGCGGAGCCCAATCATCTATGGGTCGCCCGAGAGGGGGAGGCAGATCAGGGGGTGACCAGGCCCGTTTCTATTCCCTCCTAGCCAGGCCAGACGCTATTGCTTCAGATGCTGTGATTTCAGGTACGTTCTTCTGTTAGACTCATTCGAGGACAAACGTTTGCTTAAGAGGGGGAGAATGTAACGACCCGGCCAGTCGTTTTGAATATTATAATCCCGTTCCCTTATTTACTACTCAATTTATGTCTTGCAATTGATTTATGAATTATCGGGTTGGTTTGGGTCCGGAAGGAACTCGGAGTGAAATGAGGCACTTAGTCTCATAATTGAAAAATGTAAGTTAGAAAAGTGGACCAGATATGGACCTATGTAAAAAACGATCTCGGATTTGAATTCCAATGGTTCTGTTAGCTCCGTTAGGTAATTTTAGACTTAGGAGTGCGTCTGGAATGTGATTTGGAGGTCCGTGGTAGAATTAGGCTTGAATTGACGAAATTGGAAATTTGGCGATTTCGGCTGGCAGTGGAATATTTTGATATCAGTGTCGGAATGGATTTTCGGAGGTTGGAGTAGCTTCGTAGTATCATTTGTGATGTGTGTGCAAAATTTGAGGTCATTCGGACGTGGTTTGGTTGGTTTCGGCATCGGGTGCCGAATTTGGAAATTTAGAAGTTCTTAGGCTTGAATTCGAGGGTAATTTGATGATTTGGTGTTGTTTCGAGTGATTCGAAGGTTCGAATAAGTTGGTATGCTGATATATGACTTGTTGGTATTTTTGGTTGAGGTCCCGAGGGGCTCGGGATGATTTCGGATGAGTATCAGGGAGTTTGGAAGTTGGAAAATACAGCTGGAGCTGCCATTCTGGTGTGTCCGCACCTGCGGATTGGGAACCGCAGGTGCGATGATCGCAGGTGCGTGGGAGGCTCGTAGATGCGGAGATGGTCGGAGATGCGAAGAGTGGATCACACATGCGGGCTCGCAGGTGCGAGGAGACTGCCGCAGGTGCGAAGTCTGGTCAGTTAAGTGGAATGCGCAGGTGCGCACCGGTGTCCGCAGATGCGGACAGTGCAGGTGCGAGAAAGGGTCCGCAGGTGCGGAATCCTGGGGCAGATCCTATATATCACACTTCGCGAATTTTGGTGCGTTCTTCACCATTTCTATTCGGTTTTTGGAGCTTATGGGAGAGTTTTGAAGAGGGAATCAAGGGGGTTTCATTGAGGTAAATTACTTGAGCCCTAATACTTGTATATATGGTGATTTCCCGTTGTTTAATCGTTGTAATTGGTGAAAATGAGGGGTTAGGGCTTGAGATTTTGGAGAAGTAATTTAAGAATTTGAAGAACCAAATGATGTCGGATTTTGATGAATTTTATATGGTTAGACTCGAGAGAGGACAAGGTTTATTATTCTGCTATTTTTGACTGATTTCGAGACGTGGGCCCGGGGGTCGGTTTTTGGTCGGTTTTGGATTTTTGGCATATTTTATAGTTTTTCTTGTGGAATTTATTCCATTGCCGTATATTGATGGTATTGTACTGATTGTGATTGGATTCGGAGCATTTGGAGACCGAGTCTAGAGACGAGGGCATTCCGGAGTAGAATTTTACGCTGTTAAGGTAAGTAACAGTTTTAACTCTAGCTTTGAGGGTATAAAACCGGAGATTTGACATCACGTGATTGTTTGGAAGTGATACCCATGCTAGGTGACGAGAGTGTGGGTGTGCACTGTGAGGGATTTAGACTTGGTCCATCCCGTGAGGCCTAATGGCTATTATCTGTGGTTATGTGTTTAATTGTTGTTGAGTTTGTTAGCCTTCATGTTATAGATCATGCTTAGACTTTATTCATGCTCACATTATTTGTACTCAGTCATAGAAATTATTGTACCTATTTACCTCAGTCTCTATTATTTGCTAATATGCGGTGATACTTGATGTGGGTTGTGTTCCCTTATTTGTTGGTGATGATGAGGCTAGTGAGGTACATGATTGAGTGAGGCCGAGGGCCTGGTTGTGAGAATATTAATACCATAGCGTGTGAGTTATCCGCGTAGTGTGTGAGTTGACTGTGCGGGTCCAGGTATTAATACCATAGAGCGCGAGTTGTCCGCGTAGCACGTGAGTTGACCGTGCGGATCCAGGTATTGATATGATGGCACGTGAGTTGTCCGTGCTTAGCGCTTGAGCTTTGGGAGCCCCTCCGGAGTCTGTACATACCCCTAGTGAGCGCAGAGTGTTGAGTGTTTTGAGTATTAAGTGCTGAGTACGAGTGATGAGTGATGGAGTGACATTGCTGTGAGGTTGTATTTATTTGTGTTGTTGCTGCATTTATCTGTTAAAATTCTTTGTGGCATTTACTGAGTTATGGAATTTACCTGTTTATTTCTGTTTATTTTTAAATTGTGAAAAATAAATAACTGGACTGTTTTACTTAGCTCGTCACTATTGCTCAATTCCTTAGTTATTTCTGTTACTTGCTGAGGTGGTTGTACTCATGCTACACCCTGCACTTTATGTGCAGATTCAGGTGAGTTAGAGCGCGGCGATCATTGAGTTCAGGCCGGCTATCGTTGGAGACTGCAAGGTAGCTGCTAGCGTCCGCAGGACCTTGTTACTCCTTTTATCATTTCCTCTTTTGGATTGTATTGACAGTTAGACAGTTTCATTTCTTAGTTCATAGATTTAGACGCTCATGACTTAGTGACACCCCGATGTTTGGGGCTCGTTTTTGTATTTTTAAAATTATATTTAGAGTTGATTTAGTTTATGAGAAATTCAAATGTTGAAATATTTTATTAAATTCTTATAATCGATTTAGTAGAAATATTTTGGGAAGTAGGCTTGCCTTGTAATACGATATGCGCCATCACGACCATGGTTAGATTTTGGGTCGTGACACCTGGTTACCCGGATCCATCCGAATTTGGTTGTACCTGGAATAAGCATCGAGAAAAATGAGGATCTCATGGCCGGCCGTGGCGTCGATCATGCGATCAATGTTGGGCGAAGGGAAAGAGTCCTTGGGGCATGCCTTATTCAAGTCTTTGTAGTCTATACACATTCTTAATTTATTCCCCTTTTTAGGGACTACCACTACGTTTGCTAACCAATCCATGTACTTAACCTCCCGAATTGATCCTATTTTAAGGAGTTTCGATACCTCGTCTTTGATGAATGCATGCTTGACCTCAAATTGAGGCCTCTTTTTTTGTTTGACCAGGTGGAACGTCGGATCGAGGCTCAGCTTGTAAGTAGTTATTTCCGGCGGGATCCATGTCATGTCAAGGTGGGACCAAGCGAAACAATCTATGTTAGCTATAAGGAAATTAAAGAGTTTTTTTCCTGATCTCGGGGATTAACCCCTTGCCCAGGCATACCTTACGATCAGGTAGGTGCTCGATCAATAAGACTTTCTCCAATTCCTCGATCGTTGATTTGGTGGTGTCAGAATCGTTAGGGTATATGAAAGACCTGGGAACTCTGTAGTCATCATCCTCACCCGTCCCCTGTCTTTCTGGTTCGGTCGGGGCCGACGTCGGTGATTTCTATTTGGCCTCTTCCTTGGTGACCAAACTCGGACCCTTTGGTGTCGAAAGTGCGGATACCGAGACCATATCGTCGACCGCGAACATCTTCTTTACGGCCGGCTGCTCCACGTAAATTGTTTTAATCCCTCAAAGCATTGGGTATTTCAACACCTGGTGCAGCGTCGAGGGCACTACTATCATGTTGTGTATCCACAGCCTCCCTAACAGAGCATTATATCTCATATCTCCTTCGAACACGTAGAACTTTGCTTCTTGGATGGTTCCGGCGGTGTTCACCGGTAGTGTT
Organism: Nicotiana tomentosiformis; assembly: GCF_000390325.3. NCBI lineage: Eukaryota > Viridiplantae > Streptophyta > Magnoliopsida > Solanales > Solanaceae > Nicotiana > Nicotiana tomentosiformis. Next base: position 112,136,501 of record NC_090816.1, on the reverse strand, counting down.
ATCTCCCATTTAGTGGTCTCACATGACATGTTGAATCCGTTTAGAACTCGGACTGCAGACACAATTTGGTCTTGAAGACCCAGCTGCTATATGACTCTCGATCTGATGATATTGGCCGAGCTACCTGGATCAATTAGCATACGTTTAACTTGAGATTTATTTATGAGTACAGATATTACCAGTGCATCGTTGTATAGCTGCACGATGCCTTCAGCGTCCTCGTCGTTGAAAGATAAGGTTCCCTCTGGCACATAATCTCGAGTCCATTTTTCCCTTGTGATGGATACTTTAGTGTGCTTTAACATTGCCTCTGGTGGGTGTCGACCCCACCAATGATCATGTTAATGACGTGTTGAGGTTACTCTTGTTCGATCTGTTTATTAGAGTCCCTATTCCTAAAATGATTTTTGGCTCGATTGCACATTAGGTTGGGGTACCTTTGGGCTGGATCAGACTATAAAAGTCGAGGCTATTTGGTGTCTTTAATGCGCCCGATGAAAGATACGATGTCATGCAACATCGACGTTGAAGTTGTACTATGATAACTTCAGTGCTTCTATCGAAACCGCTTCCACTCATGAGTCCCTGGTTATTTTGACCTCAATCGCTTCTCCTTTCACTTCTCACAGGGTTTTGCCCATGCCCATTTCCTCTTCGGTCTCCATTGTATGGTTGATATCGGTCCCTATTTGATCGTGGTTCACGATCAATGTCTCTTTAGGATCTGTCAATAGCTATGACGGGATAAACGGACCCTGAAGGGGCCCCAAGCTGATCATCTTTGACCCTAATTTTTGATTGATACTGGTTATATACGTCGGCCTAAGTTACAGCCGGATATTCTTTCAGTTTTTGCTTCAACTGTTATGAAGCCAATGAGCTCCAAGTATTGAGTCCCTGGGTGAAGGCTTGGAGCCGGGACATCTCATTATCTCTCTGTTTCACTTTGAAAAGGTCCAACTTCCTGGTTTCGATCTTGATGGCCCCGACGTGTGCTTTCATGAAGGAGTCTCCAAGCATAGCAAACGACTCAATAGAATTAGGGGGTAAATTGTGATACCATATCATAGCTCCATTTGACAAAGTTTTCCTGAACTTTTTCAGCAAGACGAACTCGATCTCATCATCCTCCAAGTTGTTCCCTTTGATGGCGCACGTGTAGAAGATCACATGCTCGTTTGAGTCAGTTGTTCCGTTGTACTTAGGAATTTTGGGCATGCGAAACTTCTTTGGGATTGGCTTCGGAGTTACGCTCGGAGGGAAATGTTTATGAACAAACTTTTTGGAATCCAGGCCCTTCAATATCGGTGGTGCTCCTGAAATTGTAGGTTTCCACCTTTTTGTCATTGGCTTCGATTTTCTTTTCTCCCGATTCTACCCGTTTTGTCAGTTCCTCGAGCATTTTTATGATCTCGGGGGTTAGTATCGGGTTCAGCTTCACTCGGCCTCTCCGTGATTGGTTCATTTCAGCGAGTGATTTCTCGGGACGGCTCGGGCTCAACTCTGCTGGGGGCGCGAATTTGGTTCTGCAATTGGGCTATCGCTGCCTGTTAGGCCTGTAGCATTTCGAAGATCACTCGCAAGTTGATCCCATCTCCTTCACTGTCGTGTGTATTTTGGGTTGCCGATCGGACTCCCCCGCGGACGTTGTTCTCAGGATCGCTAAGCATATTCATATTAATGGCTACATGTGAGTTAGCATCGATCGGGTCTGCGATCGGAACTCCGCTGGGATCGACAGGGGGAACCTCGTTACTAGGTACCATATTGTTGTTCTCGTCGTGGTGACCGAACTGAGCATCCACGTTTAGAGGTGCAGATTGGGAGTACGCCATTTTGAATTTTGACCAGATATTAAATACACTTCAAAGAATAAGTGTAAAATATGGTGCGTTATGGAAATTTGTATCAAATTGCCACTATTATCCTTAGCCCCACGGTGGGCGCCAAACTGTTTACCCTAAAAAAAAGGATAAGAATTAAATTTGTAAGTGATTTTAATGATACGCAGATTTATTCAATACAAGCAGTAAAGATTTCTAGAATAAACAGATAAAAGATGTTATAGATTATCAAACCACTTGAAAATAAGTGGGAATGATTCTGGACTCGAGGGCAGCCTCAGTGAGGTATCCGTCTTCGATCCCGGGCTTGTAATAATGAAATACTCACCAACAAACGTAAGCGTGTTGAATAGCAGAAAAAGTAATAATATATTGCTTTGTTATGCGTGTTACAATATGTTCAATGAATAATCAGACCCTCATTTATATAGTAGGGGAGTCCTACTCTATATACAATTCCATAAAAGGTAAAAAATATTTCGTTTAACTAATCAATGAATTTTTGCCGGTACATGCCGAGATCCACGCCGCGATACTCGGCCGGTCACAGATATCACGGCCTCCTGTTAATCATGTTCGGTCGCCCGATAATGCTTTGTGAAGTCTTCCAAGAGTTGGATCGATATCGGGGTCACGACCCCGATATTCTCGAGGGCGGGCGTCGTGCCCTCGGTACTTATCTCGATAAGTCCCTTACCTCGATCCAAATGATTGTTATAGAATGATAATATATATATTGCATACTTTTTGGCTAGCAATGATAATTAATTTTTTTCGACTAGCCAATTTTGTAGTTTGCCCAAATATTTTGTAGACAAAAATTTAAAATGGCTTTATGAGAACAATGACACGTCCATCAAAGTTCACACGTGTGGGCTAATTGGTTTTTTCTTTACCGCATGCGACAAAAGTAGTACAGTCAAATGACAAAAATAGCCCCACAGGAAACGGTATTTGATGGGGAACTGTTGAACAGAACAATCACATTTGTAGTTACTGCTTATTTCCAAACAGGTTGATCCCGCTTCTGTTTCTGGACCACCCTATCCTCAAAAAACGGTAAATATTTATTTATATAATAATACATAAAAAGTAATAAATGCCACGACATTTGCTAATTATACGATTTTTTTTTTAAAATAGCAATAAATTAATTTGAATTTTTTAAATCGCTTGATTTAATGCAGGTAAATAAACATCAGGCGTGAAAAAATTATTTTGTCTTAGTGTACGTGCAGTAGATTTCTTATGAAGTTTGTGTGAATTGATTGTTGAATTAAATCTTTATAATTTACGTTCATATTTATATATCGCAAAAACATTACGGAATTAGTCTTCATGTATATATAGCAATAGAGACGTTTTTAACCCGGAGATGACGGATGCGATTGACAATTTCACCATTCCAATAAGGCACACCGCAACACATGAACTTGTAGGTATGCCCGGTTTTGGTTTGCGGTGTCTCTAAGGTATGCCCAAAATTCATCAATAACATTTATACCTAAGTTTTCAAATTGATATTTATTTTGAGTACGTGATTAATAAACACAATATTGCAACACATAAAAGTAGGAGTGGCAAACGGGAGTGTCGGGTTGGATATGGTTCGGGTCGTAATGAAAAAATGAATAAATTATTCGATCCGATCCATATTTAATACGGATAAAAAACGAGTTAACCGACGGATAATATGGGTAACCATATTATCCATGACTTCTTGAATATGAACACTTTTGGGATAATTCCTAGTCTCCCAAACTTGAAGAACCCCAATTTGAAGCTTTACAAATGTTAAAGTTAAACACATTAGTTATCCATTGGTTATCCATTTTCTAAATGGATAATATGGTTCTTATCCATATTTGACCCATTTTTAAAAAGTTCATTATCTAACCCATTTTTTAATGAATAATATGGGTGGTTAACTGTTTTCTTTTAACCATTTTGCCACCCCTACATAAAAGAGAGAACACTAATTCTAAAGAATACTATTTTGAGGGACTGAAAAACCATTAGGGCAACTCTAACAATTTTGAGTAATGTCATTTTTTCTTTAGCACAACTTCTTCGCCATTTAAACGAGACAATTGAAAATTATACTTCTACTTTGTTACTCTCTCTTATTTGAATATGTAGTCGAATTTCTACAATAGGTGAAAAAACTTATAGACAATTTCTTTGCCCTATGTTTTTTGATTTCTCATTCGTTACCTGATACTTGTGTGAGCTCGATTAAATTTGAATTTGTACCGAAAAATCTTACATTAGAAGGTAAAAAGCTTTCAAAAACTCTGATTATGGACGAAGGATAATTATTACTGACACCCTCAATCTAGATTAGTGATAACTATATCGTGAAAACAAAAGATATTAGTTGAACATAATAGCTTTGTTTTTCTACTTTCTTTCTTTACTCCGTTTTCTTTTTCTTTTAAAACTATGATGATCACGTTGGGAAACTATCAAAATTGAATGAAGAAAGAAAAAAAAAATCATGAATGTATCCCTAAGGGAGATCGTAGAAAATTCCCTTTCGATCTCCATCAACTTCATTGCAATTATTGCTGAAAGAAAATAGAAATCCACATTTTTTTCCTATAAAGAATAATGAAGAAAACCAACCTAGTTTTATAGGGTTTATTTTCCCATTAAATTTCAAGTTCTGTGTGTGGGGAGGGATAGAGAGTTGGCAGGTTGGTATAGAAAGTCTTGCGATATACACATATAGGATTTAATTTATAAATGCTGTAATTATGAAAAATCTTCACATTATTAGTGTATTTCTTGTGTTATAGTCGCGGGTGGACGAAGGGGCGCCTCAATGAATATGGTGGCCTAAAGCCAAACTTCAATAAGAGGCCTTCCCTCCAAAGCGACAAGGTTTAAGAAAAAACAACAAGGACCCTAATTTTTTTGTCTTAAAAAAGTAAGAAACCTCATAAATATTCTTATTTAAAGTTTATTTTTCAAACTTTTTGAGATGTAAACTTATGAGTAATAATTTTGTACAAATGATTTCTTCTAAAAAAAAGTTTAATTGATAATATAACTAATTTATTTAATTTCTCACCGTATATTACTAATTTGAAGTAAGATTTTATAAATTTTAATTTTAAGAAATTTCTATATCTTCCACTTATACTATTTTCCCAAACACTTTTCATCTGAAAACATAAGTCATAGTGGCTATCATATTTTTAAACAGTCAAGGATAACTAATTTTGTAGGGCAAAATAGAAAATTTATATAATAAAATCTAATTTAAGTTATCGTAATATCGAAATAACCTTTCGCTACTTAAATATACTTATTGTAATACTTGAAAACTTAAAGAAAAAAACAAAAAGAGAAAGGTAAAAAGATGTTTTTAGTACTCTCAAGTTTGTAACAAGAGAATATAAAAGTGTAATACTCATTTTTCGAAGAGAAAGCTAAAAAAGATAAAAATAATTACATGGGCCCATTGATGAGATTAGCTATCAAAATGTAAATGAGGCAAGAAAATATTAGCAAAATGACACATTTGCTTAAACGGTTATTTCATTTTTCATTTCAATGAAAATTACACTTAATTTCTTCTCAAACCACTCACTAATTATTCTTTAGGAATATTAACATATATACCTATTACTAATTAAAAAAAATACCTATTACTAAAATAAAAAGGCCCCCCACGAATATGAGACCTAAAGCAATCGTTTGGGCTCCTTCACCCTTCAGTCGCCTCTGGACGGATGAAATACTAGGTTCATATGAATTCAGTACTTTCGATACATAATATAAATTTATATGTAACATCAACTAAACTTACAGTGAGTGATAGATATTAACCCACAACTTATACGTTAAGTTTGGTGCTAAGAATCTTAAAGTTTGAATATATAGAGCTTGAATGCTGGATTCACCTATGGCCCCTCACTTGTAGTATGTTATTTGGCCTTGTTTATTTGTCAGGTTATTAATTCTACTTATTATGAATACTTAGATGTAATTATCCTCTAAGCGAGTTAATAATATATAAATTCTTTTATATATATATATATATATATATATATATATATTTCTGAACATCACTGCGTAAGGCCATGCCTGCTTGAGAGGGAAACATCCTCGCAGGAACACAAGGGCCCCTCCTATCTGTACAATTCTCTCATCTCAGTTTTTGGTCTTAAAAAATCAATTTTATATTATTCTGTTTACTTAAACAAATAATAATATAAATTTAAATTCAAAACAATTAAAGAAATAAAAAGGAGAAGTGTTGATTAACCCCTAATTAATCCCTCATCATAAGAACTTAAAGAGACAACTAATTAATGAGGCAATGGATTGGAATCTCTAATTAAAAATTAGAGAGTGATGGATCTACCCTTAATCACACGTACGCGGAAACCTATAGAGACAAAACACTTTGTTTTAGTGAGAGAAATTGTTAAGCAACATCTTAATCCCTCCACCACCATATCCACTATCCTACCCAACGGAAGAAAAAAGAGAAAATTCCTAAAGAGGGACAATCTTTCTTTTGAGATAATATAAAGAGAGATGCCATATTTTAAAAAATATTTCAAAACAAATAAAACTTGAAGGACGAAAATGAGAGGTTTTTTAAGACAGTAAAATAAATACAGTCAAATCTCTTAATAACAATCGCATTTGTTCCAATATCTTTTGACTTTTATAATGAATGTCTTTTATACACCTATAACAACATTTGACGTTTTACTATTTTTTGGCTGTTATAAATAAAACTTATCTAAAAATTAATTATTATTTAATATTAATTACATATAAAAGATAAAAAAATATTCAAATTTAAAATATCAAAAGATATGCATATTTCACCATGAAAATATTGAAAAAAGTTAATACATTATTAATAAATTCATAACTAAACGTATAAAGATTTAAACTCTAATGCACATATTTTAAAGCTATTAGAGAAATAAAATCTTTCAAGATTGATGGAAGAATTTTATAATTGTAGCTGTTTTGTAGATTTTATTCTCTAACTACCAATATAATGCTTGAATTTACGAAGATTTGTGTCCAAATTTCCAGCAAAAAGATATCCAACGGAAAATATGTCATGGGCAAATTTTCAAATCTTATGTCTTATGCAAGATATAAACTTTGTTAAATGAAAAAGATTGTGTGCATAATTTTAGGGCTATTATTAGTAATCTTAAAGATTTTATATGGTTGTTATAGAGGGTAATTTTATAATGAACGTTCTGCTATTAATATGGATGTTGTTGTTATAGGTAAAAAGTTATTAAAAAGGGGTAAAATATAACTTAAAACATTATGAGGAAAACTTGACATGCTTGTTATATAGGAATATTGTTATAAAGAGTTGTGATTGTATAGTAATTTTCTTGAAATTTTGAATTATCGCAGAGTTGTAAGAAAAGAATTCCTCCTCTGCAATTACAAAATGACCTAACAATCGATTGAGAGATTAAATGATAAATTTATAAATAATATTCTGCATGTTTAACAAATAGATTTAATAAAATTCTTTGGCACATCCCCTCATTATATGGGGGCTATTAAACATACTCTTTGTTAATTAAAGGAATTTTGTGATACGAGGGAGGGCGGGCTCAAAGGAAAGTCTAGCAAAACTCTAGGTTAGCAAGCTATTGAAAAAGAGGTTCACATGATATTTTAAGAAAATCTTACAGTGAAACATCAAAAAAAATAATAAAGAGTTTTATAACATATAATACTTGTTCACACTATTATGTTTGGTGAACAATATATGTCATAGGCTTAGGTTGTGACAAATATAGTATTAAAACCTAATGCTCCCTCACTACGAGGTAAGACAAGCTTGAACAAGGTCATTAAGTTCCTAAGGAAAGTTGTATGTGACGCCTATGATGGAGGGCAAGCTGACGAGGGCTCGGTCCATGAGAAGTACTAGCATACTTCTAAGCTAGCAAGCTTCTTAAGAATTGGTTCAAGTTACACCTTAAGTGAATTCTTCATTGGAATGAGAGAGGAAGGTGAATAATTCTATAAGGCATACAATACATAACATGAGTTTGGCTATGACAAATATGATATCAAAACTTGATGCTTTCTTAGTACGGTGGTAGATTAAACCTCAACAATGATGTTGCATCTGTTGTTATCTGTATTCGAAAGTATAATTTTTGCAAAATAAAATGAAACCAGAAACCAAAGGCAGAAATAGAATGAAATGAATAACGTTCCGAACCCAACAGAAAATTGTGTTTCCGTAAGGAATTTAATCCTCTCTCACTATTGCCCAAGGTTGTTGGATTAATTCCTCATAGGATAGAACAAAATAACTATTCTGTAATACCGGCAATGAAAATTACATAACTTCGTCGAACTCAACAAATGGCAGTAAAACACACTGATACTTACGTTTTTGCTTTTGGAAAATAAATGCAGAAATACTGAAGAGAGAGAGGAGAGTATACAAATTTTCGGTGGTCAGAAAGTGAGACCAAACCTTTGAATTTATAGCCAAACAGTTTGGGTTGAATAGGTGCGAAAGTACCTTCCAAAAAATTATCAATCAATCGACCGAAGCCGAGCGACGACGACGCGAGGCACCAGTTCTTCTTAACTCTTTAAGAGTTAAAAGATGTGATTCGCTATATAAGCACAAAGATTTTCTTTCCTTCTTCCGATGAGGGACAAAGTACATTAGTAAAGAAAACTATTTCAAACTTTTCGTTTCCCTTCTAATCTTTTCCCTCCATTTTTCATTCACACATTTTTATCTAATTAGATAAAAAAATCCAACATAGTCCCCAAGGGGTATGTATGTGATGAAAAAGACGAAGGGAGGGCCTACTATGACGATCAATATGTTTATGTAGAAGGAGTGCACATAACATTTTAGACGAATCACACATCGAAATGAGAGAGACAAGTGAAAAGCTTTATAAGGCATAATATAAGTTCACATGGTTCGCATACTTTGGAGCTCGATGATGGCATAGCCTAAGAAACAAATATGTAAAGCATTTTCGGCTAAAGCAAAAAAATACATGTCGTAGGATTGGGCTATAACAAATATCGTATCAGAGTCGGATGCTTCCTCAGCACGGCGGTGGAGCAAACTTCAGCGAAAATGCTGAGTTTTTAAGAGGGGTGTATGTGACACTCATGACGGAGAATGAGTCCGAGAGAAAGCCTGACAAACTTTGAAGTTGACAATCTTGTGAAGAATGAGTGCAAATAACATCTTAAGCAAATCTTGCATTGGAACCGGAAAGAAATGTAAAAAGCTTTCTAAGGATATCACAAGTTCATATAGTACGAGCAATTTTGGATTTGACGATGGCGAAATACCAAAAGATAAGTCTGCGGAGTCTATCGAATTAAAGAAGACAGTGCTTGCCATGAACTTGAGCAGAGCTATGTATATGGTAATTCTTTGTTACTTAACAGAATTTTAGCAAAGAACAAAAGAGTAAAAGAGGTTTTCTTTTCTTAGTTTAATAATTCTTACTTGACTACGGCATATTTCCCATTTCAATATGACTAAGGTGATTATAGTAATTCAGCAATTTAATATTAGGATATGGTTTTAGCCAACAATATTTGCGGCAAAATGATCTTAGCAGAGAATTCTATTTTACTACGCTAATAAGAATATCAATATCAAAAAGACTTGTTCTCTAAATTTTGAAACTTAGGTTTCCCTTTTAGATAATTTTAGAGCTTACATATATAAATAGAGGAAACCAAACTTCAAATCATACTTCCACAAATAAAAAAATATATATACATACATATAGAGAGAGAGAGCTGAAAATATGGGTCACATGGCATGTGGTACACCAGCTGTGTCCACTCTTCTATCTCTCTTCTCCCAACTCCCCTCCCTCTGTCCCCCCACCCCACCCCACCCCACCCCAAAGTAAAATGTTCTAAAAAATTTCACTATACATACCCTTCTTACCTTCCTAACTCTGCCTTTTGACTCTCTTCACATTCTACTCCCCTCCCTTTCTCTCTGTCTGTTAAAACTCCACTTCTCCTATCTTCTTTCTCTTCAGAAAATGGAACCCCAAGAACTGAACTTTTAGACCCCAAAAACTTCCATTAAAGCTAAAAAAGCTCCAATCTTTGAAGATGAAACCTCACAACAGTGCTTTGTATGAACACCATTTTAGCTTAAACAAGATTTTCTTGCTCAGTTATTATCTACAACCACTCTTTATTCTCCTCATAATCTTCTTTCTCCCTCCTGCTTCTCCTGCTTCTGTTAATGGCCTTCTCAAAGACTCTCAACAGCTTCTCTCCTTTAAATCCTCACTTCCCAATACACAAACTCAGCTTCAGAACTGGTTGTCATCTACAGACCCTTGTAGTTTCACTGGCGTTTCATGCAAGAACTCTAGAGTTTCCTCTATAGATCTTACCAACACTTTTCTAAGTGTTGACTTCACTTTGGTCTCTTCCTATTTGCTTGGCCTCTCAAATTTGGAGTCTTTAGTGTTAAAGAATGCTAATCTCAGTGGTTCTTTAAGTTCTGCTGCTAAATCCCAATGTGGGGTTTCTTTGAACTTAATAGATCTAGCCGAAAACACAATTTCAGGGCCTGCTTCTGATATCTCTAGCTTTGGTCCTTGTTCAAACCTTAAGTCTCTTAATCTTTCCAAGAATTTAATGGACCCTCCTTCTAAAGAACTTAAAGCTTCAACCTTTAGCCTCCAAGTTCTTGATCTTTCTTTTAACAATATCTCAGGCCAAAACTTGTTTACTTGGCTTTCATCTATGAGGTTTGTTGAGCTCGAGTACTTTTCTGTCAAGGGTAATAAACTAGCTGGAAATATTCCTGAATTGGACTTCAAGAATTTGTCATATTTGGATCTTTCTGCCAATAATTTCTCAACTGGTTTCCCTTCATTCAAAGATTGCTCAAATTTGGAGCACTTGGATTTGTCCTCCAACAAGATTTATGGTGATATTGGTGCTTCACTTTCTTCATGTGGGAAGCTCAGTTTTCTCAACCTTACCAATAACCAGATTGTGGGGTTAGTCCCTAAGCTACCAAGTGAAAGCCTAGAGTTTTTGTACTTAAGAGGGAATGCTTTTCAGGGTGTTTTTCCAAGCCAACTTGCTGATTTGTGTAAAACTATAGTGGAATTGGACTTGTCTTTCAATAATTTCTCAGGTTTGGTTCCTGAGAGTCTTGGTTCATGTTCTAGTTTGGAGCTTCTTGATATTTCCAACAATAATTTCTCTGGTAAGTTGCCTGTTGATACCCTCTTGAAATTGAGTAATTTGAAGACTATGGTCTTGTCATTCAATAATTTTATTGGTGGTTTACCTGAGTCTTTCTCCAACTTGCTGAAATTGGAGACTTTGGACGTGAGTTCTAATAATATCACAGGGGTTATTCCTTTTGGTATTTGTAAAGATCCTATGAGTAGCTTGAAAGTGTTGTACCTTCAGAATAATTGGTTTATAGGCCCTATACCTGACAGTCTAAGCAACTGTTCCCAGTTGGTGTCACTTGATCTTAGCTTTAATTACTTGACTGGGAAAATACCATCTAGTTTGGGGTCATTGTCAAAGTTGAAAGATCTTATCCTTTGGTTGAATCAGCTCTCAGGGGAAATCCCACAGGAGTTGATGTACTTGAAATCATTGGAGAATTTGATTCTTGATTTTAATGACTTAACTGGATCAATCCCTGCAAGTCTTAGCAACTGTACCAATTTGAATTGGATTTCAATGTCAAATAACCTGTTGAGCGGCGAGATACCGGCTTCTTTGGGTGGTTTGCCCAATCTAGCCATTCTAAAGCTTGGGAACAACTCAATCTCAGGGAGTATCCCTGCTGAGTTGGGTAATTGCCAGAGCTTGATATGGTTGGATCTCAATACTAATCTCTTGAACGGCTCCATTCCGGGGCCTTTATTCAAGCAATCTGGCAATATTGCAGTGGCGTTCCTCACCGGCAAGCGTTATGTGTATATCAAGAATGATGGAAGTAAGGAGTGTCATGGAGCAGGGAATTTGCTGGAATTTGGAGGGATTAGACAGGAACAGCTAGATAGAATCTCAACAAGGCATCCTTGCAATTTCACAAGAGTTTATAGAGGTATTACTCAGCCAACATTTAACCACAATGGCTCTATGATTTTTCTTGACTTGTCTTATAATAAATTGGAAGGTAGTATCCCAAAGGAATTGGGGTCCATGTACTATCTGTCTATATTGAATTTGGGGCATAATGATTTCTCTGGTGTGATTCCTCAAGAACTTGGAGGGTTGAAGAATGTAGCAATTCTTGATCTGTCGTATAATAGGTTGAATGGATCGATTCCGAATTCCCTCACCAGCCTTACTTTGCTTGGAGATCTTGACCTGTCGAACAATAATCTCACTGGACCTATTCCTGAGTCAGCTCCATTTGATACATTCCCGGATTATAGATTTGCGAATAATTCGCTTTGTGGGTATCCTCTTCAACCTTGTGGCTCGGTAGGGAATTCGAACTCAAGCCAGCACCAGAAGTCTCACCGCAAACAAGCATCGTTGGCAGGGAGTGTGGCGATGGGTTTGTTGTTCTCCCTCTTTTGCATCTTTGGTTTGATTATTGTTGCCATAGAAACGAAGAAGAGGAGGAAGAAGAAGGAGGCTGCTCTTGAGGCGTATATGGATGGTCATTCCAATTCTGCAACTGCAAACAGCGCGTGGAAGTTCACTAGTGCTCGTGAGGCATTAAGCATCAACCTCGCCGCATTTGAGAAGCCTCTAAGGAAGCTCACATTTGCAGATCTTCTCGAGGCCACCAACGGCTTCCACAACGACAGTCTTATCGGGTCTGGTGGTTTTGGTGATGTCTACAAGGCTCAGTTGAAGGATGGCAGTGTTGTAGCCATTAAGAAGTTGATTCATGTCAGCGGACAAGGTGATCGAGAATTCACAGCTGAAATGGAAACTATTGGGAAGATTAAGCACCGGAATCTTGTTCCTCTTTTGGGATACTGCAAAGTAGGTGAAGAAAGACTGTTGGTTTATGAATACATGAAATATGGAAGTCTTGAAGATGTTCTGCACGATCGGAAGAAAAATGGGATCAAGCTTAATTGGCATGCAAGAAGGAAAATTGCCATTGGAGCTGCTAGAGGGTTGGCTTTCCTACATCATAACTGCATTCCGCACATTATTCACAGGGACATGAAATCAAGTAATGTCTTGCTTGATGAAAATTTGGAAGCCAGAGTATCCGATTTCGGAATGGCAAGGCTAATGAGTGCTATGGACACTCATTTGAGTGTGAGTACCCTAGCAGGAACTCCCGGATATGTTCCTCCTGAATATTACCAGAGCTTTAGGTGTTCGACGAAAGGAGATGTTTATAGTTATGGTGTTGTTTTACTTGAGCTTCTAACCGGCAGAACACCAACGGATTCAGCTGATTTTGGCGACAATAATATTGTTGGATGGGTAAGGCAGCATGCTAAGCTGAAAATAAGTGATGTCTTCGATCGAGAACTATTGAAAGAAGATCCAAGCATTGAGATTGAACTTCTACAACACTTAAAGGTAGCTTGTGCTTGCTTAGATGATCGACATTGGAAGCGTCCAACGATGATTCAAGTTATGGCAATGTTCAAGGAGATTCAAGCAGGGTCAGGCATCGATTCCTCGTCCACGATTGCAGCTGATGATGTCAATTTTAGTGCAGTTGAAGGAGGGATAGAAATGGGCATAAGTGAAAGTATAAAAGAAGGAAATGAGCTGAGCAAACACCTATGAAAGGTCAAAATTTTCCCTCAGAAAAATTCTTTGGCAAAGAATGCAACAAAGAAGGATTGAGGTGCTGAGAATTTGTTTCAGCTCTCAAAATTTTCCCACTTCACAATACCACTTCCAAAAAAATCATATGCAAAAAAAGTTGCCAGTGTAATTTTTAGCCATTATTGTATGTACCACTAGTTCCCTCCATAAAATCTTGTTATTATACATAAAAAGAAGGTTGTTTTAATTAACTTGTAACACTGTTGTATATAAATAGTCTTGAGTTTGTTTTTCCTACTTTTAGCTTTCATCACCTTGATTGTGATTTTCATTTTTTTTTCTTTGTTCTTTTGGTACATAGCATTAGATTCAGATCTAATCTTTAAAAGCAGCTGTTAGATTTCTGACCTCAGTGATGGTGACTAAGTGGAGAGTATTTTTGGCCCTTTCTTCAAGGGTTTTTCATGTGTTTCCTTTCTCATCATTTTCTTTCTTTTTTATTTTTTTGGGCCCCTTTTTTAGGTTTTCTCTTTATCTTTAAATTTATTTTAAAAATTGCAAAATGTCAATGCATGTCTCTTGTTCTGCATGTGTGCAGTTAAGACATCATATCCCTTCCGTAACGATTTGGTACGCGGACTAAATTATTCTGAGATTTAGACAAAATAAATTTTGTATCGCTAACTAAATATGGTATAAATTTAATCTCACACCTTATTTCACCTTATCCGCATACCAAACGACCCCTTAGGCTCTTGTTGCCCACTTCCTAACATCTACATATATTTACAATTTACAATATAATTTTCTTTTTAAAGTGATCATTACCAATAATCCTTTATTGAAAATCAGATTAGTAACCTGAAAAATAAGTTAAATATATAGTACTCACTCCGTTCATTTTTAGTTGTCTTACTCTTTTTGCACTCCCATTAAGAAAAAATATAAATGAAGTATGTATTTTATAACTTTTACATAATAATAATAGAATTTCAAAAAGTCTTGAAAATAATTTGGGGAATAAGAAGTTAATGATAAGGGTAAAACAGAAAAAAAAAAAAAAAGAGTATTTTTCTTTTGATTTGTTAAAATAGATAAATAAAAGTAAAATTGTAGTTTTAATATAGGGGCAAGTAAAAGTGAGCGGAGAGAAGTTAAAATATACTGGTATTGTACTTTATTTTTTATTTATTCTTTATTTTTCAAGAAATCTCATCCAATAATTATAAGTTTACATACAAAAAGGATGAAATAGGAAAACAATAATACCCTGATTTATTTATGTAATACAGACAGCTAGTAGGCTTTGACCATTCAACTACCTTCTCTCTAACGCATTTCTTGATCACATGATTGAATAATTTATTTCTATCTCGATGAAAAGGAAATTGGATAATTATTTGCATTCCCCCTACCCCACCACCTCCCCTCCACCCCACAAGAAAATATAAGTAAATTCCCATTTTATTTTTCCCCATAATTTAGAAAAAGGAATGATATTTCTTGTTTTCCTTCTCCATAACTAGCCTTTCCATAATTATCTTCTAGGCAAGGAAAGAGCCAATCAATATTTGTTTATAACGAGTTACTTATAATTATATTTTAATGATCTGATTATGTGAATATTTATAGCAATAGAGGATGCATAGAACTTAAGTTCATGTTTTAATTGTTTTTCCCTCTCTTTTATTCTTGAATTTTGGAAATATTAACTAATGTAATTTTTTTTAAATACTATTAGTGATTTAACCTGGTGTACAAATTTATTTGTCATATTTTGGAAATATTAACGAGTTACTTATTATGTGCTATTACATGCAATTATCTTGAAAGTGACCATAAATAAATTTTGAGCTTTCAATATACAGAAAATAAACCCGTTATTCTTATCTAGTTTTCTTTTATAATTATGAAGCACAATTAACAATAAATATGCTTATTTCAATGATAATTCCCAATTATCAATGAAATCTTGAGTTGCAAAATGGCTCTTTCACTAAGATAGTTATATTTAAGTACGATTTGTCACATTGTAATCTTAAATTCTACTTTTAAGATGACTCTATATAAATATGTCTCATTTCGTTGTTTTCTTTTCTTTGCACGCTTTCTGTAATGCGTGCATGTGCACGTGTACGCTTATGTATGCAGTTTGTGTAAGCTTAAAAACTAGTTAAACTAACTTATAATATTTTTTGATTTATTTGAGAGTTTGGTAAGAACTTATTTGAATGTTGTATTGTATCGTATTGTTACTTTAAATATTATGTTTCTTTTGATTGTTATTTAAATTTTATTGTATCGTCTAATCCGTCGTTACGTAACGGCGAGAAGTGTCACTTTATGTAACGACCGATTTGATGTGGTCGCATTCTTTCCTTATTTTTATCGTTATTTTTTTTTAAATTTTTCGAAACACCCTTTAGAAATCAAAACTCCTAATTCCCCCCTCCCCCTCTCCCTCTCCCCTCCCTCAATTTTATTTTCGCAATTCTTTAATTATTACTAAAGAATATTTTAAAATTTATATATTTTTACTTTATAAACTAATTTAAGGGCATTTAAATCATTTCAACAGAATTATCAAATACATCAATTAGGGGTGTGCATAAGTCGGATTTGCTTGGGTTTTTCAATTACCAAATCAAATCAATTGTGTCGGTTTATGAAATCTAAAGACCATACCAACCAATAAAAGTCAGGTTTTTAAATCTCAATTTTTCTCGGATTTTCACGTTATTTCGGGTTTATTTTCATAAAGTTTTTATAGCACAAAACATAGAATTTATGCTCCAAATATTTCTTTGATCCTAGTAAGACATAACTATATAAAGTTTTTTTCAAGAAAATAACATAAAATTTGAGATGAGTTATGACATTGTACTAAAATATTCAACAATAAAGATAATAAAGATAAAACAAATATAATTACTAAGCCATAATAAAAATAAATATAATCTTAAATTACTAAGTTTGTTAAAATAAGTACGACTAATAAGTACTATTTTTATATGACTAAACACTATAAAACAAATTATGCATTTCATCTTTATTAGCATTAATATTGATTTGATTTTTATTTGGGATTTATTTGAGTTACTAATATTTATCGACTATAAAACTTATTGTAGCATTCAAAAATTATAAGTTCAAGATTAAAATAATAAGTTAAAAGATAAAATTATGAAAAAGTTTAAGAAATATTTATAAACTACACTACAATAAATATGTTTATATATTAAATATATTTAAAACTTCTATACATAGTAATGCTAGGTTTGTTTGGTTTCGGTTTGAATTTTTTTAGTTAAACCAAACCAAACCATACCAATTATGATCGGTTTTTTTTATCCCAACACCAAATCATAGTCAAGTTTTTTTCTCGGTTTAATTCGGATTATCGGTTTGGTATGGTTTGTCAGTTTTTTTTTGTACATCCCTAACAATAATTATTTATTATCAATTTCAGTATTTTTATTTAAATACATCAAATTTTATTTGTTAAATACTTTTTATTTAACCCAAACCCCCAACCCTCTCCTCCATAGCAAGAATTAATTAAAGATTATATAAAAGGTAGAAGTATTGAATTTCAAGGATGGACCGAATAAAATAAGGGTCCCCTTATTAATAACTTCGATGAATGCACGCAAAACCAATTGGATGTTTATAAATGTCACAACGCTAGCTTTATTTTTATTTTTATAAATTGCTAAAATTCAAAATTTGTCCCCTTCTTAAGGACAACTTGCCATCACCCATGCTCGATGTTATGTGCTGTGTGTGTCTGTGTGCGCCAAAACCTATACGCTTTAAAACGGGTAAATCGATTGAACCGTACCGTAACGAACCGATTTGAGATTTATTTTAATAAAATTATAAATTTTATATAAATTCATAACCTTATCGATAATTAGGGTATATTTTTTATTTTATGAAAATAAATCGAAAAAATATCGAACTGTACCGAATGTGAAAAATATATTTATACATTAAGTTTAAAAATAATAAAGTTTTATATTTTTCTTTGGACCTTGAAATTATTAAAATAATTACAAATGAACAAGTAATTAAACTCAAAATCATAATTTCCAAACCTATTATTATCCTTCTATTGAAATTAACTTATTTCGAGCATATTCACTAGCAAGATACAAAGTATTCTAGCGATTATGAGTAGCAAACTACAATGTATTAAATATGTCGAATCATTGACACCCCTAACTATAATATATAATAATTATATTCATTAATTAATTATGATTATTTTTAGGTGATGTGAGCGCGTATAATTCTCTTATTTGTTTGTCCAGAAGTTAAACTTAATGGAAAAGCTCTTTCTTTAGCATTTTATATGACACGGTAGGCATTTTGGCAAGTCAAAAGTGTTAATTTCTGAAACTGAAATTTATAAGATAAAATATCATATTAAATTTTTCTTATATCCAAGTAATTTTCGGAAATACTAAGTAGGCGTTGGACATAAAAATTATAATTTTTGTAAAAAAAAAATAGCATATAGAATTAAGTTAAAAAATAATATTTGAAATTTGAAATTATGTTTGAACATGTATTTTACTTGACAAAATATTGTAGTTTTGTGAGTGTTTTTTCGATTTTTTTTTTAAAAGTGATCAAAATCAGTTTTTGATTTTTGAAGAATTTATTTTCGAACTAAAAATTTACAAACTTTTATGGACAAATACGTTTTAGAAAGAAAACATCGAAAAACAATATGGACAAACAATTCCTAAATTTCCATTTGGTTTTTTCTTTCTTACTACTTTTTATTTTCGGAGCTCGGGGGGAGGGGGGGTTGTAACTTATTGAACTCCTTAAACAAATATATCATCCATTTCCCAAGGTTTTTAGAACTTCAAAGTGTTTTTGGGGGGTAAACCCTTGACTCTTCTAAACAGTCAGTACTATTAATTACTACTCCCTAAGCTACGGATTAAACTATTTTATTCAGCAAAATCGATGTGTTAGTGTCACATGCACGAAACTTCACTTTTAAATAAAAGATTTTTTAAAGAAATAAATAGTTACAAATTGATTTTATATTTAATAAACCCTTTTCCGAGAAGTGCATTTTGCGTGTTTTTTAAGGGTGTATATGCTTCAAAGTTTTGATTTGTACGGGAAACATTATTAGATTTATATTTTGCCATCATTAGTCAATATTATTTGTTGTTTAATATTTGTACATGGACATTCCTTGCTTTAACAGCTTTACATTTTTAATCATTAGAGTATTTACTTAAACTTTCCTTCATTTCTCTGTAAAACCTTTACTTAAATTCTAAATCATCAAATATTTTGTCTACAAATTTTAATTTCCAAAATTACTAGTAATATTTGTAATCGGAGGTAATACGTTATTATTATTATTATTTTTGGTTTAAACATGTGAGTGAATGAGAAACTTTTTTTGAGACAGAGACAAACTTTATTATTACGGCATTCAGCATCTAATAATCCCACCATCACCAACGTGCAATATTCTTGTTTGACCAAAAAGAGAAAAGAAAAGAAATGACAACAAGTTTTTGATTTGCTCTTAAAACAATTCAATGAATTCAACCATGGAAATTCCCCAATTTTAAGTACAACTGTTCCTCATATTAGGATATCTCACCTCAATCACACGTAAACGAAGAAGGAACCAAACACATATATAGGAAATTCCATTTTCTGACCACTCAAAATCTTATCCCGTAGTTCTAAAATCGTAGTTAACCGAGTATACTGGTTAGAAAAAGTTAAATAATGAAATTTGTGTAAAAATCCTTTTTTTATTCCCAAAATTTGACTTCGAATTAAGAGAATTCAGCAATCACACTACACCTTTGAGTTTTGAGGAAGACCTTTCTATTACGTAGATTAGAAATAACTCCTTTAATCTAGTATAAAAATAAGCTGAGTTCTTAAATAATAAATATATTAGTACAGAAATGGACAATATATTTATGAAAAATCATTTTTGAACCATAAATGATTTATGAGCTACATTTTAACAATCGCACTAATTATATGATTGTTGCATCAATTTTCCAATTTGGAGTAGTGGTGTACAAAATATTTATTATTCTAAACGACAGATCCTAGGAGGGAAAATGAATTTCTTTTTTCTCTCACACGTCTGACAGCTAAGCTAAATCTACTTACCAAGATATTTAATGAGATTATTAATAACTCAAGTTGTCTTTACAAAAATATATAAACTCTTCTTCTAAGCATGCCACAGGGCCATCTATTGTCGGGAAAAAAGGACATGAAATTAATTTTAAGAGTGTGTCATGTGTGTGTGTGTTTTTGTCTAATCATGTGGATTACAACTTAATTAAGTTTAAATAATTAACTAATTAAAGATAATTGAATCAGGGAAGCTACTACGTACATGCCTGTCCGTGTAAATGTACGTACAAGAACAGTACGATTTGGTTTGTGTCTTTGCCTTAATTCTAACATTACAATGTCCATCATAACCTTGATAATTATAAGGAATATGCCTTAAAATTAGTTATAAGTACAATTACTAGATTACAATTAATGAATTGGGCCTAATGATAGTATCTCTCTCCCAATAAAAAAGATGAGATCACCACTTCTCTTAGTAATGATTTTTTTTTTTTTTTTACTTCCTAATCTTAGTCTTAGATGTCTTTTCTTTTAAACATGGCACAAAGTTCAGTATTACAAGTTCAGATCTCATATCACGGTTATTTAATTAAATTTTTCTTATTCTCTTATTAATTATGTAAAAGAAAAAATCTAGATGAATAATACTATAAAGTATAAACCATCATATTTTTTTTGGGGGGGGGGGGGGGGGCAGGCACTAACCATGGCAAATGGTCCTTAGTTTCAAATAGGCAAAATTCAACTTAGTTTTCACATCCAAATTGGTCACTATCGAAATTATAAAGCAATTTCCTTTTTGTCACATAGCATATAGTTAGAAGAGAGAAAGGTTTTGTTTATGCTTTCAAATCTCACTTTTTTCAAAATCAAGAAATCTTTGCTTATTTTCAGGATATAGTTGGCTATTTTTAAGATTTTGTTTAGGTTTTTTCACAGCATTCATTGTCTGTATCTAACAACTTCCATAATATAGATCAATTTGGTGAGTTTTACTTTGGCTCTACGGCATGGACATTGACTTTGGCTAATTCTTGCAATTCTTGAAACTATGTATAATTATTCTAAGATTAAAGGAATGAAATATATATACACACGTACACTCATATACATTATATATAGCTAGAATTAGACAGCTAGTTCTTTCCAATATTGTATTAATCTAATTTTAAGATAACAGCTGTAAGTTCATAATAATTGAGAAAACTTTTAGGACCTTTAATCTCTTGAGATATTGAAATTATTCCCTCCGCAGACCTTATATCTGTTTTATACAACTGTTGAGCGCATCTTTTGTACGTAAATCACTAGTTTATACTATCAAGGGTTGTAACGGAACAGTTGTTATTCTTCATTTATTAACTAATCATATTCAAAATTTAGTGATCCAACTGATTAAAATTCGTATTAAAATCGACTTACTAATGAGAAATCACCTGCTTGTTGCTATCGCTTTATTTTAAATTTTTTCTTGAGTCGATGGTGTATAGAAAATTATAGTGGTGGTAAAATGGTTAAAAGAAAAAACAGTTATCCACACATATTATCCGTTAAAAAATAGATTGAAATTGAACTTTTTAAAAACGGGTCAAATATGGATAAGAACCATATTATCCATTGGATAACTAATAGATAACTAATGAGTTTAACTTTTACATTTGTAAAACCTCAAATTGGAGGTTTCTCAAGTTTGTCGGGTAGAAATTCTCCCAAAAGTGATCATTTTCAAGAAGCCATGGATAATATGGATATCCATGTTATCTTCCGGTTAATCCGTTTTTTATCCGTATTAAATATGGGTCAAGTTGGATAATTTATTTATTTTTTATATTACCCATTTTCGATCCGCCCATATCCGACCCGACCCGCCCGTTGCCACCCATAGGAAACAATATCTTTACTTTCTCAAGATAGGGGTAAGGTTGCGTACATATTACCCTCCCTAAAATTCCACGTATATATGGGATTACACTTAGATTTATTATTGTTGTTATAGTAAATTTTGAATATATATCAAATGACTAAAATTTATGAGAGGGAGGAAGGGAAGGGACAAACAAAACCACAAGGGGACATAGTTGTGTGGTTGAATGGAAGAAGAGAAGTGAGAGGATAGAGCTAAGGGACTTTCTTGACAAACACATGGGCCAATAAATTGCTGGTTTTGTCTATGGGATTACCCTACAATAAACGTTTCTCCCAAACTAGCCTCTCTTTGCCCTCCTACTATTTTGCTTGCGTCTTCCTTTTCTCTATCCTTTCCTCAATATAAGCCAAACCTACAACTACCATAGATTTAAGTATCAATGTACTAATTATTTCGAATTAAAACAAAGAGGAACGTTTTGGTAGTTGACGAGAGAAAGAAAGGAAATGAGCCTATTGATTGACCTATCTGAAGTTGAAGGAATAAATTTCTTAAAAATAGAGCTTAATGACAATAGGGGCGTGCAATTCATTAGGTGCAATCCGGATAAATACTCCTATTCCGTACCCATTTTGATTGTTGTACCATCAAAGTCAAATTTCTATGCCCCTTGGTCCTCTCTTATGTGATATCTATTTCCTCATCAAGAAAGAATTCTTAAACTCATGTTCTTATTCGATAGGGTGATATTCTATTGTAATAACAAATACGAGTTTTTCGAATATATACTTTTAGAAATTTTAACATAAAATGAATACTTGTCTCTATATATATATATATTGTTGGAACCAAAAATACTTTAGAGATGAACCACGTCATCTTTTACTCAAGACCTATCTTGTCAAATCATCAAGAACAAATATTAGATGCGGAAGCATAACCGAATGCATGAGTGCCACAGAGATCACTCGATCTTTCGGTGTGCAGTCTTCCAAATCAAGATGTAAGCCGTTCTACTCTTTCCAGCGATGGGATGTTAGAAAGAAAACCCTACGTCTTATTTGGGGACCATAACCCTATTAATAGGTGCACATGTTTATGTATTTTTAATTCAGCCCATCATCAAATTAGAAACTACATCCGGGTATCTACACATAAGACTCCATACTTTACAAGGTATCTAATAGACCCATTTAACTTTAAAATCTTAGCATATCTCTTTTAATTTAGGTCAACCTTTTAATGATAGCAACTAACATACAATTATTCTTAATACTATATATGTGCAAGTCCATAAAAAGTTCTAACAATCTCCCACTTGGACTACACATATAACTCTATAATTGTATGTCACCTTATGAGCTCAAAATATTTACTATCATAAACCAAAGTATCTCCGAACAATCTCGTCCATCAATTATGCCAATATTGAACCAACGCGGCTTTCGTTATATTTTTCGTAACTAAACCTTCTTTGATCACGAATACCAATATAATCAAATGCCATAGATCAAGTTGGATGTGTAGCATGAAAATTACATGCAATGTGATCAAAGCATGCCTATTTTCAACTGGTCCAACTGAAAAAATAAGTAAGAGTGAAAAACAACTTGAATACTTTATTTCTACAAAAATAACCTCAAATATCCTTAAACTGAAATCATTACCTGACGAGCGCAAAACACACACTTAAATTGTATTCGCTAGTTAAAGATAATATATTATAATATCGTGTCCATGGGGATTGGGTTTAAACAGTGTCCTGGTAGTTTCTAGCTTGATTACTATCCAGGAGGATCAACAATTAAGATTTATATGATTAATAATAAAATTTTAACTAAGAATCTAAAATCTACAGCTATTGACTAGTGACTATCGAAACAAGGAATAAGAAATTAAGGTTATTAGTGAAAGAGGATAGAGTTTTGACATAATAAGTGCAAGATAATTGTTCGGGATCTAACTCTAGATAGTTTACTTCCAATGTTCAAGTGAGTCTCTCGAATTTACTTTATTATTAGTTCAAACGTTCGGCAAAAACTCCTCTCTCGATTAAGTCTTAACCTCACGAGATAAACCAATTTAAGTACTGTGAAGATATGCAAGAATGCGTAGTGGATCGATCTTTAGACAAATCTCTTTCGATTATTCTCCTAACTAGATTTAATCAATGATTCAACTAGCCTCTTTCGATTACTTAGAAGAATCTATGAACTTAGCCAACAATATAATGCAAAGATATCACAAGTTATGCCTCTTTCGCTTACAAGAACAAGTGAATATAGATGCAGCAATTAAATCTTCCAAAAATGATTTAAATACATAAAAATAGAGTTATAATCCACAAACAATCATCAATACACCAAATCCATCAAAACCCTAAAGGATCTACTCTATAGACATGGAGAAGTTCTTCAGAAATGTAACTAAAGTATAGAAAAATATAAATTCAATCCAAACCTGGATCTTGAGTGAAGAAGGAAGGATGAAATCCTTGTGTGTGTGCTCTTCCGACTCCTCCTTAGCCTCCTTAGGTCGAAATTGTGTTCAAAGTATCAGAAATGGTGTTTTCTGGTGTATTTAAGCCGCCTCCCCATAAACCCCGGATGAAACTACTTTTTTTTAGCGAAAATGGGAAGTCACTCTAACATTTTTGTGCTACCGCGTCGCGCCTCGCGACGCGCTGTAAAGAGTTCCAGAACACTTTGAAAAATCAATTCTGGCCACATTTTGAACTGTCGCGCCGCACCTCGCGCTGCCTCATGCAGCGCAGCTGTGGACAAACGTAGAGAGCTATTCGTTTTGGTCTAAAAAAGTGTGGCATCACATTATTGTGGTCTTTTGTATACTTTTGAATTGATCAAAAGTTTGGCATATTGGCAGACACAAAGTATCTTGCTAACTTTAATTTGCATTTCATTATTTCCACCACTCATGCTTTCTATTCTTATTTCCTTTACTTCTTAAATACATACTTAGTTCTCGGCCCTGGACTCGATCCCAGCTTAAATTCTTTGGTTTCTACTCAGACTTCAAAGCTCCAAATTATTCGATTTAGCTCCAAATTATCTTCTTAACTCAGAATCATTTTCTGCAAGGCATAAAATGGATAATAAGTGAAAATCACTATCGTTTAAGCTCAAACACATGTAAAATACAGTAATTAGAGTGGAATACTATGGCTAAAATATGGGTTTCTAGCCTACCATCAACACTCCATGCTTAAACCATTGCTCGTCCTCGAGCAATCAAACTGCACTTCTAATAGAGACGACCTTCTTATCAGACAACTTCCCTAACACACCATGCCAAGAATATTTAAAATAGACTAAGCACTCTAACGTAACATCCTTGCCTCAAAATTTGACTCAAAAGCACCACGCATTTTTCATAACCTGCTCACTTACAGGTCAAAGACTTTACCTTACCTTTGTAAATTATATGCCCTCACACAAACAATAGAGAGTAGTTCCACGCACAATAAAATTCAAGAACAAATAGGAATTCAAAATAGAAAGAATTAACTCACTCTCAGAATTGAAATTCATGCGCCACAGAATGTACCATAAGCTTGCTCGTAGTGTACTACTCTACTAATTTAGCTCATTCAGTCAAGGATCAAGTAGGACTTTATTTTATTGTAATGTAAGCTGCGGGATGGGTAGGATATATTTAGATATAAGAGTGACTACACCTCCCTAAGAACCTTTAATACATACAATTTAACATCCAAAAACTCACACTTATGTCAAACCATAATTCCACCTTCACATCCGTATATGTCAACTCCCAACTTTTTTAAGCACAAATACATCAAAAGTTACCACTATCAATGAATATTTGTACAAAAAGTTAACACTTCTTTAAGCGCCCTCTCTCTCTCTCTCTCTCTCTCTCTCTCTCTATATATATATATATATATATATATATATATATATATATATATATATATATATATATATATATATATTTTTTTTTCCAATTCAAGTGGCTCTTATTTATTTCAAAATAGTGCACATTTCTCCTTATTTCATTAGTTCCACTCAAAAGTCAAACCAACACCCCACACTTTAACTTTTAC
Source organism: Nicotiana tomentosiformis (assembly GCF_000390325.3). NCBI lineage: Eukaryota > Viridiplantae > Streptophyta > Magnoliopsida > Solanales > Solanaceae > Nicotiana > Nicotiana tomentosiformis. The sequence continues at coordinate 112,110,820 of NC_090816.1, read as the reverse complement.
AAAGTTCATAACAATTCAAGTGCTCGCGAGAGGTAAAATGGGTAAGGCTTGTAATGTGGTTGCCAAAGAACAGGATTACGGGCTCAAATGGGTTAACTAAGATACGTAATAATTAGGTGGGTACAACATATAATTTGCTCAACAAAGAAACACCTATATCACTTTCAAAACTGAATAAAATTACTATTTCACTTTGCAAACACACGGGGCAAATTCTAGACATCAAATGCAATGCACATAATACACAAAATCTCACACACATATGGTACAAAACTCACTCAGGATCGGACTCATCAAGATACTCTAATCAAAGTAGTTAAGCAAAGTTAAGATCATACAATTTAAGGTGCTTATACAAGAGTCAAAAACTGAGCCTAAGCGTCACAACTAAAGCACTTACTATTCTCAAGGCATAATACAATCAACTAGATATTGCTTTCATTTCAAATCACAACACAAGGTTTTCTACTCCTGAAAAAAATAAAAACTAACTACACCCGGTTCAAAAAAAAAATCAAGGAGAATTATTACACTACCTAAGGAATACACTACCTAAGGAAATTGATTTTTTTAAAATAAAATTTCAATCAAAAGACATAAAAACAAACGCACATTTACATATTTACACATTTACATATTTACATCCCCACCCCACACTTTAAATTATGGTATATCCCCATGGCATACAAATAAACAACAAGAGATAAAGAAAACTCGCTTGGATTTTTTTCGTTTCCGAAAATTTGTGAACTCCACCCCTAATTATGAATGCGTGTTTCGCTTTCGCTCCTCGGGATTATTTATGGAGCTCATCAGGCCAAAGTCCTTTAAGGATATTTGCAAGACCCGCTCTTTTCTTTCTTTCTTGGCCTCATTTTGAGCGGTGGATTATTCCTGTAGGATCATCCTCAACTTGTCTCTACATTCATTCACAAGATCAATCCCTACATATTCCTGTAAATCCCCAAAAATAAAATCTACATGATCAAGGTTAGAATAAAAAAATAAAGAAGAAAGGTTATGTGAGTACTCGTCTGGTAAGTCCAAGACCATTTGTTCCTCATTCTCTTCTACTAAAAATTGCAATTGTGGATAGCTGGATGGGGGTTTGAACTCTTCTTGTATTGTTTCATAATCAACCAAAGCCTCCTTTTCAATCATTTCAAATGAAACAGAGTCCTCTTGTAGAGTGAAAAACTCTCTCTGCAAATGTTCATCATCTCGGGTAGGCTCATTTTCACACGGTATCTCTTTCATATATTCACCATCACAATGCAACGAGCTAAGTCTATTTACTAATTGATTCACTTGCATTGTTAGGTTGTTAGTGGCTTCATCATCTTGTATAAATTTCTCTTCCACCTTATTTATGAGCTTATACATAAGCTCTTCTAAACTATCATTCTCCTCTTGAGGTGGTTATCTCACTTCGCTTTCGTTCCAGTCATATTAAGGGTATTCGTCTCAACCAGAGTCAGAATTGTACCCATATGAATCCTTATATCTATACGGACTAGAGACGAAGTGAGAGTGTTCAAAAGATGAACCATAGGAAGAATACCTATGACAATCAACCCATAGATTATTTTCACCGCATTTAAAACACGTAGTACACTGCTGATAATATTCAACTGCTAACTCTTCAACCATTTTTTTAGGCTGATTGTACTCCATCTTCACATCCTTTAGAGTTCAATAACAAGAATGTGCTCTTCAAGATTTCTTCAACAAAAAAAATCTTGAAGAGAAGGTAACCAAACAAAATAAAAATAAAAGAAAAAATAAAATCTAATTCTTGAATTAGCATTACAAACCACTTCAAACACTATTGATAGCCAATCCCCGACTACGACGCCAAAATTTGACGAGCGCAAAACTGACACTTAAGTTGTGCTCGCTAGTCAAAGATAGTATAGTATAATATCGTGTCCACAGGGATTATGTTTAAATAGTGTTCTCGTAGTTTCTAACTTGATTGTTATCAAGGAGGATCAACAGTTGAGATTTATATGATTAATAATAAAATTTTAACCAAGAATCTAAAATCTACAGCTATTGACTAGTGACTATCGAAACAAGGAATAAGAAATTAAGGTTATCAGTGGATAGGGATTTGACATAATAAGTGCAAGATAATTATTCGGGATCTAACTCTATATAATTCACTTTCAATGTTCAAGTGAGTCTCTCGAATTCACTCTATTATTAGTTCAAATGTTCAGCAAAAAATCCTCTCTCGATCAAGTCTTAACCTCACAAGATGAACCAATTTAAGCACTGTGAAGATATGCAAGAATGCGTAGTGGATCGGTCTTTAGGAAAACCTCTTTCTATTATTCTCCTAAATAGATTTAATCAATGATTCAACTAGCCTCTTTCGATTACTTAGAAGAATCTATGAACTCAACCAACAATATAATGCAAAGATATCACAAGTTATACCTCTTTCGATTACAAGAACAAGTGAATATAGATGTTGTCACACCTCTTTTTTCCCAAAACGATACGTGTGTTATGGATTATGGGGGGTTAAAGAGTTTTTCCAATTAAAGTGACAAATTTGAGTAGAGATTATTTTATTTACAGAGTCGCCACTTGCAATTAAGTTTTTGGGTGTTCCAAGTCGCCTTTTATTTGAATCCCTAGTCAAAAGAAGGTTTGACTCTATTATTATCGGTCTGCGAAAATAAAATCCGGGTAAGGAATTCTGTTGACCGGGGAGAAGGTGTAAGGCACTCCCCCAATCCCATAGTTTTAGCACAGTTTCTTTATTGACTATATTTGGCCTATATTATTTTTGGATAAACTGTATTGTATTGGATTTCTATGTTTTACCTATCCGCTTTTAATTATTTTAAAATAATTATCGAATTTATTTAAGCAAGTCGCGGTGTCGCGTAGTTGTTATTTTGTACACATCGCAAATCATGCCACGTGAAACATACCCGTGATTCGCAACATGTTTATTTTAATTATTTTGAAGTTGTGGTCAAGTCGCGTGAACGTGCACTTCAGTTGGGGTTTACGTATCATGACTATGCCACGGGAACCGTACCCATAGTCGTGATGATTTATTATTAATCGCGCCTAGAGCAAGCTGCGAATGTTCAAAGATGTTCATCCTAAACTAATTTGAGATCATTGTAAGGTCAAGGAGTTATGGATATAAAATTATCTTTGGAACAAGTGTATGGTTTTAACTATTTGGGGTATTGATAAATTATCTAACTTTAGAAATATTTACAACTATTCTATTTATTTGAGTTACATTTTTTTTGTTTTGTTTTTGGGGCTAACTTTTAACTACTCTCATAGACTTGATGACTGAAAGGCAATCGGCTTAATCCCTTTTCCTCCTATTAACCAAAACCCAAAATAATCTTTACATTATAATATTCTAAAATCTAAACTTCTCTACCTAACGAAGCCTTTCAATATATCGTAATCTCAACCAAGCAATTAAAAATTCCCAAACATAAGTCAAGCTAAACGGTGTTTAAAAAATATCAAATTAAAAAGCAACTTGATGTTTTCTAACTAATACTTCAAAAACCTATCCTATATACACATATTTAGACATGGCTCATACATGAATAAAATAGATAGGCAATGCAGGTTCAGTCACTAAATAAGAAAAGAAGTTTGAAATGAGATCAAACACATGATAAAGACACATGGCATTCCAATAATAAACTAGCACTACTATCGTAAGATCCAAAAGCAGTGAAAGCAAACAAATAAGATTGAGATGAACCTTCAATAGCCGTAGCTTCAATTCAATTAATAAACTTTTCAGCTTGATTTACAAAGTGAGCAAATGGTTATTCCGAAAGTGCTAAGAGGTCGAAATCGGTACCGGAGCTCGAATAGTAAACCGACAGCACCAAAACCTCAAACATGACCTCAAGTTTCAACCTTTTATACCTTTTATAACCCGACCAAAATGAGGAGACAAAATCGTAATCTTGCTGGTTTTTAAGGCTGGTTTACGGGCTATTTTGCAATGGATTTTCAACTAATTTTGGGTGGTCTTTTGAAGTGGTTTTGGAGCTGAATTTGCTGTATTGTTTTTAATTGATTTCAGCAGGTTTTTGGCTCATTTTGGGGGTGAATTCGAGCTTGTTTTTCAGCTGATTCGGGGCTGTTTTGAGGTGGAAAAGAGCGTATTCTTAGCTGAGCTCTCAACTGGTTTTCGGGCTGAGGGAGGTCATATTTTTCATGAAAAGATAAGCAGCAGCTGCTGCGTTTTTTGGCTCTTTTAATGGCCGAAAATTGCTGCCCGTTTTTTGTGCTTTTCTTGGCTGAAATTTTTGATCGAAAGTGGCCAGCTTTTCATGAGCTTTAAAGACTGATTTTTGAGGGTGCAAGATGATTCCTTCCTCCTCTTTTCACGCTCCTTTTCCCTCATTGCCCCCCTCTTTCCTCCTCCCTTTTTGACTTTTTGTTGTATGTGTAAGAGAGAGAGGGGGGTGTGAGTTATAAGAAGTAAGAGTGGGGGAAGTGAGAAGTTAGGTATTGGGGAGATAAGTGCAGAAAATTCAAGCATGGTCAAAAATTAGGTGCTCACAGATGCAACAATTAAATCTTCCAAAAACGATTCAAATATATAAAAATAGAGTTATAATCTACAACCAATCATCAATACACCAAATCCATCAAAACCCTAAAGGATATACTCCATAGACATGGAGAAGTTCTTCACAAATATAACTAAATTATAGAAAAACATAAATTCAATCCAAACCCGGATCTTGGGTGAGGAAGGAATGATGAAATCCATGTGCTTGTGTTCTTCCAACTCCTCCTTAGCCTCCTTAGGTCGAAATTGTATTCAAAGTACCAGAAATGGTATTTTCTAGTGTATTTAAGCCGCTTCCCCATAAACCCCGAACGAAACTACCATTTTTAGCGGAAATGAGAAGTCACTCTAACATTTTTGTGCTACCGCATCGCGCCATACGGCACGCTGTAGAGAAATTCAGAACACTTTGAAAAATCAATTCTGGCCACATTTTGCACTACTGCGCCGCGCCCCATGCGGCGCGGTTATGGAAAAAAGTAGAGAGCTGTTAGTTTTGGCCTAAAAAGGGTGTGACATCACGTTATTGTGGCCTTTTGTATACTTTTGAATTGCTCAAAAGTTTGGCATGTTGGTAGACACAAAGTATCTTGCCAACTCTAATTTGCATGTCATTATTTCCTCCGCTCATGCTTTCTATTCTTATTTCCTTTACTTTTAAATGCATACTCAGTCCTCGGCCCTCGACTCGATCTCAACTTAATTCCTTGGGCTTCTACTCAGATTTTAAAGCTTTAAATTGTTCGATTTAGCTCCAATTTTTTTTTAACTCGGAATCATTTCATGCAAGGCATAAAATCAATAATAAGTGAAAATTACTATCGTTTAAGCTCAAACACACGTAAAATGCAGTAATTAAAGTGCAATACTATAGCTAAAACACGAGCTTTTAGCCTACCATCATTAACTAAAACCTTAAACTGAAACCAAATTGTGTCCATAAAGAACGTTTAACAGGCTATAAACTCCCACTGAAACGGAATATCCATAAATGACATGACACCCATATGAGAAATATAAGTTTATAAATTATTTAAATATCTGCCTAACATCCTTAAATTAAATGAGATATTCGCACGCATGCAAAGCTGATCATACATCACACAATAAAAAAATATACCTACTCCCACAAGACTTGTGGTATACACAATAATTAACAAGATTTATCTCGAAACCAAATGAGACAATAACTTGATGAAATTAATATTACTATTAATGAGAAACTTTCTTAAATCCATAGATAATTTTCTTTATTGAAATTTATTCTTGAGGTTGTAGAGTTTGTTCTTTGTGAACTACTTCTTGAAGGACAAGTTGAATGATATTGTTTTTGATCCGAATTTACTTCCTGAATAATGTCAGGTATAGAAAGTTGTTCCTGAGCATTGACAATAACAATTAGAGGATTATCAATACGTTCCTCTTCAAAGACAAAGTCCTTAACTCTCTCTCACCCCGCAAACTCAACATCCTCAAAGAACCTCACATTATTGGAAAAGGTAGCCTTAGTATTGGGATAAAAATTCTGAAAAATTAAGGGGATAAAAAATATTATTGGACAAAAGTCTCTTAATTCTCCTTTAGAGATATGACCTAATATCATGTGCCATAAAAAAACTGTCTACTGGATGGTTAATTTATCCTTATTACCAGTTATGTTAATATGTAAGGTTCATTGAACGAAGCAATCACATCAAGTATAGATTATTGTAACCTGATAAAGAACCGGGACCAACCAATTTTGAATTACGAAAGAGACTATTTTTTTTATTTTCTTTATTTCCAAATAAATATAAATAACCAAACTTGTCTACTGCAGAAATAGAAATAATTCCATCTAAAAACCGATGCAACATAAGTCTCGTTCAAATTCAAATAAAACCGGTTCTTAACAATAATCTAAAAGTTTCAATTGCTTCGACTTCCACCGACTTGTCGTCACCATAGTAGATGTATCTTTCACCATTATTAGGCCTTCGATAGTTCAGGCAACCCTGCATAGACACAGTGAGGTGAGTTGTTATACCAGAACCTATCCACCATCTGTGTCTTGGTACCGAAGTCAAATTAACCTTAGAAAAAACAAAATTAAAAGGTGTACCTTTCTTTGCACGGCATGCGTGATAGCTGGTACAATCCTTCTTCGTATGACCTTCAGCTTTACAAAAGAAACAACCATCTGTAGTTGGTTCCTGATGTTGTTTCTTTTGTGTTGCTGTATCTGGAGCTTCCTTATTCTTGTCCTTAGGTACATCGGCTAAGTGAGCACTTTCTATCTTTTCCTGCTTCAGTATATCCTCTTCCTGAACACAGTGTGAGATGAGCTCATTCATAGATCAAATTTCTTTCTGACAATTATAGCTCACCTTAAACTGGCTAAACTGTGGTGGAAGGGATAACAAAACCAAATGCACTAGCAAGTCCTCAGAGAGGTCCAACTTAAGTGCTTTCAACTTAGAAGCTAGATGAGATATTTGCATGAAGTACTCCCTGATGTTACCTTTGCCTTGATACCTCATTGAAATCAGACTTATCAAGAGTGTACCAATCTCAGCCTTTTCACTCTTGACAAAAACTTTTTCAGTTTCAGCCATAAATTCTTTAGCCTTCTTAACCTTGTCGAACATAGTGCCCCTGAATGTTTCTGGAATGGCTTTCTTCATGATCATCATACACATGCGATTTGATCTCTCCCACCTTTCCATATCCCTCTTTTCATTAGAGGTACTCTTATCTGTAAGAAGTGGTGGAGAATCAATCCTTAACGCAAGATCGAGGTCTATGACTTCGAGAACTATGTTGAGATTCTCTTGTCATGACTTGAAGTTAGTGTCATTCAACATAGGAATGGAATTGATGTTGGCAGTAATATTTGCAGGATTAATTTCAGCTGAATCAAAGAATAATAAATAACAAAATAAGCTCACATAATACTTAAAATCATATGAATAAAGGTAAACCCCATCTCAAGGTACTAGGCACTCCATTAATATCTCATCTTTGGACAAAATATTAACTTATAAGTGGTATCTTGGTGTAGTAATCAAACAATGATAATAAAGAACATGCCAAATAATAAATCTTCCTTTAGGCCGATTTATTATTCACACGTAAAACCAAATAATCATCACGTGTTTATTACCATAAAATGCACATGTAATTCTGTTAAATATCGACCTCCCTTTGGGCCGATCAATATTCACATAGGTTATATGTACACAACCTTTTATATTTCAAAATAAATAAATCTCCACAAGAGAGGTCACTTTGGTAACATCTAGCTTCAATTTATTCATCTCAAAATATATATGTATAATATATCTATATTCAAAACTATTTTCACCAAAAGGAATACATAAACATCCATGTAAATATATGTAAATGGTGGGCGTGAAATTAAATTATTTATACTAGATATTTGTTCTAAACAAAACTACAAGTGTTCCTTAATAATATACATAAAAGAAAGAGATTACAAAAAAAAAAGAATTTCTAGGATCCTTTCTAGCGGCAGAAACTAGGGAGATTAAATCCTCCCCCATCAAGATCATAGACGCTACTTTAGCAATAGCATCACACCAGTAAATCTATTTTCTTATTCCCCCCCCCCCTGCCCCCCCCTGCCCCCTTTTTTTTTTTTAAAGAAACAATTCAACCAAAAACCAAAAAACAAATCCTAATAATTCCAAAAAGGCTGTTCTGGCAGTATGCTTTAGAGGAGAGCTAGTTTCACTTTTCAAAATCTGCAATGCCGCAATTCCCAAATCTACTATCCTTTTTTTTGTTTGTTACTTAAATGAAAAAACAAACACTAATAAGCACATGAATACAAGAGATTAAATCTCCACTTTCTGTTTACTTAATTGATGACAAGTCAGATTGTTCACCAATTCTTTAAATATGATATACCACAACTATCATCCAAAAGATATTTTCTTATCAAAGACAACAAATCCCAAAACTCATCTTCTTAATTTTCTTTTGTAATAATAGAAGTTTAACCAAAACAGAAACCTAAAATGGCATACCAACCGAAACACTATGCCGCAAAGGGTGGTTTAACCGGCCACCTTTTTCTTCTTACGAAATTTAACCAAAAATCTCAATAATTTAAGATGATATAGGCTCGAGATACCAATTGTTGGAACCAAAAATACTTTAGAGATCAACACCGTCATCTTTTACCAAAGACCTATCATGTCAAATTATCAAGAACAAATACTAGATGCGGAAGCGTATCTGAATCCATGAGTGCCACATATATCACTAGATCTTTCGGTGTACAGTCTTCCAAATCAAGACGTAAGCCGTTCTACTCTTTCCAGCAATGGGATGTTAGAAAGAAAACCCTACGTCTGATTTAAGGACCATAACCCTATTAATAGGTGCACAGGTTTATGTATTTCTAATTCAGCCCATCATCAAATTACAAACTACATCCGGGTATCTACACATAAGACCTCTAGTCATGCCCAACTCTAGTCCTAAAAAGGATAAGCGATCGCTGCAAATATAATCAGGTTTAAAAGTCCGGAGTCAAATCCTACAGAGAACAAAGGTTGCACTATAACTGTTCAATATCACTAAGAAGACAAGTTCGAACAATTCCAAAGTTATAAATATCAAGATTCTTATGTCTAACTAATTAACCAACAAATTAAAGTAGTAAATTAATAAATATGGATACTAAGGGTTGGAGACAAGATTGGAAAAGCCTGGAGTTATGATTTCCCCAATTGTCTGAATCATTCCCGCTACGTCTCCTACAATTTCACCTAAGTATTCTCTACTGATCATGAGCACTCGGCTTATCGTAATGCTCTCTAGAGCAACTATAATAATGTACTAGTCATATTCTCTCGAATTACGATAGCTCGTACTTTTTCACCGCTCACTATGATCACGTCAAAACTTCGTTATCTCTAATCCCGCTTTTAAACCCATCGTATTGATCTCTGATATACCTTGGGAGTGACGTTGTTCAACAACCACCTAAATATGTATCCTTTCTCAAGCAACACATAATAAATAGGCCCAGTCAATCGATGGCCATTTAATCAACTAAAATAAATACATAGTTGAACAAGTAAGGATATTCAAAGGCAAAATTATATTAAAACATAACAAGAATTTATCCTCCAAAAGGTTCCATCAAACCCTATATTAGAGAGTTTAGCTACTCATAATTGTATAAACAATCATAGTAATATTCAAAAGCATTAAACTACATATTAAAGAAGAACAGAGAGAAAAACACTTGTGGTTCGTGCTCCGGAGTATTCCGTAGTCTTTTGCATCTCTAATAATGTCTTCTCTAGAAAAATTAACTTTAAGGGGTATTTATAGGGTTGGGGCCGAAGTCTACATGTCAAAAATAGTGAGGAAATAAATGGCTCAGCTAGCAACGTCGGCGCGAGGCACTGTCAGAGGCACCAATATTTCTCAACGAGGCACTGTCTGGTGCGCCAATGTTTTTGCGCGAGGCACTGTGTGGGGCGCCAATATTTCTGCACGAAGCACTGTCTGGGGTGTCAATGACAGTGCCCTGGACAATGCCTTTCACTGTCTATGGCCATGACTTTTCATTGCCTTGCACGTCTTCTTTTATTGATCTATTTTGAGGCTATGAGGTAGCATTTCATGCAACTTTTCTCCAATTCATGTCCAAGTATTCCTACACATGAAATAAGCTCTATTAAGCTCAATTGTCGTACAAATTAGCATCCAAATAACAAGCAAGCAGGGTAAATAACGTCAAAATATATGAAATTATAGCACGACATCAACACCCCACACTTAAATGTTGTTCGCCCTCGAGTTAACCAACTAAACACTCCCTCTTCAAGGACCCAACAACCCACACATTCACAACACACTACACCTATGACCATGGTTGATAGCAACAATTAAGCTCTAGCATATGCAGAATACACTTCACATACTTATGCCAAATTTCAAAATGTCAAACATAGGAACAACATGGCTATAACAATCCTAGCCTCGATAACTAACTCAATGTCACAATGCACCCGAGGCTTGAATACTTAATCTAATAGAGAAGTCTAATAATGTTACCTATCCTTTGTGAAACTATGTGCCCTCACACTAAAACAAAAGAGTAAGCAGTCCACACATCCAAATCACATGATCGAATATAATTTAAGGACTCACAGATATGAAGAAAAAGCACTCACTCTCTCAAAGAAGTCACATACACGCAAAAGGAACCATAGGCTTGCCCATTATGTAAACCTCTACTAATGTGGGCCCGCTCGGTCCAAAATCAACTAGGACTTTATTATGGTTCTAGTGTGGGCTAATAGACGAGTAGGATATATTTGAAATATAGTGGCTAATCCTCCTAAGCACTTTAACACATGACATATTCAATTTTAAGCGCAATTCCTTCTACATTGCGTACTACTTCATATCACATCCACTAGCAAAAAGAAGAAACCTTTATTTATTCAATTATTTTTCTCTCTCTCTCTCTTTTTTTTTTTTATATTTTTGCCTTGTTGCTAGTGGATTTTATTTAAAGCACAAGTGCACATTTCTTTCTTCTATTGGTTCGACTCAAAATTTACCCCAAGTTTTCTCATTACTTCTTTCTAGCGCCCTCTTTGCAATTCAAGTGCTTTAAGAGGTCTAAGGATCAAAATAATTTAATTTGAATAAAAGGAGATAGGCTTGTTGTAACGACCCGGCCGGTCGTTTCGAGAGTTATAACCCTGTTTTCCCCATTCCTACTGCTTTTTGTGTTATTCAGCTATATTATGTTATATCGGGTTAGTTGGTTCGAGTCCGGAAGGAACTCGGGGTGAAATGAGACACTTAGTCTCATAATTGAAAATTTTAAGTTAGAAAAGTGGACCGGATATGGACCTATATGTAAATGACCTCGGATTTGAATTTTGATAATTCCAATAGCTCTGTATGGTGATTTTGGGCTTAGGAGCGTGTCCAAAATATTATTTGGGAGTCCGTAGAGGAATTAAGCTTGAAATGCCGAAAGTTTTATTTTTGAGAAGTTTGACGGGTGGTTGACTTTTTGATATCGGGGTCGGAATCTGATTCTAAAAATTGGAATACCTCTGTTATGTCATTTAGGATTTGTGTGCAAAATTTGAGGTCAATCGGACGTGATTTGATAGGTTCCGGAGTTGTTTGTAGAAATTAAAAATTTCAAAGTTCACTAGGCTTGAATAGGAGTGTAATTCATGGTTTTAACGTTGTTTGAGGTGATTTGAGGATTGGACTAAGTTCGTATAATATTTTAGGGCTTGTTGGTATATTTGGTTGAGGTCCCGAGTGCCTCGGGTGAGTTTCGGATGGTTAACGGATCAAAAATTGAACTAGAACAACTGCTGCAATTTCCTTCTGTTGGAAATTGCTTCTGCCCAGAAATCGAGCCCAGATCTAGTTCAGGGTCGATGTCCACGATCGAAGCCCAGATCGAGCTCAAGGTCGAGGGCCACAATCGAGCTCAGGGTCGAGGGTCACGGTCGAAGGCATGATCGAGCCCAGGGTCGAGGGTCACGATCGAAGGCATGATCAAGCCCAGGGTCGAAGGTTACGATCGAAGGCATGATCGAGCCCAGGGTCGAGGGTCACGATCGAAGGCATGATCGAGCCCAGGGTCGAAGGTCATAATCGAGGGCCAGGACCGAGAACCAGGATCGAGGACCTCGATCGAAGGCCAAGATCGAGGCAGAACCGAAGATGTCTCGGCAGAATTATAAAAACAGGGACTTCGTCCCATTTGCCATTTTTGACAAATTGGAGCTTGGGGAGAGGCGATTTGTGATATATTTTCAAGGAAAACTTGAGGTAAGTCCCTTATAATCATTTCTACTCCATAATAGTGAATTATCATTGAGTAATCCGACTAGATTACATGATTTTGAGGTGTAAATTAGAGATTGAAACTTAGAAATTTGGAAATTAGATTTGTATATTTGAGGGTCGAGTTGAGGTCGGATTTTGGTAAAATTAGTATGGGTAGACTCGTGGTTGAATGGGCTTTCGGATTTTATAACTTTTATCGGGTTCTGAGACGTAGGCCCCATAGGCAAATTTTGAGCCAATTTCGGATTTTGGTCTAATTTTGAAGCTTTTCTTGTGGAATTCATTCCATTAGTGTATATTAATGGTATTATACTGATTGTGAATAGATTTGGAGCATTTGGAGGTAGAGTCCAGAGGCAAGAGCATTGCGGGGTAGAGATTTGACCGGTTTGAGGTAAGTAACGATTGTAAATCTAGTCCTGAGGGTATGACGCACATTCTAGGTGACGGGCGTGTGGGCGTGCACTGTTGGGGATTTATGACTTGGTCCGCCCCGTAGCAACTGTAAAGTTGCATACTTTGTTGAAACCATTGATACTTGTATGATTTAGAAAGATTTTTTGTAAATTGGGCTGAATGCCATGTTTGGGCCTTGCGCCAATGCTGTTTAGACCCTTAGGGGCTGTTTCTTACCATCCTCTCATTATTTTCGATTGAAAATCTATACTCAGTCATGGTTACAATTGTTTACCGCATAACTCAGTTTTATGACTCTATTTTGATGCATATAAATGTTTTGGGCCGAATGCCCTGTTTTACTGAAATGCCCGAGTGGCTTGATTTGTGAGGATGAGTGTGGATCGGGGCTGCCCGCCTGCAGCATACTTATGACTGAGTAAGGCCGAGGGCCTGATTTGTGAGGATGAGTGTGGATCGGGGCTGCCCGCCTGCATCATACTTTATTATTATCGCACGTGAGTTGTCCGTGCAGATTATAGCGCTTGGGCTGAAGGAGCTCCTCCGGAGTCTGTACACACCCCCAGCGAGCGCAGGTACCTACTGAGTGTGAGTGCCGAGTGCGAGTGACTGAGAGGCAAGAGTGATTGTGAGGTATGCCAGAGTGGCAAGAGTGATTGTGAGGTATGCCCGAGTGGCAAGAGTGATTGTGAGGTATGCCCGAGTGGCACGAGTGACTGTGAGGTCTGCCCGAGTGGCGGTTTATGATTTCATCATTTTTGCTCGCCTTTGCATTGAGCCTTTGTTTGAAAAACTGTTGAAAAATATCTTTAAATGATTTTTATTGGAACTGGGTTTAAACGAGATGTTTGATTCAAATCTCGATTTTTAAAAGCATGTGGTATTTTACTGAGATTTCCTGATATGAACGTTATATGCTTTATTGCTCGTCACTACTGCTCAGTCTTTATTTATTGTTGTTACTTACTGAGTTGGCGTACTCACGTTACTCTCTGCACCTTGTGTGCAGATCCAGGTGTGGCTGGACACGGTAGCGGTTATTGAGTGATCTGGTTGCAGATTTTCTTGGATATAGCAAGGTAGCTGTTTGGCGATCGCAGCCCCTGCTCTTCTCCCTCTTATCTTCCTCTATTAGTATTTAGCTATTTTTCAGGCTGAGTTAGCCTTGATATTGTTAGACAGATTATAGTAGATGCTTATGACTAGTGACACCCCGATGTCGAGCTTTTCTTTTCCGCACTTCTATTTTTATTTAATTTGAACTCTTTAAATAGAGGTTTCTATGTTCAATAACCTTGAAATTATCTTTGAAATGAAAATATCATTTTGTTTTGGAAATGAGTCGGCTTGCCTAGTTCCACGATAGGTGCCATCACGACAGGGGGTTAGTTTTGGGTCGTGACAGATTGGTATCAGAGCCTAGGTTACATAGGTCTCACGAGTCATGAGCGGGTTTAGTAGAGTCTTGCGGATCGGTACGGAGACATCTGCACTTATCTTCAGGAGGCTGCAGAACCTTTAGGAAACTCCACATTCTTGAATTCTTGTCGTGCGAATCTGTTGATTCTAGTAACTGAACATCTGTTGTTTCATTCTCTCACAGATAGTGAGGACTCGTGCTACCGGTCAGGAGGGCCAGCCACCAATACCACCATCCAGGGCCGCGAGAGGCCGAGGCCGCGGTAGAGGCTGTGGTAGGGGAAGAGGTGCAGCCCGTACAGCAGTTGGGGCAGTACCTACAGATCCACCGGTTGTCCCAGATCAGGACCAAGTTCCAGTTGTTGATGCACCAGCTCAGGCACCACATGTGCCTATTATGATTCCAGGCCTTCAGGAGGCCTTAGCTCAGATTCTGACAGCGTGTACTGGCCTTGCTCAGGCGGTCTCTATTTCGACGGCCGCAACTACTTCTCAGGCCAGGGGAGGCACTCAGACTCCCATCGCTCGCACACCCGAGCAGGTTATTCAGGGACTTCAGACACCAGAGGCACCACCAGCCCATCCGGTTGTTATTGCTCAGGATTATGTGTTTCCTGCTATGCCTGAGGATGATCAGCGTAGGTTGGAGAGGTTTGGGAGACTTCAGCCACCACCTTTCAGTGGCACAGAGAGAGAGGACGCTCAGGACTTTTTGGACAGGTGTCAGAGGATACTCCGTACTACTGGTATTTTGGAGACTTGTGGGGTCTCGTTCACAACCTTTCAGTTTTTTGGGGCTGCACTCAAATGGTGGGAGACTTACGAGAGGCGTAGGTCTGTTGGCGCAACACCGCTTACTTGGCAGCAGTTCTCCGTGGTCTTTTTGGAGAAGTTCGTGCCTCGATCCCGCAGAGAGGAGATGCGTAGACAGTTTGAGCGGCTACGCCAGGGTGATATGTCTGTGACGCAGTATGAGATATAGTTCTCCGAGTTTGCCCGTCATGCTATCTGGTTGGTTCCCACGGACAGAGAGAGGATCATGAGGTTTATTGATGGCCTCACTTATCAGCTACAGTTGCTCATGACCAGGGAGCGAGTTTCGGGTGCTACCTTTGATGAGGTTGTCGACATTGCTCGGCAGAATGAGATGGTTCGCGGTCAGGAGAGGGTTGAGCGGGAGGCCAAGAGGCCTCGTGGTCAGGGTGGATTCAGCGGTGCTCCTTTTGGGGGTCAGTTCCAGCACGGTAGAGGTCGTCATTTCAGACAGGCTCAGTCCGCTCGGCCATTTCATCGGGGTGCATCATATAGCCATGGTTCTCACAGTTCTCATCAGGGCCACTCATCACTTAGTGCCCTTCCAGTTCAGAGTTCGTCTCGTGCTCCACCTGTTCAGGGCTCTTCCATGCCAGGTTCTTCTACCAGTCATCCCGGTGCTAGGGGTTCCCTTCAGTTTCCGCTGCCAGCACCAGGGAGTTATTTTGAGTGTGGGGAGCTTGGGCATATGTGGAGGCAGTGTCCTCGTCGTCATGGAGGTCTATCTCAGCAGAGGAGTCAACCTTCGATTACAGCCCCAACTACCTCACCATCCGCCCAGTCAGCTCGGGGTGGAGGTTAGTCAGCTAGGGGTCGCCCTAGAGGGGGAGGCAGATCAGGGGGTGGTCAGGCCCGTTTCTATGCTCTCCCTGCCGGACCAGATGCTATTGCTTCAGACGGTATGATTACAGGTATTGTCTCAGTTTTCCACAGAGATGCCTCAGTATTATTTAACCCTAGTTCCACGTATTCATATGTTTCCTCGTATTTCGCCCATTTTTTGGATATGCCCCATGAGTCCTTAGTTTCATCTGTACAAGTATCTACTCCTGTGGGCGATGCTATTATTGTGCATGTGTGGTGACTATTGGGGGTCTGGAGACCCGAGTAGATCTATTGTTGCTCAGTATGGTTGACTTTGATGTGATATTGGGTATGGATTGGTTATCTCCATGTCATGCTATTCTAGATTGTCACGCTAAGACGGTGACGTTGGCTATGTTGGGAATTCCGAGGGTTGAGTGGAGCGGTTCTATAGATTATGTACCAAGTAGGGTGATTTCATATTTGAAGGCTCAGCGCATGGTTGAGAAGGGTTGCCTATCTTATTTGGCTTTTGTGAGGGATGTTAGTGCAGAGACTCCTGTCATTTATTCTGTTCCGGTGGTACGTGATTTTCCGAATGTGTTTCCTGCAGACCTACCGGACATGCCGCCTGATAGGGATATTGACTTTGGTATTGATTTGGTGCTGGGCACTCAGCCCATTTCTATTCCACCGTATCGTATGGCACCGGCGGAGTTGAAGGAATTGAAAGAACAACTTCAAGAACTCCTTGATAAGGGGTTTATTCGGCCTAGTGTGTCACCTTGGGGTGCACCGGTTCTATTTGTGAAAAAGAAGGATGGTTCCGTGAGAATGTGTATTGATTACAGGCAGTTGAACAAGGTCACAGTCAAGAACAAGTATCCTTTGCCTCGTATTGATGATTTATTCGACCAGCTTCAGGGAGCGAGGGTGTTCTCCAAGATTGATTTGAGGTCCGATTATCACTAGCTGAAGATTCGGGATTCAGATATTCTCAAGACAGCTTTCAGAACCCTATATGGCCATTATGAGTTTATGGTGATGTCTTTTGGGCTGACCAATGCCCCAGCAGCGTTCATGCATCTGATGAACAGTGTATTACAGCCCTATTTGGACTCATTCATCGTTGTATTCATTGACGACATCCTGGTGTACTCTCGTAGCTAGGAAGAGCACTCTCAGCATTTGAGGGCTGTATTGCAGAGATTGAAGGAGGAGAAGCTTTATGCAAAGTTCTCTAAATGTAAGTTTTGGCTCAGTTAAGTAGCATTCTTGGGGCACGTGGTGTCCAGTGAGGGTATTCAGGTGGATTCGAAGAAGATAGAGGTGGTGCAGAGTTGGCCCAGATCGTCCTCAGCCACGGAGATTAGGAGCTTTCTTGGTTTGGCGGGTTACTACCGTCACTTTGTGGAAGGATTTTCATCTATTGCATCGCCCTTGACCAAATTAACCTAAAAGGGTGCTCCATTCAGGTGGTCGGATGAATGTGAGGAGAGCTTTCAGAAGCTCAAGACTGCTTTGACCACAGCTCCAGTGTTAGTTTTGCCATCAGCTTCAGGTTCTTACACCGTGTATTGTGATGCCTCGAGGATAGGCATTGGTTGTGTTTTGATGCAGGAGGGTAGGGTGATTGCCTATGCCTCGCGCCAGTTAAAGACCCATGAGAAGAACTATCATATCCATGATCTTGAGTTAGCAGCCATTGTTCACGCCTTGAAGATTTGGCCTCATTATTTGTATGGGGTTCATTGTGAGATCTATACCGATCACCGGAGTCTGCAGTATCTGTTAAAGCAGAAGGATCTTAATTTGCGTCAGCGGAGATGGTTGGAGCTTCTTAAGGACTATGATATCACTATCTTGTACCATCCGGGGAATGCCAATGTGGTGGCCGATGCTTTGAGTCGCCGGGCAGAGAGTTTGGGGAGTTTAGCCTATCTTCCAGCAGCAGAGAGACCTTTGGCATTAGATGTTCAGACCTTGGCAGGCCAGCTTGTCAGATTGGATATTTCGGAGCCTAGTCGGGTATTGGCTTGTGTGGTTTCCAGGTCTTCTATTTATGACAGTATCAGGGAGCGTCAGTATGATGACCCTCACTTACTCATTCTTCAAGACAGGGTTCGGAGAGGTGATGCTAGGGATGTGACTATTGATGATGACGGGGTGCTGAGAATGCAGGGCCGGATATGTGTGCCTAATGTAGATGGGCTTCGAGAGCTGATTCTTGAAGAGGCCCATAGCTCGCAGTATTCCATCCATCCGGGTTCCGCGAAGATGTACCAGGATTTGAGGAAGCACTATTGGTGGAGGCGGATGAAGAAGGATATAGTTGGGTTTGTGGCTCGATTTCTAAACTGTCAACAGGTTAAGTATGAGCATTAGAGACCGGGTGGCTTGCTTCAGAGGTTAGAGATCCCAGAGTGGAAGTGGGAGCGGATCACTATGGACTCTGTAGTTGGGCTCCCACGGACTTCGAGGAAGTTCGACGCTATTTGGGTTATTGTGGATCGGCTGACCAAGTCCGCGCACTTCATTCTAATTGTACTACTTACTCTTCAGAGCGGTTGGCTGAAATTTACATCCGAGAGATCGTTCGCCTGCATGGTGTCCCAATTTCTATCATTTCAGATAGGGGTACTCAGTTCACATCGCGGTTTTGGAGGGCCGTGCAGTGAGAGTTGGGTACTCAGGTTGAGTTAAGCATAACTTTTCACCCTCAGACGGACGGGCAGTCCGAGTGCACTATTCAGATATTGGAGGACATGTTGCGTGCTTGTGTCACTGATTTTGGGGGTTCATGGGACCAGTTTCTGCCACTCGCGGAGTTTGCATATAACAACAGTTATCAGCCGAGTATTCAGATGGCTCCGTACGAGGCTTTATATGGGAGGAGGTGTAGATCTCCGGTTGGATGGTTTGAGCCGGGTGAGGCTAGGCTCCTAGGTACAGACTTGGTCCAGGACGCATTAGATAAGGTGAAATTGATTCAGGAGCGGCTTCGCACGGCGCAGTCTAGGCAGAAGAGCTACACGGATAGGAAGGTCCGTGATGTGTCTTTTATGGTTGGGGATAAGGTTTTGCTAAAGGTATCACCCATGAAGGGTGTTATGAGGTTTGGGAAGAGGGGCATGTTGAGCCCCCGGTTCATTGGGCCTTTTGAGGTGCTTCAGAGGATAGGAGAGGTGGCTTATAAGCTCGCCTTGCCACCCAGCTTGTCGAGTGTGCATCCAGTGTTTCATGTTTCCATGCTCCGGAATTATATCGGATATCCATCCCATGTTTTGGATTTCAGCACGGTTCACTTAGAGGGTGATATGACTTATGATGTGGAGCCGGTGGCTATTTTGGATCGGCAGCTTCGAAGGTTGAGGTCAAAGGATATAACTTCAGTGAAGGTGAAATGGAGAGGCCAGCCTATGGAGGAGGCCACTTGGGAGACCGAGCGGGAGATGCGGAGCAGATATCCACGCCTATTCGAGACTCCAGGTATATTTCTAGACCCGTTCGAGGACGAACAGATGTTTAAGATGGGGAGGATGTAACGACCCGGCCGGTCGTTTCGAGAGTTATAACCCTGTTTTCCCCATTCCTACTTCTTTTTGTGTTATTCAGCTATATTATGTTATATCGGGTTAATTGGTTCGAGTCCGGAAGGAACTCGGGGTGAAATGAGACACTTAGTCTCATAATTGAAAATTTTAAGTTAGAAAAGTAGATCGGATATGGACCTATATGTAAATGACCTCGAATTTGAATTTTGATAATTTCAATAGCTCCGTATGGTGATTTTGGGCTTAGGAGCATGTCCGGAATATTATTTGGGAGTCCGTAGAGGAATTAGGCTTGAAATGCCGAAAGTTTTATTTTTGAGAAGTTTGACTGGGGGTTGACTTTTTGATATCGGGGTCGGAATCTGATTCTAAAAATTGGAATACCTCTGTTATGTCATTTAGGACTTGTGTGCAAAATTTGAGGTCAATCGGACATGATTTGATAAGTTCCGGAGTTGTTTGTAGAAATTAGAAATTTCAAAGTTCACTAGGCTTGAATTGGGGTATAATTCATAGTTTTAGCGTTGTTTGAGGTGATTTGAGGATTCGACTAAGTTCGTATGATGTTTTAGGGCTTGTTGGTATATTTGGTTGAGGTCCCAAGGGCCTCGGGTGAGTTTCGGATGGTTAACGGATCAAAAATTGAACTAGAACAACTGCTGCAATTTCCTTCTGTTGGAAATTGCTTCTGCCCAGAAATCGAGCTCACGGTCGATGGCCACGATCGAAGCCCAGATCGAGCTCAAGGTCGAGGACCACGATCGAGCTCAGGGTCGAGGGTCACGGTCGAAGGCATGATCGAGCCCAGGGTCGAGGGTCACGATCGAAGGCATGATCGAGCCTAGGGTCAAAGGTTACGATCGAAGGCATGATCGAGCCCAGGGTTGAGGGTCACGATCGAGCCCAGGGTCGAAGGTCATAATCGAGGGTCAGGACCGACAACCAGGATCGAGGACCTCGATCGAAGGCCAAGATCGAGGCAGAACCGAGGATGTTTGGGCAGAATTATATAAACAGGGACTTCGTCCCATTTGCTATTTTTGACAAATTGGAGCTTGGGAAGAGGTGATTTTTGATATATTTTCAAGAAAAACTTGAGGTAAGTTCCTTATAATCATTTCTACTCCATAATAGTGAATTATCATCGAGTAATCCGACTAGATTACATAATTTTGAGGTGTAAATCAGAGATTGAAACTTAGAAATTTAGAAATTAGATTTGTATATTTGAGGGTCGAGTTGAGGTCGGATTTTGGTAAAATTGGTATGGGTAGACTCGTGGTTGAATGAGCTTTCGAATTTTATAACTTTTGTCGGGTTTCGAGACGTGGGTCCCACAGGCAAATTTTGAGCCAATTTCGGGTTTTGATCTAATTTTGAAGCTTTTCTTGTGGAATTCATTCCATTAGTGTATATTAATGGTATTATACTGATTGTGAATAGATTTGGAGCATTTGGAGGCAGAGTCCAGAGGCAAGAGCATTGCGGGGTAGAGATTTGACGGGCGTGTGGGCGTGCACTGTTGGGAATTTGTGACTTGGTCCGCCCCGTAGCAACTGTAAAGTTGCATACTTTGTTGAAACCGTTGATACTTGTATGATTTAGAAAGATTTTTTGTAAATTAGGCTGAATGCCATGTTTGGGCCTTGCGCCAATGCTGTTTAGACCCTTAGGGGCTATTTCTTACCATCCTCTCATTATTTTCGATTGAAAATCTTTACTCAGTCATGGTTACACTTGTTTACCGCATAACTCAGTTTTATGACTCTATTTTGATGCATATAAATGTTTTGGGCCGAATGCCCTGTTTTACTGAAATGCCCGAGTGGCTTGATTTGTGAGGATGAGTGTGGATCGGGGTTGCCCGCCTGCAACATACTTATGACTGAGTAAGGCCGAGGGCCTGATTTGTGAGGATGAGTGTGGATCGGGGCTGCCCGCCTGCATCATACTTTATTATTATCGCACGTGAGTTGTCCGTGCAGATTATAGCGCTTGGGCTGAAGGAGCTCCTCCGGAGTCTGTACACACCCCCAGCGAGCGCAGGTACCTACTGAGTGTGAGTGCCGAGTGCGAGTGACTGGGAGGCAAGAGTGATTATGAGGTATGCCAGAGTGGCAAGAGTGATTGTGAGGTATGCCCGAGTGGCAAGAGTGATTGTGAGGTATGCCCGAGTGGCACGAGTGACTGTGAGGTCTGCCCGAGTGGCGGTTTATGATTTCATCATTTTTGCTCACCTTTGCATTGAGCCTTTGTTTGAAAAACTGTTGAAAAATATCTTTAAATAATTTTTATTGGAACTGGGTTTAAACGAGATGTTTGATTCAAATCTTGATTTTTAAAAGCATGTGGTATTTTACTGAGATTTCCTGATATGAATGTTATATGCTTTATTGCTCGTCACTACTGCTCAGTCTTTATTTATTGTTGTTACTTACTGAGTTGGCGTACTCACGTTACTCTCTGCACCTTGTGTGCAGATCCAGGTGTGGCTGAACACGGTAGTGGTTATTGAGTGATCTGGTTGCAGATTTTCTTGGAGATAGCAAGGTAGCTGTTTGGCGATCGCAGCCCCTGCTCTTCTCCCTCTTATCTTCCTCTAGTAGTATTTAGCTATTTTCCAGGCTGAGTTAGCCTTGATATTGTTAGACAGATTATAGTAGATGTTCATGACTAGTGACACCCCGATGTCGGGCTTTTCTTTTCCGCACTTCTGTTTTTCTTTAATTTGAACTCTTTAAATGGAGGTTTCTATGTTAAATAACCTTGAAATTATCTTTGAAATGAAAATATCATTTTGTTTTGGAAATGAGTCGGCTTGCCTAGTTTCACAATAGGCGCCATCACGATAGGGGGTTAGTTTTGGGTCGTGACACTTATAATACGGGTGCCAAAAGAAAGTCTCATAGGCTCAAAAGGGTAACTAGGGATGATTTTATTTGTGATAAGCAGCAAAACTCAAAACGATCAAGGAAAGCCTAACATCACTTTTCAAACCGAGCAACACCTCGAATTTTGCTTTAATTCACATTTCGGGCAAGTTCTAGACTCAAATGCAATTACATGGACTATACAAAGAACTCACTTCATACATGGCACATGACTCACTAAGGACGGTTTCATTCGGACTCTCACTCAAACAAGTATTCACAAAGCCAAGAGATATATTAAGCATAGCATAAAGTGAACACAAGTCAAGCAACTGAGACATAGGAGTTATACCACATGCTATTCATTTTTACTAAGGCATCATCATATATTTAAAACTAAGGGAAGGTGAAACATATGACAGAACCTAAGTATGAAACCATCAAACAAGTCAAAGGATGCAAATCACATCAGTTCTTCTCCTTTATTTCCTACATACTACTCTAAAAGTAAAAATAAAAAATAAAAATAAAAATTACTACCCGATTCAAGTTATATCCCATGAAAAAAATCGAGGCACTAAGAAAAACCACGGGGGATTATTACTACCTAAGAAAAATAAAAGATATGTTTTTGTATTTTTTTTTTTATAACTTTTATGTATTTTCTTTTTAGACTTAAATCCCTCAAGAAAACTGTCTAGCAGATCCATCGTTGGGAAAAGTCCAAATTATTTTTCTAAAAAGAAATTTATCAATTAAACGAACACAACTAAAATAGCAAAGAAAGTCACCCAGACAATCTCCTCACCCCACACTTAAAATTATGCATTGTCCCCAATGCACAACATAAATAATAAGAGGGTGAAAGAAACTCTATGGTAGGCCAAAGGTCGAAGGACTAGCAGCTCATGGGGTACTCAGACTTATCCAGGGTATATTTCTTTGTATGGCACCCCGCACTTAGTTCTAACCATCTGGCTTGATGTTGCACCCTTCTAATGGCTTTGCTTTCTATGCTCCTAAAAAAAGGACACTGCAAAATAATTAAAAATAATAATTTAAAAAACTAAAAATAAAAGAAAGTAGTAAAGTTGGGTTACCTCCCAACAAGCGTCTGATTTAACACCGCGGCACGACATGAGCTACTTTTTGCCTCCACCTTGAGATTATAAATTGACCACCCAATTTGGCATCAAATTTTCGGTTATGCTTCAGGGGTGGTGGAACAAATCTAATTGGCCCAATCAACCATTATACTATTCTACACTTCTTTGCTTTTAGATGAGGTATGTAGTCGTGTCTTTCTGGCAAGAAAAATTCCAGAATGTAAGCACATTGTTTCTCATTCCTTGACTCCTCAATCTGCTCGGATGACTCTATTTCCATATCGTCATCTAAACACAATGTGAAAAAGTGTTGGAGTGAGGACCAATGCACTCAAACACATGAACTTCAGGACTTTCAACATCCTCAACATCAATGATACTAGATCGAGTCAATAAAATTTATATCCTCAATGTCCTTGGCTGACTCTAGTCTCACGTCTTCAACATCGACATCCTCAAATTGTAGTTAGCTAGGTTTTTGATATTCCACTCTGATCTCCTCCAATAGCACCTCGAATTCACGCTCTTCTTGGCTACTATCCCCAATACTGGCTTGTTGAGCATTAAAATCTTTGACCACTTGATTCACTTGAGCCTCTAAGTTGCGAATAGTTGCCTCTTGCCTTTCTATCTGCAGTTGTTTCTCATTATTTTGTTCCAGAAGGCACTTTAACATATCCTTGATCTCCTTTAGGTCTGCATCCCCGGGTTCTTTGTTCCTATTAACTTCACAAGAAAAAGCAGAACCATCATAGTAAGGGGTTGGGGGAGGATAAGAAATATAAACACGACCATGAAAGTGACCATCTTGACTACCACACATATCACACACATTCCATACATAAGATTGAGTTGGTGCATAACTCGCTGTCGGAAATATTTTGATAATTTTGCCACAGGTGGTTTCCTTCATAATATATATGAGGATCAACAGTAGAATTACCAAAACCTAAACTCCCATAATTCTAAGATGTCATGTTTCTCAAATCAACAAGTAGAATAAAATAAAATTTAAAAAATAAAATAAAATAAAACAAAATAAAAGTTCAAACTTGAAACCTAGCAATATGTACATCTACAACTACACCGTTAGTTCCCCGGCAACGACGCCAAAATTTGATCACGCCCAACTGTAGTCCTAAAAAGGATAAGCGATCGATGTAAATATAATCTGGTTTAAAAGTCCGGAGTCGAATCCCATGGAGAACTAAGGTTGCACTGTAACTGTTCAATATCGCTAAGAAGACAAGCTCGAACAATTCCAAAGATAAATATCAAGATTCTTATGTCTAACTATTTAACCAACAAATTAAAGTAGTAGATTAATAAGTATGGATACTAAGGGTTGGAGACAAGATTGTAAAAGCCTAGAGTTATGATTTTCCCAATTGTCGGAATCCTTTCCACTACGTCTCCTACAATTTCACCTAAGTATTCTCTATTGATCATGAGCACTTGGCTTATCGTAATTCTTTCTCGAGCAACTACAATAATGTACTAGTCATATTCTCTCGAATTACGCTAGCTCGCACTTTTTCATCGCTCATTATGATCACGTCAAAGCTTCATTATCTCTAATCCCACTTTTAAACCCGCTGTATTGATCTCTCATATACCTTGGGAGTGTCGTTGTTCAACAACCACCTAAATATGTATCCTTTCTCAAGCAACACATAATAAATAGGCACAGTCAATCGATGGCCATTCAATCAACTGAAATAAACACATAGTTGAATAAGTAGGGATATTCAAAGGCAAAATTATATTAAAACGTAACAAGAATTCATCCTCCAAAAGGTTCCATCAAACCCTAGATTAGAGAGTTTAGCTACTCATAATTGAATAATCAATCATAGTAATATTCAAAACCATTAAACTACAGATTAAAGAAGGACGAAGAGAAAAACTCTTGTGATTCGTTCTCTAGAGTATTCCGTAGTTTTTTGCCTCTCCAATAATGTCTTCTCTAGAAAAACTAACTTTAATAGGTATTTATAGGGTTGGGGCCGAAGTCTACATGTCCAAAAATAGTGAGGAAATAAATGGCTCGACAAGCAGCGTCGGCGCGAGGCACTGTTTGGGGCGCCAATGTTTCCACATGAGATACTGTCTGGGGCGCCAATATTTCTGTGCGAGGCACTGTCTGGGGCGCCAATGTTTCTACGCGAGGCAGTGTCTTGGGCGCCAAAGACATTGCCCTGGACAATGCATTGCACTGTCTATGGCCATGACTTTTCATTGCCTTGCACGTCTTCTTTTATTGATCCATTTTGAGGCTTTGAGGTACCATTTCGTGCAACTTTTTTCCAATTCATGTCCAAGCATTCATACACGTGAAATAAGCTCTATTAAGTTCAATTGTCGCACAAATTAACATCCATACAACAAACAAGTATGGTAATTAACATCAAAATATATGAAATTATAGTACAACATCAACCCCATACTTTACAAGGTATCTAATAAACTCATTTAACTTTAAAATCTTAGCACGTCATTTTTAATTTGGGTCAACATTTTAATGATAGCAACCAACATAAAATTATTCTTAATACTATATATGTGCAAGTCCATTAAAAAATAGCAACCAACGTACAATTACCCTTAATACTATATATGTGCAAGTACATAAAAAATTCTAACATATATATGTTCGTACGTGTATATTGTAATGACAAACTCGTATTAAAGGTCCAACAATTGATCAACACGGCTTTAGAGAAGAAGAAAATGAGAAAAAAAAAATCCACTGAGGCTTTTGGTGTGTATTTACGCATCGGGCAAAAGCAGCAAAACAAAGAGAAATTTCTGTTGTCATAAAAGGAAGATAATTGTCCAAATTGTCAAATATCCTTGTGCTTTTCCCAGCCTTATTTTATGCAAAAATTATATATAATATCGGTTCAAATATTTTATAATATCAGAAAAATCACAAAATATCTACTTTGAAAGGCCAAAAAACACAGAGAGAGAGAGACACGAATGACACAAGATTCATGTCGTGTTTGTGCTTCTAGAGTTCGCTTTTTTCATCTATTAGTACAATTGATTCAGAAATAAATAATTGTAAAAGATTAAAAAAATTAACTTTATAAACTGAAATCAGAATCATTAAGATTCGGCTCAAAGTTTTAGATCTCTATTAAGTGAAACTGCACAGCACTTATTGTGTTTAATACACAGTTAATTGTGTTAGCGTTCAGCTAAACATTCGATTAGATGGGCCAAAAGAAAAGGGGCGGAAACAAACCTTCTACACTAAAGTTATGGATTCAGTTGAACCCATAACTTTCGATGTGTAATGTAAATTTATGTGTAAAACTTCACTGAAATTATAATAAATAATAGATATGAACTCATAACAGGTTCAATGCTAAAAAACTTAAAGTTTAAATCCATAGAGTTTAAATTTTAAACCCGTATCTGCCGGTACATAAAATATTCCGCTTTCACGTAATGTCACGCGAGAGATCACACTCTTAAAGAACATAATAGGGATAACTTACTCTAATACAAGTATCAATAACTGATTTCTCTCGAACCAAATGACTTATAGATTATTCTAAGACAACTAGATCGGTGCTGTAACGCCCCCTTTCAAATCTTCTCCTCTCTCTCCAATAATTATTTTCACTATACCAGAATTTTTCACTTTTTTCACTAGATTTTTCACCTTTCCAAAACTCTGGTAGTACAGAAATAGAAAATCATGATTGTCATTAAACCCCAAAGAGTCAGAATTCAGATGTACCTACAGTATCCAATAGTAGCAAACATAACCAATGGGCAATGGCCTACAATTTTTCAACTGAAGAAGTAGGCCCCACATAATTTAACACAAAAAATAGCCTAGATCTCTGCATGCATGATGATGTGTAATCAGAGACCTGCCACGTCATCGGGTTAATGATGTCAGGTGATGGCTAATGAGTGACACGTAAGCATCATCTGTTGAAATGACAAGAATGACCCCTTACATGTCAGCTATATTGATCCATTTCATAACGAATTTTCGACCCTATTACTTCAGCTATATTATGGCGGCTGGCTTAGACTTCGCGAATTTAGATGTCATAATCCTAGAATTTTATTTCATTTTTAAAGATAAAAACAACAATAACAACATATTCAGGGTAATCTCACCGGTAAATCCAAGAAAAATAGTTACGACCTTACTTCTATATAAGAATTAGAGAAGTTCTTGTAAATCATCGGATAAAAAAAAGTATAGTCACAAAATTTTTTCTAAGGAAATATGAAAGTGTAAAAGTCATGAAAAAATGATCCATTAACAACAAGAAGATAATAAGGTAATCGAAGTAAAAAAAATACAATAATTAGTATTAAAAAATTAATAATAAATAATATATAAAAATAATACTAATGCTATTGATCTCGAAAGAGAAAAGTAATGTTTTTATTTTTAAAGATAAAAACACTAAGAATTTAATGGTTGGATTCTGTTGAAGTTCAGATGGCTAGAAATGACGTAGGGATGTCATCCAATTGGACAAAATGGTCAATTTGTTCTTGAAGGGCAAAGTCATCTATTTTGGCAAGGAGCAAATGAACTTGGAAAGATAATAAATTGCAATAAACGTCAATGTTAAAATAAATTATACTAAAAAATTATGAGGTAAATTATGATGCACGTATGTTAAATTTATTAAAGATCATAAAATAAACTTATGCTTTGAGTCAAACCATTAATTATGTATTTCATTTAAGTAACAGCCTAATGAAATAACTAAAGCAAATTTATGAGTTGGGTCAAGCCAATAAAGTGCTGAAACTTTTCTTCCTAAAGAAACAAAGAAAAAATATCGGTATTATTCTGTACATGATAGTTTCATCATTTCGGAAGGAACTCGAAGATGGTACAGATGTGAAGAACAATTTCCTATTTGTATATTTCTATGAAAATCTTAAGAGGTTACAATAATTGCTATATTGACCTCCATCAATCATTATTCACGACAATATTAATACTTCTTGGGAGAGCTTATTTATTAGTATATATTATTCATCAAAAGACAATATTTCCATGCATGAACTATGAATCATAGAAGCAGGACGACGTGGGCTCCTTTTTCTACTGGTCAAACTTTGACAACCAGTTTGCTACAATATTTTTAGAATTTTAGAATAATAGTATCTCACTCGCAAGAATTAGTAAGTCACATTCTGTATTTCGGTTAGCAGGACAATTTTTCTTAATAGAAAGATCAAATCTTCTAACAACCAGTGTAATCCCACATAGTGAATTTGAGAAGGATAATATCTACGCAGTCCTTACTTCTATTTTATAGAATTAGAGAGGCGATTTCTAATATACCCTCGGGCCTCAGCTCAAGGAATGCATAAGGACAACATTAATGAAAAAAATACGATAGTATTGAAGCCATGAGAAGAGATAGCAATAACAACAAGATAATAGAATAACAAAGCGATAGAAAGAACATGAAATAAAATGGTCAAATCTTACCTGTTACAAATAAAAATGTCTACGTCTCTATTCACGATTTTATTGTTGAGCTATAGAATTTGTTCGTCGCTAATTTTTATTTTTTTAATAGTGGTTGTGATAGTATAATTATGGTTATTTCATTTTTATGTAAAGGTCTCGAGTTTTGAGATCAGAAAAAAATAATAATTTTGAAACTTGTGATCTTAAAAACTTTGTAAAAACTTTGTGAGGTCATGATATTTGTGTGGTTATAAAAACTTCTCAAGAGGATAAAATAAGTAAAATGAATAGTTTAAAGTTGAATCATTTCTAATTGTAAAAATGTGTCATTTTTTTTAGAGCGGTATAATAAGAAAAATATGTTATCTAAATTAAAACAGAGGGAAAAAAAAATACGAAGAAATTTTCTTTTTAATAGGCCTTATACTGTACGAATTGGAGTCTCAATAAGAATAACTAACATAGGGTGAAAACCAAAAAGAAAAAATCAAGCGATCTTTGTAAGTTCGAAAGAAAACCCATCTATTTTTTATTTTCATTTTTGTTACAATGTGGAAAAAAAAAAAAAAAAAAAACATTGATGTTGAAATTTAAAAAGAAAAAGAAAGAAATTCCAAATTTGTAGTTACCATCAATCAAAGGGATAGAGAATGGAGACACGCGTGGATTGGTGTGACGCACATAAATAGTGAGGTTGACTCCGCACGTGGGAAAGTGACCGGAAGAGTTAGGGCAGCAGACAGCTAACGGGCAGTGTATGGAGATGGAAAACGAAATTAAATGAAAACGAAATATTAAACTATTTAAATACTTAGCTAATTGAGCGGCTTATAGGTAAAAAGTAAATAAAACAAAAGAGAAGTTTAATTCATCCCACGTTAACTAACACAGTTTGCGGGTCCCTCTTGCCGGATAAATGACGGCGAAACGACAACGAAGCACAAGCGACAAACCCCCTTTCTATTAGTAGTATTTTTTATTTTAAATTGTGTGTATGGGAGGGATAAATAGTAGGTCGTGCATAATTTGATAAAAATCGAATTATCGTTCCGAAATCAAAAATTTTGGTATTTGTTATTTGATATGGTATTTGGTTTAATTTTAAAAAAATAATATTTGATATTTTAAAATAAAATACCCATAATAAAATATATATTATATTATACAATACACATATTATTAATTATAACATAAATATAAAAAATCTAAAATTTTGCTTATCATTATTCTCTAAGTTCATCAATTAACTCTAAGCAAGTAACAAGATTTTTCTAATGATCAAATTTATTCCTTTATACATAGTTTTTCTCTCTGGGTTAATATTTGCTGGTTTTGGATAAAAATTTTATCAACAAACATTTTTAGTTTTGTAGTTTTGAGTACTTTAATAAAGAATATTACAGTCTATGACTCTACGTACTAATTAGTATTCAAACCGAATAAACCGAAGTTAACGAACCGAATAAATCAAAACCGAAAGAAGAAAAATCGAACCATACCGAATTTACTAAGATACGGTATTTGTATAGTATTTTAAGAAACTGAATACCAAAAATACTGAATTAAAACATATAAATACCGTAACGTACCGATCGACGTATACGCCTAATAAACAGGGGAGGGAATTCCATAATGTATTGAACCTTCACAAATAAGATCAAAGTTCATTATTCGGGCAAGCTTTTGCAAAAAAGTAATTTAAGAGTATCTTTCGGCTTTTAATTTGAAAGACATTTTAGTATTTGTTCTCTTAATAGTATACTCTTTTTTTTTCTTTTTGGATTACAAGTGTAAATGGCCGAACCAAAACTTGCAGAAAGAAGAGAACTAACATGGCAAAGAGGCCCAACTTTTGTCTATTAAGGGCCAAGGTTAATTTTATCTGTTTACTATAGTTGACAAGATATTTATACTTCAATCAATTTATTTTGATTAAAGCAATGGGGAATCAAAACTCTAGTTATATTTAATAATAATAATATCTTGTTAAAAAAAATATATATATAAAGGGGGCTTTTTTTAACAGTCACGTCGCAAAAGTTCAACATCTTCATCCTCTTCTAAAGTTAAAGGGCCTCTTTATAGGAAACTAGACCAAGGGGGCTGGATTAATTAGGATACTAACTGCAGTTCATTTTTCTCTAATAATAGAAGAAAAGGTCAAAAAACAAAAAAAGAGGGGACTAAACAATTTAAGTAAACAATTGAAGTAGTAAAACTTAACCTAGAAATTAGGGTTTGAACGTGCGGGTCACAAGGCACCACGTGGCTTGTGGACAAAGTGGTCCCCATGTGGGATACATTCAAGGAAACATTGTCATAATCTTTTACTCGCTTGTTCATGTGGACCCCACATTTCTTTGTTTTTCTTTTTTAAAATTTTCTTGTGTTGGTTTGAGGCCAAACTAATCGAACCTAAAATTTTAAATAAAACGCTCACTATGCGATTACATACTCAAGATTGAGATTTTCCAGAGTCTATAATATTTGATTAAATGGAGGAGCATATATTAATCCATTATAACGTTTGATGATTGGTTTCTTTCAAATTTTCACTTGCTTATTTTATTACTCCTAACTTCTAAAAATTACAATTTTATGTGTAGTTAAAAAAGAGGATTATTTTGGAAGTATGTGAATGAAGCTCTGTAATTTGGTTAAGACAAATGGAGACATTAGTAGGACTCACGTGCTACAGTCTAGATTTCTTAAATTAAGGTTCTTTATAATAATTTATTAACAACTTAAATATGAGACATCTTATTTAATTGATTCCATGCATTAAGATAAGGACGTACCTTTTGCCTTTAGTTTCCAACTGAATATTTTGATGTTGATGTGATTAATAATCAAGCTAGAATTGATGATTCATATATGATATTATATAGAGTGCGATTAACTGCACTTATTAGTTTAAACTTGAAATATCAGGGAAAACTTTAAAATGCAAGATAAAGTGGATACTACTAGATTATTAATTAGCTAGCTTCGTGACAAGTTACAAAAATATTGAGTTGAAATATAGTAAGACATCTCCAACATAAGTAGTTGTATCTTTAAGTTGACAAAGCAAGTTTAGTAAAATCAGAACGATTGTAATCTTATTATATGTATCGTGTATGTATTTTAATTTTTTCATATTTATAATTTAATCAAAATCAATAAGTTCAATTAAAACGATAGATGACTGCAACAACAATAAATCCAATATAATTTACAAGTGGAGTTTGACGAAAGTAATGTATACGCAAGCATTACCCATACCTTGTGAAGGCAGAGAGACTGTTTCCGATATACTGATGACGTCCAAAACACACCTCGATAAGAGATATGCTATGATCGTATGCAATATAATTCACCCAACTATGAGTCATGGTCGAATCCCACAGATAGCTATGAAGCGTTCGTTCTAGTTGACTCAATTACTAAATAATCTAAGTTGAACAAAAAGGGACAAATATATTTGAATTTTTGGATATTAACTAATGAATTAGGTTGTGCATATCTTCAACAATTTTCTAGGCATGTTCATAAAATTAATTACACATCAACAACACAAGATATGTCATTAACACTGCTTCTATTTTGCACTAAAAAGCACGATTGACATCCCTTTTCTTTTGTTTCTCACGCTACTTCCTTCACGCACTAGGTACTTTCACAATGTTCAAGTGACGTGTGCCACTATGCAATAGAATAAGAATTTATGCAATTAACTTCACACGATAAGGGGAATCATTAGGCTATCAAAGAAAGAAGGTGAATATGCCATTAGGCACAAAAGGGTTATCTAGGGATAATTTACAATTGGAGGTAGGTCAATTTAGGCTCGTGTGGCTAGACAAAGATGGCCTACAATCATTTACTAACTTGAGAACATTCTAGGATTTCGCCTCAAACAATAAGTCGGGCAAGTTCTAGATTGACATGTGAACATGAAAATGCTCAATTAGAACTCACCACTCTATGCACATGGAATTCAGAGTTCACTCAATTTCAACCCTCAATATGCAAGCATGAGATGAAAAAAAAAAATCAAGCATACTT
This sequence comes from Nicotiana tomentosiformis, assembly GCF_000390325.3. Lineage (NCBI taxonomy): Eukaryota > Viridiplantae > Streptophyta > Magnoliopsida > Solanales > Solanaceae > Nicotiana > Nicotiana tomentosiformis. The sequence continues at coordinate 112,077,896 of NC_090816.1, read as the reverse complement.
CGTGACTCTCAGAGAATGCTTCATATCAAGGTTCCGAACTTTCCTTAAAACAAAAAATATTTTTTTTTTCATATTCTAAAAATGTCTGGTTCAAAAAAGAATAGCTCTTTGGGAAAGAACCATGGCAAATAAAACTCAAGAAGAATAAAAAAATTCACAAACATAACAGACTCCCACCCCGCACTTATGATCGTGCATTATCCCCAATGCACATAAATAAAATAAGTAGGGTGTAGAAAAACTTCGCTAAACTGTCACATCAGTATATATCTCAGCATGGAATAACAAGGGACGTGGGATTGGGAGTGAGAAATTGGAGCATGGGGTGAAACCCTGCGCCGAGGTCAACAAGCGCTCTAACTCTACTGCTCCTGCAACTTTTACTGTACTTTTCTCTCCATTTAGAGGTTATGAATTGGGAGCCTAACTTGAACTCAAGTTTATGACCACGAGCGCCGGGTGGTGGTAAGTAAATGAACAAGCCAAACGCATTTTGCTTCATTTTGTATTTATTGGATTTCATGTGAGGAATGTCATTTTGTCGTCTTGCGCCTTCAAACCTCAAATATACGGCTCTTGCCTTTCCTATTAGCAATCCCTCATTGATTCGTATGGTTCAATTCACATATCACCACACAACTCCAGTATCGAAAAATGCTTGGAATGAGACATCAAGCCTCCAAAATTTAATTTTGACGAATTTTGACATCCTCTTTTTTTCCCGACTTAAAGTCAACTTCAACCATATGTTCAATTATGCATGTTGACTCTAATTCCAATTTTTTTTCGGCATCACCAATAAGTATGGAGTCGGTTGGCGGATGTTCAATTCTTGATTTAAGCTCCAAACCATTTTGAAGACTATTTTCCAAGATCTCCTCTAAGGCTTTTTGCTCTTCGTTTCCTTCTTCACATAGGCACTCCATCATGAGTTTGAACTCTCCATTTTGCTCATTCTCATTTTCTTCCACATCCAAAGCACTATATGTCAGGGAAAGGGAAGGACAAACAAGCACAATTGCCTAAATTACCATTTTGACCACCACACCTATCGCATATACTCCACTAATAAGTTTCAGATTGTGTGCACAATCCACTCCCGGGAGAATTTAAACAACTTTGTCATGAGTGTGGTCCTCCATAATAAGGACATGAATCATCAAGTATGAATAACTATCATCCAACCAATTTTTATTATACGATGCCATTTTAAATAACTAAGAAAATAAACTAGAAAAATAAACAAGAAAATAAACAAGGATAAGAGAAATGACTATACAAATATTCATAAGTTTGGACCAAAGCACGTATGCTTACTTCCCAAACAACTGAAACTCTTGGCAATTGAAAATAAAAAAAAGTTCAACTTTAAACACTTAGCAATTTTATTCTATCAACTAAAATTTAAACTGTTACCCCCCCGGCAACGACGCCAAAATTGATGACGTCCAAAACACACCTCGATAAGAGATATGCTACGGTCGTATGCAATATATTTTACCCAACTATGAGTCGGGGTTGAATCCCACAAGGAGCTACGAAGCGTTCTAGCTGACTCAATTACTAAATAATTTAAGTTGAACAAAAAGGGACAAATATATTTAAACTTTATGGATATTAACTAATGAATTAGATTCGACTAACTAACAACAAACTAAACTAGAAGTCGAGAATAATTTAAGAAAGTTGTAGATTATATATAGGCCTAAGGTAGAGAATTCCCCAATTGCCGGGCTAACCATGAGTGAAATCTTGAAACTTTGTTTGACATTATTTTATCAACATTGGACCTAAAGTTGTTTGTTAGAGTTTTCCAACTACTAATGACACTATTCTTGAACTATTTTTCCTAAAATAATCAAGATAATAAACTTGTCCAATTCTAGGTCACACTCGAATCATGATGTCCCCATAACGATTCTAAATCGGATTAAGTAATTCCTTAATTCAGCCAGAAGTACTGTTATTTGACTGACCCAACCTTGTCAATCTTGCCCAAGAATAATACGTAAGAAATATGGCATAAACAATTGCGAGCTCAAACAATTGAATTCATTAAAATCGCAGCCAAACAAATAGAATAAGTATCAACGATTTAAGAATATTTACTCAAAATCGCCCAATAACGGGTTCATCAATACCCTAGCTAGAGAATTTAGCTACTCATGTTTATACTAAAAAACATAATAAGTATTCTCAAAACAATCTCCATAACAAATAAAAATAAGAAAAGTTAAGAGAAACTCTTCAAATCTTAGGTTAGGATGGTTTTTGGACTCTTTCAAGCCCTTACTTGCTTTGAAAGTAGTGTTCTCTTCTTTCTAGGTCTAGATTGTGGCTGGGGAGGCGAAAAGAAGCTTTTATATCGTGTAAAATTTGTTCCAAAGACCAAAATATCCTTATAATTTTCGCCCAATAATTTATGCTCCCGCGCAGGCTCGCTCCGCGCACACACCGTGCGCTCTGCATTTAACCTTGTCCAGATTAGCGCACACTGAGCGCACATTAGAAAAATGCGTTGTTTTTGCACTTTGTCCTTTTCTTCAATTTGAGCAGATTTTCGTCCCAAAACTTCAAAAATTCCTTCAATTCTTCTTTCAACTCCCTATCAACCAAAGAGCATCAATTAAACACTTTTTTTGTGAGTTTTAACCACTAAATAGAGAGAATTATGCCAAATATCATATACCATCGGCTCAAGGATCAATTAAAACGATAAAATCCGTCTTAAATTCGGCTCGGTAAGGTTATCTCATGATTTGTCTAATGTACTCCCTATTAAAGACATTTTGCGAAAGAATCCATATCGAATGATCTAATTAAGGCTCTTTTAAAATTGTCACAATTTTAAACAATAAAACATGTTTCTTCATGTTATGATCTTCTCAACGTTTTCTTTTTCATATTTTCGTACTATATAATTTATTTTGTTTAGAATAGTACAAATTGCTTATAAACAACCAGAAAAATTCTATTATCCTACTTTTAATATGAAATATTTTATATTGTCTCGTATTATATTCTAACAAATGCCAGTAAATGTACGACTTATTTTTTCACAGACATCGAGTTCTCTCAAATTTTTGTAGTAACAACAAAGAGACATGATTATGGTCAGTTCTCTAAACACAAGATTAAACATTTCTTACTATGAATTTTATTGAAGGTACGTACTATATTTCTTGTTCTATGGTATAGAGTACATAATATTTTGGACAGAATGAAGGTATCCTCCTAGGAATTCCCTGTGCTTATATCTAAAGTACAGTCTTTCCTTACTTAAATATCAACTTTTTTATGCCAATTAAATGAAAGTGAAGCCAATAGCTTAAAGGCAACTAAATATTTTGGCTTTTTTAAAAAATCAGCTTATTTTGAGAAGTATTTTTTTTCAAAAATACTTTTGGTAAAAAATAATTTTCGTTTGACTAATTAATTTGAAAAGCAATTCTAAGTATCAATTTGTGTTTGACCAAGTTTTTTACAAATGCTTCTAAGTGTATTTTTCTCAAAAGAACTTCTCAAAAAAGTATTTATGGGAAGAAGCTACTTTTTTCTGCTTCTCCAAAACTGCTTCTGCTTTTACTCAAAAATATTTTTTTTCTTCTAAAAATTTAGTCAAACACTTCAACTTTGAAAAACAAAGTGTTTCTCAACGTGAAGAAGCTTGGCCAAACACATTATAAGTCTTGACAATGTGAAAGTACAATTTTTTACTATTTTTTAGGTAAGTGATTAAGGAAAATTCATCAAAAGGATGGATCAGTAGCTGTAACTTGTAACAACTGGTTTTCTGCAAACTAAACGCTGGTAAGTGTTAGGGTACTTTATTGGGAAACTTACATTTTCAAATAAGTTTACTTAACAACCTCTGGCCATTAGTTATAGACTTACCAAAACTAGCCAAACTCATATAAAAATTAAAAAATCAAATAAATAAGATTCTTTCTCTCAAAGAATCACACGCAAAAATCTTCTTCCATATTTTAAAGCATGATTAACAATATTAGATGCAAGACGGAAAGAAAAATTCATGGATAAGGTAGCAAATAAGATGATTAAATACAAAAATATATATATACAATATTCCAAAAATCTAAGCAAAAAGGGACCTTTTTCAATGGGTATAGTTGAAATTCATTGAAAACATATAAATAAATCAATATACAAATTTTGAGAAAGATTGGAGGTGATTTGGACTGGTTTGGTATCAAAATTCGTAATTAAATCGAGTTCAAAAAATCCTTCACCGACACATGTATCAAACATGCATCACGCATGTATCTCACACACATATATATATGGATATACATGTGATACACAATTGATACAAATATGATACATATATGATACACAAATGATACACAGTGTGATACACATATTACTTTTTTCATGTTCATTTTTTACTTCGAATTTTCAATTCAAACCAGCTCAAAACTTCACTAAATCATTCCAAAACTGAGATTCAAGCTCCTTAAGATGTACCAACTCTATTTTAATAATACCCACTCAAAAGAAAGCAAAAATTTGATCTTTTTTGCTACAAATAGTTAATTGGCTAATATTAGTAATATCCTGTATATATTAATTATACATAGTTATATACAATATACATTAGTAAAATATCCTAATTTTGTATATTACCCGCCCTAAACTAGGATTACTTACAAATTATATGCAATCCATTATTAATGCCTTAAATTAGAGGATTCAATTACACCATTTTTATTTTCTCCTCTCCTCTTTCCCATTCCCAACCGCTTCTCTCATCCATTTTTCTTTCTTTCTTCATCACTCTCTCTCACCGTCTCTCTCTCAATAAAATTTGTGAATGATCACTTGTTCCAGCATTTTTCTGCTTATTCTTCTCACTTTACCATTTTGCAGGGGCTTATAAGAAAAGTTGATGGCATTCTAGAATTTTATCTTTCCCCTTTTTCTTTACAGACTTATGCATTAAAAGTAGAATGTTTGTAGTCATCTAGAGTTTAAAAACGCTATAGTCCATTTTGTATATAACTCTTCTAAGCCCAAAATAGCTTGGACTCTGATTGGTATGTTCAATTCAATTCTTTGCATAGCTAGCCATGACTATAGAAAGAAATTTTCTTTCTAGTTGCACTATTATTGTTCGTATTGTTTGTCGCTCAATAAAATTTGAGGGTATTTCATTTTCCATCATTGACAACCATCAAAAAATTAAAAGCTTTGAATTCAAATTCAGCATCTCGAACAATATATGGTACAACAACATACAAATTTAAAAATAAATTTCGTACAAATATAATACAAATTGATATATCTACAACATATATACTAAAAATAAATTTCATACAACTAATTATATAGTATACACTTATTTACAATTTATCTGCAATTTTCATACATTATTTTTATCCAGTTAAATACATCTACAATATTGTACAACTTAAATATAATTTTCATACGAATTTTATATAATATGTCTTTTGTATATTTTGTATCTAGTTTGTATATATATTTTGTATGTGGTGTGTGCTTCTTCATCTCTGAAATTCAAATCAAAACTTTATCTCTTAATACGATTTTGATACATATCAACAACTTTACGTAAAAAGATAGTATTGATAACTTAAATACAAATTTCATACAACGATTCATACATTATACAACTATTTTTCAACTTTTATACAACATTCAAATAAAAAAATATTATCATAACCCCAATTTTCCTCCGTAGGATGTCATGATGGCACCTAGTCTCTAATACTAGGTAAGCCTATCAATTATACGGAATACAAAACTGAAACTCAAATCTCAACATATAAAATAAATCAAATCGCAGTTCAAATAGTTACAACTCCCAAAAACTGATAGAAATAAGTCACAAGCTTCTAAGAGAAATAGTAAGTGTCTTTATACATCAGAGTCTAATGAAAATAAGGAAAACAATATAACAAAGATAGAGCGGGGACTCAGAGGTCTGCGGATGCTGGCAGATATACCTTGAAGTCTCTGCGTACTGACTAGTTCACCAATACCTGGTCTGGTAGGAAGTACCTGGATATGCACAAAAAGATGTGCAGAAGAGTAGTAATGAGTACACCACAACAGTACCTAGTAAGTGCCAAGCCTAACCCCGGTAGAGTAATGACGAGGTAAGGTCAGGGCCCAACTGAAAATAATAAAAGACAGAGCAGAAAGTTTAACAATATAATAATAATAATAATCAAAATGGGAGTGAATCAAATAAGGAGTATGTCACAATTTAACTACACAAAATAAGGACAAATAGTACCTCACGGAAGGAAAACATGAATTTACATAATTAAGGAAAACACAAAATAACCAAAGTCAAGTACACTAATGAGAAAGTATCAACAAGGGCACTCCCGAGGTACCGCCTCGTAGTCCTAAATCATAAATAGATTCACAATATTTCTTTTTCTTGTATCACCGCGGGAGCCTTCACATTTAATTTTAAAGAAAATATTTTTTTTTCGAAATAGCATTCCGCGTTTTAGCCACCCTTATCACACCGCATGACTTCTAGTAGTTCCCTTACTAGCCACACGTATCAAGCCACCTTATCTTACCGCATGTGTTTCAACACCCAGACCTTATACCATCGCATGCGTATCAATATCACAATTTGCACCTCAAGTGCCCAAATATTTCAACTTGCCAAAATAAATCAACAACAAGAATATTTTTCACAATAAGGAGCTCACGGCTCAATCACAATGAGTACAAAATCTCACAAAATATGCAGGAATGAATAACTCAGCAAATAAAAATAACAAATTAAACACCTTGCCTTAATATTAAAATTTTAAATGTAAAATACTTCATTTTAATAATATTTAAATTAAAAAATCCAACCTTCAAATAATGCACAAAACAAAAGAAATGGAGTTTCAACTAAACAGGTAAAATACCTAGCAGGTATAGGTCAAGCAAATTTAAATACGAAAATATATTAATGATGATGAGTATATCAGAATAAAATAATTTAATTAATATGCAACAGTGATCCACATAATTTAAAGATATAATCTTCCACATTTAGCCCTGTACAAACTCGTTACCTTGTGTACTCGACTTTCAACACATCAAAATTTTCTTATCAATACCAATCCTAAGGGAAATTTTTCCCGCACAAGGTTAGACAAGTCACTTACCTCAAATCACGCTCAATCAATCAAACAGTATGCCTTTTCCTCAATTTTACGACTCCTATTGGCTCGAATCTAATCATAATTAATTCGATTCAATCAATAAAAATTATAGGAATAATTTCCATATGAAAATATAAAATTTCTAACAAAAATCCGAAATTTAACCCAAAAATCGCCCGTGGGGCCCACGTCTCGGAACCCGACAAAAGTTATAAAATATGAACGCTCATTCAACCACGAGTCCAACCATACAATTTTTACTAAAACCCGATATCAACTCGACCCTCAAATCTTCAATTTAAACTATGAGAGTTTTCTAAATCTTCTCACTTAAATCCTCAATTAAATGTTAAAAATAACCATGGATTGGGGTAATTCGACCAATATTGAGTTAAGAACACTTATCCCGTTATTTTTCTTGAAAATTTCTCGTAAATCGCCTCTTCCCGAGCTCCAACTTGTCAAAAATGAAAAATGACTATTTTGAGAAGCACAAAAATGTGCCTGCCGAAATTTATTCTTCGCCAACGCGAGGCTCCTCTCGTGAACGCGATGCCTATCAGATCTTAAGCTTCGCGAACGCGGGACGCCCATCGCGAACACGAAGACCAAATATGTGGGGTCCCAGCTGCCTCTTCTTTCTCTTCGCGAACGCGGTGCGTGCTGAGTCAAGGCCTTCGCGAACGTGGTGCGTGCTGAGTCAAGGCCTTCGCGAACGCGACCCCTCATATGCGAATGCGAAGAATAAAACTCCGCTGGCTTCCAGGTCCTCTTCGCGAACACGAGGACTCCCTCGTGAACGCGAAGAAGGAAACCAGTAGGAGCAGGTTCAGCAGTTTCAAGTTTCCGAAATGTGCCGAACATGATCCGAATTACGCTAGAGACCCTCGGGACTTCAACCAATCATACCAACAAGTCCTAAAATATAATACAGACTTAGTCGAAACCTCAAATAACATCAAATAACGCTAAAATCACAAATCACACCCCAATTCAAGCTTAATGAAATTTAAGAATTTTCAACTTTTACATTCGATACCGAAACCATTCAAATCGAGTCTGATTGATCTCAAATTTTGCACACAAGTCATAAATGACATAACTGAGCTATGAAAATTTTCAGAACTGGATTTTGACTCCGATATCAAAAAGATAACTCCCTGGTCAAACTTTCAAACTTAAATTTCTATTTTAGCTATTTCAAGCCTAATTTAGCTACGAACTTCCAAATAATTTTCCGGACACGCTCCTAAGTCTAAAATCACTGTGCAGAGCTATTGGAATCATCAAAACTCTATTCTGGGGTCATTTACACATAAGTCAACATCCGGTCAACCTTTTCAACTTAAGTTTTCAACCTTGAGACTAAGTGTCTCAATTCATTCCGAAATCTCACCGGACTCGAACTGACTACCCCGACAACTCACAATACAGCTATAAAGTATAGAATGAACAGTAAATGGGGGAATGGGGTTACAACTCTCAAAACGACTGGCCGGGTCGTTACATCTTCCCCCTCTTGAACAAATTTTCGTCCTCGAACGGGTTTAGAATTATACCTGGAGTGATAAAAAGATGAGGATAGCAGCTACGCATATCATGCTCGGTCTCCCAAGTTTCCTCTTCGACCTGATGACCCCTCCACTGTACTTTTACTGAAGCAATGCTCTTCGATCTTAGCTTTCTAATATGTCTGTCCAAAATGGCCACTGGTTCCTCGACATAAGATAGATCCTCGTCCACCTGGACTGAGATGAAGTCTAACACATGAGACGGATCACCGTGATACTTCTGGAGCATGGAAACATAGAACACTGGATTAACTACAGAGAGACTAGGTGATAGTGCAAGTCCGTAAGCTACCTCCCCAACTCTCTCCAGAATTTCAAAAGGCCCAATATACCTAGAGCTCAACTTTTCCTTCTTCCCAAATCTCATAACACCCTTCATGGGCGAAACCTGGAGCAAGACCCGCTCACCAACCATGAATGCAACATCACGAACCTTCCGATCCACATAACTCTTTTGTCTAGATTGGGCTGTACGAAGTCGATCCTGAATTAACTTTAACCTTTTCCAAAGCATCCTGAACTAGATCTGTAGTCAATAGTTTAGCCTCGCCCGGTTCGAACTAACCCACTGGAGACCGGCACCGCCAACCATAAAAGGCCTCATACGGAGCTATCTGAATGCTCGACTGGTAGCTGTTGTTGTAAGCACACTCCACAAGTGGCAATAACTGATCCCAAGCACCCCCAAAATCCATCACACACGCACGAAGCATATCCTCCAATATCTGGATAGTGCGCTCAGACTGTCCGTCCGCCTGAGGGTGAAATGCTGTACTCAACTCCACACGAGTACCGAATTCTCGCTGTACGACTCTCTAGAACCATGATGTGAACTGCGTACTCCGATCAGAGATGATATATACCGGTACGCCATGAAGCCTGACAATCTTGCGAATGTAAACCTGAGCCAGCTGCTCTGAAGTGTAAGTAGTAACCACATGAATGAAATGAGCTAACTTGGTCAATCTATCCACGACCACCCAAACTACATCGAACTTCCTCTGAGTCCGTGGGAGCCCAACAACGAATTTCATGGTGATCCGCTCCCATTTTGATTCTAAAATCTCTAACTTCTGAAGCAATCCACCCGGTCGCTGATGCTCATAATTCACCTGCTGCCAATTTAGGCACCGAGCTACATACTCCACTATATCTTTCTTCATCCACTTCCACCAATAGTGTTGTCTCAAGTCCTGATACATCTTCGCGGCACCTGGATGAATGGAGTACCGCTGTCACGACCCAAAATCTCACCCGTCGTGATGGCGCCTATCTCAATACTAGGCAAGCCGACAATCTCAATAAACCACTATATCTTTTAAGTTTGAAAACATAATATCTAAATTTAGCGGAAGAAAAACTCACAAATACATATATAAACACTCCCAAAACTCGGTGTCACTGAGTACATGAGCATCTAATATGAATACAAGTCTGGAAAATACCGTCCATAATAGTCTGAGACCAAATGCTGTAAATAAGGAGATAGGGAAGAAGAGGCAACGTCTACGAAACATGGCAGCTACCTCTGAATTGCCGGAAAATTAACTGTGCGAAAGAAATCAACACCCGCTATGGCCGGGAATACCTGAATCTGCACACAAAGTGCATGGTGTAGTATGAGTACAACCAACTCAGTAAGTAACAATAATAAATAAAGAACTAAAAATAATGACGAGCTACACAGTTATAGTTCACTTTCAGTAATTCCAGCAAAGAATAGACATGTTTTCAAATCCAGCAATTTAAGTCAAATCAATTTTATACAGTTCAAGTTCATGTAATCCAGATATAAAATCTTTCAGAGAATTTCACCCTAATGACAAATAGCAACTAAGTGCAACAACAAATGAAAAGCAAGTACAACCTCTCAGGGTAACAGTCACTCAACTCGTCACAACATCTCAATCACTTGGCTCTCAGCCCTCAGCACTCACACTCAATGGGTACCTACACTCACTGGGGATGTACAGACTCCATAGGGGCTCCTACAACCCAAGCGCTATAATCCGTACGGACAACTCACGTGATGTACGGACAACTCACGTGCTATAGTATAATATCTGGATCCGCACGTATAACTCACGTGTTGCACGGACAACTCACGTACTAAAGTATAATATCTTGCAATCAAACCCTCGACCTCACTCAGTCATAATTCTCTCCAGTCTCTCGGGCTCTCAATAGTCATGATAATCATCCCAAACAACAATAATATGATGCATCAATAATGAACAATAGAGACTGAGATAAAATAAATAAGTAAATTGTGACTGGGTACAAAATAACAATTTAGCAGATAATTCAACATGTACACGACCTCTGTGGTCTTTACAACACCAACACATAGCCTAAGCATGATTCACTATCAAATTTCTATAGCACAAAAAGGACACATAGCTAACAACAAGTTTATTCAACTTTCCAATTTCACGGAATAGACCAAGTCCCAATTCCCACGGTGCACGCCCATACGCCTGTCACCTAGCATGTGTGTCACATCTAAAATACTCATATAATACAATAATCTGGGGATTCATACCCTCAGGACCAGATTTAAAACTGTTACTTACCTCATACTGTGAAATTCTTATTACGCTAAGCCTTTGCCTCTTGAATTGGCCTCCAAATGCCTCGAATCTAGCCACAATTAATTCGATTCAGTCAATAAAATTTATTGGAATTAATCCCATAAGAAAGTACTAATTTTCCAACAAAATCCGAAATTTAGCTCAAAAAAATTACCCGTAGGGCCCACGTCTCGGAACTCGACAAAAGTTACAAAATCCGAAAGCTCATTCAACCACAAGTCTAACCATACCAATTTTACCAAAAATGACCTCAACTTAACCCTCAAATCTTCAATTTAAACCAAGAGGGTTTTCTAAATTTTTTAACTTAATTCACCCATTAAATGATGGATTCAAAGACATGATCGTGTAAATTAATCAAAACTGGATAAGAATCACATACCCCAAACCCCCACGCAAGAATATCTCTAAAAATTGCCTTCTACCAAGCTCCCAATTTGATTTTATGTTATGAACTCAAAACCCCCGTTTTGGAACTTTTAATTCTGCCCAGAAATTCCTTCATCGCGTTCGCGACCATAGCTTCACGTTCGCGAAGCACAAAAAAAATATGCTGCCAAGATTCCTTCTTCGCGTTCGTGATGCCTTCCGACCTCTACCCTTCGCGTTCGCGAAGGCTTAATGCCAGCCAGGCCCCCAACTCCCTTTCCTCTTCGCGTTTGCGTCTGCCCACTCGCGTTCGCGTAGGCTTTCCCCAGCTCCCTTCTTCGCGTTCACGTCTTCTTCATCGCGTTCGCGATGGGGTCCAAAATACTTCTTCGCGAACGTTAGTGACCCTTCGCGTTCGCGAAGAACAATACCAGATATCAGTTCCAGCAGTTGCAAAACAAGAACAAATGATTCGAAACCGTCTCGGAACTAACTCGAGGCCCCCGGGACCTCAACCAAATATACCAACAAGTCCTAAAACATCATACAAACTTAGTCGAGTCTTCAAATCACATCCGACAACACTAAAAACACGAATCACACGTAGATTGAAGCCAAATGAACTTTCAAACTTTTAATTTCTACAAACGACACCAGAACCTATCAAATCATGTCCGATTGACCTCAAATTTTGCATACAATTCATAAACTACATAACGGAGGTATTCAAATTTTCAGAATCGGGTTCCGACCTTGATATCAAAAAGTCAACCCCCCGCTCAAACTTCCCAAAATTTTAACTTTCGGCATTTCAAGCCTAATTCCACTACGTTTCTCTAATTAATTTTCCGGATACGCTGCTAAGTCCAAAATCACCATACGGAGCTATTGGAATCATCAGAATTCAATTCTGAGGTCGTTTACTCATAAATCAATATTCGGTCAACGTTTCCAATATAAAATTTTAATTGTGAGACTAAGTATCTCATTTCACTCCGAAATTCTTTCGGGCCCGAATGAACTAACCCGATAAGTCATAAATCAATTATAAGGCATAAATTGAGCAGTAAATTAGGGAATGGGGCTGTAATACTCAAAATGACTGGTCGGGTCGTTACATTCTCCCTCATTTAAACATATGTTCATCCTCGAACATGCCAAGGGTTGTTCTTAACCTTCAAATCTCTATTCCAACTTACCACGCACATCCCCGGGGTGATCCTACGTTACCCTATTCTATATAGGACTGACCGTACAACATAACTGAAAATAATTAATTTAACCTTAGCCCAAAAACCTTGGAGCCAAATTTCTAACATCCAGAATTCTTTTTAAGACCCGAATCTCACATCTACTCACTGTAATAGCCTGAACAAGCTGTATCCAGCCATAACCATAATCCCAGATATAATCGCATAACATACTACACAACTCGCATACTCGTAGCACCATTTCTGATCACAATAACTACTCAAAACCAACCAAGTACTAGTATAAACCCCTGAATTCAACAGAACCTCATTCCAAAACCTTCGTACACTGCCAATGAAGAAAGAAACAATCAAAACTCATAACCACTCATCAGATCAACTAGCCACAGAGCTCTCTCGCCCCGACCAGAACCATAATCACCTTCTAAGCAGACTTTCAATATTATCCTCCCGAATATATCGTAATCAAACCTGACAGTACCCATCTAGGTCCAATAACCTTATATTATTAAACACAACTATCCCACAGACACGCCACATCAATATAACTCAAGCCACAATTGCGCAATCTGTGTACCCAAATATGGGAGATATCTCAAGGAAGAGAACCGTATTGCAAGTTCAACAAGCACCACCACAACTGGACTGTTACAACCAACTCCTCAATTTTCATGAAGAGGATAACCGTAGGTGTATATAGACAATTGTAGAGGAAGGAAATTAATGAATCAGATAAATTATCATAGAAATAAAATTCCCACACACGACACGGATAACTCACGTGATAATAATATGAATCGCCCGGCATGGTCACACGCCTCCAGCCCCAGCATATCATACATGAGCAATTAAACAAGTACATTTGTATATGATAATGAAATAAGATTCCCATGCTTCTGGACTGGTATAAATAGCACTCCATAGTGTAAGCATATGCAAAGTCTGTTATCACACTTCAAATCGATAACTTTACGCAGAATTAGTAACTACCCCATTTATTTAGGGCATCATCTTCTTTGTAACCTCAAGTATAGCCCAGATAGTTCTCAACAAAGGTACGAATACGAAAAACGTTATAACTTTACACTTAACCGTCAACTCTAGGCATATTATAGCTTAAGCATTCTTCGGAGTATGAATACTTGCTCTAAAGCCGCACATGGGCTCAAACCTCACATATATACGCACTCATAGCGCATAACTATTACAAATAATTAACGCAACTAGTGCCTCCGCCGAGTTTTAAATAAAATAGTCACCTCAAATAGGTCGCAACCCCAAAACAATATACTTCTGAGAACTCTCAGTCTCCAAATTCATCGAACACATGAATCACCGTAACTGATCCCAACTCCAGCACTAAAATGACTAACACATCTTTCATTCACGATAATCCCACCAGGAATGCTTTCATAATTCATCCGCGTCACATAGCAATAATTTGAATATCAGAAGTCTATCAACCAGGCGAGTACTGCAATACCGATGAACATCCGTAAGTCAAAACACAAAGCGCCTTCTGAAATGCGTACCCTTCTCAACATTCATCGAAATATCTGAAACTGAACATGCTATCCAACATTCGTTACATTCTCTTCAAGACGGAACTGTCACCTTGTACATGTAAATCCTAATTCCGCACAACACATCACATCTATTATTCCATCATGTGACAAGCACATGAATCTCATTATCAACTCTGAGTCACCAGCAAATTACATACCTTATTAGTTAGAAACCTCTCTCTTGCTTCTTTCCAGGAGGAAATCACAATACACAACACGTCCCATACACCGGTAGAAAATATCCGGTTCAAACCATGGTAGAAACCATCATGACTACTTTAAAATCCATTTGCATATAACCAAGCTATCAGAACTGAATTCCTCTAACTCGACCAAACCACGTAGGTCACCAAAACCCAAGAATATTGCCACCAAAATATCTGTACAGTCTCACCACATCATAATTACCCCTATAAATACCACAACCGAAACACCCACTCTGAAAATACCTTATTTGAGTCTAAGGCCGTTTCATTCACCTTCCTGATACCTAAATATAAAACCCATAATGATAACCAAAAATGCCATAAGTCTCGACACCATCCAACTTAAATCTCAAATTTTAGCCATAAACAAATCCGCCAAAAATTCTCAATTGTTACATATTAATCTCGAATCCATTAGAATTTTCTCAGGAGTCACCCACTTTGCTCAAATCTAAGCTGCACCGCCCAAACAGGCCGAAAGGCACAAGCCCAGTAGCACAACAATCCCCAAAGAAGTAACCCTGCCTTAACACCACTAATCAAATTCATACTTCGTGCGCACTACGTTCTTTAAAATAACAATTTAATCATTCCATGATTTCCGTATTTCTATAAAGTTCCATATAACCCGTATTCATGAATTTCCTTACTCGAGTCATCCTCGATCTCTATCTCTGCAAGTCATAACTGGTCCACAAGTATGTCTCCGACCAAAGCTAAAATTTAACACATAACCATAAAATCAAATTGTCAATAACAGGCTCTCCCACTTAGCTTTAAGCTGCGATTATATAAAATTAGAACCCGCAAGAATTTCTCCTTCTCAATTACCCAGATCTCGCACCATTAACCCGCTAGACTTCTCGGAGTCTTTTGCTAAGCTTTTCATGAACATTCTGAATCACCACTCACAGTCACACACTCGACCTCTTACCGGGTAGCAAGTAATATTCCTCGAAGAAGCTTCATCAACATCACGCCACCGCTAACTGCTCACAGGAGATAACCCACTTGTGGAATTCCTTACCGACATATTTCAACGACGCTGCACTGGGTGCAATGACTACATAATCAGTAAATTCTCCTCAGCTCATGCTCGCCCACCAATTGTATAAGTTTGCACTCTCCCTATTGACATCAACTAAAAGTTCAACAATACCTTCCGAACTCAAGTCATATTGCGCCTGAAACGATAATCAGATCTTTACATCCCCTCTTCATTTCAAACAAACTACTTTCTGCCATATTCAATATTTCTCCGTACAGTAACCATCACTCCAAATAAAGTTTGTAGACCAAATCACAGTCTATCACGATTCCAAACCGTTCTACACTTTCTCAAGGCACGCGACTACCCTACCACTGAATCCATATGCTAATATGCCACTCTTACTTCGGTTAAACCATCTCCTTTAAGCAACTTCTCAACCTCTACTTCTCCTACTTGACCTGCTAGTACTTCAACCACCGCGAAACACTTCCCGTCATGTCTTCCCTCACACGTTGATGCCCAACTGTTGCATCAAATCAAAATGCATCTCTGTCGCACCTGAACCAATAAAATGTTACCGACTCTAAGCCTCTTCAAAGATCATCTTTCTCGAGCCATCAACATTAGAAATATCCATTCGCAATTACTACAAAATCACTTACCCTTCTTGAGTCCAAACTCATTGACAAGACATGAGAATTTAATTTCCCCCAAAATTTAACAACGTGAAAAATCTTTCAAAACATTCATACTCGAGATTGTACGTCATATCAAAATGAAAATAAAGCACCCAATGGCCTTCCTTTATATTTCAAGGAAACACTTCTTGTCACATTCAACTCGTCTTAACACATCTCACAGTTACATCATACTCATCACAAAGCCATTCCACCGTTCATCGAGCCACAAATTCCACTCGTAGGGACATTACCGGACATATGAGTCCAAATGTACATGTTACACCGAAGCTACTGAGCCTAAGCTACGATCTAAACCTGGCCTCAAGTCCTTCAGACTGGCCCATCACCAGAACACGAAATACACATCTCAAATATCGTTCATGGAATCACAAACCGGCGATGCACAACTGATACTGAGCGCTCATGTGCGCATACGAATGCGTGGAAGGAATTCAAAGAGTAATGTTTCAAGATGAATCAATTCTGCACGATTGAATACAAGAAGGGAAATGTTTCCTAAGGGTTCGACAGCCTCTCGAAGATAAGTACAGACGTCTCCGTACCGATCCGTAAGACTCTACTAAACCTGCTCATGACTCGTGAGATCTATGTCACCTAAAGCTCTGATACCAACTTGTCACGACCCAAAATTTCACCCGTCGTGATGGTGCCTATCTCAATACTAGGGGGTGTACAGACTCCGGAGGGGCTCCTACAGCACTCACACTCAATGGGTACCTGCGCTCACTGGGGGTGTACAGACTCCAGAGGGGCTCCTACAGCCCAAGCGCTATAATCCGCACGGACAACTCACGTGCTATAGTATAATATCTGGATCTGCACGGACAATTCACGTGCTATAGTATAATATCTCGCAATCAGACCCTCGACCTCACTCAGTCATAATTATCTCCAGTTTCTCGAGCTCTCAATAGTCATGATAATCAGCCCAAACAACAATAATATGATGCATTAATAATGAATAATAGATACTGAGATAAAATAAACAAGTAAACTGTGACTGAGTACAAAATAACAATTTAGCAGATAATTTAACATGTACACGACCTCTGTGGTCTTTACAGCACCAACACATAGCCTAAGCATGATTCACTGTCAAATTTCTATAGCACAGAAAGGGCACATAGCTAACAAAAAGCTTATTCAACTTTTCAGTTTCACGAAATGGACCAAGTCCTAATTCCTACAGTGCACGCCCACACGCCTGTCACCTAGCATGTGCGTCACCTCCAAAATACTCACATAATACAATAATCCGGGGTTTCATACCCTCAGGACCAGATTTAAAACTGTTACTTACCTCATACTGTGAAATTCTTATACTGCTAAGCCTTTGCCTTGTGAATATGCCTCCAAATGCCTCGAATCTACCCACAATTAATTCGATTCAGTCAATAAAATTTATTGGAATTAATCCCATAAGAAAATACTAGATTTCCAACAAAATCCAAAATTTAGCTCAAAATAATTACCCGTAGGGCCCACATCTCGGAACTCGACAAAAGTTACAAAATCCGAAAGCCCATTCAACCAGGAGTCTAACCATACCAATTTTACCAAAAATGACCTCAACTTAACCCTCAAATCTTCAATTTAAACCAAGAGGGTTTTCTAAATTTTTCAACTTAATTCACCCATTAAATGATGGATTTAAAGACATGATCGTGTAAATTAATCAAAACTGGATAAGAATCACTTACCTCAAACACCCACGCAAGAATCTCTCCAAAAATCTCCTTCTACCAAGCTCCCAATTTGATTTTGTGTTATGAACTCAAAACCCCCGTTTTGGAACTTTTAATTCTGCCCAGAAATTCCTTCATCGCATTCGCGACCATAGCTTTGCGTTCGCGAAGCACAAAAAAACATGTGCTGACAAGATTCCTTCTTCGCGTTCATGATATCCTCATCGCGTTCGCGATGCCTTCCGACCTCTTTCCTTCGCGTTCGCGAGACACGAGCCGCGTTCGCGAAGGCTTAACGCTAGGTAGCCCCCCAACTCCCTTTCCTCTTCGCGTTTGCATCTGCCCACTCGTGTTCGTGTAGGCTTTCCCTAACTCCCTTCTTCGCATTCGCGTCTTCTTTATCGCGTTAGCGATGGGGTCCAAAATCCTTCTTCGCGAACGCGTGTGACCCTTCGCGTTCGCGAAGAACAATACCAGATATCAGTTCTAGCATTTGCAAAACAAGAAAAAATGATCTAAAACCGTCCCGGAACTCACCCGAGGCTACCGGGACCTCAACCAAATATACCAACAAGTCCTAAAACATCATACAAACTTAGTCGAGTCTTCAAATCACATCCGACAATACTAAAAATACGAATCACACCTAGATTCAAGCCTAATGAACATTGAAACTTCCAATTTCTACAAACGATGCCGGAACCTATCAAATCATATCCGATTGATCTCAAATTTTGTACACAAGTAATAAATGACATAATAAAGGTATTCAAATTTTCAGAATCGGATTCTGACCACGATATCAAAATGCCAACCCCCCGGTCAAACTTCCCAAAAATTCAACTTTCGGCATTTCAAGCCTAATTCCACTACGGACCTCCAATTAATTTTCGGACACGCTTCTAAGTCCAAATTCACCATACGGATCTATTGGAATCATCAAAATTCAATTCCGATGTCGTTTACTCATAAGTCAATATCCGGTCAACTTTTCCAACTTAAGTTTTCTATTATGAGACTAAGTATCTCATTTCACTCTGAAATCCTTCCGGGCCCGAACCAACTAATCCGATAAGTTATAAATAAATTGTAAGGCATAAATTGAGCAGTAAATAGGAAAACGAGGTTGTAATACTTAAAATGACCGGTCGGGTCATTACAACCACGAACTGTGAGCCTCCTAGAGAATCAACTCACGCAAACCATCTACATTAGGCACACATAGCCTACCCTGCATCCGTAATATACCGTCATCTCCAATAGTGACTTCTTTGGCATCACCGTGTTGAACTTTGTCCTTAAGGACAAGCAGATGGGGGTCATCATACTGACGCTCTCTGATACGATCCTAAAGAGAAGACTGAAAAACCACACAAGCCAAAACTCGGCTCGGCTTAGAAATATTCAATCTAACAAACTGATTGGCCAAGGACTGAACATCCAAGGCTAAAGGCCTCTCTGCTACCGGTAAATATGCTAAACTGCCCAAACTCTCCGCCTTACGACTCAAGGCATCAGCCACTACATTGACCTTCCCGGGGTGATAGAGAATCGTGATATCATAATCCTTAAGCAACTCCAACCATCTCCACTACCGCAAGTTAAGATCCTTCTGTTTAAACAGATGTTGTAGACTCCGGTGATCGGTATAAACCTCACAATGGACACCGTACAAATAATGTCGCTAAATCTTCAAGGCATGAACAATAGCTGCTAACTCAAGGTCGTGGACCGGATAATTCTTCTCATGTACCTTTAACTGTCTAGACGCATAGGCAATCACCCTACCGTCTTGCATCAACACTATGCCGAGACCAATGCGCGACACATCACAATACACAATATAATACCCTGAACCTGTAGGCAATACTAATGCTGGGGTTGTAGTTAAAGTTGTCTTGAGCTTTTGAAAGCACTCCTCACATTCCTCGGTCCACCTGAACGGAGCACCCTTATTGGTCAATTTGGTCATAGGTGCAGTAATAGAAGAGAAATCCTCTACAAATCAGCGATAATACCCTGCTAAAACAAGAAAACTTTGGATCTACGTAGCTGAAGACGGTCTGGACCAACTTTGCACTGCCTCAATCTTCTTCGGATCTACCTTGATCCCCTCGCACGAAACTATATGACCCAAAAATCCTACTGAATCAAGCAAGAATTTACACTTTGAAAATTTTGCATACAACTTCTTTTCTCTCAAAGTTTGAAGCACAGTCCTCAGGTATTGTTCATGATCTTCCCGGCCCCGGGAGTACACCAGAATGTCGTCAATAAATACAATGACGAATGGGTCAAGATATGGTTGAAATACACTGTTCATCAAATGCATAAATATTGTTGGGGCATTGGTCAGTCCAAATGACATTACAAGGAACTCATAATGACCATACCGAGTCCTGAAGGCAGTCTTCGGGATATCTGGCTCCCGAATCTTCAACTGATGATAGCCTGAATGTAAATCGATCTTAGAGAACACTCTGGCACCCATAAGCTTATCAAATAGGTCATCAATACACATCCGCATGGAACCATAACTGCTCTTTTAATTCTTTCAATTCTGCTGTGGCCATACGATATGGTGGAATAGAAATGGGCTGAGTGCCCGGTAACAAATCAATGCCAAAGTCAATATCCCTGTCGGGTGGCATACCCGGAATATCCGCTGGAAATACATCAGGAAAATCCCTTACTATAGGAACTGACTCCACTGTAGGAGTATCAACACTAACATCTCTCACATAGGCTAGATACGCATCACACCCCTTCTCAACCATTCGTTGAGCCTTAAGAAATGAAACAACACTGCTAGGAACATGATCCAAGGTACCTCTCCACTCTAGCAGCGGTAGACCTGACATAGCCAACGTCACCATCTTGACGTAACAATCAAGGACGTGATAGGGCGACAACCAGTCCATGCCCAAAATAAAATTGAAATCCACCATACTGAGCAATAATAAATCAGTTATGGTCTCAAAACCACAGATAACAATTAAACACGATTGATACACGCGATCAATATTAATAGAATTACCTACGGGTGTAGATACATAAATAGAAGAACTCAAAGAATCACGGGAAATACCCAAATACGGGGCAAAATAAGATGACACAAAAGAATAAGTGGAGCCTGGATCAAATAAGACTGGTACATTCCTAAGAACGACCGGAACAATACGTGTGATAAATGAATCGGATGCAACTGCCTCCGTCCTAGCAGGAAGGGCATAATATCTGGCCTGGCCTCCCTCTCTAGGATGACCTCTACTTGTCCGACCTCCACCTCTAGCTGGATGTGCAGGTGGAGTAGCAACTGGTGCAGTAATCATGGCCTAAGAAGCCTGAGGGCCTTGTGGAATAGGTGGGGCCTGAGAAATTTGTGGAGGTGCACCCCTCCTAAATTTGGGGCAATCACTTATTATATGACGAGTGGCGCCACACTCAAAACAACCCCTCGGAGGACGTGGCTACTGTGACTGGCTCGGGACTGATCGACTGGACTGCCCACTGAAAGCACCCTATACAGGAGGTACAGTAGACACTGGCAGCGCATAATATGGAACCTGAGGTCTAGGAGTAGCCAAAATACCGCTGGAAGCTGCAAGTGCTGAATGAATAGGATGGCCCACATAACCTCTACCATGACGGGCTGCAGCTGGGTCACGAGAACTGTTATATGTGCCAAAATCTCGAGGTCTCTTAGCTTCCCTCTTTTCTCTCTCCCGGGTCCGCATAACCTCCAATCTCCTAGCAATTGCCACCACCTGTTGGTATGTGATGTCCATATCTAGTTCTCGGTTCATACTGAATCTGATACTAGGGTGGATCCCCTCAATAAATCGTCGAACCCGCTCTCGAACAGTAGCAACTAAGGCTGGTGCATGCCTAGCCAAATCACTAAATCAGATCGCATACTCTGACATGGTCATAGAACCCTAGCACAACTGCTCAAACTCTGCGCGCCATGCATCTCTAAGACTCTGAGGAATATACTCCTTCAAGAACATATCTGAAAATTGAGTCCAAGTGAGTGAAGTTGCTATCCAACTCGTATGCTCGCCACCACTGGTAGGCCGCTCCTCTAAGCTGGAATGCCGTGAAATAAACCCCACTAGAATCCACAATACCCATAGGACGGAGGATACAGTGACATTCCTCAAGAAAACCCTGAGCATCCTCTGAAGCCAAACCGCTGAAAGTGGGAAGGTGGTACTTCTTGTACCTCTCGAGCCTGAGCTGCTCCCCCTCTGAAACTGCTGCCCTAACCTCGGGCCGAACTGGGACAACTGGTTGTACTGGTATAACCTCTGGGGCATGGTCAACTTGGGCCCATGGATCTGGGGTACGGACGGCGGGATTCTGTGCTCCTCCCCCGTCCTGAGATGTTGCAGGAGCACGTGGAATTAACCTTGCCTGAGCTAGAGTGCCAAACATGCTCAAAAACTGGGCAAGAGTCTCCTGAAGTGCAGGAGTAGTAACAAGCATCTCAGATGCCTGCTCTCCAACTGGAGCTACTGGTGGTTCCTCTGCAGAAGCTCGTGCAGGTGCTCTGGCTGCACCACGTGGTCTTCCTCGGCTTCTGCCCAGACCTCGGCCTCTTGCGGCTCCAACAGGGGGCGCGGGTTTCTGATCATCGGATCCAGTTGTGCGTGTACTCACCATCTGTGAGAGAATAGAAAGACAATGGTTTAGGATTTTGAGGTCAACAAATGCGCACGATAAGGAATCAAATAAGTGAACATTTTTCCTATCAGTTCCATAGCCTCCCGAAAATAAGTACATACGTCTCCGTACCGATACACGAGACTCTACTAAACCTACTTGTGACTCATAACACCTATAAATCTAGGGCTCTGATACCAACTTGTCACGACTCCAATTTTCCTCCGTAGAATGTCGTGATGACACCTAGTCTCTAAGACTATCAATTATGCAGAATACACAACTGAAAATCAAATGTCAACATATAAAATAAATCAAACCGCGATTCAAATAGTTACAACTCCCAAAACCCGGTAGAAATAAGTCACAAGCTTCTAAGAGAAATACTAAGTGTCTTTAAACATCAGAGTCTAATGAAGATAAGGAAAACAACATAACAAAGATAGAGGGGGACTCCGAGATCTGCGGACGCTGGCAGATATACCTTGAAGTCTCCACGTACGGACTAGCTCACTAATACCTGATTTGGTAGGAAGTACCTGGATCTGCACACAAAGATGTGCAGAAGTATAGTATGAGTACACCACATCGATACCCAGTAAGTGCCAAGCCTATCCTCGGTAGAGTAGTGACGAGGTCAGGTCAGGGCCCTACTGAAAATAATAAAAGACAGGGCGAAAAGTTTAACAATATAATTATAATAATCACAATGGAAGTGAATCAAATAAGCACTATGTCACAATTTAACTACACAAAATAAGGACAAATAGTACCTCACACAAGGAAAACATGAATTTACATATTTAAGGAAAACACAAAATAACCAAAGGCAAGTACACCAATAAGAAAATATCAACAAGGGCACTCCCGAGGTACCGCATCGTAGTCCTAAATCATAAATAAATTCACAATATTTTTTTTTCTTATATCACCGCGGGAGCCTTCACATTTAATTTTAAAGAAAATATTTTTTTTCTAAATAGCATCCCGCGTTTTAGCCACCCTTATCACACCGCATGACTTCTAGTAGTTCCCCTACTAGCCACGCGTATCAAGCCACCTTATCTCACCGCATGCGTTTCAACACCCAGACCTTATATCACCGCATGCGTATAAATATCACAATATATCACAATTTGCACCTCAAGTGCCCAAATATTTCAACTTGCCAAAATAAATCAACAACAAGAATATTTTCCACAATAAGGAGCTCACGACTCAATTACAATGAGTACAAAATCTCACAAATTATGCAGGAATGAATAACTCAACCAAAAAATAATCACAAATTAAACACCTTGTCTTAATATCAAAATTTTAAATGTAAAATACTTCATTTTAATAATATTTAAATTAAGAAATCCAACCTTCAAATAATGCACAAAACAAAAGAAACAGAGTTTCAAGTAAACAAGTAAAATACTTAGCAGGAATAGGTCAGGCAAATTTAAATACGAAAATATATTAATGATGATAAATATATCAGAATAAAATAATTTAATTAATATGCAACAGTGATCCACACAATTTAAAGACATATTCTTCCGCGTTTAGCCCTGTACACACTCGTCACCTTGTATACACGACTTTCAACACATCAAAATGTTCTTATCAATACCAATCCTAAGGTGAATTTCCACCGCACAAGGTTAGACAAGTCACTTACCTCAAATCACGCTCAATCAATCAAGCAGTATGCCTTTTCCTCGATTTTACGACTCCGATCGGCTCGAATCTAGTCATAATTAATTTGTTCAATCAATAAAAATTATAGGAATAATTTCCATATGGAAATATAAAATTTCTAACAAAAATCTGAAATTTAACCCAAAAATCGCTCGTGGGGCCCACATCTCGGAACCCGACAAAAGTTACAAAATATGAACGCCCATTCAAACACAAGTCCAACCATACAATTTTTACTAAAATCCGACATCAACTCAACCCTCAAATCTTCAATTTAAACCATGAGGGTTTTCTAAATCTTCCGACTTAAATCCTCAATTAAATGTTAAAAATAACTATGAATTCGGGTAATTCGACCAATATTGAGTTAAGAACACTTATTCCATTATTTTTCTTGAAAATTTCTCGAAAATCGCCTCTTCCCGAGCTCCAATTTGTCAAAAATAAAAAATGACTATTTTGAGAACTTATAGTTTCCATCCAGTGGTTTCTTCTTCGCGAACGCGGCCCTTGCCTCGCGTTCACGAAGCACAAAAATGTACCTGCCGAAATTTCTTCTTCGTGAACGCGAGGCTCCTCTCGCGAACGCGATGCCTATCAGATCTTAAGCTTCGCGAACGCGGGACGCCCATCGCGAACACGAAGACCAAATGTGTGGGGTCCGAGCTGCCTCTTCTTTCTCTTCGCGAATGCAGTGCGTGCTGAGTCCAGGCCTTCGCGAACGCGACCCCTCGTATGCGAACTCGAAGAACAAAACTCTGCTGGCTTCCAGGTACGCTTCGCGAATGCGAGATCTCCTCGCGAATGCGAAGAAGGAAACTAGTAGCAGCAGGTTCAGCAGTTTCAAGTTTCCAAAATGCGCCAAACATGATTCGAATTACGCCCGAGGCCCTCGAGACCTCAACCAATCATACCAAAAAGTCCTAAAACATCATACGGACTTAGTCGAAACCTCAAATCACATCAAATAACACTAAAATCACAAATCACACCCCAATTCAAGCATAATAAAACTTAAGAATTTCCAACTTCTACATTCGATACTGAAACCTTTCAAATCGAGTCCGATTGACCTCAAATTTTGCATACAAGTTATAAATTACATAACGGAGCTATGAAAATTTTCAGAACTGGATTTTGACTCCGATATTAAAAAGTCAATTCACCGGTCAAACTTCCAAACTTAAATTTCTATTTTAGCCATTTCACGCCTAATTTAGCCATTTCACGCCTAATTTTGCTACGGATTTCCTAATAATTTTCCGGACACACTCCTAACTCCAAAATCACCATGCGGAGCTGTTGAAATCATCAAAACTCTATTCCGGAGTCGTTTATACATAAGTCAACATCCGGTCAACCTTTTCAACTTAAGTTTTCAACCTTGAGACTAAGTGTCTCAATTCATTCCGAAATCTCTCCGGACTCGAACTGACTACCCCGGCAAGTCACAATACAGCTATAAAGTACAGAATGAGCAGTAAATGGGGGAGTGAGGCTACAACTCTCAAAACGACCGGCCGAGTCGTTACAAATATATAACTACAACAAAATATAATTTAAATTCAATTTGCTTACAACTTTAATACAATTTCGTAACTATTGTATGTCATGTGTTCTTCTTCTTTTTCGAGTTTCAGTATGAAATTCAACCAAAATCAAGTCTAGTCTTCATCAAACAGTCTCAAATTTGAGATATAAGCTCCAAAGAATATTCCTAATTATTTGTAACAACACCAATCCCAATAAATAATAGTTTTTGAAACCTAAATTCGAATTGAAAGAACTTTTTAATGGTTGTCTATGGTACAGAGTCAAACACCTTCAATATTTATTAATATATTGTCAATGGTGGAGAGTCAAAGGGGCTTATCTAGTTTGGCCCGTCAAAGCAAATATATTATTAATATTTATCAATTCAATAAATATTATTATTATTATTAGGCAATTACTTACAAATGCTACCAAATTTAGCCTAATTTCTTTCACGGAAATACGCAGTTGAGATGACACATATTGTGTCCTAGTACACTTGTTTAGATCTCCCAATTCCAGGGCAGTTCCTTTCTCTAGATGCTTTAGACTTTAGTGACAATTAAGTTAATATAATAATGTCAGAGTATTATTTCTGCTTGCTTGGAAATTTTTGTGGAATGAGAATATTATTCTGGAATCTTATCATATCATCGTTATTTTATAAAATGATTACATAAAACTATAAGCCTATGGTCTTTGGTTTGATCGGAGAAGTTGAGAATTCCCACCATTAAGAAAAAAAGCCAGTGAAATATAATTTCGAAAGTCTTGAATACATTTCAATTCAATTTCTCCACTTCTATATCATTTACATTTCAAGTGCAGTTTGGGTATTATTATTTGGAAAGTCTTAAATACATCATACTATTATTTGGTCTACTAAAACAAGCATATGTGACTTATTTGCCACAGAATCCAAAACAAGAAGACATGGTTGAATAAAATATGAGAGCTTTAACTTGCTTTTAGTACTTAAGCATAGCAGTCTCGCTTTACAATATTGTGAGGCCCATTAAAGTAAAGAGCCAAGTCCACATGATATACAAAATTACAGATGAAATGGCACGTTCGACTTTATAGTTACTAATAACATCAATAGATAGGAAATGAACTTTTTTCATTACATGGAAAACTTAAAAAGGGTTAATAGAATGAGTATATATACTCTCAGGAAAAGCTCGAACGATTTTTACCCGAAACCAACACATGCTGGTAAGTAGAGAGTACCTAAGGGCGCGAGAAAACTTTCTCCAAGGAACTCGGTAAAATAGCCACGTAACTTCGGAAGAAGAGGTGCCAACTACCACAAGAGATTATTAAGTTGAGATGAAGCTTGTGAATCCTCTTCATCAAGTGATGGAGAGTGAACATGCCTGCCTTCATATGTTGTAATCACCATTCTTGGATCTTCTGCTAATCTTTCCACCCTTTTCTTAACTCTACAATTATCTTGTGTACACCGGTAATAGCTCCTGCAACACATAATCATATTAAAAATTAATAAACTAGAAATCTTCTGTTTGAAATTCGATGAATAATGGACCCACCTTTTTACTATTTTTTATTTATGTACCAAATTTTCATCTCCGGTAGAATTCGAATTCATGAGGTGCGCTTAACCTACACATCATGCGATGCGCTCTTAAAAGTCCCGGAACAAAATTTTCTAATTCTATACCACAAAGGAAATGGTCTAGACCAAGACAGACAGTTCAATATATATCCTCAAATTTGTCTAGAAATGTCTTAATATAATGAATTGCAGCAAGCAACAGGAAATGTCATAAAGTTTCTCATGTTGTTATGTCTATGCTTATCTTTGAACAGGGATTTTATTTATACACTTGTGGTGACAACTGCCAAAACCTGCAAAGTCCCTAGTCTATGCATATTCTAGTAGATTTGGGGACTGACTATAATTATTTCATTTGTTCAGTATAAGACGACACGCGAATCTGCATCATCTTGAAATTTGACCAATAAATAACCCAAAAAAATAAAAGAAAAAGAAGAATAAAAACAAGATTTCATTAAGAGCTTTTTCTTGTTTGGTATATATATAATTATCTATGTTGTGCGGACTCCCACAAATGTAGCCGCACTCGTGTCAGATCCTCCAAAAATGCACTACTTTTGGAGGATCTAACACGCACCTGGCGACATTTCCGGAGAGTTCGAGCGCGCTCTATCTCTCTCGAAAAGATTCATAAAAATTGTTTCTGAAATGTTGAACATAGTTGATAGTATTATACTTAGGAGATAGCACTAGCTTATAATTCAACGAAGATTAAATCTTGGACCAATTTATTTTGAGATCTAGATAGTTCCAACCAAAAATTCACCTCAACACATTTGATTTATTTTGACTGGACTTCCGGACGATATTTTTGAAGAGTCTAAACAACATAGTCTTTGATCACTCTAATGTCTTTTTTCTTGGTTACTCTTTTCTAATGAAATGTTCTTATTTTTCACTTTACAATAGATATTAATATGATAGTAACATTTTTCTGTAATTCTACAGAAATCAACCCCGGGATTTGGAGAAAAGTCAAGTGAGATTCAAAATAATTAAGCGACATATGAAGCTCACTTAAGATATAACTTAAACGTTAAAACATTTTGATAATGCAATATAGAGCTGTTGGTAGGGCAATGTTGTGCCTTTACCTAGTACTAGTACAATAAAAAGGTAAAAAGATGAGGAAATGGAAATCAAAATAGTGCACAATCAAAGATATAGCAATTGCAAACTGGCAATTGCTGGATTCATTATCACTAGTGACAATAGCCTTTAAGAACAGTGGGCTCCCTTGTGCATCTCACATTGTCGCTTATGTAAAAAGTTGTTGCACTTTTAGTATATTAAAATGAGTTTAATTATTCTAGATACTGATAGTACAAAAGAATTTTTATACTATACGAAAATAAATCAGACCAAGAAGGAATCATAATCCATTCGGCAAATTTCACATCTATGACAGACTATCTCACTCACACACGGGATAGGTGATTGGGAAAATCGATTTATCAGTATTACAATCTAGATGATTAATAGTGGAATTAGTAATTTTGGAAAATAATTAAGACAAACTTACTTGCTACAATACGTTTAATTACACCGATAGTGTAAATTCTAATCAAAATTCTTCTCTTAATTACGGCGACGTTACACGGACTCTTCAAAATGTTGTCGCACCTGTGCGGATCCTCCAAAAATGTATTACTTTTGAAGAATCCGACACACCCAACAATATTTTCGAAAAGTTCGAATAATATAACTATGTTACTATGTTGTAGGTAGAAGGAGACAGTAGTATAGCAAAGCAAACTCCTCAATAAAGAAGAAAGCTCAAGTAGTAGTAATCATTCAACAATAAAAAAGTTTCAACTTACTATTAACCTAAAGCCAAATCATGCAAAGAAGAGATCCTCAATGGGATCCTCCCCATATCAAACTTTTAGATGTAAAAAAAGTGATCATCATTTCCATTTTATTTTCTTTTTTCTTTTCTTTTTTATTCCTTAGGGTTTCCATATGCTAAAATGCATGTGTGTTTTCTGTTTTGTTTGTTTCACCACATGGTTCTTTCATTTAATAGAGGTATTAACAATGCCGGTCTTGATGAGTTGTACCAAATTTTAACTAAGAATATCCATAATCATATGATGAGATTTTAAATGAATCTTTTTTTTACTTGGCAACAAGTTTTGCAATCATTTTTCAAATAATCATAATTAAAAGATCGTCAAGATTCAGCTCTGCCAATACGATCTGATTTAAGTTCTGTAAAATGGCCCAATAAGCTATCATTTCATGAATACCAAGTTAATAGTATTCAAATGATTTTCTATCTTTTGAAGTTAATAATAACACTTCTTTTAGCCCTCTCTCAGGAAATTACCTACATAATATCCTTAGCTAAACCCCAATCTAATCTACTGAAGCTTTAATAGTAAAGGCAGCTAATGCAATGTTCAGGGTGGAGATTAAAGAGCAAGAAGATTTTAGCTTCAAAATATTCGTCGGCCTAATGACTGACTAGTGGATAAAAGTGGCTAAACAATTAATTTTTGGATTTAAATATACAAAAAATAAATAAATGATAGGCACAATATTTTATCGAGAAAACGGAGGAAGAGAGCCTTGTAATAATGAAAAATTATCTACGTGTGAGGTCAGGGGTTCAAGCCGAGGATATAGCCGCTAATACTTACATTAAGATAGGTTGTCTACATCATACCAGTTGAGGGTACGACCTTCCCCGATTAATACGTGAACGTGGAATATTTTGTGCACCGGACTACCTTTTTGTTTTCTTTTCTTTTTTAAAGATGGAGCTAGAGAATTCCATGGAAGGAGTAGCCATTGTTAGGAAACTCACAAATAAAGAATAAAGAAGAGATTTAGAATGGGAAGAAGTTAATATGTACCTGGGATGTTGGGTATTTTTGACAACTTTCTGGCCATATTTCCTCCATTTATAACCATCATCTAACACATCCACATCACTCAGAGTCTTGAAACAAAATCTTGGTTCTCTTACTTTCCTTCTTGATGATTTCATCTTCTTCATCTTAATTGCTGAAACCCCTAAATGATCATCAATATTATCCCTTGATCTCTTAATATTGTTGCTCTCATTCACTTCTCCCCATGCCCTAAAATCAATTCCAAAACCATCTTAAACATATAAGTAACTATGACTTCTAGACATGCAAATTAACAAAAACCACAACAAAGTTATGATCATCATACTAACCAAATAAATAAAAGGCATCTTTTGCATGTGATAAATTAAATTTTGAAAGAAGTATATATTAGTATCATTTTCCTAGAGAAAAGGTTAAGACATATGTATTAAAGATTACCATGTATTTGCAGTGGATTTTTGCAAGGAAAGAAGATGGGGTCCTCCAAATATAGAAGTAGTAAGGTCTTCTTTCTGCCTTAGAGCAGTAGATTCAATTAGGGAATTATTATCTGCTGCAAAAGAGGGAGGGATTATGGTGAGGGTTTTATGGTTGCATATTCCAAATGGTAAAGTAGTAGTAGTAATTGCACTGCCCATATTGTTGTTGTAATTTGGAGGAAAAGTGAAAAATCCAAGTTGTGATGACATATCTGCTTGATCCTCAAACAAGCTTTGGCTAAACATCTCTCTCTCTCTCTCTCTTTAGATCTCTCTCAGTGTGTGTGAAGAAGCTCAACTGTAAGAGAGAGCAGGCAATTTGATTTCTTATGAAAGAAAAAGACTTTGAAACTTAATATTTGGTAACACACTAAAGAAAAGAGAAAGATGATCTTTATATGTATAGTTTAGGTTAAAAGGAACAAAATAGCTCCTCCTAACGTGCCAGCTAGATATGTAAAAATAGTTTTGGTTACCCTTGTTAGGTCATTTAGATAATATTTATATGTATTCTTTCTGACATTTGTAATCTTAAAAATAAGAAAGTTATATAGTGTAAATATTTTTAAGTGTATGTAACCTAAACTCAATTATATAATATCTGTTTTGCCATAGATAATATTTCAATATTAACTTTATGTGATGGATATCTTTTTTGCCATAGATAATATTTCAATATTAACTTTATAATATACTTGTGAATCCTTAATTTTTTTTAATTTAAAAAAAATAATGTTTTCACTCATAAATCTTCAGATCTTTATCTAATTGAAAGTCGTATCAAAATCTTCTTCTAAATGTCATATATTTTCTTCCCCTTTACAATAGCTTGAACCTTATCTTTTTCATCTCCTCGTTATAAGCTGGTCTACCATTAAGAAAGTAAAAAGATTTAAATTATCAGTAAGAAAGCTAAAATTATAAGTTGAAAAAGAAAGGAAAAAAAGGACAAAAAAAGAACTAAGTGATGTGCTACCACTTAGAGTGGGTTTTCTAAGCAAAGTCAATTAGATTTAAATTGTACTGCATGTTGCAACTTTAGCCTAAAAGCAAAGGTAAATCCATATTGTACCCAAAGGTCAACCAAATTAAAACAGTGTGGTGAGAACATGGGAGCTTTTTCATGTTTTAATGCTCTGTGTTTGTTTCTTTCTTTGCCTTTTTTGTCCAAAAAGTAGAGTGACTTTTTACATTTGTTGCATTGAAGTATCATGCCACTCATTTGGGTTTTTTTTAAATATTAACTATGAAATCTTTAATGGATCCAATGATAAAAGGGCAAGGAGATGAGTACAAAATAATGGAACAGAAACTTGATACAAAGTGGAGTAAAAAAAGGCGCTAATTAATGATAGGTCTATGGTCTCAAAAGGGAAAGAGAGAAAAAGTTCAAATACTATGCTATCTAAGTCTAAAAAAACTAGAGTGGAAATCAAGATTTAAAACTTATAGGTTTAAGATAAAAATCCATTCATTCTTAGTTACTGAGTTAAATCACTGAATTTTTTAAGATAAATATAGGAGTTGATCTAAAACTACTGGATGTGGTCAAATCCGTAGGTGACATGATGGCTCCGAACATGATAAAACGTATCCCATATTAAGGGTGTGTTTGCTATAAAAAAATATTTTTCAGCAAAATATTTTCATGAAAAATAAGAGATTTTCTTACTTATTTTTTGGTGTTTGGATAGTAAGCATATAATATTTCTTTTTTGGAAAACATATAATCTAGCCAAAAATTATGAAAGACGGAATGGGTGATCAGTATGGAGAAGGAGCGGGGCAATAGGGGTAGTAGATCAAGGGGTCATATATGAGGTTGGGGTAGGGGTCAAGATTCGATGGTCAAGGTCGGGATCCATGGTCAAGATCAAAGTCGGGGTCGGGACAAGTTCGAGGTTGGGGTTGAGATTTGAAGTTAGGTAGGGGTCACAGTCTAAGAATAGGGTCGGGTTGGATCCGAGGTGGGGGTCAAGGTCCGTGTTCAGGAACAGGTCCGAGGTGGGGAGTTAGGGTCAGGTTCAAAATTCTGGGTCGGATTTAGGATCCGGAGTCAAGGTTGGGGTCCAAGGTCGATTAGGACATAGAATCGTACACCAAGGTCGGGCTCGAGGTTCGAAATCAGTGTTGAGTCGAATTTAGTGTTGGGATCTGGGGTCATTGTCGGGACCAGATCTTAGGTTGGGAATCATGGTCGAGTTTTATTTTGAGGCCGAGGTTGGGGTCCGGTGTCAGGGCTAGGGGCGGAGTCAGACTTGAAGTTGGGGTTGTGGTCGAGGGTTAGGTCGGGATTGGGATTTAGGGTTGGTGTTAGGCCTACGGTTGAGATCTGGGTCGGATCTGAATTCATTCGCATGGGCCGTAGTCCAAGTTCATAATTGGCAGTTGGGTTGAGGTTGGCGTTTAGGGTCAGAGTCTGGGTTAGAGGTGGGGGTTCGGGGTTTGATGCGCCTAGTGGGCAGAGGGTGGAACGAGTTGTCTAGATGGGATGGTAGGTAGTGTAGTGTAAGGGTGGGTACCGTGAGGGGAGAGGTTAGTGTATTGTTACGACCCCAAATTTCCTCCGTAGAAGGTCGTGATGGCACCTAGTCTCTAAGACTAGGTAAGCCTATCAATGCAGAATAATAATAGATATCTGAAATAAATAAACTACAATTCAAATAATTACAACTCCCAAAACCCGGTAGAAATAAGTCACAAGCTTCTAAGAATTTATCTTTAATGTCTCTATATATCAAGGTTTAAGGAAAATAAAGAAGCAACATGATAATGATAGAAGGGGACTCCGGAGTCTGCGGACACTGGCAGATATACCTCGAAGTCTCCGTACACAGGTAACTCACTGATGTCTGGGCTGGTAAGATGTACCTGGATATGCATAAAAAGATGTGCAGAAGCGTAGTATGAATACACCACAGCGGTACCCAGTAAGTGCCAAGCCTAACCTCGGTAGCGTAGTGACGAGGTCATGTCAGGCCCTACTGAAAAAATAAATAATGGCATAGTAAAATGTTTAACAATATAATAAGATAAAATGACAATGAAAATGAATCAAGTAGTATGTCACCATTTAATTACATCAAATAATGGCAATTAATACCTCGTGAAAACAAAACAGAATTCTTTTCAACTTTAAGAAAATCACAATAATAATCAAAGGCAACTGCGGCCATAAATCAGTATCAATAAAGGCATTTCCGAGGCACCGCGTAGTCTCAAATCATAAATAAATTCACAATATCTCATTTTTCTTATATCACCGCGGGAGCCTTCATAATTTATTTTAAAGAAAATATTTTTTCCGAAATAGCATCCCACATTTTAGCCACCTTTATCACACCGCATGACTTCTAGTAGTTTCCCTACTAATCACACGTATCAAGCCACCCTTATCTCACCGTATTCTTTTCAACACCTAGACCTTATACCACCGCATGCGTATCAATATCACAATATATCACAATTTGCACTTCAAGTGCCTAAATAATTCAATTTGCCAAAATAAACAACATCAACAATACTTTCCACAACAGGGAGCTCACGGCTCAATCACAATGAGTACAAAATCTCACAACATATTCGGGAATAAATAACTCAGCAAAAATAATACTTAAAATTTTTTAATACGTTGCCTCAGTTCCAAATTTAAAAATATCAAATACTTCATATTAATAATATTTAAATTAAAGAAGTTCTACCTTCAAATAATGCACATAATAAAAGAAATCAAGTTTCAGCTAAACAGGTAAAAATAATTAGCAGGAGAAAATCAAGCAAATTTAAAGTATATAAATCATATCAATAATGGAGAATATAACAAGATTTAATCATTTAATTAATATGCAACAGTGATCTACACAATTTAAAAACATAATCTTTCACATTTAGCCTGTGTACACACTCGTCACCTCGTGTACATGACTTTCATCACATTAGAATTATCACATCAATACCAATCCTAGAAAAAAATTTCCCCACACAAGGTTAGACAAGTCACTTACCTCGACTTGCTCCAATTTAATCCACTAGTAGGCCTTTTCCTCGATTATCCAACTCTAAATGGCTCGAATCTAGCCAAAATAAGTAGATACAGTCAACAAAAATTATAAGAATCAATTTCATAAGAAAATACTATATTTTTTCAATAAAATCCGAAATTAGCTCAAAAATCGCTCGCGGGGCCCACGTATCGGAATCCAGCGAAACTCATAAAATCTGATAACCCATTTAATTATGAGTCTAACTATACCAGTTTCACTCAAATCCGACTCCGAATCGACACCGAAATCTCAAAAATTCGTTTCTATGAGATTTCTAAAATTTTCCCTAATTTCAATCTCAAAACACTAATTAAATGGTGAAAACAATGACATATTCATGTATATTAATCAAATCCGAGTTAGAATCACTTACTCCAATATTTTTCCTTGAAAATCTATCAAAATCGCCTCTACTCAAGCTCCAATATGTCAAAAATGGCGAATGGGACGAAGTTCCCTCCTTTATAATTCTGCCCGGGCAGCCCTCGATCATGGCCTCGATCCTGGGCCTCGATCGTGGCTTCGATCATGGCCCTCGAGCCTGGACCTTCTATCATGGCCCTCGAGTCTAGGCCTTCGATCATGGCCCTCAATCCTTGCCTTCGATCATGGCCCTCGAGCCTGCCTTCGATCATCGGCTCGATTTATGGGCTCGATTTTCTGGGCAGAAGAAAATTTGCAGGAACTTTTACAGCAGCTGTTTAAATCCTACTTTTTGATCTGTTAACCATCCGAAACTCACTCGAGGCCTTCGGGACCTCAACCAAATACACCGACAAGTCCTAAAACATCATACGAATTTATTTGAAACCTCATATGACATCAAACAACGCTAAAATCACAAATCACACCCCTATCATGCTTAATGAAACTTAAGAATTTCCAACTTCTACATTCGATGTCGAAACCTATTAAATTTTGCTATGACCTCAAATTTTGCACACAAGTCTTAAATGACATAACAGAGCTATGAAAATTTTCGGAACTGGATTCCGACCCCGATATTAAAAAGTCAACTCCCCGGTCAAACTTGCAAACTTAAATTACTATTTTAGCTATTTCAAGCCTAATTTAACTATGGACTTCCAAATAAAATTCCGAACACACTCCTAAATCCAAAATTATCATACAGAGCTATTTGAATTATTAAAATTCTATTTCGGGGTCGTTTGCACATAGGTCGACATCCAACCAACCTTTTCAACTTAAGTTTTTAAACTTTGGAACTAAGTGTTCCAATTCATTCTAAAATCTTTCCGGACCTAAACTAATTATTCCGGCAAGTCACATAACAGTTATAAAGCACAGAATAAGCGATGACTAGGGGAACGAGGCTACAACTTTTAAAATAACTTGCCGGGTCGTTACATGTGTGACCTAAGAGTCAGAGTCATGGTTCGATTTGCTAAGGTAGACGAGCAGGGTTGAGTAGGGTGATGTTTTGGCCAGAAGTATTCTAAGGGCGGGGGAGATAGGAGGGCGGGTAGGGCTAGGTGAGCTAGGGAACGGGTAGGTAGGGGTGTTTGGGAATGGTGGGGGTGGATTGGGGTATGAGTGTGGGGATGGTTCAAAGAGAGTTTTTTTAAATGTTTTCCCTTCTCCTTGTAGGGAAGTCATTTTTCTTAAAATAGAGAAAAATGAGTTCACAAGAAAAATATTTTTCTAAATATTTAAGTCAACCAAATATAAAAAAATTAAAAAATATTTTCTTGAAAATATATTTCTTCGTATCAAACACACCCTAAGTTTTTACATATAATAGTTTTCAATTTCCTTAAATTAGAGAAAAATTAGTTCACAAGAAAAGTATTTTCTCAAATATTTAAGCCGACCAAACATGAAAAAGTACCAAGCATACCCTAAGAAATTTTACTTTATCAAGTGATCTTAAAAGATTGGAGTTTGTGATTTGTGAAACTAGTAATATAAAGATTAATGTGGGAAACATAATACAAAAGGTAACTAATGGGATTTGAACTCTCTATCTCAATTGTGGAAGGCAGGGAATTCACCAAATTGAGCTAGCCTCAATTCCAACTTTAAAATGATAGTTTAATTTTTTTTTATATTGACATTACATATAAGTTAAGGATTTAAGTAATATATACTGACAATGCAAAGCTTCTTTACACTAAGGGGTTATTTAGTAGGATGTATGAGGAAAAATAATACATGTATTAATTTTAGTATTATTAATCTCTTGTTTTGTAGTAATTTTCAACCTATATAACTAATACTTATATTAGCTATACACTCTATTAGTACTATTCTTACACATAGCAAATCATGGCATTAATTAGTAATATTATGATTTTTAATATATGGATAAGCAGGGATAAAGATTGAACTATCCTTTCAAAACCTTTAATACACCAAACTAAACAGTCGATAAGAAATAATCCCAATATAACTAATCCTAGTATTATTAATACAGCCTATTTAATACTATTCTTATACATCCTACCAAATGACCCCTAAGTAAATTTTAACCTATAATGTAAAGTGTTACTTACATTTTTTATAAGATTATCAATTAATTCTTATTAATAGTTTTATCTGTAATTACTTACTTAAGTGACATTATTGTATAAATATTTTTTGCACCATCAATCTACAGAAGCATAGAACTTAAACTTATAAGTTATCCTTTAAACAAATGAACTTTGCACTTAGAGATGTGGCCTAACGGCATCTCTAGCGCCAACTTCATTTACTATAATGCAGGTGGTTTTTGGAGTAATTCGTCTCCAACACTGCTGCATTTTTGGCTGCAAAATGGGGGATAAATAGTGTCACTCCAAACTCCTCTATTACTGTTCCCTATTACTTTATTATTATTTTTACTATGTAACTCTTTTAATTTATCTCTTTATATAATAACTACATGTATTATACTGCACAACATGATAATCGAGGATGAACATGATCTTAATGCACCAATTCAAGATGGTTGGGAATGTCCACCTCAACGGTAGAAATGGTAGTAGATGAAAATCACTGATTTCAACAACTCTTAGCTCGACACAAAATAATTAAGGATAAAGATGCTCATTTTACACTTTGTAATGTATTAATAGATTATTTATGGGAGTATACTAAAGGTGAAAGTTAAATATTTATGTAGTATTTAATCTGAATTTTACCATGATGTAATATGTATTTAATTATCTTGTATCTCAATAATTCCACTCACTACTAAAAAACTGCTATTTACCGACTGAATAATTTTGACCAATTTAATGCAGTCGCAATTTTCGACTGATTCGGTCGGAAACGTTATTAAAAATACATGTTTTTTTAAAATTTTTGGCTCGAAATTGTGACTATTTCGGTCACTCAATTACGCGGAAAATACCGCAAAAATATTTTTTAGGGCTTCCGACTGAATCAATCGCAGAAATTAAAAAATATATAAATCTTCGACCGATATGATCGGAATTTGCAACAAAAACGAGGTCTGACTGGCCAACGGATTTGCGACCGAATCAGCAGTTATTTGAAAATTTCAAAATTTCAAATTGTGAACGATTCGATCGCAAATCTATTTTTATACAGTCCCCACGTGTTTTTTCTTCTCTCTTCTCTAGTTTTTTAATTAGCCATTTTTTTTTAGTTAGATGTTCTTGTGAAAATGGCTAGCATACTTGTATGTATCCAATAGTAAATCAAGAAAAAACTTAGAGTAATTTGGGTATTTTCTAGAGTAATGGAATTCTTGTTTATATAAAAACAACTTAAGTGCTAATATTCCTCTATTAGAGTTGAACAATATTTTAAAGAGTTAGATTTTTTTTATACATTCAAGTTAGATTAGTTGAGAAACAACTTAAGTGCTAATACTTATTTGTTTCGGCTTTTCGTTTGGAAATTCTCCATGCCCTATCTATGTATTAATTATATTATTTATTATTGGAACGAAATGAAGAAAATGCAGTCAATTTAGTATTAGAGCGCTATCATATGCTAATTTGAAATAAATTAGATTAATTAATATGTTTTAGGACTTTTTTTTTTCTTACAGTAGTTTATTGTACCTATTAATATTGAAACCACCCAAGTATTATAGTAAAATATATAATTAAACTATTTAGATAACCTTTGGGAGAATAAACTTAGTAATTAGTATAAATAAAATAAATATGTCAACTTCTAATTATTTTTTTCTTTGTGTAGATGGCATTTGCGCATCATAGATGGATGTATAATAGGAATCATCCTAATCGTGTGGGGGTTAAGGGATGAATTTAAAGAAGGGGTTGCTGGATTTATTGCTAAGGCACAAACACTTGATGATTTTCGTAATGAAAGAACGATTAGGTACCCTTGTATGAAATCCAAGTGTGTTTAAGTTATTAGGAGAAGATGTTGTTACATGTCATCTTTTTAAAAAAGAATTTATGAAAAATTATTATATGTGGACTGCTCATGGGAGAATCTTGATAGCGTAAATAATGTTGATTTTCATAATTCTTTTGGTGGTGAGG